>NW_027526203.1:165692168-166292168 GCF_048455015.1 Haemaphysalis longicornis
ATCGGTAAAGCCCGAAAGTGAATGTGCAGCGAAATCTGCAGCGAAAGGAGCATGATTTGCGGGATGGCGGCTGTCTTGTCGGTGTGCTTGGCGAGCGACGTCCTGCTAGCGGGTCTCTTTAGGAAAGGTGCGACCACTTCGGTCCTGCTCCGTGGCGTATACGGCACACGGTTGCGTTGCCACGAGCTCAGCTTGCGGGACGCGAGAGGTAGAACTTGTAGCTTGAACTGTGCATGCGCGAACGCGTTCCGCTACCCGCTGGCGTTTCTCTTCGCATCAAATCAGTCGGCGTCCGCGCCATTCGCCCGTCGGCGTCGCTATACGACGCAACTTACGCTAACTGTCGGCGCTTGTTAGCATCATGATGCACTACTTCACTTCACCTCTCCTAGACGGCGGCACCATCCGCCTCAATGAAACTTTTCTGGCGATTCTCCTGTGTTCGTTGTGCTGGCGTCACTTCCGTGACGGATATGACGTCATCGAATTCTTGGTGTATCCGGGAATACAACACTTTCGTGTTAAAATAAAACGTCGAGGTTCTCACCAAAGACGAATACGACAGGAACCTTGACGTCCAGAGGCTCGATCGGTGGGGGCTGAAAAAAAGAAAGGTTGAATGAAGCGAGGAACATGCCTCTTCATGGTCCGCCCACTGGCGTATGTCCTGTTTACACACTGGGTTCCCTCGATTTTTTATTTTCTTTAAGCTCCGGATTGTCCGCGTGCTTCCCAGAAAGCATAGAAAAAGAAGCCACAGTGCCTAACAATCTCGCCATCCTGAGGCACCCGTTGTGGCACCTCAGTGGGTGACCAGCTACTGAGCCCGATGTAGTAGAATCGCTACCCGGCACTGGCGAATGATTTTCGTCTAGATGCTACAAATACAAACGCAGTGTGTGTGTGTGCAAATCTTCGGGGCACGTTAGATATTCCCGGGTTAAAAGCAAACTTTTCGAGCTATTACGCATGCCTTGTTTAGCCCAGCACCAACTTGCCTAGCAACGTGTTCGTTTGGTCTTCCCGGGTGGTCTAAATAAATCCTCCTAACAGCGCAAGTACGTGTGGCGTGTCAAACAAGCACCCACCGCCGCCACATATAGCAACTGCAGATATCCCAGCTAAAGCGAGCTGACTATTGGGCGCCAGTAGGGTGAAGCCAATGCTTCAGGTTTTTATGCTTTATTTAGCAGGGGGTTTAATGCGCAGTGCGCGGTGTTAAAATTTTATGTATTTGCGCTGCCGTTTTGGTGCGTAATTTACGGGAAGTAACGAAGCGCATTCCCTTTACTTTTTAAGTGAAAGTTTGGGGCTTTTTGGGTCACGATGAGCAGACAATATCGTGTCGTTCAATCAGCCCCGGCAATGCAAAACGTATTCCCGTGGCGCGCATATTTCGACGAAGTATATAAAGGTCTGTCAAATCGAGCCGGCACAGCGCGATAATGTAACGTCGCTGGCGCGCAGTTCGTGTCGGCTTGCCGGCTGCCTTGTAGCTCCTCATTCTCACGCATGTCGAACACGGAGAAAGGACGGAGATGTTTTGAAGGGGCTGCAACAGCTGCATGACCCGCTACGGCGGATCAGTGGCTAAGACTTTGGCCTGTACTTGCTCGTAGGTGACGAGGTCATAGAGGCCTCGATTTTGAAGCACGCTAAGTGGTGCACGTTAATCCCTCAGCTCGTGTTGTGGCCCAGCTCAAGCATGTTAAATCGCAAAAGTTTTAACCGAATGGCGTGACCTGGGCGATGCGCCACTTTTCGCTTCGCTATTATGTTCACGTTGTTTATATCACTCCTTTCCCATAATGCACCTCATTGCTTGCCTTACCTTGGCAGGTTCCTCCTTCTTCTCTTCCTTCTTTTCCTCTTTCTTCTCTTCCTTCTTTTCCTCTTTCTTTGGCACATCGAGGAACTGCTTGAAGTCGATCTGGCGGCAGAGTTGCTCCAGCTGTTGCCCGTCCAGCTTCATGAGCTCGTACTCGGACTCGTACTCGGACTCGGAGCTGGACTGGGGCGGTGGCGGCGGAGGAGGAGACTTCGACCCGAACAGGCTGCAGATCATGCCCATGAAGCCCGCGGGCGGCGGCGGCGGCGCAGGGGGCTTCTTCTTCTTCTTCTTCTTCCTGCGCTCGCCGGTCTTCTTGAGCACGTACAGGTCCTCGAAGCCGCCGGAAGCTTCTGGCTCCCCACGGCCCCTTCGCTGCAGCTGCGGAACGCACCGCCGCTACTGGCCCCGCACGTGCAGACCAGCTGGGCCCCGTCGTCCAGGTCGTCGACCTCGTCCGTGCTGGAGCGACGTCCTCTGCGCCCCTGGGGCTTGCGGCGCGGCCGGCGGTCGTCGCAGCGCCGCTCGGACTCGTCGTCGGCGTCGAAATCGGCCGGGGGCAGCATGCGGCTTGCCGAACCGCCGCCGCCGCCTCGTCGAGAGCGCGATCGCTTGGATCGCCAGCTGAACGGTGGACGCCGCATCTCGGACCCGAAGTCGCCGTCGAACGTATCGTCGCCCCGCATGTCCGAATGTAGACCCGGGAGCTGCGAGCGCGCGCGTGATGGGCACAGCGTCTGCAACGTCGGTGCCTTTTCGAAATACCATACGCAAGCAGGTACCCCGGAAGTGCCCGCAAATGAAGGAAAATACTCGTCGTCTAAAATAGCGCCTATCCTGCTCCGGTAAAACGAGCCGCTTTCCCTCTGGCGTCGCTGAACGGGCATTTCGCAGTGCTGGTGGCTCCTGAACCGCAGTTACAGCCTAGCCCTCTAAGTAGCACAATATGCTTTGGGCGACACGGCTCACAGCGCACCTCCTCCTGACGACTAGGAGGAACGAATGGCATTCCCACCACTTTGCTCAGGGATCAAAGCACCGGCACCGGCGGAGACCATTCCTTTCGCTCCGCTATGGTGGCTAGAAGGTGTTCTAGCCACCATACCCCCGCCGACTGAGGGGACAGGAACAAAACACGCACGAGGAGTGGGAGTAAGCCCATCGGCGCTGCCGTCACTACATTGCAACTTCTCTGCGGGTATGTGATATCAGTTTTTTTGCTTAAGGTAGCCCTAACATTGAGCCTAACGACGTTTAAAGCAATGTCAAACTCGTCGTACGTCAAGCTGCGGGTACCTGTTAACGTCGTTAAAGGGGTTATGCAGACAAAACACAAGTTTGGTTCATTCGAAAGATTGCCTTGTTAGAATCATACTGACACCACTTTTAACGCACACTTTACTCAATTAAGCTACATAATTGCCAAAAAAGGTGATGGCCATGTGACCCACTACTAGTTCATTTCCCGCAATAGAGGATTTCATAATTTTCCCATCAACTGATTCAGAAAACTTGGTATGCTCGTGTTGAGCGAAAAGCGAGCTACATTCTAACGGGTTCCTTTTTTTTTTTACATGCTGAATAGATAAAACTGTTACTTCTTGTAAAATTTAAACTAGGTTTTTTTCAGCTTCCCCCCCTTTTTTTTTGCATACGTGCCTAGCCTTTTTTTTTCAAAGAATACCTACAATCGTTATACCGTTGAATTCAGGATAAAATGACCTGAATGCTAATGCTATTTTAATTGGCTCAGTGTGCCTCAAGTAAATGTTATGAGCAATAATATGAGCTAATTATGTTTTCTGAAAGCTGTACTTGGTATAATTAGTCTTAACAAAAACAACCAGGTGCAGATATGCTCAAAAACAAAGAAATGGCGGACAACGTTCCGCGGCTAAGTACGGAAGCGCCATCTGGGAGGACTGATGGTAAGCCAGGCTGCAGAGCCATGGCCTCCGAGATCACCCCGCGCGCCCCGAGATCACCCCGAGATCAAAACGCGCGCGGGGTGATCTCGGAGGCCATTGCAGAGCCTAATGACGCACTGGAAGTTCGTTTGAATACCCGCCCTCGTGACTTCAGGGCAGACGTCACGAAAACACGATTTGTCGCGAGAATAAAAATTATAACATAAATGGATTAATTTCTCAGTGAATACGGCTTCGTTTGCTGCCGGACAAGCGCAGGGGGCATTCTAAAACACGAAATCTTTCGAATAAAACAAACAAACTTGTATTTTGTCTGCATGGCCCCTTCGAACATTACGCCTAACCCCTGGAAGCCGTTAGTTAATATACACTTTTGCGGTGTGTGCTACACGTCGCAGCCAGCGGGAGGTTTAGGGGCCGTTTTGCGGCTACAACCTCCAGACGACGGCTTTCTCGCTCAATGGGGCATTCATTGTCTCCGAAGGGCATAGGGGCGGATAACAGACCCCCGCGTGGTGGAATGTATATATGCATCACTCGCACCCACCACACACCGCTGTGGTCTGTCATTTGGCGCTACTTTTAAAGGTTGAATGACAGCCGTGTAAGAACGAGGCGTAGAAAGCCGCTTACATTATGTAAGAGCCAGTGGGTGTACAGTTCAAATATATCCGCCTACTCCAAAATGACGCATCGCAGACGTAAGAATGGTACTGGTGCGCACGGTTGCAGAGGGAAGCCGTATGTGTCGCTCTAATGCGGCTGCCCTAAGCTGCATGCAATGCGGCTACTCTAAAATATCATGGCTTACCACCGGAAATATTCCATAAGCATACAGAAAATCGCGAAGCTACATAAGTCAAAACTTGGTTTTAGTCATGGTTTGAAAACGACGTTCTCATTGAGCACCGAAATTCTCAGGATACGCTCATGTAGAGCACCACCAAGGCTCGGGAGGCTCGCTGAAATAAACTGCGGCCAGTCATGCTTATGCCGCGAACAACGAGTTCGTGAGGTGTGACTGTGCACCTCCGCCAAGACCGCCACTGTCAGAGCACTGCGGAGCACCCCCTTCCTCCGAGGACTGATAATAACGGCGCGGCTCAGACTTGAGTCGATAAATAAAGTTTGTTCTCTCTCTCTCTCTCAAGCATTCACGGCGATGATGTGTCGTGAGAGAGAGAGAGAGAGAGAGAGAGAGAGAGAGAGAGAGAGAGAGAGAGAGAGAGAGAGAGAGAGAGAGAGAGAGAGAGAGAGAGAGAGAGAGAGAGAGAGAGAGAGGCTCCGGCTGAAGTCAGAGCCGCGGCGTTATAATGAGTCCTCGGAGGAAGGGTGTGTTCCACAGTACTCTGACAGTGGCGGGCTTGGCGGAAGTGCACAGTCATACCTCATGAACTCATTGTTCGCGGCGTAAACAGCGCCGCGAACAATGGACTTCGGGAGGCATGACTTGCCGCAGTTTATTTCCAGTGAGCCTCCCGAGCCTTGCTGCTTCAAACAGATGCTAAAACGGCCGTTCGAAACGGCCACTCGCCCTCAAAATTTTGGTTCAAAACTCACCAATTTCCCCGGTAGAACGAATTTGAACCCCGGCTAATGCCGGCCACGGGGGAAATGAGGCAGCCCACGGCGTCGCTCGAGGACCTACAATCCGAGCGGGCCCCAGTCTCATTCCCTACCGTGGGGCCAGATCAGCAGTGACAGACTGACAACCTACCATGACATTGCCGATCATTACCGCTTCACCAGCCGCAAGTATCCCCCCGGCCATTCTCAACTCAACCCATCCCCTAATTGTGGCACCCGCTCCACTGTACGCCACTCCATGTGGGGGTCCCTAATAACCCTTTTTCTCCAATTTCCTCCGACGAGCAGTGGGAGGGGGCGGGCGCATGGTAGCTCTGACGACGCAAATCTCCCTCGTGGACAAGGCTATGCTAGTCGCCGCCAGGGTGGAGCCTGCGGCCACCCCGGCCTCATAACCCTATAGTGCTACCTCTGTCTCTCTCTCCCTCTCTCTCTCTCCCTCTCTCTCTCTCTCTCTCTCTCTTACGAGCTCAGCTCTATTTGAAAGGAGGGGAATTCAAATGACCCATCAAGGCGTGTTATCCTGACACAATTGAGCTATTACAGTAAACTCGTTACAGCGAAGTACTCAGGAAAAAAAAACCGGCTTCGTATAAGAGATACTTTGTTGAAAGCGAGATGGTCGCTTGGAATAGGGATCGTCGCTTGGAAGGGGTGACTTGAATAAAGCCACTTCCTCATAATTTACTGCATATGCCTTTCATCTCTTGAGCAACCCTAAGAAAGATTTCTGCTATTTATTTTCGGTCGTCATGTCTGCTCTGACGATGTCACTGTAGTGCATCTTCGATTTTCATTTAGACAGCGGACATGGCCAGGAGACCCATATTGCGAAAAAAAAAAAATGGAGTTGCGGGCACTTATTAAGGCGCTTCGTCGCCGTCTGAACATAGAGTTTCATACTAATATATACTAGAGGGAAATCTGGCGCTGCATTCGCGGGCCGCCGTGGGCGGCGCCATTGCAGCTAGCGACGTTCCTCGCCTCCTTGGCTTGGTTAGCCACATGGCTTCTTTTTCGTCTTGAAGCCAAAAGGGGTAACATTCTTTTTTTGTTCATATTGCATGAAGCTTCCAAATAATCCCTGACAAATAAATCTTTCTGGAGCTTTAATTTTATAATAACAAAACAAATTCGGTTAATCTTCTGCAGTAATATTGTTGCATTTTTGCAGCCAAAGCCAACTTTTCAGCCTGTTTGTGAGCCATGTCAAGGACAAGTGGAACGTGCCTGCCCGGTTCTAGTACACTCTATGCCCGGTACATGACGGCACGCTCACTGAAGTGCCGCTCCCCTAGACAGTGGCGCCAGATTTCCCTCTAGTGTATATTAGTATGAAACTCTATGCGTCTGAACTCACGAATAGCAATGATAGAAGGCTGCCATCTGCCTTACTTTGCCGGTCGGTCTTTTTCCCTGATAAAAGCCACACTTCACAAATAGGTAGCGATCGTGGGCATTTTTTCAGAGGTTTATTATCTATGCGACGCTACATTTCACCAGCTTATCATTTGGTAGGGCGTTATCAACGATAGAGCTAACACTGGGTTGGTTTATGTCCCGCCCACAAACTGAGTCGATAAGGAGTTTATAGCGGTCACTGTCTGTAATTACGCCTCGCTGAGCCATGATAGCGCACAACACCCACGTAACTGACGCTCTTAAAAATCGCATATCGAGTAACAATACCGCCAATACCGCCCTGAAGATTTACTTCTTGGGGTCGAGATTGCAAGTACCAGAACACCTAACAGAACTGCGATGACGAATGACCGGGAACAGGAAACGCGTGCAGAGACTGTTCCGGCCGTTTGGACGCCCCAAAAGCTGATTTTGTTTTCCGTGCGAGTGCACCATGCACGCGCAGTCCTTGTCAAACGCTTGTAGGCCACGCGAAAAGTTTCTTGGTCACACGAAACTCGAAACAAATGCCCGACGTCCACGAGTGACCGATATATTTTATGAGAGTAAGAACGAAAAGTGCTGTCGCCAGCTTTCTGGGATAAAACACTTCAGTCTCTTTAAGAGGTAAATACGAGTTTTTAATTCTTTGTGGCCTAATACTGCTTGGCATGACCTAGAAACTTTCGACGAACACCACGTAATGCTGCGTGTGGGGTATGCGACGGGCATATGCTGCTTACGCCCGTCATGGTCATCGGTGCATCGCTCATCTCGAGCGCCATGTACGAGCCGCGTGTGGGTGGCGTGTTGATGGTGGAAGAGACAGGCAAGGCGGTGGCCGCCATGGTGTCCGAGTTGTCCAGCAAGTTTGGCGCCACCACCATCTTGTTGGCTGACGGGGCGTTCTGCACGCTGATGCGCGAGGAGCGCACTCGGGAGACGCCCCCTCCGGCAGATTTGGGTTTGAGCACGAAGGTGGAGTTGCTCTGGTAGCGCAGTTTCTGCAGCGGAGGCAGCGGAGAGACACGCTCAAAGTGCTCTCATCCCCTGGCAGGCACCGTTTAAGAAGTTGGTTGTAAAGGCACACGCGACTGGTAAAATGGCGGGAAGTCTGCAATCCTCGAAACGAAGGGAAGTAGCAGATGTGTCCTTATACGGCTGCTTTAGGAACTGCATCACTGGTGTCTGGCTGGCTTGAAATGCGTTAAAGCTTCGACATGTACTTATTTTATCCATAGTTCCGACTTACTGTTTTTTTCGCGCACAGGTTGTCAAAGGCGCTTTAAAGATCTGTACGCAGCGCTTCCTCGGCTACCGCTGGATGAAGCCACCGATCTGCTCCAGGTGCGATCTTGTAATGCGAGCAGGCGAGCGGAAGCCGCGCCCGCGCACCGCGCGTCAGAGTCTCAGAGAGGAAGAAGAGCGCTCCCCGATAGGCCACGCGAGCCACTTTGTAAAGAAAATGAGTTAATTGAAAAGAGTTTGTTCAGTTGAGCCAACGCCTCTCAATATAATAACACACCGCCCTGCGGACTTACATAGACGATACCAGTTAAAAGAAGAGGAGGGTGAGGCTAGGAAAACGGGCACTTTTTGACGCTTGTTTCTCGTCAAAGAAATGCGTGCAAATCGGCTTATAGAACTCAGGATATGACCTAGTATACTTTAGTATGATAAATTTCAGCGATGATTGAGGTGTATGCGCCTAGACTTACACGGGGCGGCTTGCTCACGACTAAGCTGTGATGCGGGGCTGGATATGCCTTATTCTATTTTCGAGAATGAGCGCGATCGTATTTCCTATGGCTCTGGATGCTCCATTGTCTGGTGTCTGGTTCCTGGTTCGTGCGCGGGCAAGTGAATTTGCTCGTTTGTTTGTTCACACGGTATCAAATCAAATCACATTAAATCAAATAAAATTTAATCAAAGCAACTATACTTATTGTTCTACAATGAACGGGTAATTGCAAAAGTAGTAGTCATACATGCGTGGGTGTTAAGTCGACTGTTCTGGGATGTCTCCGATGAAATAACTAGGATAATAAATGCAATAAACTTATGGCAGCAATAAGTATCAACATTAAGATTAAGCCCAATTGTTAAGCAGTCCAATACTCTGTAGAATATTATACAAAAAGTATAATTATGTGAAGGTAAACATGTAAGGAGAAAATAAAAAAAAGTACACCACTGATAATTCTGCATGATGGGATCACAAATTAGGCACTAGGAATAAACAGTAAGTTTAAAAATAGTGCATATAGTTCAGCGTGTAAGGGGACAATGGAGATGAAAGATGGAGTACCAGAGTATTTAAGGGTATCATTTAACACTTGTGTTGAGCGCCCTTACCATTGGCGCCGTAAGTGGAAAGGGCGAGAACATTTCTTCCCTCGTCCCTGCCCACTTAAGCCCGTTCTACATGGGGCGAATTTCGCCGGGAAAATCGCGGATTCCGGCGAATTCGCAGATGTGGTGCCGCTTGTGGGACAAAGGGGTGTATTTTCATTGCTGTGGCAAATTTACAAATGTTTGAAACAGTCGGACTTCTTGTGTGAACGGGGCTTGGAATTTGGCAATTTGTCGCAGCAATAAAAATAAAAAATAGATCGTTTTGCAGCAGGAGCGGCGCCGCATCTGCGAATTCGCAGGCGAAATTCGCACCATGTAGAACGGGCTTTACGCGCTCACTTCTAGCTACGCAGTATAGGATGCCAACTCGCTCACTTTGTCAGGAAACAATTACACCACTAGCTTGGCCCCAAATATTCTTTTAACTGCCGCTTATGTTGCCTAATTACGGTGGAATGACTTCAAATTTTATTGCTATATCAATTTATTAGTTTACCACCTGACAATTGATTTCCTGCACTACTTTAAAAATCACTGAAAAAGTAAATTTTGTCAGGAGAACTTAGTTTTTTGTTGCTTGTTTTTTCAAGAAGCTTTGGTTGACAAAATTAAAAATGCCGTTGGTTACACATACATCTGAAAAAAAAAAACATCAGTTATACTGAAATGACTTTTCGGTTATTAAGATAATAAAATTGTCGGAACGGCCTTGGGGAACACTGGAATGAGGATGACTACTGCTGGCACTGCCAATAACTGCATTTCTACATCTTTAGCTGATGGGATGGGACAGTGATGTGCGTTTCTACGGCCACGATCTATGGCCAGTATGCCACTGAGAAAAAAAAAATATGTATGGTTCTGAGTCGCACTACGCGCTGAGTGGGGATTGGAAGCACGCGCCCGGGCAATGGGGACGAATTGTCGGGCATAGCACTGATGCATGGTTGCGCAAGGTTTTGCGTTACTTCCAATTAAATTTACTTCAGGAAGTCGTAGCAGATGCGACTTCATGTGGACCTGCTGTGGAAATCTGCAAGGCTATATGAACCTGCAGGTCGGCGAACCCTCGTTGCTTTCTTAAGGTGACGTACAGTCATGGACAAATGAAATATGAACACGAAAATATGAACCGGAAGACTCAAAAGTGAACGGCACTGTTCGTTGAGGTCCAATGATGGCGCGCTGTTGGTATATCTGGAAAGCCACATTTCCCACCTTTGTTTTTGTAACTAAGCCAGGCGTCATTTTAACTTGCATGGAAAGAAATTCCGCTATTTGTATGTTCTGGTTCGTTTTTTCGTGTTCGTCTTTCAATTTCACACGCCTGTACATCCTGTTTCTGGTGGCATTTTTTGCATGACAGGTTGGTTGGCCACGAAGAAGTGAAGAAGAATCTAGGCTCATTGGACCGCAGGGAGGGCGAACATCGAGATTATTTAGACGCTGTTATTCGCGGAAGGGCAGAGCCCAGAAGGCAGCGTCGAGGCCCCGTAGAATACGTGGGACGCTCGTGCATGCTTTACCGGCCATTTTCTTGGTTATATCGGCATGGTTAAGGAGGACGGCTGCCGCGGTTGCGCAGCCCGCCCTTCGAACCAGCAGGAAATAAAGTATTCAAGTTCTTTTGGTTCCCTGGCCTCTGCCCTCGACGCCACCAGGCCGAAAATGGAAGAAGCTCGGCGCTGCGATTTCTGAGCGTGAAGGCTAGACGAAAGCTGTCGGCCTGACATCCTTGTTCGGGTGCGGAGATGGCGTGCGGGTTTCGTGCACTCGCCGTTCCCCTCCCCCCAAGTCGCGCCTCAGCACGCCGCTCGCCTGAAGTGGGCTTACCGTTCTCTGCGGGTGTTCTGCCACCGCCTTGGCGCAGGCCGCAGCAGCGAAGACTGTTGGCTGCTAGAGGATGAGGAGCGACAACGCCAGGTCCTGCCACGAGGATTCGGTGGTCTTCGCTCCCTCGCGCGGTGCTCAATTTTGCTCGCGTCCCCGATTCATCGCGGCGCGATGCGACTGCGGTGCGCACCGCTGGCCTCTATGTAACCCCCGGGCGACAGATGCGCGTGCAGAGGCCCGATCGTTATCCTCTTCCACCGGAAAGGGATAGGCTGGTTTTATCGGATTGGGGCCGATACCCGCGCTGGGGATTGGCCAAGAAGCTGCCTGCAGCAATTAGGATGTGACCTGGATTACTTTAGATACAAAAAAGGAAGAAGGGAGAGAAAACGTTGGAATGTAGTAGAAGAGTGAGGAAGAAAAAAAAAAAGGAATTCAGAAATGACTGCATAGCGGGGAAACCGACCTGTCACCGCAACGTAGAGAAAGAAAGATACGTGGTACGCAGTTTGTGCGCAGCGCGTCCACTTTTGATAAGTGCACGAGTTGAGCCAAAAGGACATGCCCAAATTCGCAGGCCTCCAGAACTGAGTAACGCTAAAAATAAACCCGAAAATATTAAAAATGAAAGGACACTGCAGGCTCACAAGAAAAATTCCTGGCCTGCACAGCTTAACTTCGCATGATAATAGATATCGTTCGTTTGTGAAATTCACAATTCACTGGCCCCCGATTCACTGATGAAGTTGGCAATGAGGCCATTGATCAGATGGCACGGAATGCGCTGCCATTTACACCACAGATGGCAAAATTAATTCTAAAAAGTACTTAAATTACATTACTCATTACTTTCACAGAATTTTCTAAAATGTAATTAAATTACATTAGAAATTACATGTCGCCGAAAGTAATGACATTAAATTACTATTCCTTTTCAAAAGTAATCAAATTACTTCAACAAAAATTAATCATTCACACTACCAACTCAATGTATACACTTTATTTACTCTCATATATTCATATATACACTTTATTTACACTCATGAAAAAAACGCGCCTTCCTAGCAGCGGGCTTACACCAGTGACAAGTGTAACGAAGCCTTGAACACAATATGCACGTGTTTGTTTAACCCGACTGGCTGTCGCCCCGGCATTCCCGAAACGCATGAAAAGGGAACGAAGAGGCACGAGAAAGCAGGCATCGAAGCGTTGTTTCCTTCGCGTTTGTAGGGTTCCAATGCCCAGAAAGTCTCTGGGCATTATCTGGATATTGAGCGTGTCTGAGACCTACCTTGCACAATGATTATTATCGCAGTGGAGAAAGGGGTATTCCACTGATCAATATAAGGCCTAACAACGCGCTTTGAGGTACAACGTCGTAAACCGGTACCAGTAGCTTGACGTTATCAAACTTGATAACGTCAAGCTTGACAGTAGGATGAGGTGTACGGGTACGACCCGTTCCGTTGAGGTAGAGGGGTTGGCGAGCTGCTTGAAGGAAAGTCGGCTGCGTTTCGACGACAAAGAGCCAAAGGTCAACTGTTTAATACGTGGCGAGTAGAAAAAAACGGCGCTACAATAGCAACGCTGTCTGCGGACGTCCTCAAAACGACGTAACTTCCCCCACACTTCCTGCAATTATTTAAGGGGGCAAGGGGCCTCTCCTGAGTATTCGTTCCTCCATGCTTCATGTAGACGCATTTTGCGACCACCAGCTGGATGCGGATTCCGTGGCCGCCAGCCGGGTGCGCGCTTTCGCCAACCTAGCTAATTAACGCTTCCGCGTTATAATGAGTCAGATCGTTAAGGTTGGGGCCATTTGATGTCATGGAACGTCAAATTAGAAATGCACCTATACCCAGTTTGTCGGCCGAAAGCACGTGAAACATTATTGATTTAAATCCAGACTGCAACTTTCGAAGAAATGTGAAGATTTTCTGTTTTAGATTCATGAAAGGTGCGTAAACACGAATTGGCTCTTTTGTCCATCTCGCCGACATGTGCGCTGACGCTTGCAACGCCAGCCGAGACACACGACGTCATCCGCTGGTACACATATTCATATACCACGGCTTCACCATCGCAATGTCTATCGCGGTGTCGTTGCTGATCCCGCAGGCCATGCAAACACTTGCATGCCAAAAAACGCGGCAGATCACTGCCGCGTACCCCCATTACGCATGCGCAGCCCTCGGTGAAATCACCTGACCTCTTTCATCTCCGCTGTTACCTTTCTTCCTCTCTCGTTCGCCGTTAGCACTGTATTGCCTTGCTCTCTCTCCTCTTCCCCACCTAGGTTTCAGGCAATCTACGCACCGATTTCTTTTGCGATTTGAGCCTACTATTTCTACACGTAAAATTCTCGAAGTCAAGAGCATCCCCGCAGAGAGAGATAGCAACCGTCCATCACTTGCGCACAGGCGTAATGCAGCGTGTCTCATGCGTAGCGCCATTTGGCGCACCTACGGGACGAAGCTTTATCGGCTGCATGCCTTTGCGGCTTCGACTGCGTATATAGATTAGTGGCTGAGCAGGTGCGTTAAAAAGGACGGCGAATGTCAGTGTAGTATCAGTTTAATGGAATGAGCCTTATTTGAAAAGGGCTAAATATCTACATCTCACGCTTCGAGGTGTTTTTTTTTATTTGGATGAGAGGTGCGTGGGATATGGGATGGGGTGGGTGGTTCTAACGAGATATAATTGTGAGGCCATTCCCGGCATGACTTTATTATCAAAAAATAGGTTCGTGTCCATTACACTTCTAAGAAAGGGTCTCTATTTTATTGTCGAGCAGGGCACAAGAAACGTAGCAGTTAGAAGTCCTTCCATCAGCATCCGGAGTCGTCTTTTATGTTTCCTTCTTTGGCTGCAGATTTTCAGTGTTCTCTTCAAAATCGTTCACGATGTTGAAGGCAGCGCGGATTTGGGCCGGCGTCTTGCCCTTTATCATGTTGGCGACCGTCTTGCAGACGGCGTCGACAAGGCTCTCGAGGTGCAAGCGTTCCGCGGCCAATAAGAGTTCAAATAGCTCAGTCGTGTCCATTTCCAGAAATGCCTTGTCGCCGGGGGATATGTCGCCAATCGGCTGCACTGCACGCTCATCGTCCTTCACGGCCTGTAGCATCGGTGGGTCGTTCTTGTGATGGGTGGCCCATTAGATCATCTTTTTCAAGGTATCTGATGTGACTATCGGCAGGTCCACCACGTCGCCTTCATCCATATCCGTTCAAAGGTCCTGAAGAATGTTGCTAATTGTTCCGCACGACTTTGCCACTTCCACGTCGACGTTGACGACTCCAGCGTCGGAAGCTTGAAGCTTGACGTATGGCATTTCCGAATCGTGCTGGAAGTAATTGGGAACGTTAGGTTTGACGCATGAACCATGCTATTGGTCTAATCTATAGGGCTTATGGGAACGATATGAGACGTGTACTGCGGGGACCGCCTGCCAAAGACGTCCTGAGAAAACAAGGCCCAAATGGTTGTCTTCTTATGTATCACTATTCACCCTACTAGGCTTGAGAACTTGATTGATTGATTGATTGATTGATTGTAGCCTGCCGACGCAACACAGGCGACGAGGCGGGCCGTAGTGGAGGGCTCCAGATTAAATTTGACCACCTGGGCATCTTGAACGTGCGCCGAAATCTCGTACACACGGGCCTTTCTTCTTTTCGCCTGCACCGGAAAAGCGGCCGCCGCGGCCGGGAATCGAAACGGCATCCTCAGGCTCAGTAGGCTTGAGAACTGCCTGTGCGGCCCGATAGCAGGCCTCAAGGGATGCCCCATGAGTATCGGTACGCGTAGCTATAATCAGTACACAAAAATGCAGCATTCCATCGATTTGACGACAACTGTTCGCAGTGAAACGTGACATACCTGCTAGAACTGGGAAGCACTTTACCGACTGAACGCCACTTGGAAGGAAGGAAGGAAGGGCGTAGAAGGAAGGCAGGAAAGTTAACCTGTCTAGAGCCTAGTTTGCTATCCTGCACGTGGCAAAGGGAAAATAGGCAAAAAATAGAAAAGAAAGAATGAAGAGAAGTTGGAGTGGACACGTATGCCCAGCGCTGAAGCACTGACACGGATAGACACTGGAGGAGTTTAGTCTATAGTCTGGTGTTTAAGTTCGTCGCCCGTAGAAGGCGTAAAAGTTCCTTAGTCGCCTTCTGAGCGGATGACGGACAAGGCCAGTAGCGCAGAATCTTCTCCTCCGAAAATCGCCGCCGAGAGTCCAGGTTCCTCAGTGCTGACGACAGCTTTTTTCTTTCAGCCGAGTAGCGTGGGCACTCGCATAAAACATGCCTGATCGTCTCCGGCGTGCCACACGTTTCGCACTCCTGACTTGCTGCCATACCTATTGTGTATGAATAAGCATTTGTGAAAGTCACCCCCAGCCAGAGAAGGCAAATAAGAGTTGCGTCTGTGGGGATCGCGACTTTCACGCGAACCCCTTTCTGGCTAGCTTCCCAACGCAGCCGGTGTTGCACAATTGTGCGCCTCGCTCGCGCGACGGGAGCCATACGGGAGGGCGCCAGCGACCGGAGGGCTCGTTGTCGCCAGGGTGGAGGCGTTGACCCTTTTCCCTTTTGCCTTACCCGAGAACCAGTTCTTCCTCTGCACTAGCGCCACGGTTCGGCGAGGTCTGGTGGGTTGTCGCATGACGACAGGACGCTCTCTTGTCTTGGGGATGCGGTAGCGAGCGGACTTTTCGGCACGCCGGTCCGAACCTGGGGAACGCGCCACAATGGGACGCGTCCGGGCGAGCTGGGAGACTGCAACCGCGCTCTCACACGCAGCGCTCCGCTGCTCCGGTATGCCATCGGTGAGTCGAGCCATCTCGATCTCTAGCGTTGTTTAATGCCTCGCTCACAGTGTTACCGTTATGGCCTACGATCCGTCTGTATGCAGTGTATCTGATTCGTACTTTGCAATAAATGCTGCCATTGATGTTTTGCCCTCGCCGCCTCCTGCCTTTGTCTGTCTCTGCAAACAACGGACCCGTCCGCAGCCGGCGCTCGCAAGGTATGTTTGCTGAGCGCGGATGGCTGCGGGGTGGGAAATAACTAGTGTGTGAAATGTAGAACCCCACACGTCAGACCGTGGGAGGCTTAGTGGAAGGGGACGCTGCAGGTGCGGGTCAAGGGCACCAATGCGTGCACATGAGAATTCATCTGGATGCCATTGGGAGATTGCTGTTTCCCGGGCAAGTATGCGGAGGGCCCTAGCTGCGTCCATCCTAGACAGTGGGATGAGCACAGTCGCCGCTGTTTGATGCGCCAGCCGGGCGGCAGCGTCCGCACTTTCGTTGCCGACAATGCCGCAGTGGCTGGGAAGCTACTGCAGGGTGACATCATGACCCGCCTGGGTAGCATGGTCGTACACCATTCTTATTTCTGTCAGGAGCTGTTCGTGAGGTCCCCGGCACAGGGGTGACTGGAGTGACTGAAGTGCAGCCTTCGAATAACAGAAGATAGCCCATCTGCGGAACGAAGTTTGCTCGATGGTGTGAAGGGCGCAACGGATGGCCGTAAGTTCTGTAGCCGTGGAGGTTGTAGGATTGGCTATCTTGAATTGGCTGGACAGTGACATTTGTGGAATAACAACAGCGCCGGCAGAACCCGACGATGTTACCGAGCCATCGGTGTATACATGGGTTCGGTCATTGTATGTCTCGTGCAGGTATGTCAAAGTTAGCTGTTGGAGGGCTGGTATGGGAAGATCGCGTTTTAAATGCAGAGCATTTCAGTAACTCACGATGTCACCCGCGTTGGCGTCCGTAGTCCGCACCGCACCCCTCCCTACTATATATAAAAAAAGAAATACTATCTGGCGCCAGGTTTCGATCCCTCGACCCTGCGTGCGGAACGCAATGTACATTGTGCTCTAACCACTGCGCCACAAAGCCAACACAGAACTGGAGGCTACGGACGAGCCTTATAACCTTGACTCATTCAAATTACTGCTGACGAGCGCTCTCTCGTCAGCAGTTGCCACAAGTGCAACAGCATTAACGTAACGCAAACTACTTAACGTCGTGCGCCCCCGGAAATGCTCTGCATTTGATCGTGCCCCTCGCGAGGGGGATGTTTCAATGCGTCTTCCTACTGGCCAGTACACTCGTCGCCATTTGTCGGATGTTGTGCGAACCCTTTGAGGCTGATGGCACGCGATTTGAAACGACATTTGCATATGATCAAACTGAAAGGCTCTCCAAGAAAAACAAATACCATGGCCAGAGTTTCTGCAGTGGATGTAGTTTTTTTCTTTACTCCTGGAATATCTAGGCACACTCGGGGCGGCATCACACACCACAGCGGAAGGAGCGGTCGCATCGCTGGCGTATAGTTCGACGGAATGCTGGTGTTGTGGGAAGCTACTACCCTTGCGAACGACGCCCGCGGACGGGTCGCTGGTATTCCCGTGAGGTGATGATGAGGTAGACGAGCGAGGTGCCTGATATGTGTTCTGAGTATTTGAACTTCCATAAAGGTTGCCAAAGGGTGATTCCGAGATAGCGCAATGGTCGCTGCTGTGGACGTACATCGTGGTAGGCCAAAATAGGTTCGCAGGGCCTGAGCTTGTATACCCTGAAGTGACCGAGTAGTTGTGCGGCACGCTCCAGAAAGGACAGGAGCACTGTACCGTAGACAGCCCAAGAACAGCGCGTTGTATAGCTGTAACATTGACTTCATTGGTGCTCCCCACGTCTTGCCGCTGATGAGTTGAAGCACATGCACCACTGCAGAGAGCCTCTTCTTTATAACGTTTACGTGAGCGCTCCAAGAAAGGCCTCTGTCAACAACTATGCCGAGAAACTTGTGATGTGTCACATAAGACACCCTTTCGCCATTGATGTACAAATGGTACGCATACATAGGCTTTCGTGTAAACGGAAGCACGGCGCATTTTCTGCTGGATATTTCCAACCCTTGTCCGTGTAGATAGGAGGTCGTCAAGTCTGCGGCATTTTGCAGTCGGGCGCGCACATGCCGACGAGTCACGCCATCTGCCCAAACACATATATCGTCGGCGTATATCGACACGTGAACCCTCCTTGGAAGGCAAGAAGTCAGGCCAATTAGCGTAAGGTTGAACAGTGTAGGGCTCAGGACGCCTCCTTGGGGAACACCACGGTGAGTATAGTGAGCTGATGTCGGCCCATCGGCAGTCATAACAAAGGATGACCTTCCTGTTAGGTGTTCCGTATCCACTGGTAGACCCGGCCACCGAGCCCCACAGCCTGTAGGACTTTAAGAATCGCATCGTGCTCCACGTTATCATAGGCCGCTTTAACGCCGAGGAACAAAGCAGCACACATGCGCTTCGCACTTTTCCACTGCTGCACAAAAGTCACCAAATCAATAACACGGTCAATGGATGAGCGTCCACGACGGAATCCAGACATGACATCAGGGTAAACATTGTAATGCTCCAGGAACCACTCCAGACGTGCAAGAATGATTCGCTCCATCAGCTTTCCAACGCAACTCGCAAGTGCAATTGGACGGTAGGCCATTGGATTCAGCATAGATTTTCCGGGCTTCAGGAGCGGCACGAGGCGGCTGGACTTCCATTTTTGAGGATTGGAACCATCACACCACAGGTCGTTGAAATATTCCAACAAGGCTTGTCGGGCATCCTTACCAAGGTGACGCAGAGAGGCATATGTGACTCCATCAGGCCCAGGAGACGAAGATCGCTTGCACGCAGCCAATGCCGCCTGGAGTTCTTCCATGCAGAATGGGACGTCCATCCTTGAATCCCGCGATGCAGGGATGTCACTGGCGAGCAGTAGTCCAGAAGGGCCTGTTCCACTGGCTATCCTCACGCAGAAGTCCTCGGCCACTTCGAGCTCTTGGCGGTTCTGGTGAATAGCCAGGGCCTTAAATTGGGAGCGCTGCTGTACGGGAGTCATTAGCCCTTGCGCAGTTTTCCATATCCTCGACAAAGGCTTGCGAGGGTCGAGCGAGTAACAAAAAGATTTCCAACGTTGTGCTTGCACTTGGGCAATGCGTCGCTGGATTTTCTTTTGCGTTCGTCTGCAAATTCCCAAATCTTCGAGACATTTCGTTCGCCGGTATCTGCGTTCGGCGCGGCGACGAACAGCACGAAGGCGCTCCAGCTCCACGTCAAACTCAGTCACTTTTGGAGACAGCCGGACGGAACGCTTGCAGGCTTGGAGTGTGCTTCCAATGGCGGACTCTAGATTTTCAAGGTCATGGCTCCGGCAAATTTCTTCTATTCTTGATTTGAACTTGGACCAATCGGTTACCCGAATAACATTGCGATCGAAGGGACTTCGTAAGCCATTTATCTTTAAATAGGTCGGAATGTGGTCGCTTCCACGAGTTTATATGTCTGGGAACCACTGTACACGACCCGATAAACATCGTGACACAAACGTCAAGTCGAAACAACTGCTGTAGTTCGTTCCACGTAAGTAAGTGGGGCTTCCGTCGTTTAGTAGGCACAACCCATGGTCTGAGGAAAAAGCTACTAGGCTCCGACTTCGCATGTTGGTGTTTGGGCTTCCCCAAAGCATGTGATGTGCATTGAAAGCGTACTGAAGCAGCTAATAGGATGATGACGACTCCCTCTCCAAAATTCGTAAGCAAGATAATTATAATGATGATGATGTTCCTTAATTCTTCTGTTTCTTCTTCGCACTAGGGCTCATAAAGAATTGTCCAGGGCTTGAAAACGGGCTTGTTAATAATGCATAGATTAATAACACCAATAAGAAATCAGGTACAAAAAAAAAACAGGTACAATCTGTAGGGGCAAGAGGGGAGATAAAAGAAAGTAGGTATTGCCAGACAGTTTTCCGGCGTCCGAGGTGAAACCGTGAAGTAGGGAGAGAAAGTCTTGCTTTACATGGCTGAGACTGCATGCGCCTAGCGAATGAAGTACGGCAGCTTGCAGATCATGACCGAGGCGTTCAAATGGCGCAGTACGATAGATAATTATCCGCACATAGAATGGGGAAATTCGAAGAAATAAATGTCAAAGTATTCCGGTTAGTTGCACCTCAGGAGAGCCTCTGTTTGTGCTAATCCAGTCCTGCTCAAATGCAAACTTAATTTTTCGAGGCGGCGTCTAAGAATGCGCTGCCAGACATTTCGCATTGGTCGGAACGTCAGAAAGATTAATTCCATTTACATTTGTACTGAGCATACTCTGATTTATTTGTATCGTGGGATAGGCCACTGAACGAGCGATGGAGTTCAGAAACCTGTCGCAGCTGCGGAGGCCAGATTAGGGCACACATGCAGTCCGGGGCCTCCTTAAAGGAGCCATGAAGAGAAAATACAAGTTTGGTTCATTCGAAAGATTGCCGCGTTAGAACCATAACGACACCACTTATAACGCAAACTTCGCTCAAATAAGCTACATAATTAGGAAAAAAATCACGCCATATCCACGGAATGAATGATGATAAGTGGGGCGAAGCTCGAGAGGGGGAGATCATCGGTAACCGTAACTCTCCCGTGAAAGTTCGCCCATTACATCATTAAGAAAGACGTAAGACTGTGTGCGTACATTGTACAAATCAACTTTTATTTTCGGAGTCAATGCTCCCAGGCCCAGACCTGGTGAAAGACCCCGCGCCATCGAGGACTACCCCGCACCTCCACCACAATTTTTCACGTAGGATGGGACACAACGGTAAAGGGATGGGACACAACTTGTGCCCGAACAAGACGAGAGGAAACGAGCAAAGGTCCTTGCGTCTCGTTCGATCTCCGAGAACGACTGCCTGCGTTCGTGGCGTGATCTCTTGCGTGATCTCCCCCTCGCAGTGCACGTGCGCTCGCGCCTCCGTTGGCGAACACAGACAAGCTCGCGCTCCCGGTGCCGAGTTTGCGCTGCCGGTTGCAGCCGGTTCTTGCGCGTGCAACGCGGCCCACTTTGCGACATCTCCGAAAGCATGCGGCGGTCACGTACCACGAGACACAAGGGATGGACAGACCCATGACTTAAGGAGCTTCGCCCCTAAAAAGGAAATGAGCATGCGACCCACCAGCTCATTTTCCGCAACAGAACCTATGATGTCACTCGAGAATGCTCTGCGATTGGCGGAGGCCGGCAAAAGCAAACGCATGTTAGGCAGGGCTTACAGTTTGCATAGCGAGCTAAATGCCCGTGAAACATACTGCACATTCTTTTTATGACAAAGAACGGTGGAGTAAACGGTTGAAGTTCCGAACGAACACGCAAGCGTGTATGCCAATGCGTACGAAACTACCGCCAGCCGAACTCGACATCTCGCCGTCGCCACCGTCGCGCAGACGAATTTTCGGGTACAAGGCTCTTCGGGGCCAACGAACCGTCCCATCACGCACAGCCGCGACCTTGCTTGGTATCGTAATCCCTTGACAGGAGGTTGGCCGTCATGTCGCCAACCAGCAAAGGTAAAAATAGAAACAAGGGGAGTAAGGAACACAGAGCAGCAACGAGATAGTGCCACTCGTCGCACAGGTTTCGGTATGGAGGTCGTGTTGGCTTGCTGCTGTCGTTACGAGCTCGTTTACAGTTTACAACCACTGAAAACTTCAGTTTGTTCGAGTACTTTACAATGAAATTTCGTTGCTGTGTTTTGAAATGCCCATGTAGTACGGGCAAATCGTCGAGGGAGTGCGACATCTCCGCCGGTGAGGAGATCTCCTTTCATGTGCTGCCCAACGACGAACCTCGGCGAAGCAAGTGGCTACGTTTTGTGAACTTTGCAAACGGAGGAGAAAGAGAGCTAAAGGAAGTACGAGTGTGCTCGCTTCATTTCCGAGGAAGTGATTACGGCAGGGACCCGGACATGCTGGCGCTCGTCGCCGACTTCGTCAAAAGCGCTCTGACCTTGGGGAAAAAAATTGCCGTACACACCGCGCATTGACGCTCGAATCTTCCTGGCCGGAGCAGAGAGCTCGAGCGAACGGCTTTCCATACACGATACCGGCCAACTGGCATAAGCGATACTGCTACTGAAATTGAAAATACGGCACATACGTACGAGTCTGTATTCGTCCGTCGCGACGGGGCTGACGAGGCAGCGGTGCCGACGGCTGGGCGTTCGTCTGTTGTGGCTATCGCGGAATGGTCGCTTTCCCGTCCACCGCGTATCCCACAACTCTTGCCGCTCGTGCACTTAGAAGCATTGAGCGTTCAAGTGGTGTGAGGTTGTTAAATGCAAGCCCGAGCTCCTCGGCGAGAGTTTTGTTCTCCGGATTAGGCGATTCCATGATAGGGCTGCGGGTGCACTAGGTTTTACTAGTATTTTTAAAATGGCCGCCGTCTCGGTCGACTCCCGCGTGTGGGTGCTATATGGAGTCGACATACTAAGTATCTGTTTCATGGACCGGCTCGTATGACGCCATTGTTCACGTGACAAAATGTGCAATTTTAGCGGGAGATTTAAAATTTTGGCTTAAATTGCCTTATTTCTCAGTGAATAAAGCATCATTTGCTTCCGGGAAAGCGCTTGGGGTACTATGAAATACCTAATCTTTCGAATAAAACAAACTTTTGTTTTCTCTTCATGGCTCCTTTAAGGGAGCCATGAATACAAAATACAAGTTTGTGTTATTCGAAAGATTTCGTGTTTTATAGGGCCCCCAGCGCTTGCCCGGATACAAA
The DNA here is from genome assembly GCF_048455015.1 of Haemaphysalis longicornis. Taxonomy (NCBI): domain Eukaryota; kingdom Metazoa; phylum Arthropoda; class Arachnida; order Ixodida; family Ixodidae; genus Haemaphysalis; species Haemaphysalis longicornis. The sequence goes on from NW_027526203.1 coordinate 165,714,732, forward strand.
CGATGCTTTATTCACTGATAAATTAATCAATGTAAGTTAAAATTTTGATTTTCCCGCTAAATCCTGTGTTTTCGTGGTCTGCAATCACATCACATGTATGAACCGACCGCTCTGCAGCTTAGGGTGCCTTGATTCACGCGTCCGCCGTACAGGGTGGAGACAAGTATACTCTGGCGCCGCCATTTTGGGTAACTCACTCGCCGCCGAAGCAAGTCATTGTACCTAAACCGCGCTAAAATTATCGCCGCAACGCGGTTTACTGGCGAAGTTTGAATCATCTTATCTGTTTCTCGTTGCTGGGTCTCGTGGGAAACGAAAAGAACAACGCGTTCAGGGACCTTGACCCAATTGCAGCGGCACCAGACCGTTCAAAGGGTGTCTCCACTCTGTACGGCGGCGCTGGCTTCGAGTTACTCGCGCGTTTGTTTACGTTACTGAACCTAGATGACGCTACCATACCGTGGCAAGCCGTCTTATGCCTTTGGTTTGTTTTTGACCGTATTTAAACTTGGCTTGTTTTTGTTCTGGGTGAAAATATTCGTTTCGTGAAACATTGTGCTCGCTTGACAAATATGGTCAAAAATATTCGTTTCGTGAAACATAGTGCTCGCTCGACAAATATGGTCACGTAAGCCACCGTTGCTAGCGTCAATCGGCCAGTGTCGCCTGAGACAACCCCAAAGCCCCGCAGTCCTGTGCAGCTAAACCAAACATAGTGCGCGCAGTACCAACAGCAGTACGCATCAGTAATTCTATGTTTACATGTGCTTTCGTAACTTCCACTGTTTGTCCCACCATTTTTACGGCTTGAAAAAGAATGTGTCCTAAATTAAACGCAATTAGCTCGCTCGGCAAGCTTATAAGCTCAGTCTAATTTGCGTTTGCTTTTGCCGGCCTTTGTTAATCACAGAGCTGGCTGGTATGACATCATAGGTTCTGTTGCGGGAAACGAGCTAATGGGTCACATGACTGTTCCCTTTTTTCCTAATTATGTAGCTTATTTGAGCGAAGTTTACGTTAAAAGTGGTGTCAGTATGATTCTAACGAGGCTGTCTTTTGAATGAACCAAACTTGTGTTTTGTCTTCATTGCTCCTTTAAGCGAAGCTGGCTGAAAGAATTCGCAGCATCATTGAGCACAATACCCGTACTTCCAGGAATGCAACAAGCACAGATCATGCATAAATCGGAAAATAGTGCCAAAGAGTACTTGCATGAGTAAATATTTTAACACGAAAGCGTTTTATTCCTGGATACACAAAGATTTCGCTGACGCCATATCCGCCACGGAAATGACGCCAGTACAACGAAACAAGCGGCCTGTAAGGGGTGCACCCCTGCATACGGGGTCTTCTTGCGGGGAAGCAACCTTTAGTACTAAAGAGTACGTTATACTTAGGGTTGCTTGTTTTCGGGTTTTATATTTTAACACGGTGTTTTATGCCGGGATACACCAAGATTTCACTGACGTCATATCCGTAATGGAAATCACGCCAGTGTACCTTTGACGAAGTGACCCGTCAGCAGGACGTCGCTCGCCAAGCACACCCACAAGACAGCTGCCGACCCGCAAATCATGCTCAGCTGTAGATTTCGCTGCACATTTCCCTTTCGTGCTTTACCGATGCCCATGACATAGCAATCAATCAGTTTTTTTATATTCCTCACACAACGTAAAAAACGACAGCATCAGTTATAAAATTATATTCAACACTGAGTTAGAAATTTTTCGTATGGCCAGAGCCATAGCAGATCTTCGTCGTGGATGGGCGTGTAATCAGCCACTTTAACTAATCCAGGAACGGTAGAACAATTAGACATCGCTGTTTTAGCTTCATATTTCGAGCCACCAGTTCCAATAACAGCATGGCAATGCAAGGCGTTAATTATAAACTAAGCAACGCGCTCATGGCACGCTTTGAAAATATGTCCTCGGCGTGAACCAGAACTTTACCCCGTGCCGATGGAGGCCCGATGCAGAAGTCAACTACAGTTCGGAAACAGGAATAAATTCAACGAAGGAAGCGTATTTGCGGTGAAAACGATGTCAAGAATGCGAGGGCTGTAAGAATATGGCCTGTCTTCTCCTACTCGGGGTTTTTGTCATCCTTAGGTACGTTTGCACTGACAGCTGTGGAAACCTCTTCGCTGGAGGGGGAAGTTACGCCTCGAGGTTGAGGGCAGTGTCAGCAACAAACCAGGCAAGCCGGTGAGTAAACGAACAGCACGTTTTTTCTAGCACATAAATTGGGCCGCTGTTTATAAGCAGCAGTTCCAGAGCAGAGTGCGCAACCGAAGTCCAAGACGGGACGAATGAAATAAGCAGTGTATCTCATCGCATTCCTGATTAGCGGTGAGCCTGCCTCCGCAGCCGACCTAAAGCACGTTGTTCCACCTTGAAAAGTGCGGAATCAGTGCGATAGCACCAGCTCAAAGTCGGGTCGTATAATCCGCCAGAGTACTGCAACGAACTCACCTGCGTAATGGTTTGATTTACTATGTATGAGAAATTGATTCTGATTGTAGGGTTTAACGCGCCGACGCAACGCAGGCGATGAGGCGCGCCGTAGTGGAGGGCTCCGGATTAATTTCGACCACCTGGGGATCTTTAACGTGCGCCGAAATCTCGTACACACGGGCGTTTTTGCTTTTCGCCTTCATCAGAAAAGCGGCCGCCGCGGCCGGGAATCGAACCCGCGACCTCGTGCTCAGCAGCGCAACGCTTTAGCCACTGAGCCACCGCGGCGGGTATGAGAAATTCAAACGCCATTTTATAGAGGGAAAACAAGCAGAGAACATTTTACCGCGTTCACGGCATTAGCGTATGAGGCCACCCGGCCAAGGTATAAGGACAAGTTCGCAGGCTAATAATATATATTCTTCTTTATTAATTGTCATCACCCCCATCGTCGGCTTCATCATCTTATCATCATCAGCTTCTCCTTGCTCTTCTTCGTCGTCGTCGTTTTCTTATCCTTTACAGTAGTGGCCCATACCCATTCTGGGTATGGGAATAGGAGACAAGACATATCTGCGGTGATTCATACCTCTGTCACACGGGCAATTTCAATCCAGATCGAAGCGAAGCGTGATTGACTTTTCGAGCGCGCTCGACGCACCGCCGCTGCTACACGGCACGATCGGAAAGTTGCACCCGTTGCACTCACGTACGCGAGATGGCGCTAAAAATGTACTTCGCGTAAGGTCCCTAAAATTACTAAGGTAGCGCCAACTGCTCCCTCCTTCTCCGCTGCCCTCCTCTTTTTCCTCTCCCCTCACCCGCGGCACCGCGGTCCCTTTAACTCCGCGGCGGGGCCGCCATTTTTGTTGGCTTCCTCAGAGCAGACGCCCTCGCAACGCTTCGGGCCGCTCGCTGCAGTTTTTCGTGCAGTTTGCTCTTGTTTTCGCGCCGCAATCGCTTTTTGGTAGCATTAATATTATTTCTGGAGCTCCGTTTTACCAACACGCATTAAGTGAGGCTGTTTTGTTGTATATTTTTGTCTAGAAGGGGATATTTGCGGGGTGGATGCCGCGGGCGCATACGGACAGCGCGGTGTTTGTTTACGTGTGCGGCATGCTCAGGATGGTCCGTGAACGCGAAAGGATGATCGAACGTGGACGTTTCAAACTGCACTGTTACATAGTATTTCTAGAGCCCCGTATTACCAACACGCCCTAAGTGAGGCTGTTTTGTGGTATAGTTTTGTACAGAAGGGGATAATTGCGGGATGGATGCCGCTGGCGCATACGGACAACGCGGTGTTTGTTTACGTGTGCGGCATGCTCAGGATAGTTCGTGAACGCGAAAGGATCGAACGTGGACGTTTCAAATTGCTCTGTTACAGTAATTCCGTTCTTGCATTTGCGTGATTAAGTTGTGGTCGTGCAAGCGCTGCACAGAGGGCTTGCGCATGGTTCGCGGTGACCTTGGTTCGCGGCAGTTCGAGCGCTGCGCTGGCTTTTTTGCGTTCGCGTTTTTTGCGTTAGTTGTAGATCATTAGGCAGCGTGCAGTATGCGTCCCGCATTAGCTACTGACATTCATGCCACATTTATTCCGTGCACTTTCCGGTGCTTTGACGCTGTTGCAAAATATATGTCACCTTCACGTCGTTATAGGCTGCTGTCAGGGTCAAAGTTCTCGCGTCTCCTCGTTGGCCTCGCCCATGACGGCTGTACTTTTGGCAGTGCGTCCGTGGCATAGCAATGTTCTTGCAATTGGCGTTCACAATTACTTCGAGTAAGGCCCTGTCGGGCATATCTGGAAAAGGCTGGCACAAAGAACACGCAGTTAAAGAATGCGCTCAGCTTACAATTAGCTGTAGTGCCCAGTTCTATAATAACTACCGTATTCCAAGGCCAGAAGCGCGCTACCAAGCGCAATTGTTAATCCTTTTTATGCTGTACAGCTAACATTGATTCATGTGTGGGCTTTGATAAATTACAGCTTGCTACAGCCGAGCTGGCTGTGACTGCACTGACCTTATTCGAGCAGCCGAAGGCACAACAACTCGGCATCGCGAAGCTACATAAAGTGACACCGACGCAACACTTGTTTGAAACGAGCAGCTGACTCTTCGGTTGTTATCGGTTGTTATACGCTGGAGGTTTCGATAACGCCTGCTCCGAGGCAGCTGAGCCTAAAATGGCGAATTTAAATGGACAGTGGCGGCAAAGAGACGAAAAAACAAACAACGCGGGGACGAGGTACCACGTCACTGGCCGTTGGCCAATGGCGCGCGGCGTTCGCCGGCGAAAAAGAAAATGGCAAAAAACGAAGGTGGATAGAAGCCCGAGCGAGGGCGAAAGGCGGCGAGATCTAAAGATGGCGCTACCTTCAGGGACCTTAACTTCGCGGCTGGCGTGTGGTAACTTTGCGCGGTCGAAGTTATATGTAACTATATAAATGCTATCGCACGTTTATACGGGTAAAGTTATTTGATTAGTTGAAGTTTTCACCTTCTGTGCCATTGCTCAGCGGGGACGAATGTATCACCGCTTTCGTCCTATCGCGCTTGGGAAACCAGGATTGAGTACGAGCGTGATTGGGCTGGTTCGCGATTGAAACTGCCGTGTAGCAGCGCCCGATCCGGATTGATCTCGATCCGGAACGAATCAATCGCGATTGAAAGTGCCCGTGTGACAGGGGTATAACATGCAAGGAGGGTTTGACCGACTGAGGCCCCTTCATTCATGTTCCAACTCCGCCTTACCACCATCCTTTGACCTCCGCTGACCAGCTTTTAGCAGTATGCAGAAGCGATAGCGACCTGGTGCATTGCAGGTAAAATTCCCTGTTCCCTCCCTTTCGAGCGACGACCTATGTATACCTTCGCCGGTGTCAACGCGATTTGCAAGTTCTGTTTTTCTACGCAGCCTCGGTGGCACCAGCAACAGGAAGGCATCGATGCCCTCAGATCCACCTGATTACGTGTCCGATGTTCGATAAGGCACACTACGAGAAGCTAGAGAACAGGGTTGTGCTGACTTGATCCCTTTGTGCCGCACGAAGCCGACCGCGCTACGTGCGGGCAGGTACGGCCGGTGTCTCCAACATTGACATTCTCAGTGGTCTCGTTTGTATAATGAGTTCTCTCTCACGCCCCACTACATTCGCGAAATCCCTCCATTCCTTCTCGCGAGCTTTGGGAGAGAGCTCTGACCAGCTCCGACCTCAATGACCAGCGCCTGCTGGTGTTGAGGGCTGTTGAGGCGGGGAAAGCTCAAGGGGTCTTGGACTGAGGACTCCTCCCCATTGCTTTTCGCAATAAACACGCTTACTCTCTCTCTCTCTCTCTCTCTCTCTCTCTCTCTCTCTCTCTCTCTCTCTCTCTCTCTCTCTCTCTCTCTCTCTCCCCCCCCCCCCCCTGGAGCAAATAAGCACTCGGAAGTGACCGGAAGGCCACGGTTTTCTCACCAGAGTGTGGGTTCGACAACCGTGACGTAATCTCGGCCGACACTGCGCGTGATCGTCGTTCCAAATGTACACAAACCATCACTGGTTTGACCACGTGCTATCAGTTCTATGCTTGTAACAACCGGCTAATGCCTAGTTTGAGAGCGCCGACAAAGAAAGTGCACCCTTGCCCCCTAGTCAGCGCCGTGCAGTTGACTACGAGCAAGACCAACCCTGTGGTGACCAGGAAGAAACTGTCGGCGCGTGGACGGCCCCAGTACCGGGAGCGCTTCATTCAATGCAGGTGATGAAATGCCTTTTCGGCGATGGGTCGAACCGCAACTTTTCGAAGCGGCGAATTTCCACCGTCCGTTAACGAATTGCCATTTTCGAGCGAGTGCGACGCACTCCTGATCACGGCAGGATGCGAGCACAACTAACTGCTCCCGGCCACCCCGCGTATTTCCAAACGCTTCTTTGCACAGAGCACCCACGTGACATGTCTGTTCGTGCAATGGAGAGCGGTAATTAAACGTGACCATTGGCTGCACCCCAAACCTAAAGAGACCTAAAAAATACCCAGTCACCATTATTAACAAAAAAAAAAAAAAACGCGTAGGTTTGAGTTTAGAAAAAAAAAAATGAAATCAGAAAAAAAATAGCCAATCACATACGCCTCCTAGGCCGCGCTCGTACAGTGCGAATAAATTTTGCAAGCCGACCATCGCTGTTCACATTTGCGCGGGTGACACGCTACGTGCAATGCAGATGCGCACCCGCTCGCTGGCTGAACGGAGCAGAGCCGCGAAAACGTGTCGGGATCAAACTTAACAAACGTTATGGTGATGGCATAAAATATCCGTGTGTTGCAGCGAATAATCGTTGGCCGTGTTTATGACGGCACATATTTGCTCCTTGATTAACCAAAGTCCCCGTAGAGGCGACCGGAGCCCAGTGGTGTAAGCCGGACTTGGTTGCTTCTTTTAGGGGGAGGGAAAGGGGGGACCCGATAGGACAAAAATGGAGGGAGAGAAGGGAGGAAACAAGAAACCGCCGGGTGCAGCGGGACCTCACTACGTAATCTTTCCGTTCTTTCCCTTGTTGTTCTGCAGGGTGATTGAAAAATGATTGATCGTTACAGCGGGAGCCTAACGTGAGAGCCCCGAAAGCGTAATGCATCACTTACGGCGTAAAAAGTGATCGGTAGTCTGCATTTGATGGCAGGTAGAGTCGGTGGTCTCGTCCACTTCCCCACCAACCTCGAAACTGAAAATATAATCGAATAGGAGGGACGCCTCCCTCCAAGCTATAGACGCTTGCGCTAATCAGGCGTACAGTCGTTGGTACCCATTGGGAGATACACTTGCGTGGTTATATCCCGCAATTAACTTCCATTTAAGATGCTCAAAGTCTATACGAATGCTTTGTGGAGGGCTTGAACAGTAAAGACAGTATGCTGCAATTTTTCGCTCGTTTTTTTTTTTTTCGCCTCTCACCGCACGTGCCCATTAAGCGGGCAGCAGCGTCGCTTCTCGCTGGGGTCACTCCTTCTCCCTGTCGCCCGAAATCTGCACGTTCATCTGGCGGCAGAGCCTCTCCAGCTCGGCGCGGTCCAGCCTCGTGACTTCGTAGTCGTCCTCGTCGTCGGTGTTCGAACCCGCGCCAGCCGACTTCTGTGCCGGGGCTTCCTCCGCAGCGAGGCCCACCAAGCCGCGCAGGTAGCTGAAGATGCCGGGCTGCGCAGGAGGAGGCGAGGCAGGCTTCTCTTTCTTCTTGCTGCCCTTCTTCTTTTTGAGAACGTACATCTCTTCGACTTCCTCGCGCTTCGGCTTTATGCAGATGCCCAACACTTGGCCCCGGGACGCGGTGCGCGCCACGCCGCATCTGCACCTGCAGCGGCGCACGTCCGAGCGGCTGCCGCTGCCCACCGCGCGCCCAGCCGAGCTCGCCTCGCTGAGTTCGTGTTCGAAGCGTAACACCCGGCTGCCCGACCGGCTCAGCGCTGACGTCACTGCCCAGTTGTCGCACCGGCAACAAATAATGATGAGTGGTCATGGTTACAATTGCAGCGCCAGTGTGAAAGTGTCTCCCAAGAAGCGCGCACGAGAAGAACACAAATTTGCAGAAATTCAGAGAACTGTTTACTAATGCGTAGCATTCTTATGCCGCTTGTTCAGGTTGTGACTTCTTTACAGCCAAATATGGCTCTGAGTAGCGAAATAAGTTGGATTATTTTATTCCTTTTAAGTTTACTTCTGTTTCTTTTCGCCAATGATGTAACATTATAGCGACAAAGGGCCTGTACTTCGCTAATTATGGATCGTTCCCGAAGAAGCAAGGGGTACTGCAGGGTTGTTTCATTTGCGCTATTTTTTAACACATTTCCGACGTCCTTTTGCGTACTTTTTTGGGCTTTGAGGGGAGATGTATAAGATGCATATTTTTGATTTTGTCAGATCATTTCTTCTGATTTTTTTCTATTTTTGTTATCTTTTTGTTCCTAAAAATTCTGTTTGACCAATTATCTTCATTTACGCTATTATAACGATTACAGACGTTACTTCCGCCGAGTCTGCATTTTTGTGGAAATGCAGGGCGTCGGCAAAGAATGCTTCGGCAAAGAATGCTACGCATTAAAGTTATCCCTTCCTGTTAGAGGAATGGGATGAAACACGGAATAGGAAGCTGGTATGCTACAATGGTGAAAGCATCGATTAGTATTTTAAAAAATAATTTTAGGGGTACACTCGCGTGCGCGTCTCTATATCGCTGTCTCCTCCTTCATGGCGTCGTGATTGTGTTTTGAGAGAAGGACAACGGGGCATCTCTTTGTACTCTGTCGCCCTCTTATCCCCCACACAACGAAGGGGATGAAGCCTCGTTCCCCCTTTCACTTGCCACCATACCTCGGCAAAGTTGTCGCGGCTCACCCAAACTCACTCACAAACTTTTTTTGCGAATCACCACTCACTCAAACTCAATGCTGAGCAGCACATCTGCGCTCACTCAAACTCAAACTCACAGTGAACGCAAAACTGAGAACTCACTCGGACTCAAAACTCAAAATGTACTCAAACTCAAAATGTACTCAGTACTCAAAATGTACTCAGTACTTAAAATGTACTGTAACTCAAAATGTACTCAAACTCAAAATGTACTCAAGTTCAAAATGTACTCAGTACTCAAAATGTGCTCAGTACTAAAAATGTACTCAAACTCAAATTGTACTCAGTACTCAAAATGTACTCAAACTCAAAATGTACTCAAAACTCAAAATGCACTCAAACTCAAAATCCACTCAAACTCAAAATGGACTCAAAACTCAAAATGTACAAAATTGACTCAGAACTCAACATGGACTGAAAACTTTAAATGAATGCAGAACTCAAATGTACTCAAACTCAAAATGAACTCATAACTCAAATGTACAAAATGGACTCAGAACTCAAAATGGACTGAAAACTCTAAATGAATTCAGAACTCAAATGTACTCAAAACTCTCTCGTGCTAGGAATTTACTCGGGCTCAAATGGACTCTGATTTCATTATCATTCAGAGTTTTAAAATTCCTGCGTGCTAAAAATATTACGGGTGCAAATTCGTGAGCTCAAACTCTTGCATTCAGTACGATATGGTACCGCAACTCCCATGAGGTCGAAAACAATTTTCGTTGCAGATTTAATACAGCTATACCTGCTGGCCATGATGATTAGCGCTGGTTGCAAGCAATTGTACGTATATATTGGATACCAAACTCTTGATGTAGGCTCAGTGTTCGTGTGCATGACAGAGGCGGTCCAGACTTGATGGTTTGCTGGGGCCCTGGGGCGAAACAAACAAGATTGGACGAGGGGACGTGCACTCACTGCTCCGTTCATTTACGTCGAAGCTGTTTAGGGTTACGGTTCTGCTTTGCATCCTGAAAAAACGCCTTGTGTCAAAGCGAACTGTGTCCGCGAAACTATGAAGCGCGAGGCGTTCATGGATATGCCTTTGCTTTTTAATGCGTAGCATTCTTTGCCGAGTACCTTCCCCCCTCGGTCAGGATCGTGTAACACCCTGCATTTCCACAAAAATGCAGATATCACAGAAGTTCAACCTGTAATCATTATAAAAGCGTAAATGTAAATACTTGATCAAAAGAAATTAAAAATCTAAAAAAAATAAAGAAAAATATTGAAAATGGCGAACCGTATAACACAGGAGTCATGGATAGCCACAGATTGGGTTAAAATTCAGTGATGTGCCGCTAGGGCATGTGGGGTATCAAATTGAAGCTCTCGAGGAGGGAAATCACGTCAGACAAACAAAAAATGCGTCGTGATCATAATCATGACTTAGTTATCGTGAGTCATAATAAAGGTTGGACTTCATAATGATGATCCGTAGGTCTATGGGGTCTCAAATTCAATGTTTCGATTAGGGAAATAACGTTGGACAAATAAGAAATACATCCTGGTAGTAATAATGACATAGTCACGGTGAATCATGCAATGATTTAAAATTCATTGGGATGTCGCTAGTGTGTTCCCCCGCACCGAATTGAAGATCTCTGGGTGGGGATTCGCGTGGGACAAAAAAAATGCTTCCTGTTGATATGGTGACACAGTCATGGTGAGTCATAGATATGGTTAACATTCAAAGTTATGTGCGCTAGGGCGTGTGGGGTGTCAAATTCAATGATGGAAATCACGTGAAACAAAAATTCCTACTGGTCATAATCATGACACAGTCATGCTGAGTCATCGATTGGGTTAAAAATCCAAGTGATGCCACCACGAGTTATGGGGTATCAAATTGAAAGCCTTGATGGGGGGAATCACTTGGGACAAATGAGAGATGCTTCCTCGTTATCCTCCTCATACGATAGTCATGGTAAGTCATAAATTAAGTTAAAATTCAAAGAAATTCTGGTAGAGTGTGTGGTAACAAATTAAAGGTTTCGATGAATAAAATCCTGTCGGGCAGACAAAAAGGGCATACCGCTGATCAGTACTAGTTAGTAAACTGCTCAAATTCATCGCAGAGGCTAGAACGGTAGCACAAAAGGAATTGCGGTGTCAAAGTGAAGGGCTTGAGGAAGAAAATTTAAACCGGGCAATAATCGCATCCTAAGATCATTATGTGCACTCACTTCATAAGTAAAAATTCGGAGTTGTGTCGTAAGCTCAGCTCATCAGGGCTGTACAATTATTGGTTTCCGTGTTGGGATTCGCGTGTAGTAAAGCCGACACATGCTATTTAGTAATGGCAAGTTCAGTTTTGAAGGACGGCAATATTGTATGCGCGGAGCTCCGAAGCGTGAAAATTCATTTATTTCACTTCCACATTATCCCCATCATCAAGCACTTCGAGGAACACTTCGTCTTCTTCTGGACTGACCATCAACATCGTTGGTTCCTGGACTGGAGTTAGGAGGTGGCTGTGTCGTAGAATAAACGTCCTACTTCACCAAGTACTCCAGGCCCTTACAATTCAAAAACCCTCATCTGGTGCTTCAGAGGGATCCATCGTGCTTGCAGCATTTGACCTGACCATCTTTAAAACGGGGCTTGACCGACACCCTGCGGCTCGCAATGTCTGGAAAAAAGCCCGCGTAGCCACCAAAACAACATTGGGGGGAAAGATGGAAATGGAAATCGGGGAAACTTTTTTAAATGTCGGGATGGGTCAACATCTGCAGCCAACCACTGCTCACTGTATCCCGCTTCTATAATTTATGTAGACTAGAATTTTGCCGGGTCGGCCATTTTCTAACGAATGATACGCCACCTGGCGGGCATTTCTTGGGGACTGCGGGGCTAGCAGACGACGTCGCAGTCTTACGCTGCTGCTCCGTGCCGTGCGTGGATATCAGACGTCCAGGCGGCATCGACAGTCGGTAAATGTCATTTATTCGGTACGTCATCAGCGCCAAGTTCAACAGGGCTTTAAAGAGAACGTTCAAAGCGTCCGAGGGCTGTCAAATGTGCCCATAAATTCTGTCCCCAACCCGCTAAGGCGGCGGGCGACCCCGCAAGCGCTTTGTCCTGACGGGTGTCGCCTGTGAGGCTACGTTAAATCGTGCAAGCAGGGCGCCCGACTGTTCATCCCCAATGGATGTTTATTTTCTTAATTGGGGGCAGGTTGCCGTCATTGCCTTTACTTGGCAATGTGCAGGAGCTACTCGTCCGGGCGTGACAACCAGCAACAATCAGCGTTAGGGCAAACGGCTCGTGCAACAAACGTGTGAAGTGCACCACGAGAAAAGAAGTGCTTGCCTGTGCGAAATCTATTCGCTGCACAAATTACCTACGCCCCTTGAGTGCCGCCGCGAATTGGTCGCCTTGCGGAATCGAAAATACTTCGAACCAAGCAAGTTGTCCAGAATACGTACAGTCGTACGCTGCTTCCGGAAGCACTGTTTATTCACCCTCATGTTCAATCCCTATCGCGTGTTTTTGTTCTCTGGAGGTACATACGTTCTGTTCATCTTATCGACGGGAAGCTTACAAAATCATCCGTGACACCTATGCTGCAGCTCGTATGCGAAAAAGCTGAGCCGAAAGCGAAATAAAATTGTCGCTGTGGCGGAGAACACCCGGTCGTGTCAGGAAATAGCTGTTCGCGGTTCCCACCCGCCGCTGAAACGCTAAAGTTCTTTTAAGCAAGCAAACGGCCGTGAAATCATGGTGTATCAAATAAGTGCTTCCTGTTTGGCAGCAGGAAATAGTGTTATGAGGCGGCAAATATTTTACTTTTATGAGCATGTACGTCGACGACCTGCACATTTAAAAGAGTATTTCATGGCCTTGTTTAACAACCAACTCAGTATGAGGTATGCGAGTGCGTATTAAATGACAACACGTTCGTGCACCGACAGCAGCAAGCCATGCTTGGAAATTTGCACTATCGCGCGCGCGATCGAAGGCATTCGCTGATTGCGCCAACCCACTTACTTCTTAGCGTATACGTATGAAGCATATAAGCCCAATAGGTCCTAAGCTGTTTCATGGGAATGCAGGCTTGTTGACGGATGTTGAGTGCTGCAATGTGTCGAACCAACCACGCTGTCAAGATGACGTGCCAACAATTAACGAGTACAATTATATCTATCGGGATCTTAATAAGACTTTTTTTACTTAACTGGTCATTATTCAGTGCCATGATTTCCGATGGTTGCTTCAGATCCACCTTCCTTCACCGAGACAAATATTTTGATACTCTACACGCCCTCTAGGCATCACTTTGAATTTTAACCCAACCATTGACTAGCCGTGACTATATCATGATGACAAGAAGGACGCATTTCTTTATTTATTCCACGCAATTCCCCTCATCGCGACCTTTAACTTGACACCCAACAAGTCCTAGTGGCGACATTCTAAATTTTCACTCAGTGTATTACTCACCACGACTATCTCATAATTATAACCAGAAATCATTTTTATATTTGTCGCACGTGATTCCCATCTACGAGACATTTAATTTGATACCCCACACACCCTAGCAGGATCATTAGGAATTTACTCAAATCTGACTAACCATGACCCTCGTGACTGTAAGCAGGACGCATTATTTATATGCCCCACGGGCTAATCGAAACCTTGAATTTGACAGCCCATTTGCTTTAGCGGCCACACCTTGAATTTTAACCCAATCTGTGACTCACCATGACTATCTCATGATTAGAACCACGAAGTCTTTTTTTATTTGTTCCACGTGATTCCCCTCATCAAGACCGCAAATTTGACACCCTACATGCCCGAGCGGGGTCACTTCGAATTTTATCCCAATATAAGACTCTCCATGACTGTCTCATGACTGTAACCACGAAGCATTTTTGTGTTTGTCCTACGTGATTTCCCTACGTGCCAAGGACGCAGATTTTCAGTGCTGAGGACTTTCCAACCCTGCCAAACGCCCAAAACGAGGTGAGCGATTGGGTTAGGGCTGCCTCCAGGCCTCTCTGTTCCCTTTCCTTCCCCAAAACCCCAACCGAAGTCGCCCTACAGCGACAAAATGCGGAGCTAAGGCGCCAGAGTGAAATTCTTGCGAACAAAATTCAAGAGTTAGAAACGAGGCTACCTGGGCTCACGAAGTCCCAAACGACAGCTGGGACTTCGGAGCCAATGCAGCAGTCCGAGCCATCAGCGCGAGAGCGCCTCGGTCGCGTCTGGGGCGTCTAGCGCTTCCCGATGCTCAGACTGCACACTTGTACAACGTGTGCCACAGGTGGAACACCGGTTGACAAAACTGGAACGCACAATAGATGAACTGCCAAAGAAAATTCTAGAAGGAGTCGGGGCATAGAGCTCTGGCAGCAGGAACTTTCTAGCGGTATTTCTAGCGGTAACTGACTCAGTCATGGACACAGTTCAGGATTGGGTCAGCACACAGCTCAGAGACAATCGCTCCCGCGTAGGCGTAAGGTGGTGCCTCGCCCGGCCATAGGCTCGCAGGAATTCAGTTCGGCCACTACCCCCACGGAACCACTGGTGCTTCCGTTAGAGACACCGTTAACCCTGGGAGGAGGCCATGTTTCTTAAATCTCAATAATCTTCAATCATGGCTAACCGACCGCAGCGGAAAGCCAGAAGCAAAACTCCAGATGAGAAATTCGTGATCATTCAATGGAACTGTAGAGGATTTCGGAATAGGAAAAAAAGGTCGCAGCTCCAATTATATCTCCAGTCCCTCGGCCCGCCACCAGCTATCAAGAGCCTGGAGCAGATGCTAAACTTCAAGGGTATAGCTCATTCCACGGGGGCCCTTCGACTTACATCCTGGTGAACAAGGCGTATACGGCGCTCCAAGTCGATCTAGATCTGGAAACCGAACAGGAATACAGTATGGTAAAGATCCTTCCACTTAGACGTCGTGATCCTCCAATAGATGTGCTCAACATTTACAGCCCCCTGCACAAGCCCCGCATAACTTTTAACGAAGTCTTCTATCGAGCACTTAAATCGGCCGACAAAGCACCCCTCGTGATAGTTGGGGATTTTAACGCCCCGAGCCTTCATTGGGGATACCACTTCGAGCAGGCCAGGGGACGCATGTTAGCGGAGTTAATCTCCACGCTTCGACTTACGCTGCTCACGGACCCGACATGCCACACGCGTATGGGAAACTCGGTAGTTCGCGACACGTGTCCCGACCTATCTCTTATTAGAAATAGTAGAGACGCTACTTGGGAAAACCTGGAGGAGACACTCGGTAGCCATCACTGCCTCCTTAGGATCACCCTGTTGGCGAAGACTGCTAGAAGAAAGCGGGGCCAGGCCAAACTAACCAACTGGCATGAATTTAGGCTGCAAGAAGTTCCACCTGTTCTCCTCACAGACAGCTATACGGAGTGGATCACCGCCTTACAACAGCAACACGTTACAACAATTCATACAACCGTAAAGAACCCAACTGTGGACAACCATCTGATGCATATATGGGAGGCACGCCGGAGCCTTACTAAAAGATGGAAGAAACAAGCTTAATTGCAAGCTTCGAGCCCGCATCAGTGAACTAACTGAAAAAGCGGCGGAATACGCTGTCCAACTTAGCGACGCAAATTGGATAGAAAGATGCAATTCGGCTGCGCGTCAAATGGGATCAAAGGGGACATGGCGCCTTTTTCGTAGTCTCATTGACCCAACTCAGACGAGAGTGGAAACGCAACGTAAAATCCGAAAAGCCTTACACGGGTACCAAGGAACGACGACCCAACTCGCCGATACTCTATGTGACAGATATCTCTGCCGCACGGAAGACCCCAATGGACCTGAGTATCAGTACGCAGGCAAACAGAACCCAGACATGGATGCCCCCTTTACACTACAAGACCTTCGGGCAGCTTTAGCTAAGATGCGCAGAGGTACAGCCCCGGGAAGAGACCGTATAACAGTCCAACTATTGGCGAACCTATCGGACTCGGCCTACTTCCAGCTGATAGATTATATAAATCAAATCTGGGACGGCCGTCCACTCCCCCCAGAATGGAAGACCTCCTTGGTCAGTTTTATACCCAAACCAGGAAAAATTGTTAATATTGATAATCTGAGGCCAATTTCGCTCACCTCATGCTCGGGTAAGCTCATGGAGGCGATGGTCCGGGATCGTCTCTCTCTACACATTGAGTCCGCGGGCCTCTTTGCTGGCACTATGTTCGGGTTCCGCCCACATATGTCAGCACAGAACGTCCTTCTCCAGCTACACCGCGACGGAATTCGACCAACTACAATGCGACACAACGATAAAGCCATCCTTGCCCTAGATCTCAAGGGGGCATTTGACAACGTCCGGCACAGCAGCATACTAGCAAACTTAAGCACAACGGATTGTGGTCAGAAAACCTTCGCGTACGTCAGAGATTTCCTCTCCAAACGTCAAGCATTTCTGAGGATCGAAGATGAGGAGTACGGTCCATATTACATGGGTACAAGGGGTACTCCACAAGGAGCGGTTTTGTCGCCGCTACTCTTTAACATCGCTATTATGCAGCTGCCACACAAATTAGCTCGGGTAGAGGGCATACAACATGCCCTTTACGCCGATGACATAACAATCTGGAGCACAGAAGGCAGCCTCGGGGAAATGGAGGACCGCTTTCAAAGGGCTGCCAGCATCGTCGAAAGCTATGCTAATGACTGCGGCCTCCAATGTGCCCCAACAAAATCAGAACTTTTGCACATTAAACCCAATCCTAAAGAGAACACATGGCTTTACATCTCTTTAACAGGTGGTTCTATCAGAGAAGTGGAAGAAATCAGGATACTGGGTCTGCTTACTCACAACAAACTTAGCCCAGAGACCACCATTGCCAAACTGAAGCGAACAGGTGAACAGGTCGGACGCATGATACAACGCGTATCCGACAAGCGCGGCGGGATACGGGGCAGGGACGCGCTACGGCTCGCCCATGCCTTTGTGACCAGTAGGAACCTCTTCTCCGCACCCTACCTACGTACGACCAAGCAACACGAGAATAGCATTGACGTTATCATTAGGAAGGCCACAAAACGAGCCCTTGGCCTCCGGATGGCTACTTCCAACACCAGGTTATCGGCGCTGGGAGTGCTCAATTCGTATCAAGAGCTGAAAGGGGCTCATCTCACAAATCAGTACACGAGACTCGCACAGACGGCGTCGGGGCGCCACTTGCTTAATCGCCTACAAATCAAACAAGAGGAGACGCGCAAACTCCCAGAGTTGTGGCGGCACAGGCTCTGGGTGCATCCACTTCCGCGTAACATGGAAAAACACACTCACGAAGGCAGGAGGAAAGCACGCGCTAAGACCCTGGAAAGGAAATACGGAAATAGGCGCGGTGTGTTCTACGTTGATGTGGCAGGAACGTCGCCTCTGGGGTTCTTCACTGCCGCTGTAATTCACAGGGACCAGCAAGTCGATGGGCTCTCCTACCGGGCTCCTAACTCCACGCAAGCCGAGGCGATTGCCATAGCACTCGCCGCCTCGGACCCGAAGTCAAGGACAATAATCACGGACTCTCGCCGAGCCTGTGAAAGCCATTTAGCAGGCACGGTACCACCCTTGGCCTACAGTATTTTAAAACGAGTGGTGCGGTTCGTAGACCCCGCACCTAAAGAAATTGTGTGGTCTCCGGGGCATCAGGGTCTGAGAGGTAACGAGGCCGCGCACGCGGCTGCCCGAGCGCTTACCCACCGGGCGCCTCACCCATGCTCTCCCGGCTCGGAGATTAGCAAACAACTTCTGCGATTTAGAGAAATTGTAAAACATTACTGCGATAACCGCCAGCTTTACCCAGCCCCTGCAAAGGGTCTGAGCAAGGTCGATGAGCGAATACTGCGGCGCCTGCAGACGAACACATTTATGTGCCCTGCAGTAGCAAAGCATTTCGACCCTAAAACAGATGGGTGGTGTCTGCACTGTGGGGGAGGTGTCCGACACCTTCCACGTGGTGTGGGCATGCCAGAGCAACCCTGCGTTATCCCCCAACCCTTTCCCCTACCAGGGAGGCATGGGAGGCAGCTCTGCTCAATTGCGCGGGGCTGGAGCCTCAAGGGCTCTAGTTCGACGGGCGAGAGCGGCGGCCTTGACCAATAAGGTCCCAGAATAGGGACTGCACCTGTGCGGAGGGCCGCAGGCCCTAACTCTCTTTTATTCTTAACAAAAATAAAGTTTCACTCCTCCTTCTCCTCCCCTCATCGAGACCATTAATTTGATACCCCACACATCCTAGTGGCATCAATTTGAATGTTAACCCGAACAGTGACTAACCATGACTATCTCATGATATAGCCATACCTCATTTTTGTCCCATGTGATATCCCTCATCGCAACCTTCAATTTGATACCCCGCCCACCCTAGAGGCATCATTTTGAATTTTAACCCAATTGATGACCTACTATGACTATGACATATGATAATCATCAGGAAGCATTCCTGCATTTGTCCGACGTGATTTCCCTCATCGAGACCTTTAATTTCGTACGCCAATTTGAATTTTAACCCAATCTATGACTAGCCATGACTAGGTCATAATATAACCATAACGCATTTTTGTCCCACGTGATTCCCCTCATCTATACCTGGTATATGATTCCCCACACGCCCTCGTGGCATCATTTTGAATTTTAACCCAATCTACGACTTACTATGACTGTGTGGTGACTATACACAAGAAGCATTTTTTAATGTACCTCACGTACCTCAATGTACAGCCGTGAGCTGAAGTAAACGGACCACGGGAGCGGTGGCCAAAACTAATCGCTGCGCCGTCTGGTTGCGCGGCGCCTGTTGTCGAGACCGCGCACAGCGCAGGCGCGGCCTAGCAGTACAGCACACATGCCGCTATCACTCGCTGCTTCGCGATTGTCTCACGCTCCGATAAATTGACGCCAGGGGAGCCGCGCTGCGCTTTTACTTAGGCTCCCTACTTTTACTGCCTGCGGGTCACACACCTTCAGTTGAAATGGCGCGCTGGCGCAATCGGCGGCAACGCGGCTCCGCTGGCAGAGTTGGCGCGCTGGTGATTATCTCGGGCTTCACGCTTTTTTTTTTTTTGCAACCCCCCCCCCTCCCCCCGTCATATATTGAAATGAAGCAGAAAAAAATCACCCGACAGTCGAAGAAAATAAAACACAACACCATCTTTGTCGGTTTTGAGGATAGATGCGAAATCACAGCCTCCCGAGAATATCAGCGAACTGGGAAAATTATTGATGCTAACCTTACATGCCAAGGTTTTGACAAATACTGCTGTGTTTAGGTATGTACTGCATTGCTTTATGAAACTTCGTTTGCCGCATGCGGCATATGTGCCATTTCGCAATTGCTCGGGAAAATCCAGCTTCGCAATTTTTCAAGTTCGAGGCACCGACACATACATTTTATGTTCAAAAACTATATTGCGATATGAGATACCATTGAACCACGCCTTCAATTCCCAGCGACTATCGAACTGCATGCAAACTACATTTTTCGATTAGATTTATTTGCACTTGAAAACATTACTGACAGTTCTTGCGCATTTCTGTGCCATGAGTTGAAATTGAAGGATTTGATTCAAAGAGGGTCGTTCAGTCGACGATTGAAGATAAAAAGATTACTAGCTTATGGTCGACGGCATGCGGCAAACAAACGACGGTATACTTCAAAACAGCCAAGTTTATTTACACGTAATATTTTACAAAGCATTGCACAGGGCTGTCGTTCATAGATGGGGGTCCGCAGACAAAAAGAGGAACGTGGGAGAAGAGGAACTCGGTGGGTCCCTCCGCGATACTCCCAACTTCCTTTTTAAATGCGGAGCATTTCTTAGGCTCGCCTGGTCCTGCGTCGTTGATGGCGGCGCCGTCCACACGCTCACTGCGCATGCGCAACTCTCCTCCTTACACCCACAGCTCCGCGATACCACACTATAAAAAAAAAGAAATAGTTAACGGCGCCCGGTTTCGATCCCACGACTCTCTGGCCGCAACGGGAGGTACGCGGTGCTCTTCCCACTACGCTACAAATCCGGGACAGGAGCAAGTGCTACGAACGCGCCTTATGTCCTTGACTCATTCAAACTACGTCAAGAAGCTACTGATACAACGAAGGCACGCGAAGCTGAACGTCAACGGAAACGACGAACTGAAAACTTTAGAGGGGGGTGCTGAATTTCCTGTGGGAAAGCTGTGGCGGGAAGCGCCACGCGCCTTGCAGCTCAACCAGCCCCGTCCGCAGCGCCTCTGATGCTGATTGGGGCAGGATGCCCCTAGGGATTGGCCAACCAAAGAATCCATCACGAGATAGGTTCGCGTTCAACCACCGTCGTCATCTTCCCGTAGGGGAACCGCCGAAGAAGAAGAAGAACGAGAAGACAAAGCTGCGAAGAGGAGGGCGTGTACATTGCTCTCAGCCGGTGCACCAATGTAAACAACCTTTATCTCGCCAAAGCTGACGGAGACTACCGATTCTACCACAGAGACAACATCGACAAGAACATGATGGACGACTCGAGAACCACCGCCTATTCACCGTAACACAGCACTTGCGTGCCTTTGCCACCGGTGTGGACCCGGACGCGGAATTCCCTCTGGCGCTAGTAAAAACCAGATCACTCAACATAACGGCAACACAATGGAACCACACGGAACCGCCACGATGCTTCGCATCCTCATCAGGGTTCCCCACGGGAAGATGGTGTAATTTTTTTTTCCCAAACCCTGCCACGAACTAAAAAACGTGGATTTGCCGCATGACATGTTAGAATAACGCCTCCGCACAGCACAAATTTTAAAGCTGGCTTTTTGCACAACTTTTAAATTATGCAGAAAAGCCACACTCAAAGGGCGTGCATAGAGATATGTGTATGAGCGACTTTGGCTGCAAGGGTTAATTGTGCGACAATAGGACACGTATCAACATATTTAATCGTGGGGTCCCTCACCACTTTTGCAAGCCCAGAAGGAGTCTTTGGCACGCTACCGGCCGAGTACCACTGGCATAAAAAATCAGAGGTCGGGCAAATCCCAAGTCCTGCGGGCAGCCCTTTCCTTCACCACGCCATAATCTTTACTTAATTACAAAAGTCCCGCCTCCCAAAGAGACGTCTCAACCGAGAGTGAGGAGGACCTATCAATTAGCCAATACTATAGGCCGCTGAGCGGCCACAAAGACAGTCAATTGTTGTTGTGTACACAAATAGCTATGGGACCCAACTCTGTCACTCTCATGCAGAAACTCGAAACTCGAAAAACACGAACAACACGAAACACGAACTCGAACAAACAAAAAGACAGCGGATATCAACTGAGAAACTTCATCACTTAACAAAAAAGAAACCTCCTGATTTTTGAATAAAAAAAGGCTACGAGACCAACGCAGCCACAGCACGCTATGTGTGGCAGCGTAGCACCATTGCCACTTATCAGGTGAGTCGCATCGTTTTCAATGATAGGGCGGTGCCCGGCAGTGTTCCTCTAACTGCGCGGCGTGATTCCCCTGGCGTCAATTTATCGGAGCGTGAGAGAATCGCGAAGCAGCGAGGGATAGCGGCATGTGTGCTGTACTGCTAGGCCGCGCCTGCGCTGTGCGCGGTCTCGACAACAGGTGCCGCGCAACCAGACGGCGCAGCGATTAGTTTTGGCCACCGCTCCCGTGGTCCGTTTACTTCAGCTCACGGCTGTACCTCCCCTTTAACTTAATACCTTACACGCCTTAGCGACATCTGTTTGAATTTTTATACAATCTATGTCATAATGCGGTCATTATTCTATCTAAACGGGCGCCGCCCACTCAGTTGAATTCAGAACTCATTTGAAACAGCGGAGGGGACAGCCGCCTCCCCTTCCGCCCGGTGCTCACCTCTTCCTTTTTGACCCTAGAAACCGTTAACAGAAGCAGGCGAACAACCAGCAAGAAAGCACCGCAGTGTGGTTTCCCATCACCCTCTCCCACCTTCTTAGAGAATCCATCAAGAAGAAAAGGTGCGATAACCCTTCTTTATGACCTCACCAGACGATTATTATTCACACGCCCAGCCGCTAAATCACCCCCCCCACCAACCCCCCCATCCCCACCAACCGATCATGCGCATCACGAATGCTGCTGCACCCGTAGCTAACCTGAATAGCAAGCCCAAACCGGCACATGAAACTTAAACGCCAATCATATCTGCCTCCTAGGCTACTCATATGTACTCAGAACTCAAAATGTACTCAGAACTCAAAATGTACTCAAACTCAAAATGTACTCAGAACTCAAAATGTACTCAAACTCAAAATGTACTCAGTACTCAAAATGTACTCAAACTCAAAATGTACTCAGTACTCAAAATGTACTCAAACTCAAAATGTACTCAAAACTCAAATTGTACTCTAACTCAAAATGTACCCAAAACTCAAAATGTACTCAAAACTCAAAATGTACTCAGTACTCAAAATGTACTCAAACTCATAATGTACTCAAAACTCAAAATGTACTCAAACTCAAAATGTACCCAAAACTCAAAATGTACTCAAACTCAAAATGTACTCAAAATCAAAATGTACTCAGTACTCAAAATGTACTCAAACTCAAAATGTACTCAAAACTCAAATTGTACTCAAACTCAAAATGTACCCAAAACTCAAAATGTACTCAAAACTCAAAATGGACTCAGAACTCACTCGGCCTCAGACGTACTCAAACTCACTCAAGCTCAAACTCACCATGGTACATTAGCCTCGCGCTCACTCAAACTCAAACTCACGTGTGAGTTTGAGTCCAAATGAGTAAGTGAGTGGACTCATGAGTGAGTCCGCCGACTTCTGCTTGCCACTGACGCGAGGGCTGTAGTGACCTGTCATTACTTGCGCAGCGAATATCTGGGGAATCCCGGCTTCTACGCCATTGCGGCCCGTGCCGCATGACCCCCGTTCGCAGTTGACACTCAAACGGCGTCATTACGAATAAAATTCCTGACAGCAGTGTCATGACACCCCACACCGCCTGACCACGCAGCTTGCCAGCCGCTGTCAACGACGTTCATCGATTAATAGAAAGTTTTAGCTAACCGTGTGTACCATGTGTACCGTGTGTACCGGGACCCGACTGCGCATGTGCGCACGGCCACTGCGAGGAGAACCTCCTCTCACCGTAACGAATGCGCAGAGACGGCAAGGCGTGGCCCGCCCGTCACCGAAACTAATCCGCCCTATCGGAACGAATGCGCACATTCCCAGTCGGAGCCCGGTACGCACGGTACACCCGGTATGCTAAAACTGTTTAACAGAGATAAACTTACCCTTGCCTGCGATTTCTCTTCCGGTGGTGTCTCTCGTGGAGCGGCAGCTCCGTAGCGACGGTGTTCTCGTCCTCCCGTGGCTGCGTTCGGCGAAGTTGTCGTCGTAGTCGTCTGTGCGGATGCCTCCTTCATAGTTGTGGTTCCGTAGCGACGGTCTTGTCGTACTCCCGAGGCTGCGTTCGGCGTAGCTGTCGTCGTAGTTGTCTGTGCGTATGCTTCCTTTATCGTAGTGTTTGGCACTTTGAATCGGCACTTGTCGATCGCTTGACGGCCTTGTCGGCCCGGCTGGAGGCGGAGGACTGCAGGGTCGACCGTAGTACATGGGCCTTTCGTAGGCGGCCTGGAACGAAACAAAAACGGGGCCAGTACAGTGCCTAAAAACGAACCAAACGTAGTAAGTTTTCAACGGAGGGGTGATAGGGGAGGGGGGGGGGGGGGGCGGAAGAAAGGATACGCGGGGGCGAATGTAAATTGGCATTTAGGGGAGGAAAGGGATTGTTCGGCCGCCGTACTGACTCGTTACTGTTCTCGTGCGTGCAAGCGCGAGCGCGCATTGGAACAAGTTCCCATATTTGCAGAGGAAGTTCATGCTACTAACAATAATGCTTTTGATGGCACACAGGAAGTTAATTAGGTCTTTCCAAATGAAAAAGACTCACAACAACTTACTTTCCAGCAACGGACAAGCTCCGCTGGTTCGATTACTGCCCGCAGAGGCCTTGTGTGTCTCGCGTAGGCAAAGTACAAAAATTTCGTTGGGGGATTGCTTTACTTGGGGAAGCTTTACCGAAGCACAAAAACGTTTAAGATTTCGGCGCAGGTTAAAAGTTCCGAGACCAGATTATCCAGAACTAACCTGTGTCACTCAACCCTTACCATGCACTTGGGTGCGTTGACCATCTTTATCGTTCCCGATTTTGTGCGTTACTTGCGTGCATGCAACAGCGCAGGCGTAGCTCTCACCCTCACCGTGCTAGGCGGTTCGGCCAAAGGGGTGGACATGTAGACGCGCTTAGAAGTTGTAGGCGGCATCATGGGAGAGGCCGGGCGCGGCTCTGGGGGATCGGAGGCGCTCCATCCCATCATCCTCGGGGCACACATGGTGCGGCCGCCCTGCGGGAATCCCATAGGAGGCACGGGACCGGAGATGCTCAGTGAGATCACCGACTCGGACTTGTGCACCATGCCGCCAGGAGGGGGAAAAGAAGAGTGAGGAGGCGGAGAAGAGGAGTAAGGTGGAGGAGAAGGAGTAGACTGCGTGCCCGACGGCCTCTGGTACATCGTGATTACGCCTCTGTAGTTGCCCCTCTGCGTCGTGAACTGAAACGCGCACCCCACAAGGTTTCATTAGGACTGTGGGGCCAAATACGTCCCACGCGCTGTTGCCTGCCCCAGGGCACACGCTCGGAAATTTGGGAACCCATTCAACGCCTATGTCCAACAGAAAGAAATGGACGTGGCTTCGCGGCGCCCCTCTGGTGAGACCACCGAAGCAGAATGCAGTATGGTGGGTGCGCATCAGGGTTCGCTGGACCGTTAATGTGTAGTCAATTGACAATCACCCGTGTCTCATTGTCTTTTTCGCAGACTATTGGACTCCGCTTGTACGAAATGCGGAAAAGCATATCGTGAAATAACGCCTTGATGCTGCAACACTTGGGAGTCATCTTCGGGTGAGTTTATTGCGATATCGAATAGAAGGAGGACATGATGCACGTCCAGTGCTGTAATCCGTTGGTAAAGGTATAAACGTCGTTTAGCCAGGTAAATGCTTGGAATTCAAATAAGCAACTTCTACTCTACAGCCAAACCGAATGTACCGTATTTTCATGCGTATAACCTGCACCAAAATGCGTAAATGTCAGTGGCAAAGTAGGGGTACGGATAATACGCGGGTTTTTTTTCTTTAGAGCAGCTTCACGGCAATGCGCGTTGTGCCGTGAAGCTTTTGCGCAGTAACACTGACTAAGCCTTCCATAGCTCTAGCTAGACCAGTGACACTGAGTGAATTGTGACTTTCGCCTTGTAGTCAGTGTATTCTACTTGCTAAATATACGCTTTTTCTGTTTACATAGTATGTGACGTGTTGCTTCAGCAGTAGCTTTGGTGCAGCCTTTCCTGTATCAAGTGTGTGGGCAGTACGCGAGGATTTATTTTTCTTTTCCCGCGGGCTGAAAGTGGGGGTGCGGATTATACACAGGGGCGGGTTATACACGCAAAAATATGGAAAGTATATCTTTAGCCTGTGGGCCTGCTCTCTACGGCATGCCAAGGAATGAGGCACACTGCGGTTGCGTGAAAGAACTCTTTACTCACATCCTCCACGCTGTCGCCCGTCCGGGCATACACACACACACCATCACCAGAAACACTCTGCGTCCCGAGTCCCCGCGCGCGGTTCTTCTTCACTCCACCCGCTCCTACCCGTCCACTCGCGCCATCTCTCCGGCGACCGGGCCGCACGGTAGGCGAGGAGGGCGAGGGGCTCCGGGCGACACCCCCTAGGCCAGAAGGTGTCGGGCCAAGGCGCTCCCCACATCTCTCCCCCCCTCAAACACGGGATACGGGTCCATCATTGAAGATCGCCCTCGGGGTTCTAGTGCACGAGGAACCGCTGGTCGGCGCCTGGGGCCGCCCTGTGCGGCTGTGGGTGGGCTGGCACCCGCCGAAGTGTGCAGCATGCCGCTCTGTCGCCATCGCCACCATGTAGGCGTCCGCGGGAGCGCATTCTCGGCTGCCCGGCGCAGGATTCCACCGAACGGCCAGGCTCCTCTCGACAGCGTCCCGCTGTCCCGATCTCCGCTGCTCGGCGCCAGAGCCGGAGGCGCCGCGATGAGCCCGGGGCAAACCCGGTTGACGGGCGCTCGTAGAGGCTCGAAGCCGCCGAACGAGCTGCAGGCTCTGCGCCCACCGACGCCTCCACGCCAGGGATACAGCTCCGCGGGGAGCTCAGCAGGCCTCCAATCCATGGACACAACTCCACTGTAGACCAGGAGGCGCACCGCAACCGCCTCGCATCTCCGAAGGGCAGCAGGACCCCCGGGCCGTGGTAACAACTCCCGGGTCGAACCAAGAAGGCCCTCTGCTCGGCAGGCCCGGGCCGGACTCGCAACGCCCAGGCACGAACGTATCGCCCCGCACCACCAGGCCGGTGGCGCGAAGCTCCCGGGTCGCACAGGAAGGGCCAGCTGTCGGCAGGCCCAGGCTGGCATCGTAACAGCCATTGATTGATTGTAGGGTTTAACACGCCGACGCAACGCAGGCGATGAGGCGCGCCGTAGTGGAGGGCTCCGGATTAATTTTGACCACCTGGGGATCTTTAACGTGCGCCGAAATCTCGTACACACGGGCGTTTTTGCTTTACGCCTCCATCAGAAAAGCGGCCGCCGCGGCCGGGAATCGAACCCGCGACCTTGTACTCAGCAGCGCAACGCCTTAGCCACTGAGCCACCGCGGCGGGTCATCGTAACGGCCGGGCACAAAACCACGACTCGCACCACCGCACAGGTGGCGCGATGAAACTTGAAGCGGTGACTGTGCTGCGGGTTGCTCCGTGGTAGAACCACGTGAGACCCGGACCCGTGGGAGGTAGACACTACCGCACCCTCAGGTCGTAACGATGGGTGCGAATCCTATCGCCGGCCGTTCTGTCCTCAGTAGCGGGACTCCCACCTTCTGGTTCCGCTACCACCTGTTCGTCATCGCCAGTGCGAACGTGATAGGCCTTGAGATCGCTAACGTGCACAGGACCCACCAGCTCGTCGCTTTCAAGCGACTGCATCTCATACGTGAGCAGAGTCGTCTGCGCCGTAATTCTGTATGGCCCTTGCCATTTGTGTGCGAGCGCTGCGGTGAAACCGCGTGCAGCGTTGCTGAGTGGGTGCGTTCTCCTTAGCACTAGGTCACCGATGTTGTACACAAGGTGACGACGGCCTTTGTTATACTGCTCGGCTTGCTCCATGCGCGCCACGTCGAGGTTCTCCCGAGCCGTGCGTTGCGCTGCCCAAAGGCGTTCCCGGAGCCTAGCCGCGTACTGCGACAGAGAAGGGGCGTTACCCGCCGCCGCGTACAGCAGTGCATTTTCCATTGGAAAAGCGATCTCTCTACCGAAATTTAGGTAACCTGGTGTCAAACCTGTTGACCTATTTACGGTAGTCCTAGTCGCGAAAGCCAGCTCAGGCAAACGCGCGTCCCAGTCCTTATGCTCCTTGGTTGTCGCAACCAGCATGCACTTCAGGTTCCTGTTCACCCTCTCAGTGATGTTGCTCTGAGCATGATAAGGACTCGTTTTCCTGTGCCGAATGTGCAGCGCTCGACAACAGTCTGAAAAGACTTTGCTTGTGAAATACGAAGCATTGTCAGTGATCAGGTCGGAGGGGAAGCCGAAACGAGTGAATGTCTCCACCAGCTTCTCTACGATCCGCTCCGACGCTAGCTTTCTAAGGGGAAACAACTCCACCCACTTAGAAAAGTGGTCCGTTATAACCAGAATGAACTGGTTTCCTCGCGCGGATCTTGGGAGGGGTCCCATTACGTCACACGCTACAATCTGCCACGGGTAGCTGCTTTCCACCGGCTTCATGAAACCCACAGGTTTCCCAGCGCGCGGCTTCGCTACCTGGCAAAGAGGGCAAGCACGGGAATAGCTCATTACGTCTCTCCTCATGCCTGGCCAGGTCGCGACACGGCATAACTTGTCGTAAGTCTTACTGCCGCTGCCATGTCCTGCCAGCGCTGAGTCATGAAAGTACCGCATGAACCGTTTCCGCAACTTCCTCGGGACCACGACTCGAAAGGGGGATGAAAGCACCTCTTCGTCGTCCAGTTGGGGAAAGTAGCGAAGTAATAAGCCATCGTCGCCCAGCAGATACGCGTCAAACCCCTCAGCGTTACCGGTGCAAGCTACGCCTCCCGCTAGCCTTTTCAGCACCCGCTGGCACAGACCGTCTGCTTTCTGGGCCTCAATGAGCTCTTCCTTACTCACTACCTCCCCCCAAGACAGATTCCTTTCTGCCTCTGTTCTCGGGGGACGAGAAATCGCAGCTGCGAGATGCCGTTCCTCTTTCCCTTTGCGGCCGGCCTCGACTCCTCCGGCCGGCCCTTTCCTCCCCCTCTCGGGGTGGCCCGCGCCGCCCATGAAACCACTGCACTCGGCGTGCGCGCTTCCGCCACCCCCTTCCGATAAGGGGAGCAAACTTTCCGCCAACATTCGGCGCTGATCATCGGATCCTGAAAAAGATGCGACGATCGCTTCTACATCAGTGCTCATCCTTCCTAACGCCTTTCCCTGGCCTTCCGCAGCACAGTAGAGTTTATATGCCCCGTGCGGTTGCAAACCGTGCATCGGCGCGTTCGCGAAAGGAAAGAAAGGGGGTTGCGGCCCGTACCGATAGCCGTTCCTCCCCATGTCGAGCACAACACCCTCCCTCGAGAGGAAATCTCTGCCCAGTATGACTGAAACAGACAAACCAGGCAAGCAAACAAAACGCTGTCTGCGCTTTCTGCCATCAAAACCGAGCGTGAGTCTCACAGCTCCGTCTGCTTTTGCCGAACCCGCTGCTAAGCTCAAGGGTGTCTCGGCGGGCCTGACCCGGATTCTTCTTTTCCGGCAGACTTCGAAGATTTCGTCCCCGATGAGAGAAACCGTCGAGCCCGTGTCGACCAGTGCAAAAAGTTCGCGACCGACTAATTGCACTCGCATGAACGGGGCCACCGAGGATGGGTCCCCGTGTGCCCTACATGCGGAGGGGGCCAGTTGCCCGTCGACGCCAGCTTCGGGGTGCCCTGGGGGCTCCCTCGTGCCCCCTCTGTCTGGCCCCCTCTTCTCGCTTTCCGCCGGCGACGATGAGCCACCGTCCTTCACCGTCGCCGGCGATCCGAGTTTCCCTGCGTGCTACGCATTTTCTCGGGGCATTGACGGGAGAAGTGGCCAGGCTTGCGACAAAACCAGCACAAGCGGGCTGCTTCGTCCTGCCTCCCTCTTCCGTCGCCTGCGTTGCTTCCGACCGAGGAGTTTGTGGGGCCGTTATCCGCTCCCCCTCCCGACCAGGCGCAACCCGGTTCGAGCGATTCCTCGGGTCTCGGCGGCAACCTGTAGTGAAGCTCGGCGAGTAAATCCGCCTGAATTACCCGGGCTTCTTGTGCGAGGGCCTCCAAGTTGCGAAAACTCCGGCCTCGCAGGTACGGTCTGAAACGCGGGTGGCATTGCCTGCACACGCGCGCTACCTTGACCGCGTCGGCTGCCTCGGGGTCGGCCCGTTCGTACAGCTCCTGCATTGCCCGCACGTACTCGAGGAGACTCTCCTCAGGGTGCTGCGTGCGAAGGGCAAGCTCGTCCCTCATACGGTGTTCGTAATCGGGTGGCAGGAATTCAGCGCGGAAGCGCTCCTTAAAATCTGCCATCGACTCGAAAGCCGGTTGGCAGCGCCTCCAACGCGCAGCGCTTCCTACCAGTGCCACGGGCAGGACCTGCCTCAACACGTCATCATCCGATGCGCCTACCGCAGTCTGATACGAATCCAGTTGCTGCAGGTATTGGCAAACGGATTTCACGTCTCCGTAGCCGGAATAGGAGGGAACCTCGATATTCAAACGCAGCTTCGAGACCGGCACTACAGGACCCGCGGTGGGAGCAGCTAGCGCCGAACCGAGCATTCGGGTCATCTCCGCGAACATCCCGGTCATCTGCCTCATCATTGAGGCGAGATCTGCGGTCTGCAACTGACCAGCAGCCTCCTGCGCAGCGGCCGCTGAGTCTCCCCCCGAGCCCTGCGGCTCCTCCTTCTCTCCCGTCTCTCTCCTTGTGGTAGGAGCCATTTCCAGCGAACTACCCAACAAAAAGCTTTCTCAACCACGCCAAACTGTAGACGCGAAATACAGAGGAAGCCGCGCTAACTACATACGCAACGCGACAAACACACTCCACACACAAATCTATAATGGAAGCAAAAAACGAACTTCAAGACAATACATTCGACCAACGGGGCTGAACTACAGCCACATTAAAATACAAAAAAACCACAGTAGGGCCACGTCAAAATACACAAGCGACTAATATCCCTACAAACGCTAAATACACTCGCAATGTAACCACTCAGGCCGTTATCCAAACAACAGAGAAAAAGAACGCAAGAAAAACTTCAGGCATCTACAGCCATCGTAAAACCTAAGCAAACTAAAACACTGGCCTCAAAACTAATTTGCAAACATGTATTTACACGGCTCAAAGCCCTGGTCTCCCACTGCCAAAATGGCGCTTCCTTCCCGGAACAAAGGAATGCCGTCCCAAACCGCAGTGGGCCCCTTCCCGGCAGCCGCAGAGAGCAAATGTCCACGGGTGGGCTTGACATCAGCCCCACGTTCGGGCGCCAGATGTGGGCCTGCTCTCTACGGCATGCCAAGGAATGAGGCACACTGCGGTTGCGTGAAAGAACTCTTTACTCACATCCTCCACGCTGTCGCCCGTCCGGGCATACACACACACACCATCACCAGAAACACTCTGCGTCCCGAGTCCCCGCGCGCGGTTCTTCTTCACTCCACCCGCTCCTACCCGTCCACTCGCGCCATCTCTCCGGCGACCGGGCCGCACGGTAGGCGAGGAGGGCGAGGGGCTCCGGGCGACACCCCCTAGGCCAGAAGGTGTCGGGCCAAGGCGCTCCCCACAAGCCGTACAATAAAGGAAAGTGAGCACGGGAGTTGGCACGGAGCTAAGATGGAATGACTGTGCTATAGGTTGATGATTGATGATGGCGAGCAGGGGTGGGTGTCAGTGCCCGCTCAAGGACAGGTAGAAGTGTTTGTGCTAGTAAGTGTAAATTATAACACTTTGTTCCTTAAAGGCTTTATTCGTTTTATTTTATTCGTCTCTTGCTGCCGACGTCTTCTTCTCTTGCGCTCGAAAATTCCTCTGCCGAAATTCTTTTTGTGAAGGCCACCGCTGGTCAATTTACTTTTCCCTACTGCCTCTAATTATTAGACTTTGGGCACGTGAACACGGTGATCATTTAAAATTTGTTTACATTCAGTACTTTAATTATTAACGGTTAAACACACGTGGAGAATGACTTATGCTAGGCGCAGGAGGAGGCCCTAGGTAAAAAGACTATCAGGAGGACCTCATAAAATGCCACAAATTTTTGATAACATTCAAAATGCACAAAGCAGTGGTGTCTGGCAACCCAATTGCACATAATTATGAACGTAAGCACACAACAGAGAAACAAAAAGAAGGAACCAGGGATTGCTACTTTGTTCTTTTGTGTGGCGGTATATTGAGCACTGATACAGAAGCAAGTTTTTACTGCATGAGTAATTCGAGTATAGGTTAGTTACTTGGCAGCGTTTTCGTGAGCTTTTATATGAATTGGTGCTCCTACATTACTAAAACTATAAAATTTGTCGTACACTAGGTTGTGCGGTGGCACGGAGAAGGCAATTCTTAGACAAATGCAAAAATTCGTCGGCCCTTACACTCTGCGAAGAAGGGCGATGAGCAAAATCGTTGTATGTTTCGAAATCGCAAAATTATTTATATGGATTATTATTTACACGTATATGCGATTAAAGCATTAAGACAAAGACATTTGGTCCTGACTTGTACTTAAACTTTTATTACAGCCTCACGGAAACGCTTGCTATATAACGCAGGGGAAGCTTTCCGCGAGATTGTAGCCACGCCGACGTCTTGCGTTTTCCGCCTCGCGTGTCCCGAAGTGCAACGCGTTTACGTTCGGCGCACCGGCCCGATCGTCGTCGGTGGTCTCCTTCGCCTGCGTTCGGGCCAATTGCCGCCTACTTTATTTTCGTTATGGGTATGCCTCACTATGGAACGCACAGTGTGGGCAAGCCAGCCTACAAAGATCAAGCCTACGCAGATCTTAAAGTTGGCTTCACTTTTAAACACAAATGCATTGATAAAAACATTTTTTTAATTGCAGGGGCAATATATGCAGCTAATTATACGAAAATATAAGCGCCGGAGGCGAACAGGTAGGTGGCCGAAATGAGACGGTGTAGCTAGTGAGGAGAGGGCGGCCTTTTCTTTGTCGATGCTACGGCGTAGACGCAAGGACGCGGAAAATTTGCCGGGGTAGGTAGCCATATAGAGACCGTGAAACAAGACAGGGGCGCAGTCTCGCGGGTACTTCCCAAACTGCGCGGCAGGATGTAGAGCAGAGAACGCCTGGGAGGTCACGCAGAAACGCTGACTTGGTAATGTGCGCACGAAGTGTTACATAGTGAACTGCGCGAATGTTCCTATGGAAACGATGTTCTTTTGATTTTAAGCAGGGCCGTCCCTTCATGGGCTGCGAACACGATGGATACGCAGTGTGTGTCGCGTGAAGGACGTGGTTGTTTACACTTCTCGTATGACCGTGTGCATAAAACAAGCGGGAAGTGTTTTTTTAACATAGTGGTGATGGAACCGAATGGTATACCCGGTGAAGGCGATAACAATATGTAGTGCTCACTTCGTTGGTACTAAACCATCCGCAGATCCAAGATCTCCGTCATAAGCACCTACGATTTTCCCTCCGACCTCCTTCGAAACACTTCCGATAGCTGAAGCCGGACTCCGGTTACATACTGCCAGTCTGTTTCCCGTATTTGCTTTTATCAGGTAATTTTTTTCGTGTTTTAGAATATCGCGAGTCATTACTTTGATGTGCATGGAAGACAATTCGCTTCATGCGGAATACAGTCCCATTCTGACACACCGGGGAATCTGTGAGTCAGTGTTGTTGTTGAACACGTTTATTTCACATTTTATGCCAATCTAAGGCTACTGTGAAAGAATGGAAAAAATAAGAGTAACGGTAAAAATAAAAATACAAAGAAGGTAAGTGTTCTGTCGTTTCATCACTGGCTTCGGCCGTCACAGGCTGGCTGTGCAGTATGTCCGAGCTGGAAACCGGTGGCAGGAGCCAGTGCATGTCAGCCGGATCGTCATTTTGGCGTCACGGCTGTTTGCGCAGTCCGCCGGCAGAGGCGGCGGCACCTGCTACGGAGTTATTGAAGACGATATTCTTTCTTGGGCTTCTTAAACGCGAAAATTTAATCTGTCTGTCTGTCTGTCTGTCTGTCTGTCTGTCTGTCTGTCTGTCTGTCTGTCTGTCTGTCTGTCTGTCTGTCTGTCTGACTGGCTGACTGACTGACGTACTGACGTACTGACTGTCTGTCTGTCTGTCTGTCTGTCTGTCTGTCTGTCTGACTGACTGACGTACTGTCTGTCTGTCTGTCTGTCTGTCTGTCTGTCTGTCTGTCCGTCCGTCCGTCCATCCGTCCGTCCGTCCCTCCCTCCCTCCCTCCCTCGATTCAGCCGCCGGCCAAAAGTTAAAATGAATTCTTGAATGAGAAGTTGATATAGGCAAAACTTTTCCAAACCACACTCTTAAAAAAAAAGGTTGCGGCATTCACTAACGGAACGCTAGCAAGTTACTTGTCCAGTATACACTAGGTGCTTAGTAACTGGAGGTAGTAAATGCAGCACTAGTCAGGGTTACTAACTGAAGCAGGCAGTAAGCACCACTACCGTCACTAGTAAAGTCCTAGCGATAACGCCCTCCTGAGCTGCATGTGTTTACTATGTGGCCATGCGAAACCTAGTCACAAGCACGACCTTAGTCTAGCGTATACTACTTCCTACACTCAGTTAATTTCCTAACCGCGCTGTTGCCAGTGGCACAGCCTATGCACCGTACCGAGGGGTAGGAAGGTTCCTTAGGAGTTAGTAAAATAGGGCCGTTACTACCCTTTTACGACCTTCTTTATTAAGAGTGTGCACTAAATATGGAAACACACTTCATACTTGTCAGCATTGTTGAGGATTTGGCATTTGGCATATTTGAGGTAAGACACCAATACATAAGTGGCATTTATTTATTTATTTATTTAAAATACCTTACAGGCCCCTGTTCAGGGCATTGAGTAAGGGGGGTAACAAAGGAAAAAGTTACAGATCATTCATCACAAAATCACGAGTTAAAAAAACATCAGAACAACTTATGACGACAAGGTTCGCAATACACGTGCAAGTTTGAAAACGATAACAAGAAAAAAAAAGTCAATATCATATCGCACACACGTAAACTGTGCACAGACATTGCAAGTATACTGAACGCTAACACGCTAGTAGGTAAACAGGAGAACAACCAAAGATACCCAAATATGCGCACACAAAGTGCACCAATCAGGTTCTGCAGTCTCGAGTATGCACAACGGAAAGATAACAGGAAAAACGCAGAACATACTCGCGCACGTAAAGAGACATTTCCAGCATGAAAAGTTCGTACTCAGGCACAAAGTGCGACACTGGCAAAAAAAAAAAAGAAAGAAAAATAGAAAGCCCAAGCTAAGACAGATTGTTTTGGTCTTCCAGCAGAGAAAAAAAAATTGGAAGATTAAAAAAGGGATACAGGACATGGCAGAAAAAAAATGCGAAAACAGTGGTAAGACCTTATTGTAAAAAGTGAGTGAGCAGTAATGGACGGAAAGTATTGTTGTCTGATACTGATGCGATGCTGTCTGGAAGATCATTCCACAAACGTATGGCGCGAGGAAGAGCAGATGAGTTGAACGAATCAGTTGAGCCATATAACCGCGTGAAACTGAGGTGATTATGCAACCTACGTGAAGTAATGGAAGGAACATCAAGGTGAAGTGGGGTTTGTCTATTGCTGTATACGTATTTGTGAAAGAGGCAGCGAAGGGAAATGTCGCGGCGAGTGCTGAGCGGTTGAAGTGAAAGGTTGTGCTTAATTTGAGTTACGCTGCTGTGGTAGTCATGATTGCGTGAAATGTAACGGGCCGCCCTATTCTGAATCGCTTCTAGCATATTAATTAAGTAGTTGTGGGGAGGTGATCATATAGAAGCGGCAAATTCTAGCTGTGGGCGGACGAAGGTTTGATACGCTAGTTGACGGACGTGAGGGGGACAGCTATGTAAATTACGGCGAAGATATCCTAAAGATTTGGAAGCTTTTGCGCTTATGGTGGCAATGTGGTGAGACCAGGAGAGATTGGGAGTGAGATAGATTCCAAGGTACTTATAGGAAGATGCCTGTGACAGTGGGTGGTTATTGATAGTATAGCGATAGTTAGAAATGTTTTGCTTGCGCGTAAAGGAGATTATTTGGCATTTTTCCTTATTCAGTGACATTAGCCATTTTTTACACCAGTCATTAATTTGATGAAGGTCGTTTTGCAGTGCTAAGTGGTCGTCGGGGGAGGATATAGGACGATAAATTATGCAATCGTCTGCAAAAATTCGCATGCAGGATGAAACGTTACTTGGCAGATCATTTTATAAATTAAGAACAATAGAGGGCCGAGAACGCACCCTTGTGGTACGCCAGAAGTTACGGGGGAAAGAGAGGAGGGGGAATTGTTAATTACAGTAAACTGCTGTCGAAATAAAAGAAAGTTACGAAGCCAAGATAGGGTTAAAGAGTCCAATCGGAGGGCAGATAATTTAGAAATTAGACGGAAATGCGCTACACGATCGAAGGCTTTGAAAAATCGAGAAAAATACAGTCAGTCTGAAGGTTATTGTTCATGTTGGAGTGCAGTTCTGTTGTTAGTTCTAGCAGCTGCGTTTCGCAAGAGTAACCTTTCCTAAATCCGTGTTGGTTCTGAAAGAAGAACTTATTAGATTCTAAGTGTCGGAAACCGTGTGTACGAGATTTCGGCGCACGATAAAGATCCCCAGGTGGTCAAAATTAATCCGGAGCCCTCCACTACGGCGCGCCTCATCGCCTGCGTTGCGTCGGCGCGTTAAACCCTACAATCAATCAATCAATCTAAGTGTCGGAAAACATGCGAAGCAATTATATGTTCAAGAATTTTGCAGCAGATACAAGTTAGAGAAATTGGACGGTAACTTTCGGGTGAATGCTTATTACCAGATTTAAAAACAGGCACTATTTTACCAATTTTCCAGTCGGAGGGGAGTTGACCTGTCGCTAAGGATTGCTTGAAAAGGTGATACAAAATGTTAACAGAAACAGAGGCGGTGTTTTTAAGAATTTTAGAATTTATATTGTCAATACCTGCTGAAGTGGAGAGCTTGAGGTTATTAACTAGATGTGAAATACCTTCGGCAGTTATTTCAATTGGTTCCATGTATGCGGTGTCAAGTTCTGGAACGTATGGTACGTTAGAATGGTCTTCAAGGGTGAAAACAGATGAGAAAAATGCGTTAAATGCTGATGTGCAGTGACTATCTGAGAGGGGAACATAGTCATCATCTAGCAGGGATATTTCTTGGCCATCATGTTCAGGGGAAATAAGAGACCAGAACTCTTTAAAATTTGATTTAAAAACGGACGGTAAATCGACAGAGTAATATTTATGTTTAGCAGCCTGTACGGAGGAACAGTAGTTTTTCATGAAGTTTCTATATGCTTGCCATGCAGAAGGCGTGTCATGGCATTTAGCTGCGCGGTATAAACGTTTCTTTTTATTTCTAAACTGTCGGAGAGATTTCGTGAACCAGGGGTTCGATTTATCATTTTTTACTTTGATGAGCGGCACATACTGATTAGCCAAATCACATAATTTATCTCTGTACAGCACCCAGTTATCATTTACTGAACGATGGTCGAAAAATGGTAGGAATGTGTCAGTGTAAAATGTTTCGAGTTCGGCGTTAATTTCGTTGTAGTTGGCTTTGCTATAATCGCGATTTTTTTTGTTGTCAGTACCGGAGAACGGTAGCGGAATTTTGAGGGTTACTTGAAGGAGGCTGTGATCGCTGAAACCATCTATGTGCAGTACGGGACCTACCGTTTCAGGAGCCGTCGTAAGAATTAGGTCGAGGATGTTGGAACCGCGCGTAGGTTGATTCACTATTTGAAATAAGTTAAAATCTAAGGCAAGATTGATGAATTCTGTGGAAGAGTTGCAAGAGGAAGACAACCGATTCCAATCTATTGCGGGAAAATTGAAGTCACCGAAAATGTAAATGGCAGCGGAGCGACATAACTTTGTGGCCTCGGTTAAGCTACTGTGCAAGTCGTCAACTAATGAATGGTTACAATCAGGTGGACGGTAGCAGATAAGTAGCCGATAAGTAAGTAGCCGATAAGTAAGGTGGTGAACTTGGTAACACAGGCTACCCAGATAATTTCTATGTCAGAGTGCACATTTATTGCATATGATTGCACAGTCTTTTTTATTGCAAGAAGTACACCTCCGCCACGTCGATTTTTACGGTCGTTACGGTAAATGTGGAAGTCATTATGATCAGGAAAAATTTCATTATCAGTGATATCAGGGTAAAGCCATGTTTCGGTAAAGGCAAGAATGTCGCATTCACTGTAATCTAGGAACGAACAGACTAGATCCCGTTTCGGCATTAGACTACGTATATTAGTAGATGATATCGATAATGTTGGAATGGTTTGAAGTGAAATTTCATTCGGATCTTGCATGCACTTGTACAGACCTAGCTATCTACTTGTTAGTACAACTGCATCAGTGTTGATGTCATAGACGTAAGTTTTTTTATCAATGTGCAGGCGGTCAACTTTTACTATGAATGGCTTGTTTTGGGTCTTGGCAAACCCCACCAATTTGCGCCAACCAATTTGCGCCAACCAATTACTGTTCCTTTATTTAAAAATGCATGGCTGCTTGGTTTTTGCGATTGCAAATAAAAAAAATACGCGTGAAAACAATGTTCTGACCCAAAAACACAAGAAGCGCTCGCGCGCTACCATAGACCTCATGTCGGCAGTTCAAGAAGCCTGCAGTAGCGAAAGGCTCCAGTAGATAACGCGCGAGAAGCAGAACGTGGTAAAATTGAATCGACTTGACCAAACCTCCATCGTGTTTGTCGCGAGAGGAGTGAGACGGGAAGGGCACAGCATGAGCGGAAAAGAGAAGAGAGGCGTTTGCGTGGCAGGGGCAGAAGACGACTATCGTCTTTCGACGACATTTGCAGCGAAGCGAGCCGATACGCGGCCAATTTTTTTAAACGCTTCTAATTGATTAACAAGGTATTCACGAGCCTACCAATCAGGTTTCCCAACTGGTTGATCTGGTTGTGTACCTACTTTACGTTCAAAATAAATTTGGCATAGGGGAACACTGTGGTCGTTTCCCAACTTTTGCGCGCACAAAGGCTGGGCATAAAGCACGGCTTGCGACCACAGAAAACCGTGCAGCCAGGGAAACAGCGGTGCTGTACGGTGTATGGCTGAGGTGCCAAGTGCGCAGGCTGGCTCACCCTTGGTTGCCCGGCAGCCATTGTTGCCTTCCCTCGGCCGGCGCGGAAGCTCGTACCCGGACTTGGAAACGCAGCGGACAATTTTGAGGTCTGCGCAGGATTCTCCCGGTCGCGCACCCGGGTGGATCAAATTTTGTCAGATGCCATTGCTTAGGCCCTGATGCGGCGCCCGCCGCCAGCCCCGTCCGAGCGGCGCTTCTCTTCTTCTTCTTCTCCTTCCCCATCGTCACGCTTTGCGGAAACCGGCGGCGATTCGCAACAAATGGTGGGAACACTGTTTGCGCACTGCTTTTCGAGCTTTAATTGCGGTTTCTTACGCGCAGACCATTCCCGTACTTCTCAAGGAGGCGGAGTAGAAACCTTCGCGTAAACGAGTCTGATGCGGATAGAATTTCTGGCGGACAGTACTGTTCTCGATCTCCAGAGTGTAAAGGTACGCCTCGTATCATTGCAGAGGCTTCGATACATCAAAGCGGGAGTTAGTACTGGTTTTCCGTGCGACCCTTAGCTTTCTCTAGCAGTGCCTCGGCTGCGGCCATCAGCTGCAGGCACTCGATGAATGGCGGTCACACCCTCGGCCATTAGTAGTTGTCGTTTATGGTACCCGTACGGTGCAAGCACATGTCATGGCAAATGGTGCGTAGGTTTCCGCTCTTCGCACACTGGACTTTCACGCGTCCTTAACCCTGGGTACAGAGGTCGTGCGTTTTTTTTTTTCTTTTTAGGTTAGGGTATTGAACTCTCACCCGCCCGTTTCAAAGGGTACGCGTATAAGCATCAAGATCACCATTACCTGAGGGCTGCAACGGATAGCTCACCAAGGGGAGCCTGTCGGGGAACGCCGGTACATGCAATCGATGGTGTAAAAGAGAGAGAAAAAAAGAAATGTAATCAATTAAATGAATTGAAGCATTTATTTATTTCTTGCCGCGATACAGAAGGACAAGTAGCTGCAGCTGATGATGATTGAAGTCCTATGTACACATAACACGACGGTAGGGGATCATAGACATATCACGCACACTGCTATGTTCACTCCGTAACACAGTTTACAAAATGTGCGGCTCCCTCGGAAGATACGTATAACTATTGGTTGCGACAAAAGTAAGAAACGACAAAGGAATTTCAGCTACCCAGATTGCTACAATTTACGCAGACTGAGCATGTTCATGTTAAAGGGGCCATGAAGACAAAATACAATTTGGTTTTATTCGAAAGATTTCGTGTTCTGTAGTGCCCGAACCCTTGTTCGGGCACTTTATTCACTGCGTAATTAATCATTTGAAGCTAAAATTTTGATTCTCGCACCAAAACGTGGGTTTGAACGACGTTTGCAATGTCATCATAAGAACACATCTTTCCGCTAGAGCTGGTGTGGAGCGGAGACTTGTTTACTGTTAGTCAACCTAGATGGCGGCACCACACCACGGCAAGCCGTTTTCTGCCTTGGGTTTGTTTGTGACCGTATTTAAACCTGGCTTGTTTTTGTTCATGGAGAAAATAATCGTTTCGTGAAACATGGTGCTCGCTCGACAAATATGGTCACGTGAGACACCGTTAATTGCGTCAATTGGCCAGTGTCGTCTGAGACAACCCCAAAGCCCCTATGTCCTGTGCAGCTAAACCAAGCATAGTGCGCGCAGTACCAACAGCAGTACGCATCGGTACTTCTATGTTTACGTGTGCTTCCGTAACTTCCACCGTTTGTCCCACCATTCTTACGGCTTTAAAAAAAATGTGCCCTACATTAAACGCAAATACCTCGCTCGGCAAGCTTATAAGCTCTGCCTAATTTATCTTTTGCCGCCCTCCGCCAATCGCAGAGCTGGCTGGTATGACATCATAAGTTCTGTTGCGGGAAATGAGCTAGTGGGTCGCATGGCCATTCCCTTTTTCATAATTCTACAGCTTATTTGAGCGAAGTTTACGTTAAAAGTAGTGTCAGCATGATTCTAACGAGGCAATCTTTTAAATGAACCAAACTTGCATTTTGTGTTCATGGCCCCTTTAAAGTAAGTCGAAAAAAAAAAGGGGAAAACATGGCTGCTCCGTTTTAAAAGTGGAGCTGTTTAAGCTTGAGTTCTGGCCGTCCCGAACGTTAACAGAAAACTCCGCTCGGCCAAGTGGAGAGGGTAAAAATGCTGGCCAAGAAGTGTGAGGGAAAGTGACGAGCAGGCAAGGATCACACCACCAGGTGTTGGAAGTGCGCCCCTCAAGGAACAAACACGTCTCGTGGCCGGAATCGAACCTGCATCCCTTGTGTAATCAAACCGGCGTCTATCCGATTGCGCCATGATTTTTTTGGTGTTTCACATGGTATTTATTGCACTACAAGTCAATGTAGGAAATGATATTTACAACACATATTAAAAATTATGTACACATACAAATGAGTTGATTACAAGATGAAACACAAAAGTAAACACAATGAACAATTATGTACTCTTGGTTTTAAACAGGGGCAATGGTGAACAACTAATAAGGTTGGCGATACCAGTCAGGGCGAGAATCATTTTGGTCATAGACGACTTTAAGATTAATGATCATTTTACAGAAGTGTGATCTGAAATCCAGCATTCGCGTTTTCCACAAAATATGCAGAGCGATTAAAAAAAAGACAATCATATGGCACATCACCGTCTGCGCGTAATACGAGATACCGTATACCATGTGGAGTCGATTCAAACTCCTTCTTAAGAGTTCTTTGAAAGACATCCCAAAATAGTACGGCATCCTTACAATTTATGAAGCAGTGCTCAATAGTTTCCGGTACATCGCTCAGGTGACAGTTCCCAAAAGACACAAAAATGTACCGGTTGTGCAGCCACGTCTTAACAGGCAAAATTTAGCAGTTTGAAGAAGAACGTTGTTGCTGAGGGAAAAAGCAGCATTTTGTGGACGGGTAGGAGCACATCTTGCCCAGACAGAAGTTAGAATAAACAGATCAGAAGTTAGAATTCCAGAATAAACAGTTATAAATTCCAGAAGGTATAATAAACAGTTTTATACAGTGGTGATAGGAAAAGCATGGAAATTAGGTCCTGGTAGAGATTAACACGAGACACAGTGAACATACAATATGGGGAAAAGCGAACCAACAAAAACCGTACTGAAGTGTACACTTCATACATAAACCCCCCCAAACAAGGTCTGGTCGAGAATGTTGATGAGACAACAAGATGAGGCAAAACCTCGGCGAGATTAACTTACAAGAAAGCGCGAATAACAAGGTGAGTGGAGGCTCGAAAAAATAACCGTGCAACTATTTGCCGTACAAAGAGATGGGTTAATCCCAGCCCGCCAGCGCAGACCGGTTTAAAAAATTGCCCCCACCTCCCCGAAGGGAATCGTGAGGAAGTGCGAATGCATTTCTTCCGCCGAGAGTACACGGCGTAGTAATTGTGCCATCGCCTTGAGAGGCG
This sequence comes from Haemaphysalis longicornis, assembly GCF_048455015.1. NCBI lineage: Eukaryota > Metazoa > Arthropoda > Arachnida > Ixodida > Ixodidae > Haemaphysalis > Haemaphysalis longicornis. Next base: position 165,756,503 of record NW_027526203.1, read on the forward strand.
CAGTACCGGCGAGGGGGAGATGTCAGGCGAGGGGAGAGGCGCGCGCCGAGGGTGAGTGCAAACCTAACCCTTCCCTTCCCTTCACGATTCCCTTCGGGGAGGTGGGGGCAATCGGAGCCGGACCCAGCCGACTCCAGTCGATGCGCACGCCGCTAGCGACATACAACGGCGCATGCTCCAGGTGCTTCAACCACGCCAAGATGCTACCACGCTTTACTAGTCCGCGCCTGTACGTAGCCGGACTCACCAGCCTCCGCTTCACGTGCACGTCTATCGCAACGTCCTCGGGAACCAGCCGCGGAAGACACTCCACCACGCTCGGAACGTCGATGGGCACGTTCACGATCTGTCCCTTAATGCCGTACTGACCGTTGCCCCGAGTCAGCCGCCTGATGGCCATGAAGGGGAGGCGAGGCGAGATGAGGCGCTCTTCGACCGAGTTTAGATCGGGAAGGTGAGCGGGACCCCCACCTCCCCGGCGGACGATTCAGGCTCGCTTAAGAAGTGCATTCGCACTTATTCCTGGCCAATCTCCCACGTGGGTATGTGCCATGTCAGCGGCCAGGCAGCGCGCGCCCATCTCCCCCCGTTGCTAAGGAAGACGAAAAGCGCGCGCACCCGCAGCTGTTGCTATGCGGACGGCGGAAGGTTCGGGGTCGCTTATAAAGTGCATTCGCACTTAAAAGGTTGTCACGCCTCATTGGCTCCATGGTAGACGACCACACAAATGTTGCAAAAACCCATGGCATCAAAATTGGTCTATGTAATGCAAATTCTTCATTGCGCTCGGAGTCATATACAGCGCTATGATCGCATTCGGGGCGCTCAGCCTTCACTTTGGCTTCGTAGCGTGTGCGTTCGCTTTGGAATTCGGCTGAGTTGAAGGGGACTTTAGCGTCAAATTTTGGCAGCTTTGATTTTGGACTTTAGGAGGGTGGATTGGGGACTTTGGTTCAACTCAGCTTGCATGAAGAAAGCTTCTCTTTTTAACCATCTTTCTCTTAAGAAAGGGCCAGACGTCAGAAAAGCCAAGTTAAATCTAGTGAAGGCCATGAAGACCACTAGCTTCTCTGTTTCCTCAGTCTTTGCATCTCATTTGTTAAGGTGGCCGAATTTGTTTCCTTTGACTTTTTTCTGAACAAAGTTTACTGACTTACACAAGATTTCGGTATTATGGAAAAGTACAGCGCAATGACTGGGAGCGATAGTTCATGCCGAAGAACGGCAACGACCATAACAGGGGCTGGCGTAGATTGTAGCTAGGTACGTGAGGCTCGGCGAGCTTAAGTATGCAGAGAAAGGCCATGATAAAAAAAAAAATGAAGGAAGCTCAGAATAACGCGTAAGACTTGAAGGTAACGAAGCTGCACGCAAGCCTCACGACCATCACGACGGTTTAAGTCCATGATTGCAGCCGATTTGCTTCTTCTTCGCTGCCGAAACGACCTTTACTTCATCATTGGCGTAATAAGTGTGAGCTTCTTTCATTTTTAGGAAGTGATAATCATTGGACATCACCTTGAAGGGGCGTACGCTATGACGTGTCTTTCTCGTTCCGAGCAAGTGTTGCCAGGATTGCGGCGAACGCTGGAGTTTCTTATTTTGGTTAATCTTGCCCAATGTCCCCCAGTGGTATGCTTGGCTTGACAAACGTGCGCAGGGGACGCTGGGCGGTCGTCGCGAAGCACGCACACACGAGCGCTCGGCATTTTCTTTGTTTTATTAATTGCCCGGCGGTCGCCGCGAGGCTCACGCTAACGTGCGCGCGCTCGGCAATTTCTTGGTATTTTTAACGGCGGACATGAAGAACTACGATTCGCTGAACAGCTTTGCTGTTAAACTTATCGATTAGCCTGAGAGGGTACGGGGTCGGGTAGCTGCGTTGATAATACTCTGCGGAGTCCTCATGACTCCGCAGAGTATTATCATATTAACATATTTCCAGGAAAATACAAATTCCAGAAACGTTACGTGTGTACACCCGCCTAATTTTTTACCAAATATCACGGGAGCGTCGACCGTTCCGCCGATCAGCGCCGTATGATGGGGTGATACGACAAACTCGGCGAGAGTAACCGCCTGCGCACTAGGCGGAGGCCGCTGCTGCCGTCGTCTGCTAGGCTTTTCCAAGAGCCGACAGCCACCCCATACTGCTCTTACCACTCGCTTTCACTTGCCCTCTTCGCCCCGTTAACGGTGGGTTGGGGGGGCTCCCTAGTTGGGGGGCACTGTGATAAGCGAATAAAATAATCGGGGGTGGTTGTCTGCTCTTGGAACAGCCCAGCACAAGACGATAGCAGCGGCCTTTGCTTAAAGGGAAGGTGAAGCGGTTTTAGAATTAAAGAAAAGTTGACTAGCAGCAAGTACACATTGAATAGTTCATGTGTACGAAATATTTTCGCAATACATGCAATAGAAGCGGCGCAATGAGCAAACAAAAGTGGCCCGATGCCCCGCCCCCATCTCGCCGCGCGATGCCGGCTGAAAAACGTCATACCTGGACTTCCGGCCGGATCGGCCGCCTCGGCCATGCTCTTTTCGCCGTGTTTCCTTGTGAATGATAGTTGTTGTTGTTGTGGTTGATAGCACTCATTTGTACAATTTTCGTGTTCAAAAAGTATGCACGAACGCCAAACGAGGCATACGTTATCATGCCGTATTCCTAAGCAGAATAATGCCACGCCGGGATGCTTGATAACATACGGAAGCGACAGCCGAGGTGGCTGTGCTTGATGACAGAGAATATACTACACTACGTTAAATACTTTGTAAATCGCTCCAATGCGTTTTTTTTTTTTTTTTGATGCGACGGACGTGAATGTTCACATTAGATCCTAGATTTAGGAAGGATGGGGAATACTGGTGTACTTTGGCCGGGGTTGTTTCGTTCCATTCCAGAAACCAAGTCACATTTGTTCAGGAAATACTTGTTTCGTTAAACGCGTCGGTTTTCTTTCCCTATGGGCTCAGGACAGTGCTCAAAAAAACAATATTTTGGCGAAACTAAAACAAGGGGCAATCCTGATAGAAGTTCTCTCCCGGCTAAGAGGTAAACAGTATTCCTACAAAGTAAAAGAACCAAGACAACCAGATTACTTATTTTGCAAGTATACATGTCACGATAAGGTGATGTTTGTCTGGAATTAAAAAAAAACACCACTCCGAACCACCACCATGCCATAATTTGTGTTGACTGCGGGGGCCTAATTTTTTGCCCAAGATTCCGTGTGGCTGCATATTATAACCTGGCAAGCACTTGTTGTCACTGAACCTCAAGTGTGCTCCAGTGATAGTCGGCGATATATATAATGATGATACTAAAAAAATTAGGAGCGAAGAGTAAATATACGGCCTCTGTCCGACTAGCGCGGTAAATGCTTAAATCTAGAAATGCTGAAACAGGCCAACGATTCATTATCACAAACGTATGGTGATTGTTACCTAAAGTAACGTAACTACAACGTAACTGCCTTGTCCGACTGGTCTGTTAATTGTAACGAGGTGGCCGTAATATTGTAGCAGAATACGCAACGCACAAGCGAAAATCAAGGCCTACTACAGCCAATAATGCTGAGCAGGCACTAGTATGCTGCAGTGTTTTCAGAATAAATGCATGTGAAACAGTGAGACGCCACTCATCGAAGTGCAGCTAGCAATCCCGGAGGCGCCGTAGCGCCGCTGCCGAAATGGCGCGCGCGTGTGGGTCTGTGTACGGGGATGAGTAACGGGGCTGGGGTGGGCGACAACGAACAAAGGAAACGCGGAAGCAGAGTCTGCTTGTTGGTTTATGCGTGTACCAGCAAGCTGTGTCTCGCATATACGTTTACAGCGCATGAACGCTATTTTTTCGCTCAGTGCATGTACGTGCTTTTCGCTGGTAGATTGTTTATAAAACGCCCATTAATCTTCGGCATAAATGGTTTTGTGTATAATAAGAAACAGTTAAGGCAGTACCTAATATTAACATAAGGTATAAAATACCCCTATGCTGGTTGCCTAATTCAAAAATATTTTGATGGAACCCACTAGTCGACGTCACAGTCACTGCTTTGGGGTTCTCTGTCGTGTAAAGCAAATTTAAGCTCCAAGATAATTGAACCAACAGCACGGGAAATTATAAAACAAACTTCCAGTCATGTGCGAAAATTAAACTGCAAGCTAAATTGCCGCAAAGGCAACCGTGCGATCGTTCGCAATGCTTCCGAAAACCCGCGCGGCCGAAGGGTGTCCTCCTTTGACGTCATGACGGGCGCAACCAATCAGGGGCGTCAAAAGACGAAAAGCGCGCGTCTTTCAAACGGGGCCGCGCTTTTTGCAAGATAAATGCCACTTGGACTCATGTACGATAAATTTCGATGTGATATTCGGAATCAGCGCGCAATAAACTATATAACTGTTAATCTAACTCAATTTTTTTGGAAAGCGCTTCAGCTTCCCTTTAATGCGCATGCGGTTACTCTCGCCGAGTTTGTCGTATCACTCCATCATATGGCGCTGATCGACGGAGCGGTCGACGCTCCCGTGATATTGGTAAAAAATTGGGCGGGTGTACCTTTATTAAGGGCCAATGTGACTGCATTAATTCAAAACAAAAAGGAAATTTCAAATTCGTAAGAAATTATTAAACTTATCAAATATGATACGGTGAGCTTTTCTTCTATCTCCCTGCCAGCTGTAGTCATTTGGCGATCGGTATTCGAAGAAGCAGTTGCGTCGCTTGTTCAAGCAGAAAGTTGCAGTGAATTTTGAGTACAAAACTGTGCTCAACGTGCTAGGGCTTGGTAAACAGCTGCTGCATCGAAGTCGCTTGGTCGTCTCAGCTGGAAGATACCCAACCCCGTCTCTGCGAACGTCATCATGGCGCTGACTCGGCCTGACCTTCGTCCTCTTCACAGGAGGAGAAAATAAACTGGTGGCTGTCCTCTCGGCGCTTTTCCTGCGGGGATCACCTGTCGGGTGTGTCACAAAGCCCCAGCAAGACTCGAGCACATCGCCTGGGATTGCCTCGCATACCCGGACGAATCAAACACAAGAAGGGTGCCGCCTGCCTTCGAGGAGGCGGTGTGGACTGAAGATCAAAATCTTCAACTCCAGGCTGTCAAGCGCGTCTTAGGGGCGCTGGGCAGACAGGGGGACCCCGGTGACCCGGTGACGGGGAGCGGGGGACCCCTAGCCGGGCTGGCTATATCTGCGGTGACGACTCCGGCCAAGTCATGAAGATCTAGCAGTAGGACTTTATTCGCAGGCACCAAAAGTTTTCCCAATACAATCCAATTTGATAGGCTGGCAATGAAGATCCTCAGCTTGAGTGGCCATCCTTAAACTGGTGGGTCTGGTGCCTTTGGGCCTTTCACGCATTTACGACGCAGATGAAGACAGCATGGTAAAGAAGATACATGTACCAGCGCCTGCAGCGATGGTGTACTTGGACAGCGACACCTGATAGTTATGCTGCTCAACCCCTCATAAAACTTGTACACACCAACCATTGCAAGGCAGGGGACGTCAACGTGGGGTTTGTCCTTGCGCTCATACCATTTCACCTGTTGGATGGCCTGTTTGTATGACTGTGTTTGAGTAATTCCTTTGGCCATTTGTTGTCTGCACAGTCATCATCGCTTGTCTCGGAAGAGTTCGCGATGGCTAGGGAAATATAACCTTTATTATCACTTTTTGACAAGTCACTAAAATCGCAGACATCTTCGCCGGCGACGATGCGGTCCGATGTGTTCCTAACTTCAGGCCCTAAAAAAGAGGAACAAAGTAATAGCAAACAGTTAAAATGCGTACTTTTCAAAGCTGCATTGGAAACCGTGATAAAAGCGATACAAAAATTGTGCTATCATTGATGGCCCACTGTCACAAATATGATACACAAAAATATGCGGCAACGATAAACAGTGGGCGGGCTTCAAGAACGAGAAGAGAATATTTTGGTCGCGCAACATTTTATAAAAAAGAAAATCGCCGGATGTAGGGCGAGACAGGAAATACTCATGCTTTTTTGAGTAAAATGATTCCGGTGGATGCCACCACGTGATGCTACCCGGGGGCGGGCATTTTTCTTGAGCTGCCAACAAATCCCTGGCGGCGCCTTCCTTAACTACACACATGAGAAAACTGTAATATCGGCGCATGCTCACCGCTCTACAAAACTTCCTCGAGACATCTAGCCTCCACCATTTCCTTTAGTTTCGTACCCCACTGGATGTATCATACTTTTTCCCCCAACTCCCAGTACCTAATCCCTCTACCCTAACCCCTAAATTCGCTAAAGCGTAACATGGCGTCTTTGTACCCTTGTAGATAAAATAAATGCCTGTTACCACCACCACCAGGGTCTCAAAAACGATACTCGGGGGCTTTGGTCTTCGCTTAATGCGATTTATTGTCAGTACCTGGCTTCTCAAACGCCGCGTATCAAATTTGATACTGTGGGTGCTCTGAGGTTAATAGGAATTTACCCCATATAAAAGACCGACCAAAATGGGGCAAAAATTGTCCCGCTAATAGCAGAACCAAAAATCAGAAAGCGTTTAGAGATTTCATATTAGTGTAGTCGAAAATCATATCTCTCACCGGTCACTAATCCTCATCCTGAATAAAAAAAATTGTTTCTGCGCCAGCACGCGGCAGAAGACGTTGCACGCAGTGTTGCTGCACGTTCCTAGGCACAGATAGCGATGAAAATTTCCCCCCGAGCCTGCGGCCCCCGACAATCGTAGCGGCGAGCCACAAAGCGATGGGAGATCCAGGGCGGAGGTCACCCCAAGGTTTGGCGACCCCAAGGCCTCCAAGGTGTGGCGACGAGCGCTCGATGGAAGACGGGCGCACCGGGCCCGAGACGGGGCAAGGGGAGCTCATGGCCTCGGCCACATCTGACGAGCGTGCGTTCTGCGACGCTGAGCCGAGAGGTGCGTACACTTCATCTCAAGCTCAAATGCTCGTTTAGCGGAGGACAGCTGCCTAAAAACGGCTTATAATGGGCCATCGTGAACGAGCGAGCTCTGTACTGCGTTGACCGCGAGTGCCAACGGCGGCTCCTCTCATGAGAGGAGCCACCGGGCTGTCGTGCAGCATAGCCCCGCGTTCATTCAAATCTTTTGCAAAGGTTCTGTTCCGGAAACGTTCTTTGTCGCGGCTCTAAATAGAGTTCCTAGCCAAATTCAGTGTGCGATTATGCAATTGTGAATAAAGTATCGACGGTTACGTTGAAATGCGTCTTCACAATGCGGTGTAGTTTAAAAGTTTGCCGTAGAAGCGCGTAACAGAGGCCAGCAACGATATTGTATGGCCCTCCTTTGTGTGCGTGCGTGCGTGCGTGCGTGCGTGCGTGCGTGCGGCTTTTGTAACGTATTGCGAATGGTGTAAAACACAAATGCGCTCCTCTTCCTGCTCGTCACAAGGGGCCCACTCTCCTTCCATCTCGGCACCTGGTGTATGCACTGGGTCTGCCCAGACAGTGGCAGTGCCACTATATGAGCTACCCATAGAAGAGTTGAAGCTTGGGCTCGTTTGAACAACTGTCGGAAGGGAAACAGCAGCGCGTCAGACGGGGCAGAGAGAGGAGACAACACTTGAGCTGGCAAACTCAGAGGCTCTCCCTCCCTCCTCTCCCTTCCGCTAGGGAAGGGAGAACCCCCCGGCGCTGCCGTTCAGTGGCCGATTCCTTTGCGCGAACCGTAGAATTTGCGCGGCGACGGCGCTGCCGTTCTCGGGCGAGTGCCCGTTAACGTCCGAGCCGACACAAGAGAGCCACAGCTCCGCTGCTTCAGCAGATTTCACAATGGGTGGAACTGGGTTTAGTTTTTCTTTACTCTTTCTTGATCAGCACACGGATTGCGTTGCCTGATGATGTCGCGCAAAACTGCCTGACTGCGATTGGTATCCTTGTAGGCTATTAATTTGGTCGCCCATGCCACTTCTCCATTCACCCTCAATATAGGGTCTCTATAACCTGTCCGTGTTGTATATGCACAAACGAGGTACCGAACCATTCACGATTAATAAACACTGCACTAGAAACCTTTATACAGGTAGAAAAAGAGACTGCGCAACAGTTGTCACCATAAAAGTGCTATACACAAAAGTGTGTGCACCGCATGCATAGGCAAAGAAAAATAAATACAGAGATTAGCATCTGCAGGGCAGATTTATGCTCTTGTATGCTTTGATGGCGCCGAAATACTTGACGGCTTGCTTTTGTCGATGTTTCCAGCTGGTCACGCATGCAAGGTCCTCGGCGTATCGCTAGTTGGCGTTGCTTACAAGTGTGCACTTCCGCTTCTCTAAAAAGGAAGCGCGAAAAGTGATTCGTTCATGACCCAGCTAAATGGACCTAGCGGCCCACCTTTTGCCGATTGGTGCCCGTGTATTCTTGGGACTTCCCGTACTAGGGAGAACTGTACAACTCGCCTAGCTTGCTTCGCAGAACTCTCGGTGCTGCAGCACTTACGCGGCAGCAGTACTATAGGATTCGCCGGTGATAGGAGGCGCTAAACCACTTAGCAACTTTGAACGCGTGCGTCCGTGTGGCCTCGGGAACCATGATAGTTCTCGAATAGGAGACGGTATGGCTTACCGCAGCATTGATATGCCACTAATGTTGCTTTGGCTATTTGTTCGAATTCGAAAGTGCGAATTTGTTCTGAATGGTTATTTTAAACTTGTGCGACCCGTCTCTGACCCCATATTAGGTTTCCTACTTTTCGTTGGATTCCCTCTCTCTGTTTTGGAATTCAGACTTATTTTGCAATTGTCACTTAGGATTTTGTGTTTCTTGTCATGTTTTGTTTTTGTCATACCGTTGGTACTTTTCCACGTCAATTTCCAATTTCTTCGTTGAAATAAGAATGTGTTCAAGAGCCTCAGGTTATTTCTCTCGGCGAATCCAACCAGTGTATCTCCTCGACTGTTGCGACTGCATATTCCAAAGTTTCCCACTGACCTTTCTCCTACTCGCTTCTCACCTTATTTTCCCATCAAAATCATGAACTGTTTTCCCTTCTTCATTGCTGATTCGATGTCCTCGCAAAAACTACCTGCGGTCTCATCATCGTAGCTAGTGGTTGGTGCATAGGTGTGTGCTACCTGTATCGCTTGTTTATTAGCTTGATCACAACTACTGCTATACTCTTTCGTTAATGCTGGAGAATTCCTTCACGTTCCCTGCTATTTCACATGGATCAAAAGCCCCACCGTGTGCTCCTTATCTTCAGATTGTGGGGACCAAACCCCTCCACTCGGGGCAAGGAGGCGCTGGCGACGCCCTCTTCCTTAATGGGGTGAGGGTGATCCTCGCGCACCTCCCTCCTCTTTCTACGGAGGACGCGAGACGCGCGAGAGACTCCCCGAGAGACCGCCTTCGGACGCGCAACGCACGGTACGTAAATGCCTTTCGGCCACTTTTGGCCGTCTCTTGCATTGGCCGTTGTTTCCCAGTCACGGCACCCACCGTGTCGCTTTGCGCATGCCTTTATTGCATCAGTACGTTCATCTAGGATGTCCGGTGAGTCTCCGGGCTTTCCCCCGTTCCATTGGCGGGGTTGCCCACGTCCGTGACGGCTTGCGGCGTCTAAGTTCGGCGGACGAGCGCCGATGCCGCCCGGTCGAGTCCAGTAACCTGAAATGTATAGCTGCCCCAGAGAGTCCTTTTACCCTATCTCAGCGAGCGTCGCAGCCAGCCAACGCCGGCGGACGCTAACTGCTGCCCGAGGATGGGCTGGGCACACGCTGACGGGTGTATGCCCCAGGGCTAGGTGTGTAGTGCAATGTAGTGTTTTAAATGCTCAGCATTCCATAGGCTCGCGATGTCACTCGTCGATGTTGTCGGCGCCGTCCACACGCTCACTGCGCATGCGCGTCGCGTCGAGGCGCAGGTGTGCGTCTCTCCCCCGTACCCTCCTTGCTCTCAACAACAGGTGCGGCGGTGCGGGGGGAGCGCGTCTGTGCGCGCATGCGTCGTAGCTACCCGTGCGCTGCGTCGCGCTCAACAGTAACGGCGGCAGGGCGTGTACACGTGATAACGGCGCGGTGGGTGCGTAGAAAGTTCGCGCGCTTGTGTACGGAAGTGTGCGCATGCGCGTCTCTCCCCCGTACTCCTCTCCCTCGAACGCGGGCGGTGTGTATATAAGCGGCGGAGCGCGCGTTCGGAATTCAGTCAAGGACGTCTTTGCTTGGCTTTCGCTTGACTTGACGCTTTGCTTGACGGCACCAAGCAATAAAGACAGACTTTAACTTTACACTCCTTGCCTTCGCTTCTCCTTCATTCAATAAATAAGAATAATAAAGACGAAATAACAATTAAGCATTCCCAAATCATACCCAATTACGCAACATTCACGCGATACCCACACCACTCTGCGATGCATTTACTCGAGTTCCCCCCGTGAGAAGATGCGGGCGGGTTTTTTAAATGCAGAGCATTTCTTTAACTCACGATCTCACCCGTTCTTGGCGTCCGTAGTTGTCCGCATCGCTCGCCTCGACATGCCAGGCTCAGACGTTTTGCTCTCGGCGCGATCAACATTCGATGCGCGCCCAGGCACGTTTCAAGGACACTCTCTCCCCTCTCTCGGACTCAACGTGCGCCGAGGCTGCCAATTTTACTGCTGACGAGCGCTCTCTCGTCAGCAGTTGCCACAAGTGCAACAACATTAACGTAACGCAAACTACTTAACGTCGTGCGCCCCCTGAAATGCTCTGCATTTGATCGTGCCCCTCGCGAGGGGGATGTTTCACTGCGTCGCCATGCGAACAGTTTGCCACGCTTTAGTTTCAGTTCCGTATCTCCCCGCCGCGGCCGTGGAGAGAAGGCGGCCGGCCGCGACTCTCGCCACCGCGGCGCTGCGGTTGCGAGTTGCGCTAGGAAAGCGAGCGTCGTCTGCTAGCGGGGAGCGGAACGCGTTCCGCTCGTCATCTCCGGTCTTCGCCACTTCTGGCTGCGCACTGCAAAATAGATTTTTTATTTATCGTGGTAGTCCACGTAATAAAGCCATGTACTATGAAAGATATCGCTTCCCTCGTGGACTGACGACGTACACGCGCGGCGAGAGTCGTGGCTCGCTCTCGAACCTGTTGTGGGCAGGGTCTCTCGACAGTTCGGTGCTGCGCGAGAGCAGTGATAGTAACGAAGACGCGTTATTCTATTATTCCTTAATTCTAAGGTTTAAGAATGTGCCCACAAGGTCCTCGGTAGCACAGAATATGCCCACTAGCTCAACTCCGTGAAGCTTTCTTTTCGTCGAACCTCGCATTTGTCCTGATATCCCAATTATGTCCGTAAGCTCCTCTAATAGTGCAGCTAAGCGTCCTTCGCTGTACAGTTTTCGCGTTGAGCGTTGCCAACTTCAAGTTCCAAAGGCGGCCTGTCCGGATCAATAGATTTTTAGCACCATCTGCTGTATCGCCGGCCTGACCGACGCAGTGGTTAGATGCTCTACAGCTGCTGGGTACTGAGGCCCTTTTTCCGTAAACAAGAGGCACCTTCGGGGCACATAGTGGCGTGGGCGGGAGTGTTTTTTTATTGTGCGACATTCCTTTACTAATAACCGTGGTTTTGGGGGTTCGGACCGAAGTTTTGCCTGCACTAGTTTTTTCCAACAACGAGATGACCAAGGCCTTCCATCTGACCCGAAGACTTCTCCCGCGGCCTAGCACGGGGCTAAGCGGGTAACAGGCCGTTGTATTCAGGCAACTACAAACGGACACACTGCCGCGCCCGGCACTACTACACATAATGTGCCCCGAGTCACGCCCGAACGACAAGTGCAAGGCATGCCGCCGGGAGACGGCCACCTTCGCACACATGCTGTGGGACTGCATCAAGAATCCGGACGAGGTTAAATCAGGACGCATACCGCCGTGACTGGAGGCCGCGACGACGAGAAACAACCAAGAACAATAACTATGGGCCGTCCAGCAGACCGTCGAGGCGCTTGCCAGGCAGGAACTCGGCGAGCCGGCAACGGCAAGCGGGGATCCGCGCCGTACGCCCGCCACGAGGACGACGTATACGCCCAGTCTACGCGCGAAAGCGTGCACTGCAGGCATCAATAAAGTTTTCCCAATACAATCCAATCCTGGTCCGGAAAACCCCTAGCGCCGTCTATGAACCTCCCATAACAGCGTGCCTGAAGGTGAAGTATATCTAGCCGAAACATTTTTATATTTTACCACTGGTGACACGCCTCATTCCGGTCCACATTGCTTAGCGAACAGGTAGCATTGGGCAGATTTACGGCAAAACACAAACGCAGAAACGGAAATTACAGCGTGCTTTTAATTAACAACCCCGTGTTTCTTTTTTTTTTTTTTTACGAAAACGAATGAATAACCGGGGTTAAAAAGTGGCGTCGAGGAGAGGTGAGCTGAAAGAACAAAAACAAAAGACAAGGAAAGCGATTCTGCCTCGCGCTGTCGCGAGCGGCGCCAAATACAACAAAAACAAAACAAAAATTCCCCCGCATTTCCCCGAGGGGGAGAATATGAAAGTGCGAATGCACGGTTGTCGGCCCGCTTGCGGCGCTTGCGCTCGGCCCCCGCAGCCCACCGCCTCGCCGCCTTCTCTTCCATCTCTTCCATCGGGTTTGTAGTATCACGTGTACACCACGCAGTTATCAAGCCGCTATAATGCCGCTGAGTCGCCAACGCACGCCGCTGACGACGTAGTTTGAATGCGTTAAAGATATAAGGCGCGTCACTAACACTGATATCAGCGTCGCCTCCGTGGCGTGGTCGGTAGAGCGTCGCGCTGCGGCCGCAAAGTCCTCGGATCGAAACCTGGCGCCGGATGCTGTTTCTTTTTTAAATATAGAGGAGCACTGCGGACGCCGCCGCCGCCGCCGCCGCCGGCGGTGGATGGTTTGGGGTCGCTTATAAAGTGCATTCGCTTAACTCTTTCGCTACCGCCGGAAAATTGACTAATTTTAGGGGTCCAAGAAAACATTTTTTTTCCTGCTAAAAAATTGGTAAGGCAGTAATTGCAGGAACACAAAATGCAGATTATTTAACGGCCTTTCCAATAACAGCAGTTTTTCAAAGGTTTTTATATATCATAGTTGTAAAAAAAATATCAAAATCAAAATTTCTGTCAAGTTGTCGAAAAAAATGACAAAAAAGGAGTTGTGTTTATCAAACCACCGGTAGTAGAAAAAAATTAGAATATATATTTTGTAGGGAAACATTTCAAAAGCACGCCCTAGAAAAAATGTCGACTTTCGCGGAACAGTTTGTCAGATATAAAAAAAAATATGTTAGCATGCACGGTGGTAGTGTCGTGCGGTGAAGCCCAACCTCCAATTCAAAATGTGCAATTTCGGGTGGTTTCCTGGAATAAACCTGGTGGTTTGTCATTATCAGAGGCACCAATTTGCCCCCACATAACGTAAAAACATCATGTCAATGGCTGACTTTTCATTTACAGCGAGCACAATATTTGGGACTAGCACGCGATGCGGAAAAAAAACATGCATGAAGTTGAAAACCGCACGCCGTCGCTGAAGCTTGTTGTCGTTCACGGTCAGTTATCTCTCAAAACATAAAGCTGAGCTTTATTATCATCTTCTTACTCGCAATTGTAGCCTTGCTCGCAAAAATGAGGTACGATGAGCTAGAATCGTGCCCTCCGATCTTTGGCCGAGTAGCAGTTGCGCGATGAAAAAGATCAGCACAACGAGCCTCCTCTATTGCAGCGCTACCTAACATTTTTCAAATGAAACAGTACAAAAACTTCTCGGAGACTCCGTCCGAATAGACAGTTCAACTAAGTAGCAACATTAGACACCCGGATATACCCTCGCATGGAAACGAAACTGGAAGTCGAACAGCTGGCAGTGTAAGGCCAGTTTGAAGCGCTGTCCTCGGCGGAACAGATATCTGGCGACTGGGTGTGATCTTTTGACTTGCATCTGAAGTTCTTATCGCAGAAATCGGGTTAGGGTTCGGTGAAATCAGGAGCAGCATGCTTTGCTCGAGGATCAGTCGCGGACGCTCAAGCCTTGAAGTTGGGTAACTGCGTAGTAGCGCTAAATATGAATTTCGCGATGCAGAAACGAAACCGAAACTGTTGTAAACTGTTTGCGAATGGTCCTGGGGTAAGTAGAACTACCACAGTACTTAGAACAACGTGCGCAAAGGCGATAAAACTGCCTAAAATCATAAAGTAGCTTTGCAACCAGGCACTGCTTGACATTTTCAGACGACTTCTGGAATTATTACTGTCAGAGCGTGAACCGGACGATTGAAAATCGTTTGCTAGTTCCCCATTCACGCCCTGATAGCAAAAAACAAGCGCTGGTGCAGAGTAATTACGAGTTGCACGCATTCTTCGTTGGTAGCAGTGACGCGCGATGACCACGCCCCTTTTCCACACCCAGGTGGTTCAAAAGCGTGTCAGAAATTCTGTTTCTGTAGCAAAAATGAAAACAAAACTGATTTTGAAAGGCCATTTTCTGATCTAACTCCGAACAGCTTTACTTGTTCGAGAAACGCGTGGAACGCTATGATAAGGTGCTCCCAAAAGTATCGATCAAATTGATCGATTTTGATAGGCGCGGTAGTGAAACAGTTAAAAGGCGCTGCCTGCCGCTTTCAGATGGACTGGTTTCAACCGCACAGGGCCAGTCAACTCCCCGCGGCTGCACAAAGAGAAAGCGTGACGAAGACGGTTTAGCTATGAATGCTGCGCACTATGTGACGATTCCCCAATAAGAAACGTAGGTCGATTTTTTTGTTGTTCAACGGATACGTCTTCTGATTTAGGTGATACTGCATGTGAGCGTTAACAAGGGAAGAAACAAGAACAGTTTTCACCATAGATCCGCCCCGTGAACGCACTTAGAAGGAAAAAAGAAAGTCTTAATTGGCAATGTATTAGGTGAGAAAAGCACGCAGCTCTATAGCCCCCAAAACGAGCTGAAAAGGCAACATGTAAGTGGGGTAGCTACAGCGTCATTAAGAACACGGTTTATTTGTCTACCTTGCCAAGTCAAATAAGCTACTTATTGTATTTTTCTCCCCCGCAAACGTCTCAACTTGGGGAGCTTCCTTCAGGGACGAACCTTAGCCTGCTTCCTGTTTTGCCGAAACGCAGGTGGTCGCTGCGAGTGGCTGGCGAGATGGGCGCGAGCGTGCTTTTCTCGCTTTCCATTCGTTTCCACAAACGCTGGCAGAGGAGAGGCCCTGCAGCCTCCCATGGTGGACGGGAGCTTCCCCTTCTTCAGGCCCAACGCGCTCAACCCTTCCCAGGCCTGCCTGACGTTCGCCGTGGTGGTGGTGATGGTGGCCACTTGCTACATCGTCGCCAACAGGCTCATCTTCCTCGCCAAGTGGCGGCCCACTTCCCCGGGGGCCGACGGCTACTACGACTCCTCCACGCGAAGCTCGTACGGCCCGCGGAGCTGGCGCCGAAGCCTCTGGGGATAGCGCGCCATCTGGAACCCCGAATAAAAATCCCTCTTTTCCCTCCCATCCACATCCACACTGCACCTGAGTGCACTATGCCGCCTTTTTGTTAGTATATACGTGCATGCAGCCCGTGCAGTACGACCCGGAGCCCTCTGTCTACGTCGAGGGAGGAAAGCAGTTCACGCATCCTGCTTTTATAGAATAGCGCGATAACGATAGGAAGGAGTGCGTGCAGATATTTGTATAGGGCATGCTGGCAAGCGCGCTACTGGATGCTCACACTAATTTCTCGAGTAAATGCGGCCGTCCGCAGTTGCCTTCTCTTACGAGCATACAAGCGAGAAACGCCGAGATTCTGCTGAAGCACTCACCGGAGACCCTATATAATTACCCGAGGCGCGCGTTCGAAAGTGGTGCGGGGACCACTGTAGTGATCCCAACACTTCTCGTAAAGGTGAGGAGGACATCCAATTACGCTTGTTTGCACGCGAACACGCAGAAAAGTTTACGTTTCTAACTGCAATCCTAAGAAAGGCTATCGTATTTAACATGCTCTTTGGACCTGGACACGCGTTATATGCGGACGTCCTGCGAGGTCCCGGCCGTCTCGCGGTGCGGGGTTCAATATCTTGCTCCCATGTTAATGTATTGCCTACAATTACTCTGTGTGCAGTATCTTTGCCCGTTGCAGTCAGCGCTCACACAACATGTTGCTGAGTGCGGATGACTAGCTGCGGGGTGAGAATAACTAACGTGAATCCCACGAACTCCTGCCTTAATCCGCCACAGGCCTCGCTTTCGAGGTTCTTGTGTCCTGGGTGTCCTGTTTGCCATTGTAGCGACGCCGAAGCCGACATTCGCCCCTCTACTGCGCTCCTGTTCACCTCAGCGTCCAACCCAGCCACGGAATCTTGCAGCGATGCTCCTTCGTTCGATGCAGACGTTCAATGCAGACACAAGAAACCCATCGTTCTCTGTTAGACTTTACACGACGACGGCTTACACGATTTTGCAGTGATCACTTTACCATACACTTCTAATCACCCCTACCACTTTATGTCATGTGGCAAAATAAACGCCAAAAGTTCACCTCGCATCAGTCTCCCCTCGCGTTAGGGGATTCGGTCGTGGACTGCTTCCGAGTAACTATTAATTATAATCATTATCTTATAGTATAGGTCACAAGTCACCGATCACGTTTTAATAATGTCACCTGTGACTTTTATTACGCCCTCTTTTGACCTCGGTGATTCTCTGTGATCCTTTTTGGCGAAGGCTCCATCACAACGAACTTCTCGTCATGCTCCATGGTTTTAAGAGGGACATCGAAGAGAATTTCTGCCTTCAAGCTATGCCATTACTGGCCTCAGCTTGCATGTGACTACATTGCGTAATTCAAATCAAATAATCTTGTTTTATGGTGTGGCCGGAGACGTGAGTTTTAATTGATAAAGCTTGCACGAAGGGACAAACGGGAGCCCTGTCAACAACTTCGTGAAATATTCCGATGGCGAGCTGGCAAACAATTGTACTTCATTCTATCTCATGCTGAATGGCTGTCTGACGATATACGGTGCTTATTGAGGCACCGTTCATATAACGTGAACGGGCTCGTAGCCATTTCAATGCGGTCTCGGGGACTGGTAAGCATAAAGTCCCAGCTGTCATCCCGAAATGGTATTGTGACAACAGTGCGAAAGGCAAACACTACTTTTAAACATACTATTGTAGGAGAGGAGTGCGAGAACTGAGTACATAGGCATGTATTGTCGACAGCAATAAAATGGTTAAAAAATGTTCACAAAGCTTTTGGTTCAATTTAGGAGTTGTTTATACTTGTATCTAATAGTTTGAAGCGTAGATTTCAGTTAAAATACGCAATGGGACAAAGAAGTTTAACCCACGGGTAGCTAAACACTCCGGGGCAGATTCACAAAGCCCTGCTCGTAAGAATCGTTCGTCACTACAACTCGGGCACTTATTTTTTTGTATCACGATTGCACTGCTGGACGTCAAAGCGAACGCAAACGCAACATCAAGTATGTACACGTTCTTTTATTGCTTCACTATTTCGGCTTGGTGATTTCGTCGAAGAAAGGCGTCACGGTTTCGAAGACCTTGTCCGCATCCTCTTCCGCCGACACCTGTAGTCAAGAAAAAATATTCAGCAATGACTTTTGCCTCCAGAACAAATTAATGCCTGAAAAAAAAAAAGATGTTTTAAACTGGGCAAGGGAAAATTAAGACTGTGTTTTATGCTTTCTTGTTTAGTACAGAAACACTTAAATGAAA
The DNA here is from genome assembly GCF_048455015.1 of Haemaphysalis longicornis. Classification (NCBI taxonomy): domain Eukaryota; kingdom Metazoa; phylum Arthropoda; class Arachnida; order Ixodida; family Ixodidae; genus Haemaphysalis; species Haemaphysalis longicornis. The sequence continues at coordinate 165,774,200 of NW_027526203.1, forward strand.
GCGCCCTGTTCAGCGTCCAAGAGCTTTGCATTTCATTTCCAGGAGGCTGGTTTTATAATGCTCTGTTAATGTTTTTTTAATATTTCGTGTACTGGAGGATAACAAAGGATTACCACGATGACTGGATAGAGGGTAGAGAATAATGAATGAGCAGCGAGCTAAAGTGTTGTATGCCAAAGGCGAGAACAGCTTCTACGGCGGGATGAGGAAGAACGAACACATAGTGTGCAGTGCAGTTTATCCTGCCTTGATCGTTCCAGTGGTATTAACGTTTTTGACTCAAAGTGAAGAGGGTTCTGGTGAGCCTGGATAATTATCAGACCATCGAAAAAAAGATAGTACAAACGCAGAAAGTGGATAGACAGGGTGTTCTCACATCAAACTCTAGTTTTGGCGAGTACTAGTTTCACTGCCAACACTTTGCATTTAGTGATTGTGCGCCAGTGATTCGCCACAGATATCATGTTTCGAGCAATTTACGTCCTCGTCGCTCTAAAAAATAGTCCGTGGGTCTGCTTTGGCACAATGCACTCGAATAACCAATCACGGGGTCCGCGGGAGCAAATCTGCAAATGGAGAGGCCCGACATATATGATTTGACTCAAAATGGATCCGCGATGTGACATCGCGAAATGCAAACAGTCATGCTTGCATTAGGCGAGGCATTTGATAGCGCGGACCACATTTTTTGAGCGAAATCGTATGCTGGGTGTCGTCACTGGCCCATTTTACCGCTTCGATCGCCTTCTTTGTGCCTTGTGGGGGAGCAGATGGACTCGTGGAGATTTTTATAGTGTTGACTCAGTGATTCCACGAAGTGCAGAGGGGCCCACCGTCTAAGGGAACAGGGCAGCGCGTTGTGTATGCCTTTCAGAGTCGCCTGCTAATCGCGTTGGCGTAAGCAGGAATCCATGCCTCGAAACTTTGCTCGGATCCGGCACGACTGAAGGCACTCCATGGTCAACTATTGGCTTCTTAGCGCTGGCACACAGGGTAAGTGAAGCTATTATAGCCTGAACATCAACACTCGGGAAAGTGACAGTGCCATGTCTCCACGCAGCACTCAATGATTTATCCCTTTTGCGAAATAATGGAACGCTTAATGTGATCACCTCATCCTCAATGCGCTTCTTACGTTACTGAAGCGCGTGAAGCGAATCTAACGACAGTGATGCCGATCCCCATCCCGCTAAATAACCCGATCACTCACTCCACGGTTAGTGATTAATAGGAGGGCATGGCGACGATTTCCGTTTGGCGACCGCGTGTGGGGAATACTAAATTAAGCACCGCACAGGGAATTTTCGCTTCGCAGTTAGGAATATGAATAACCTAGAAAGAAGTCTTTCTCACGAAAAGCCTGCACACCAGTGGTATAGGCGCTCAAGATTCACAATAATACATTGCAACATTTTAAAATGATTTTCGGGCTTAGCTGTACGTGCATACACTGCTAGAATTTCCGCTGGAGGAAAGCACGCACCACTTTTCCAGTGACCAGGAAAAGAACAAAAAAGAACTATGGAAAGTTTACACCTGATACTGCAATTAGGCGTAAACAGCCACCGGCCTATAGAAACTGGCACTGTTTTCTTTGCGTTGTATCGACTCGCTGCAACAAGATAACCGCGGTACGAAAGTGAACATTTGCAAAGTTCATCGGCAAACGGCGTTACTCGCGTGGAGGCCTCATTCAGGTGCAGAAACTCGTTTCTTCCGCTTCGGTATAAGACTTGATTGTTCGTGCGCGCTCACGCGCGCTTCCAAAGCATGTCCACTGAGCGGTGTGCATATACATTACTACAATCTTTTCATTCGTCCTCGCGTTTTTTTTGCATGGCCTGAGACAAAAAAAAAAATCCAACGTAGTTTTAACATAGTCGGGAAGCACGTTTCTTTTAGCCTTTGTTGATTTGTTCGTTTCCAACATGAGACTTCAGCTTACATTACCGTCTACGGGAGTGAGGCATGCACTCGTGACGATATCATTAAATTCCTCGCTATCAAAAATAGCGAAATGTGGGGCGGAATCGGTATTCCACTCCTCATAACGCCACGACCTGAATGAACTTAATTCAGTCTAAGATATTACGCATCAAACGAAACTGTGTTCCTCAGAACTCACGTCAGGTAGATACATGATTGATTCCCCACGAAGCATTTCCTTGATTTAATTAAAGTTTATTATCTCTCTCTCTCTCCCCATACGCGATCGATCATAGTATTCAGTTACTCGTGCGCAATAGACCGCCGTTACTCAACTCTCGTGCGATACTATATGACGCACATCCGTTCGTTTTACGGGAAAATAATTATTCGAAGTAGTTAGATATCTGTTTGAACTCGAGAGACAATTGCAGCCACGTTTAAAGTTTGACACCAGTGGGATTACATGTTCGATAAAACCAAAGTGCGGTCTTAGCGCTGGTGCCGATAGAAGTTATTGTAAGGAATGTTGTCGTGTCTGCGTGAACGTGGATAGTAGGTACATGAGGGATTGTAATGTGTGCATTTGTTATTTATTTATTTAAAGTCAGGGGACACAAAACACGCCACGGCTTTTTTTCTGTGCCTTTAGTTCTGTTCCGTTTGTCCTCTGTGCTCTTGGAACCTACGTCTGCTGCCAAAATAGGGAATATTTTAATTTGCTCTTCTTTGGTTCATCTTTTATACAGCACCGGTTCAATATCGCCAAACAAACAAAAAGAGTGGCGCAGCTTGCACTAGTGTTGCAAAGCTGGGAAAACAGCAGAGCGTGCGGCCCCTTTCCCTTCGTCGGAGACCGCACACGGATTTTCCGAACGTGCCGCTGAAAGTTCTCCACGACTGGCAGGCCCGGATCGTTTTGTCCGCAGGCTTTCACATCTCTCCCAAAGTGGACCGCGTTAGCACGCGCTAGAACCCGCGGCAACCGGCTTCGCGAACTGGGCGTCTGTTCTCCCCACCTAATTAAGGCGCGAACGCACGTGAACTGGCGAGAAAAAGAACCCGCGAGCGATAACGCCAGCAACGCTGCGCAGAGTGTTCCCGAAGTTCGAGTGGGTCGACGCCGGGCGCTCCTCACGAGGCAGGCGCATGCTCACGTGCTCTGGGCTGGGCTGAGTTTTCTGGTAACGCTTCACGACAGAACCGAAAAGCTTAAACAGCTCTGCTCTTAAAAGCAGCGCGAAGGCAATGCACATAGTCGAAGAAATGCGCAGAACAAGCGCCGCCCTACATTTCTTCAGCTCTACCCGCGGCGTGGTGGTGCTAAGCCAAAGGGTGCTGGTTGGGTCCCTGCCGCGGTGGGTATGCTTTTCAGGCGGAGGTGGAAAGGGAAAACGACTGTGTCGAGATTTAGGCGCACGTTAAAGATCCCCAAAGGGTCGGAATTACTTCGGAGCTCTGCTCCACTACGGCGCGCCTCATAGCCCAGGTGTAGCTTCAGTGCGTTAAAAATTCTGCAAAAAATTCAGAGAATTATCTACTAATGCGTATAGCATTCTTATGCCGCCTGTCTTGAGTGTTAGTTTTTTTTTTCAGCCAAATTTTTGGTTTTTTTTTCTGAATCCTGCCCTACCAATTATCTCCAATTACGCTATTATAACGATTACATTTGGAACTTTCGCGAAATCTGCATTATTGTGGAAATGCAGGGCGTCACACGGTTCGCTATTTTCCGTAATTATTTCGAATTTTTCTTTTTTTCTTAAACTTTAACAAAATTTCGTTCAACCAATTATCTCCGTTACGCAATTGTAACGATTACAAGTGAAACTTTTGCGAAATCTACATTATTGTGGAAATACCATGCCGTATACGTTTGACATTTTCCGAATGTTTAAAAATATTTGTTACTTTTAGTTTTTCAAAATTTCGTTCGACAAATTATCTCCATTTACGCTATTCTAACGATTAAATTTGGAAAATTCGCGAAATCTGCATTTTTGTGGAAATGCAGGGCGTTACACGCTCCTGGCTGTGGGGGTACTCGGCAAAGAATGCTACGCATTAAAACCGACAGTCTATTTCAGCTCTAATTTCGCCACGTTCGCTGCGCTGTTTTCTGTTTCCAGGCGTACACTTACCACCGAAACTGGGCCAATTCTAGGCCGGCTTGCTTCGCACATACACTCACCTTGTGAAGGATGCTTTTGTACTTTTCAAGGACGGGCTCTGATTCGTCGTGGAAGGTCTTGATGCGCTTTGCAATGGTCTCCTCGTTGTCGTCCACGCGACCGCTCGTCTCGCCACGCTTCATCAGCCGTGACTTCATTGTCTCGTCTTTGACCTCGAAGTACACCAGGTTGGAACACTTGCACACCTGCATTCGGTGCGGGGTGAAAGGCATTCGCTATGTTTTCCCAACGCACAGGAAATGGCTGCTATGGCTACGTTGACACTTAAACCCGAGCCGGAATACCTCCTCATTTGAACAAGTTTTAGGAGGAGAGGACTTTGCTCCCGACATTATATATATTCACGTGAATAGAGAAACCGAAGCAGTATTTTTCACTTAACAGCTATTGTTTATACGTACCCAGGCTTTGCCCTGCAGCATGAAGGTATGTAAAAGCAAATGGACTCATAGTATACTAAAAATGGGTACAATAACCTATAGCCTGCGACCCATGATTGGATTGGATTGGATTGGAAAAACGTTTATTTGACCTGCAGCATAGCGGGCGCGCTTTAGACGCAGCCTACGTCGTCTTGTGGCGCCCGCGGGTGTCTCGACTCGCCTTTTCAGGCTCGTCGAGTCCCTGCCTAGCTCACGCCTCGAGGACCCGTTTGATGGCCTTGGGTTGCTTCGTCTGCGGTCCGCGTCGCCCCTTCGAGCGACGGCGGGAACGTTCGCCTTCGCGCTTCATCCGGATGCTTCCTGCAATCCCACAGTATGTGTTCTATGGTGGCTCTTTCTTCGCACCACACCCTGCATTTGTCGTCTGGGTACGTGTCTGGACACATCTCGTGTAGTAGTGCTGGGTTCGGTAGCGTTCTTGTTTGTAGTTGTTTGAACAGGACAGCCTGTTTCCTGTTCAGGCTCTTGTGTGGAGGTGGTAGTTCTCTTCTTGCCAGCCTGTACAGTTTGGTGATTTCATCGCATCCTGTCATTGTCTTTGTTTATGTACCACAGCGTCGGGTATCCCCCTAGGGCGCGGTCCGTTAGCTCCCGTGCCCGAGCATTTGCCGTTTCGTTGTGGTCTGTGTTTTTCTCCCACACTTTTCCGGTGTGTGCCGGTACCCACTTGATAGTGACGTTTCGTTTCTTTATTTTTTGCTTCTCTAGGATGTTGACGGCCTTGGGGCTGATCCTTGCTTCGGCATAGTTCTTGACTGCTTGTCTTCAGTCACTGACGATTGTCCTGCAGTCTTGATCTGCAAGGACCAAGGCAATGGCTATCTCTTCGGCTTCTTCAGCCTTCTTACAGTCCATGCTGGCTGCTGCTCTTGTCTCACCTCCGTTGTCCACCACTACTATGGCATAACTGTATCTGTTAGCGTACTCCGTCCCGACCACGTATCTGACTTGTTTATCCGTTGCGTGTGTGTCCACCGTGGCTCTCGCTCTGGCTTGCCTTCTGCCCGCATTGTGTTCTGGATGCATGTTCCGGGGTAGAGGGTCCACCCTGATGCATCTTCTGGCTTCGACCGGTATTGAGCACTAGGAGCCTTGCTGTCTGTGATACGTGATGTTTAGATTGTCCAGTATTCTTCTTCCGGCCTTTGTTGTAGTGAGTCTTTCCAGTTGGGCTGCACGCTGCGCTTCCGCTAGTTCGTCGAGCGTGTTGTGCATGCCCAGCCGGAGTAGTCCCTTCGTGCTCGTGTTCTCCGGTAGTCCTACGGCCGTCTCACACGCTCTCCTGATGAGCCCATTGAGCTTATTCTTTTCGGTTTGGTTCCATCTGTGATACGGCGCAACGTACGTGATATGGCATATCCCAAAGGAGTGGACTAGCGTTGTGAGGCTGTCTTCTCTCACGCCGCCTGTCATGTTCGTGATTCTTTTGAGACTTCTTAGTACGTTTGCTGCCTTTGCTGTTATCCTTGTGATGGTGCCGCCGTTGGTTCCGTGTGCTTAGATAAGCATACCCAGGATTCGGATCTTGTTGACTTGGGATTTCGTTGCCGTCGCAGGTTATGATCTTGATTTTCTCGCTTTCCCTGGTCTTGGTTCAGTGCGCGTTCGTTGGCTGGTAGATCAGCAGCTCTGATTTGTCGGAGAACATCTCAGGACAGACCCTTCCAGGCTTTCTTCTATCGCCTCTACCCAAAGGTCGGCAGGCTCACACACAAGTGCACTCACCCCCCTCCCCCCCACCCCTCACCACTCACGAGTGAGCGGTGAGTGAGCCTCGCCATCGTTTTGGACTGGCGAGTGCGAGTAAGTGCGAACGCCACTCGCAGTGAGCCTCACCAATCGCGACTGCGAGAGCCACTCGCGGGAGCCCTGCTCACCACTGGCGAGTGCGAGCTCCACTCATCGTTAGCCCCGCTCACTACTCGTGAGTGGCGAGCCCCACACGCGAGGGGCGTGTGCACGCGCGCTACTCGCGCGATTTGCGTGTGTTACCGCTGTGAGCACCGCTCTTGCGCTTGTACTCGCTGCTGGCTATTCGTTGCGAAAGCTGGTTGCTGCGACGGTGACATAGGTCTTCCATCTGGGTCAATTTTTTGGCCACAAGGATTATGACGAGGTTAAGGAGCATGGGCGAGATGATTGCCCCTTGCGGTGTGCCCTGGCTGCCCAGCTCCTTTTCGTCTGCCTACAGTTCTCTTGGCCTGAGTTCCGCTGTTCGGCCTGTCTGGAAGTCCTTGATGTATTGGTACGATCGTTCACCCTTGTTGAGCTCCGACACTTGTCTTACGACCGCCGCATGGGTGACCTTGTCAAAGGCGCTTTGCAGGTTTAGTCCCAGTATGAACTTGTTGTCTCTTCTGTTGTCGTCAATGATTCGGTGTACGATTTAGATCATCGCGTCTTGTGTGCAGATGCTGTTGGAAGCCGATGATGGTTTCGGGATACAGCTCTTCTTCCCCCAAGTACTCTTGTCACCGATTGTGTAGGACGTACGCTTCATAACTTTGCCCACGCACGCTGTTAGTGCAATTGGGCGGAGGTTGTCCGTGTTCAGTGGCTTCACTGGCTTGGGGATGAGAATGATCTTGGATTATTTCCACGGTTTTAGGAGCTTGCCGCTTCTCCAGCATTTGTTGTGATACGCCGTCAGGTTCTTGATGGATTTGTCGTCAAGGTTCCTGAGGATCTTGTTGGTGATGTGATCCGGCCCGGGCGCCGAACTGGTGTTCAGATAGTACAGTGTCGTCCGTACCTCTTCTACTTCGATGTCCTTATTGAGGCGTTCGTTTGGTCGCCCTCGGTGGGCCGTGCTCCACCGTGGGTGTCGTCGGCACGTGCTTGTCTTTGAGCTTGTGTTTGGCGGCTTCGGCTCCATTCTCGGTGACATCCCGGTGCAGGAGCTCGGCCAGTATGTCTCGTTGACGTGACTTGGTCTTGGTTTCATCCATAAGGTGTTTGAGGGGATTCCACGCCTTACCGTTGTGTAGCTGGCCGTCGACCGCGCCGCACATTTCGTTCAATTTTTTGTTGCTCAGGGCTCTGCAGTGGTTCCCGATTTCTTTGTTGAGCTCGGCCACTTGCTGTCGTAGTCTTCTGTCACATCTTTGCTTTTTGCACCTGTCTTGGATGGCTTTTTTCGCCTCGATCAGGTGTGTCAGCCTGATGTCCATGGCTTCCGTTTCCACGTCCGTTTCGGTCTGCTTTGTTGCCTCTCGAACGTTGCGTGCTATTTTACCGGTCCATTCGTCGATGTCGTCTGTCTCTTCGATGTCCTATTCTTCTCGGTCCTTGATATTCCTGAACTCCTACCAGTCATTCCACGTGTATTTCTTTACGCTTTTCTTCTGGTCGGCCGGGACTGGAACCGTGATTTCCACTATTACATGATAACTTCCCAGGTCGTCTCCAGTGTTTCTACACTTTATGACGGCGTCCGCGTCGTTCTTCACAAACGTAAGGTCTGGCGTGGTGCCCTTCGATACCGAGTTGCCGATACTCGTCGGGTACGCCGGGTCCGTGATTAGGATGTAGTCGAGTTCGGTGGCGTCTTTGTCTAGATTCCTGCCCTTGGCGTTGTTCTTGAGGTAGCCCCACGGTTGGTCCATCACGCTGAAGTCTCCGCACGCGAGTAGTTTGGAGTCTAAAGCGATGTTTCTGACCTTGTGCAGCAGTGACTTGAATCGTTGGTGCTTCTGTGACGGGTTGCTATATACGTTCAGGATCAATAGGCTCTCTTTGTTGTTCTTGGTCGGCATAATTTTCGTGTAGACGTGTTCGATATCGAAACTTAAGCCACCAAAAAAGTCTGGATAGGAGAGATAGAACGAGCGTGAATTTCAGGTCTCTTGAATGCCACCCACTTGGTCCTTAAAATAGTCCATGGTATCACAACCTGCGGGTACCGAGCTTATTACAGCAAAGCTGTATACCTCTACCCACTCACGGTTTCATTTCCGTGGGCAATCACGATCTTTATCTTTGTTATCGTTAACTTTGTTAACGTTATCTTTGATTAGCACTCGGAACGACATCAGTCGCGCGCAGCCGCAGACCAGGGAGGACAAGCCAAACCTAGCAGCGTTCGCCGACTAAAACGCATAAACAAAATGGCGGCGCCCATGCACCGTCGCAATGTAAACGAATGTCACGTAATACAAGTGATCCTGGCGGCGGCACGGAACAATAGGAGAAGAGAGTGCCGATACTCCGTACCCTTATCTAGTGACACTAGCCGAGCGCAAGCGACAAACCCGCCGAGACGTCGAGAAACATTTCGTCCCCTCCTCCATCACCGTTTGTAGTGGTTTACAACAGCTTTGATGGACATCCACTTTCGCAGGGTGGGATGGCGACCAATTTTTCCTTCTGTCATTTTGATAAGATAATATTTTTTCAGCTCAAGGAATGATCTGCTTGTTTCAATGCGAAGTATTCTTCCCGACTTCGCCACGATTTCACGGAGTTTTCAATGGTTTCGCAGAGCAGTGAAGGAAGGAGCGCCGAGGATCCCTCTCGGGTAACTAACAACGACTTGGCCCTCCACTAGTGCGGAGCGGGAACGGAGGATGTGCCGACTTCTCTCTCGGCACGTCACACGCTGTATGAAGAGCAGCATCTCTCCCGCCAAAACTAGGGTGTTTTCGGAGCTGCCAAGAACTTCACTCCCGCAGAAATTTTCTGCCCGAAGAAGCTGCTCAACAAAGCCCAGTAAGTCTTGTAGTTGGGTTAGTTGGTATCGGTAGTTGTACATGGTTGGAAAAGCGCTTTTTTGTAACACAAGGGACAAACGTAGAACGAAAAAAACCAGACAGAATGAATGAGGCGCTTCATTCGTTCTGTCTGGTTTTTTTCGGTCTACGTTTGTCCCTTGTGTTACAAAAAAGCGCTTTTCCAACCATGTTCAACAAAGCCGAGTTCGATTAGCGGAAACGTAAGCGCACCGATGCTGCCTGACGCTGTTATGCTGCCATGATGCGTGAGGCTCGCTCTAACATACGAGAAAGAACGCGGAACAGCGTACACAAACGTAGAGCCATACGAATGCGGCGAGAACGGGACGCTGTTTTGGAGAAGTGAGGGGTGTCCGAGAGAGGTGGTGTTGCCGAGAGGCAGCGAGTGGCAAGAGCGGCCGCGTACCCGGGTCTACGCGGCAGCGGACCGCCACTTTCAGAAGCACTCCCCTAGCGACCTGTTTGGGACCTCGTTTAGGGTCCGCGACAGGCGCTGGTTCTTCTCGGACGTGTAGCCGATATTTCATACATAGTGTCATTACAGTCGAACCTCATTATAACAAAGTAGTGTTGGCGCAGTAAATTATTTCGTTATATCCGGTATTCGCTGTAACGGTATAGATAAAAATCGGCTCTAACAAACCGGCAAGCAAGCTCGCGCAAAAATCCTAGATGCAAAAACGCATTAATCTAGGCGTCGAAGCCACATAAACGAGGTAATCCTTGCGGGTCTCCTTGCGGCATTTTTAACTAAATGGTCCGGGACATGAGAGCGTGAAATTACAACAGAACGAAGTTAGTTTTACAAAACAGGCCGGCGTTTTTATTTATTTGAAGAAGGATGCGATCTTCAACTGGTGACTTTTTCGTTGCGCACCAAATAGTTCTTCGTTCCAGCCGATATCGCGCGTGGCTTTCGTGGTTTCGGCTTCGTTATAAAAAAATTAAGTGTCACTGAAATGAAGCGTGACCAACCAAAGTTCGTATTTAGTTCGCTACAACCGATGATTCGATTGATCAGTGTTCACTGTAACGAGGTTCAACTGCATCATAGCCAGGATGCTTCGCATCATGTTGCACTCGACTGATGTCGTGGCTGCCTTGATTTTTTTAATTGCGCAGCCGTTATTAGACAGGGTTTCAGGCTACACTAATGCAGCTATAGTTCGCGACCTGAAGTCCCACACCCGGGTCAGTTTTTGATACTATCCCCGCAGAGTTTAGAGTTTCCTTTTCCACAGTAACAACGGGCCCCGCGACTTCCTTAAGAATTGGGCCACCAATACAGCTGCTTTGAGATCGCACAAACTTCCGACACTTTTTTAGTGAAGGGAGAACAGATACGAAGAACATCTGAGTGGCTTCAAGGATTTGCATACTGCGGGCCAGACATGAGAATAGGGCTCGAAGAAGATCCCCACGAACGGAGTATACAGGGATGTATCTATATCTCAGCTAAAGAAAGTCACAAGCTAAAGCCTGCAAGTTTGCTCAGGGGGGGTGATGCGTATACAGCTTATTTCGTACCGTGCTGTAAGTCGAAAACTTACGGCGCAGCAGGATTGCGTTGTGAGCTAGGCGTTTCCCGTATTACTTGCGATGTTCACTTTTAGAAGTCCCCGTAGGGCGTCTACACCACAGCGCTCCATAATGACAAATCGAAGTGACGGAGTGTTCAAATTCTGCGAATGACGAAACCCAACATATGATTTGACTAAAAAGATGCACGTGCGCAGGGACAACGCGCAAGGCACGCATACATGGCGTTTTACATTGCGCAATGTCCCAGCGCAGGGGCCATTTTTCAGTAAAATTGAACGATTGGCCACGTCATTCGTCGAATTTGCACACTCGGTCACTTCGATTGGTCGTTATGGAGCGCTGGGGTGAAGACGCCCTACGGATTAGAGTATAGGCGCGGGACGAATGGTGGCTTTTCCTTATACTGACAATGTGTGCAGGGCTGCACGCTTTACAGGGAGATGAAGGTTGGGAGATTATCACTTCGCCCTCAGCGTACCCCCACGCTAATGAACAACAAAGCAAGGGCCTAAAACATTTGCTGTTCTGAGTACGTGTTAATGACATTGGCAGAGGACTTGACTGCAAAGTATGATTTTACGCCGATGACTGAGTCGTTTACCGCACAGCTGGTAATGCGCTAATGATGTTATTCTTACAAGTGATTAGAACTGCGACTATTGTGACTCGTGGCGTATGCCGCTGAAGCCTTATAAATGTTAGCACGATTCCTTACGCAAACATGAGCCAGTTTTTTCCGCAACACCTTCCTTCAAACGCGTGCCACGCGAATACACATATCTTGGTGGTTATTTTCGACCAGATTCAACATCGAATAAACCGGGCGAGTATGTTTATCGAAAACTTGAGAAACTAAATTTCAATAAACTTTAAACACACTTCTTCGAATGCAAAATTGTCATTATACATTGCTAACATTGTAAACTACCTTCAATTACGACTGCACACTCTGGGACCCTCGTCTTGACCATTACGTCTGTATGCTTGAACAAGTAGAGAGTCGTGCCGACCGTTTTGTTCCAAGCGGCTATGATCCTCGTGTTAGCGTCACAGCACTGAAGCAGCAGCTACCTGGGGATTCACCCGCGAAGCACAGATTGAGTACCAAACGAGAAATTTCGCACTGCGTCTACTTCAACTAACTTATCCTTACATATAACTAAAGGTTACCTCCTTCCCCGAATTTTGTATCGAACAAGCGTGATCAGAATGACAAGATTCGTGAAATAAATATAACGATAATACCCGTAAATAGTCTTTTGTTGCACATCATAATTAGTGAATCGAATGGTCTCTCTCAAGAAGGCATTGTTTATTGTCAGACTGAACTAATGCTTCGTGATTTGCTGAATCACCTGCATAACCAGATCTCCAGTTTTATTACGTTCCTTTTTTATATGACTGTCGTGTGTTGCACTGTTATGAAAAAGAGGTCTCCCTCCCCCCTGCTATGACACCTCTTTGGCGCTGCAGGTTGTGTTAAATGAATAACCCGGGAAATACGGTGCGTTGACTCATCATTAAAAGAGGCGGGGTTAGAGTGCGGAAAAACGAGACTTGCCTCTGCTTCAAAGCGCTGCCCTTGCTCCACGTTCCTTGGGTACCCATCGATAAGGAAACCCTTGGCTGTTCCCAGGTTCTTCTTGATGGCTTCCTTGAGCAGTTCAAGCACCATTTCCTGCAAAATGAGGACACGACAACAGCATGTGAAGGTGGCGCCGGAGTTCGCAAAATGCGGGGTCCCAAAAATCACTCAAACTGCCTCCCCTCACGGAGGCATGATTTCTCGGGCTTGCCGTATGCATTCAACGCTGCAATCGGCTGCATTAAAGCTTTTGTGCGCACCGGATTGTATTTTTCTATACGCACGTATACGATAAAGAAAAGTTGAACCTCTCGTAATGGAAGATGTTTGCAAGAACACTCGCAGCATGCCGGAGAAATATAAAAATTCAAGGTGGGATTTTATGCGCCTGAAGTTATATTGCCTGGGCCACGAGGTGTGTCGTAGTTGTGGCCTATTAGTCTATGCCACCTTAGCCTCATTAACGTCAGCCGAGATTTATCCACGCGGCGGAAACAATATACGGTCACCGATTAGTACACAGAGAACTTTCGTCCGGGACAGCGGGTGGACATTTTGTGTTGTTTTAGAAAAAGAAGGTCAATGCAATGACCAATCTGCGATCCAGTGTCGGAACATCTGCACAGGAGTACGGCAACGTATTATTGTATAGCTTACGTTAACTTGCACTCACGCGCAAGGCTTTAATGGCGAAGCTGTTGTAGGTGATCACTGACGGACACAAAGTTGAGTTTTAGTGTCGCTTCTGTGTCGTGGTTTACGTCTGCGGCATGGCAGATTTCAATGACCTTATGTTAAGCAAGGTTAGAGTGAGGTCATCGTTTTGGTCGGAGTTTTCGCGCGCCACTCGGCAAGCGTGACTTAACGTCTCTAGCGGATGCTTTGCACGCCGAGCATCTCGAAGCGCGGCCACTTCCTCGGCAGTGCTAACTATCCGCGGCAGGGCCATGTGGAGTCAGTGATCACCTACAGCAGCTTCGACATTCGCGTCGCCGATGTTCTACGGTACAAAGCGCATGTGCACGACGACACGAGGACCAACGAACGAGGGGAGTACGCTATCACATGTCTTTCTCGTACCGAGCAGGTGTTGCCACGACACGGCGAACGCTGGAGTTTTTTTTTTTTTCTTTTGTGTGTGGCCAATGTTGGACAATCTCCCTGAGTGGTTATGCTTAACTTGACGAGCGTGCGCTCGAGGCACGCGTGCACGAGCACTCGACTTTTTCTTGGTGTTTTAACTACGAACACCATACACAAACGATTCGCTCAACAGCTTCGCTGTTAAAACAATACCCGCGTGTGCTCACGGCCGTGGCCGTAACTGTTCCCCGTTATGTGGTAGAATTGCCTCGACAACTCCAACCTCCAACTTCTAATTGAGTTGGAAGTTGGCGCCTGGATTGAGTTGGAAGTTCGCGCCTGAATTTATCGTTTCGGGTTTTCTTCGTACTCGTCTTTAGCGCCCTGCGGTGTTTCTTTGCGCCTCTTTAGTGTTGTGGAATTTTCTTCGTTCGCCGCAGGGATTGTCTCCCGATGTGCATTGTGGCGAAGCAGACTTTCGGCGACTTTTGGGAGCTCAGGGTTGTTGCGAACACACAACGAACAAATGCCCGACAAATGCTGCCAACGAGATTGCCAGTTCCGGGAAATGTGTCGCCAAACACTTTGTAATTACGTGTTGATACGATTTTAGTGCACTACGTCAATGCGGTTGCTTACGTGGTGATGGCGCCTTTTGAATTCTAATTTTGGGAGTCTGCAGCGCGCCGTAGTGGGGCGCCAAAATCTCAAAACCCGGACGTTTTTGTTTCTCCCCTCCATCAGGAAAGCATTAGCCGCGGCTGGGATCGAACTCGCGTCCCTGAGATAAGCAATACAACGCCTTAGACACTGAGCCACCCCGTAGGGTCAGTGGCAAATTTACAACTTCTTTCTGCATTTCGCCGCGTAGTTCCGAACGCCCCATTGCTCTATCATATACATATTCATAGTAACAGCGCCAACAACACGAGACAAAAAGAGGGCACAAAACCACTGGCCTAAGCAATAAAACTCAGTTGTTGGTCAGCGCTGTGTTTGTGCCCTCTTCTCTTTGTCTCGTGTTGTTAGCGCTGTTACTATGAATATGTACCAACTCGCCCAATCTTCCGTTTTATCTTCTATCATATACGTAACGGAACTGCCCCCTCCCTCTCCACGCCACTTGCCCTATCACTTCGGCGCTCACACGCTTTGCTAGGGTTGTCACGTTTCGCCAGAAATCAAACCAGAAATGGGGAAGGGTGCGGGGGGGGGGGGGGGGGGGGGGGGGGGGCTTCTGGGAAGGGAGGGGAAACTTCGACATTAAAGTTAACGGGAGGATTGATTAACGCAGGAAACTCCGGAAGTGGCGCCCCTTCCAGTTGCGTCCTCGCGTTAGCTGTTCAAGATTTGCATCCGCCCCTCCCCTCTGCCCATAACGGGAATCTTGCAGCGTCCTTGCAGTACATTTGATATGTCCTCGGGTAATTTTAACGGGATCAAGTGATGTTTATGGGCTTGTAGTGATTATAGATGCGCTGGCAATCCTCATTCCCATTCCCTATAAAGTTAGCTTTGCCGCGATGCGTGTCGAATTACTTCAGACGGACGGCGATGACAATGCAGGGTTCTAGACCCACCCCTCAGACAGGCAGCTCTCGCGGGAAGATACGTCACCGGAGTCACCGCAAGTCACTGCGGCGTGAATCGTCGTGCATCCGACTCAAGGCCCGGGGCGGTATGATAACGAATGACTAGACTCGTATTGCTGATAAACATGGGATAACGTTTCATCCATGTCCCGTGGGGATTATTTTAGTTACCTCCCATTTAAGAAAGTATGTTATTCGCTGCTAATCAAATCAAGAAATATACAGTGTGTCTGTGTGCGCATGTGCATTTGCCCATGCGTGTACGTCTGCGTGTGTGTGTGCGTGTGTGTACGGTATTTTCGTCGTGTGAATAATATGCTGTGCGTTTATTTCTTTTCTTCGGAAGTTACTACACCCATATTGTGCCATGCTTGTATTTATTTCATTTTTGTTCCATGCGCAGGCTCAAAGGCTGTGGGGCTGTTCCTGGGCATGCCAATAAACCATTGATTGATTTATTGATTTATTGATTGATTGATTGACTGACTGACTAACTGACTGACTGACTGACTGACTGACTGACTGACTGACTGATTGATTGATTGATTGATTGATTGATTGATTGATTGATTGATTGATTGATTGATTGATTGATTGATTGATTGATTGATTGATTGATTGATTGATTGATTGATTGATTGATTGATTGATTGAAGTTGTCCATCTTCCCTCGTGAGCCCCACACTTTTAACTCAGTACCGCTGCACACAGGGGGTGCTGCCTTGTATAAAAGCCAAGCGCGATAAAGGTGACCTTATATCAATTTTTAAGCTAATCAATGGACAAGTTGGCTGTGCTGAACTTTTTCTTGGATCCAGCAAACAATTGTTCATAAAAAACCCCAAAATGTCACTCCTCTCTTACCATCCCGTTGAAGCTGCACAGCACACGTACCTTCTATTCTGCGGATGCTTATATGGCTGAGGCCTATAGGCTGTCTTTAAGCACATCATAAGCTCTTGATTTATGGAGTCTTTTTACTATTACTCTTCCTGTTATTTGTAAAGAACATTTCCATTGCCCCCCACTTTCACTACGCCTTGCTTTTGCGCTGTTTGCTTCATCACAGTCGCACACCAACTGGCCCAACAGTGAAATGTTGGGATAGTTGGTATTGCATCCTTTGGAGTTGATGTTTTTCTATTTTACAAAATTATAGGGTTACAAAAAATTATGACACAACGCCCTATGTGCGGTCTCTTTACTGTCGTCCGTTCTGAAAAATGTGTGCTATTATCGACTAAAAAGGAATTTCGACAGTTGGACAAATGGAGCGTACCAGCGGGACGAGCTCTCCCTTCTTCATGATCTCGTTCATCGCCTTGCCCCGATCGGTTCCGGACACCACCTCGGCCCGCAGCAAGTCTCCCGACGAGATGTGCGTGAAGCCATATTTCTGTACGATCTTTTCGCACTGCGTGCCCTTGCCGGAGCCGGGCCCACCTGCAAAGTTTGTCAAAGAACACGGCATTGTGTATTGCTGCAGAGCAACGCCTTGACAAGTTGCAACTTCAGCTCAGTCGCGCTGCGTCAAAACCCGACAATTTTGTGCGGGGCCAATGAGCAGTGAATTGCCGCACGTGCTCTCTATCGACGCGGCATCGGTATACATGCTGCTTTGGGAGCACGCCGCACCACACGCTGCATTTTTAGTGTGCAACAGACTGCGGTGTTAGTGGAAGGCCACCCTACGTAGACCTGCGTTATCCCTCCAAGGGCACCCACACCGCGTTCAGTTTCTTTCACGAAAGTTGAGATCCATGCCGTGTTTAATCATCTGCTGGGTGCTTTGGGCCCCTGCGTGTTTGTGTGTGTGTCCAGCGATAATGAAGTCAATTTAAAATGATGTCTTCCCTTACTAGCACCTCAACAGCGACCGCCAACTTTTCAAAATACATAATACATGACAATTATAATACTGGAGTAACCAGAGAGCTCCACATATAGAGAAATATCATGCCTGGCGTACGAGGACTTGATACGACCGGTTGAGTCTTCGAACGAAAAACGGTTTGTGCTCGGCTGCCTCCTATTGGCTTCGCATGGAGTTGGGTCGGCGCCATCGCTTGTAGCCTGTAGGGAGCCTATTTCTAATCTATTTTTCTCCGCCTTCTCTAACCTATAGTGCAAAATGAAATCGTTAAAATTACGCATAACTTGCTTAAAAACATGTCAACGGGAGGTGCTGGGTGAACCTTTGCAGTGTGCTATAGGGGGTGATGTACAACGCTAAATCACGAAGCTAACGATGAACGAACAACAATCTCAACAAGCCTGTTTAATGCAGCGTATAGAATTTTTAAGAACTGCTTCAGCGCCTTCTTAATGGCTCGAGCTTATAAGGCCCAGCTCCAACCTTGGTGAGAGCACTGCATATCACCGATACACGAGCTTTGTAAACACGAAGACAGCGTAAGACCTCTCACCAAAGACGAACACCACCGGGACTTTGACATCCAGTGGTTCTGGCATTGGCGCGGCGGAGGGATGGAGGGAAGGCTTCGGGGAAGGCTTCGGGGAAGACTTCGGCGAAGGTTTTGTTGTTGACTGCGGATCAGGCTGCGGTTCAGTCGGCACGACAGGCTTCGGGGCAGGCTGCGGTTCAAGCTGTGCTTCAGGCTGCGGTGGGCAGAGAAAATAAGGCGGTTACAAGCCAACACTTGCGATGTCGAGCAAAACACGGGCAGCGTTCGCATTTTGTACGCTTATTTGGCTTCGAACAGTCGATGACCAATTTTCTAGTCGAGGCGATGGAAGCAGAGCGTTTCACTTAAAAGCTCTGCTGCGTTTCTCATTGTTTCCCTATACAAACATTCGGACATGCATGAAATTTTGGCCTCCAGGAAATCGATAGTAGAGTGTATTCACATATTAAAGCAAAGCTTTTACCTCTACCCCCCAAGGTTTCTTTCGCGACCGTTGGTATCAACAAAAAACTCACGCGAACAAATGAAAGAATGTACTGGCACCGCCAGGAATCGAACCTGGAACTAACAGAGTAACAAAGCCAGAGCCCGTTCTCTTACCGATTTAGCTACGAGCCCACGCGAAGACGAGGAATACAAGTGGTGCACTCACCAAGTACATCTACAGGTTTAACCCCTGAATTCTCCCTGAATGCCACGCGATAGCAATTAAAGGAAGCTCACACCAACCCATGGCATCTCACTTCCAGTACGCCAATGTGCTAAAGCCTGTGGCTTCCAGTACTCACGTAAAAAAACTTCTTGTCATCCGCCCTCACGCCAAACGACACCATAAGGAACACATTCAAATACTCCTTGATGGCCAGGCCATCACTCCAAGCCCCAGCATCAAGATCCTGGGCCTACAGCTGCAGGCCAACACTAAGAGTGACGTATTCTTGCAGGGCCTCAAACACAACATCAATAAAATCATACACATGATCAGGCGAGTTGCTACCAAGAAGCGAGACCTCAAGGAATCCGACACCTTTCGATTAATTCAAGCTTTTTTCCTCTCGAGAATCACTTACGTCAACCCCCTGTCTTCTTCTCGGCAAGGAGGACATAACGATGCTTTATATAATGACTAGAAAGGCGGTTGAGCAAGCCACTGGTCGTCCCATGAGTGCGCCCCCAGAGAGGCTGCTTAGCACGGGGCTCTACACCACCATCGGTGGTGTAGAGCCCGTGCTCAACGCCACCATCGTGCTCAACACCACCAGCGCTCAACATTACCATCGGTGGGGATCATGCAGTTATCTACGCAGACGCCTCCCAACATCGACCGGGGCAATACGCCATCATCGTGGCTACCTCCAAAACCAACCTCCTTGCGTGTACCTCACTCAAAACCAAAGACATGACGGCTGCAGAAGAGGCAGCCATCGCCTTGGCTCTCACTCAACCAGGGGTTCGGGAGGTAGTCACCGATTCCTAAGAAGCCTACCGGAATTACCAGTCGGGTTGGGTGTCCTGACTTGCACTGCATGTGGTAAAAAACCACTCCGCAAACGGTTCCATTCAGGTCATCTGGACACCCACTCACGCTTCCGTGGAGGGCAACGTATACGCCCACCAATAAGCCTGCGCTTTTACCCCCCGTGCCACAGAGCTGCACAATGACAGTCACCCGCTTGTCTCGTTCAGGGACATAACCCAGCCTTATCGCCTTCTGAGACAGACCCTACCTTCGTGTTACTCTGACCTTTCCATAGGACAACAAACTACTCTAAGGCTCATACAATCCGGCTCCTTCCCACACCCGACGCGTCCTCACTTAATGCACCCGAATCGCTACGACGCTGAATGTAGAAGTAGGAACACTCCGCCACATAATCGGTGTGTGCGACTTTAGCCCTGAGCACCCTCCTCTCTTTCCGTCAACCACCGAACAAGAGCAATGGGAAATGCTGCTGTCCAGCCCCTCTCTGCCTACCCTGCTTCAGCTGGTGGACCGAGCATAGGCGGCGTGGACTGAATATGGGCTACAGTGAAGAAGGAACCACTCCCTCGGGCCGCTCTGGGCCGTCCAGAAATCTGAATAGAGGTATTTCCTCCTCCACCTCCTCCTCCACCTCCTCCTCCTCCTCTTCCTGCAGCCGATTTCGTCGCCTCCGTCCGCGACGGCAGAGACGGAGAAGTGAGACCGTCTAACACCGGGTTTGAGCTCCCTTTAATTTTATAAAAAAAAGTTTCCACTCATGTGCTACATCAATACAACTCAATCAACCACCGTTCGTACATCATGCATTAATTTAACCTTACCAAGAATATCTCTTTGAAGTAATAGAGGGTGTGGTTAAGTACATTTCACTTCTCTTTGGTTTCACTATTTGTAGAGCAACGTGAATTAATTTAAGTGACGCCGCATGGGTAATCGTTGTGGGTGCCGTTTACAGCTGTGCTTTCCAACCACATTCACAGGGTGGATGGCGCGATTTTTTTTAAAGTATTGAGCAGACCACAGCACGAATGTACGCGACTATGATGGTGTTGCGTTCCCGTTTGTACCTCCTGCGGCATAATTATAAAATATTTGCGTTATAATTATTAAAACTTGGCATTATATTTTTATGAATGTTCGTAAATTACCGTAACACACCGTTATAAAACGGGCGTTTTCATTTTCGCCTCTCCACGGGTCCCGTGACAGATGGGCATGATGAACAGCGGACATGTTCCTCACATTGCCAACGCTGCAAAACACCCGTCGGTCCGCTTTCTCACAGTGGATCCGAATGGTGACTAATTGTGATCAATGCGGAAAAGTACTCCAATGATGAGTACTAGAATACGATTTCAGCAGGAACAGTGCTGCGGCCTGCGTATGACATTACGAAATGTAAGCGTGGCGTTTCGCATTGCTTGAAGTCACAGCAGAGACCACGTTCAAGACTCACATCTCTCTGTTGGGTCTTGTCATGGGTGAAATTTGCTTCCTTGTACGCAGAATTTTGCTACTTATTAGCGATTGAAACCCACAGAAGCTTCCGTCGAGTGTATGGGATAAGTACAGGTAATATAAAGCATTACCTTCCATACCTTCCATAACAAGCTCATGTAAAGAAAGATTGAGTGACTATATGCGCTTTTTTTGAATTCCCAAAATGAGCTATAGATTCATACTGGTAGCCACGTATGTAAAAAAGCCTTTTACAAGCACAGAACGAACTCTCCATCTGCGCAGATATTGTGCCGGTATATGGGAACTGAGCTTTCGTGCGTATTCGTGTACGTACAGCCGGTAAAAGGCTTGTCTATAACACAGCTTTCGTACTCTCAGCCCTGTCCTGCCCCGCCGCAGTGGGATTTGAATAAAACTACTGCGGAATTCTGAAGTCTTAGCCCTTCGCTTTTGACTCCGACATGTTTGGAACGAGTATGTTTCGGCCGTTTTCGGATGTAGCTGGTTGAAGTTGAAATCGCTGTTATAGACAAGCGTTTTAGCGACTGTACATGCTTCGTCTAGCGAATAGCGCCACTGCCGAAAACTCAAATACCGTGGCTCCCGCCCCCCCCCCCCCCCCTCCTCCCCCCCCCCCCCCCCTCCACACGGATCCACCGTTAGAAGGATCCGACAGATCCGACAGATGCCATCTGGACTACCACAACCAGGAGCTCCGTGACGCCATCTAAATGACCCGAATACGGTATTTATAATGGCGAAAGCCTTATATGTTCCATTGCAAGAAAAGCTGGTGTCGGTGTTGTAACCCAAAGATGCACATAAAAATACGTCATCGAGCACGCGCCGCACCTCACAAATAAGAATAATCAAAAGGAGTCGCCCCTCCGTCGCAAAGCAACGCCTGGGCACGCGCAGAGCCACGTGGAGGAATATAGAGCCGGGGAGGCGGCATCGGGGGTTGGCCTGCTGAGCTGAAGAGCGTTCTTCGGCTGCCGCTGTCCTCAAAAACATTTCTGGTCAAATCGGTGTGATCCGGTTAGGTTGAGTCCGGAGAAAGAACGGCTACACCATTAGATGTGCCACTTGCGAAGTGCTGGCGCTGAAACACGGGAAATACCCGCAACGCCGCACTCGCTGCCCTGGATAGCTTTCTGTACAGGTATACGACATGCAGAAACATCAATCGGGAAGCTTTTCTCCCACGGAACTATAATCCTTGCGCATACCTACACATGCAGCCATAAATTTTTTTTGCGCGTACGAATTCTAATCCTGGCAATAACAAGTTTCCTTTTCGGTCCGGGCGGGCCGTTGACGGGTGGTGTGCACGCTTGTTATGTAAGGCAAGTAATTTACGAAGATCACCTAAATAGGAAGAAGCATACGCTGAGGTATATTATTATCCAAAATTTTAATCTGTTGGTAGTTTCCAAAAAATATTTCTGCCTAGTATTTCGATTTTTCGCTGAGGCAATCACTGAGCACGGAGCGTTACGTGTGGTCACTGGTGCGCACTGTGTTATTTGTGTTTCACGGAAAAAGCGACCAATCTGCATGAAACATTGCACACACATTTTGTACCGCTCAGTAACAACACACGCGCCGCAGAGCAGGTCCGCGGACATTTTCTAGAGTGGATACATGCTCGCAGAGCGAAAATCAGTGGAGAGCATGCTGAGTTACGTTTTCAAGTTACCATGGGTGTTCTTCTCTCTTCTTTTGCCCAAAACATCTCCCAGAAAGGAGTTTACGCTAGGGTCGGCAGTTCTGAGGGTATCCGTACGCGTCGGCACGATCGTGGCGCCGAAAAGCTTGCGCCAGTATTAGGACCCTTGTCACGTTGTGAAGGGCCCTCTGATACCATTTGCACACGCGTGCAGCCTTAACCGCCGTAAAAAAAAAAAAAAAAAAAAAAAAAAAAAAAAAAAAAAAAAAAAAAAAAACGTTGTTACAAACAATCAAGTTGACGTCTGCTTCACGGAAATGTAAGTGCACCGCGGAATTACCCGCCAACCGCGGCTAGCGATCCTTACAAATCGACAAAATTGTGGCGACCACGAGGCACTTATGTCCGGCCAAGGCAGTGCAGAGGCCTCTTACGAAAGGCGCAGTGACTAGCGGTTCTCACGGGCTAAAATGGCGTGAACACTCATTTTGGAATGTAACTATAGCCACGCTGCGTGCCTACAAAATAAACACTCGTTCTTTGCATGCCTGCCGGGTGTGCAGTAGTTATAACTCGTACAAAGCTCGTCCGTTAATAATGAGCTCTAAAGCATTACGAAGTTTTATAGTTCCCGTAAAAGTTACGCGAGGACATTACAGCGCAAAGTGGGAACCCTGATTTGTGCGCGACAGCATCGAATCGCAGTTATTATTAACCGCTGTTCATAGCCGTCGAATGTCGGCTATGAACAGCGGTCGTCTGGACGCACCGCGGTCCCTCCGTCTGCCTAGGCCCTACATATTCTAGTTCACTCTATAGCACGGAAGGAAGGATACTTTACGCGATGTATCTGGCAGAGCTCGCCGACGAAATACCTCTTTGTCCTCTCCGTGGTCACGCGGCGGCCCCAACCAAGCGGCGTTCGCCGTGTTCTTTTTCTTTTTTCTTTTTTGCTGCAACTTCGCTCAATGTGGGGCGCGCCTTAGGCCTAACCGTGGTTACGGCTATCCGTGTGACAAGACCCTAATCCCTGTTAGTAAGTAGATCTCCCTGCGAACTCCCGGCGGCTGTTACGCGGTGATAGGCTGCGTTCTAAAACACGCAAGAAAGCGGCTTCCTCGGTTGCAGGTGCTGGCTTTTCTGTAATAAAAGAAATGAGGGACTTGGTTCTTCAGCGATACAATTCGCAAGTCGAAAATGACACGATGCCAACGCAGATTAGATTACCTGAAAGTGCGTCCACTGTAGAAGCCTTCGCACCGGAGGCTTTTCTACAGTGGATTTCCGTTAAGACGAACTCAGTTAAGACGAACACTATGGTTAAGACGAACACTACGGTTAAGGCGAACAACATTTTTGATCTCTTGTAATGTCCACAATGCAAAACACCTCCACTTAAGACGAATTTCTGATAATACGAACCATTTTTTACGTTCCCTTCGAGCTCGTCTTAACGAGAGTCTACTGCTAAATGGCGCATTCTTTGCTGCAAACTTCATGCACCCCGTACTCTAACAGATTGCAGTAACTTGTCGCGGGATTTAGGTTAGCGGAATTTAATATCATTTACATGGAGTATGTGTAGCCCGTGCAGTATTCTTGGTGTTATTTTATGAGAGTTCAGCTTCTATTCTCAATCGAGCAGATAATTATTTCGAACGATCAGCAGTTGATCGGGGCGGTTGTACTGCATTTTCTCATTGCTGACCCCGTACTGTGCATCCTGCAGCTCCCAGATTACTGCCGAGGCTTTTTCTTGTCAGTGAACTGCTTTATGGTGCCTCCGTTTTCTTACCATACGCGTATGAGGTTGGCTTCTTTCACGCTGTAACTTTTGCGTATATCCGAGAAAGTTTAATCGGACCAAACTAGTCTCACCGCCGTAAAGTTGAATCAAAATCTTTTTTTCTATTTGTTTCTTAAGAATGCCATTCAAGTGAATCTTGTCACGAGAACGGTGGCCTTAGGATTGCAGGATGCACACGCTTCTAGGGCTTCGACTGGCGTCTCTGCATAGCGTAGGCGGTATAGCTAAGATCCTTCCCTACCTTAGTCTCGCTACGTGGTTTTTCCTCTTTTTTCTCTTCTTTCCTTTCCTCCGTCGTTTCCTCTCTGGCCTGGGCCCTTTTGCCTTCTTTGCCCTCACCCTTGTCCGAGAGCCGCTTGAAATCGGCCTTGCGCACAAGGCTCGCCAACTTCCGCCCTTCGAATCTCCGTAGCTCGAAGTCACTTACTGACCCGGACAGCTCGTCGCTGTCCGAGTTGGGTTGGCTTGGCGGTGGTGGCGAACTCGTACTCCCAAACAGGCGGGTTAAGAAGCCCATGAGCCCGCTAGAAGAGGCCGCCTGAGGGGGTTGTTTTTGCTTCTTATATTTTGATCTCCTCGCCATGTACAGGTCATCGTCACCATCTCGGATCGAGGAGCCGCGGCGGCGGCCGGTCATAGTGTTGCAAGGACAATTGCAGCTGTTTGTCCTAGTGTCGTCGATGTCGTCGTAGGTGCTGAAATCTTCTATGCTGCGGCGCTTCCCAGTAGGCGGGCGCATGCCCTCTTTGTTGCCCATTCTCAGAGGTGACGGCAGAGCATCGTGTCGCTGCCTAGGAGGCTCTTTGTCTTCCGTCGAGTAGAATTCTCGCTCCAACTGGAACACCCGGATAGAAGCGACTGGGGGTCTCAAGCCACTTTTCGGCTTCGGAAGGGTAGCCGGTCGCGGGGAATTTTCTCTAAACCGGGATGGAAGGACTGGGGGTCCTTTCGGCCATCTTGCCGACACGTGGCCCTCCTCAATGCTACAATTTTCATGAAAGCTCTGTCTTTGGCACAAGTCGACGGTAGGCATAAGTTGGGGCAGAATTGCATTGTCGGGGGGACGCAATCGCGGCGTCGGAACTCGCCGCACCGGTGCCGCGGGAGGCGTCGTGCGCTGTGGATACGTGGCGGGTGGCATCCCTTCCCGCGGCGGCATTTCAGCGGCCCCGCTCCAACCACCCTTCCTCGGTCGCCCGATAACGCTCATGCTGTTGAAGGCCACCGAGCCCGATCTTTCCGACCGCGAATACCGGTCGGACACAAATGGAAGCCTTGCCAGCGGAGTAGGGATTCCGAAGCGCTGCGCGTAACTGAGCTGAGGGGGCGGGAGTGGTGGATCCGTGGAACTCGTGAAGACCGTAGACGAACTGTGCAGAACGGTTGGGCCTCTGGCGCCTCCCGACGACTGCTGGGACAGTGACACGGCCATTTGGGAAAGCGGGGGCGTTGGGCTCGTGTGTTCGGAAGGTGATGGCTTCGCGATGAAAGTTTTCGACCCGATCTGCACCGCTGTGGATGCCTCGAGAGCGGCCACGGCCGGAGGATCGGCACCCATACCAGGTGGCTGCCATACGTTGTTGCTCGGTGCTACTGAGGTGATGATGGTTTGCGGTGTTGTCTGCAGCTGTTCAAGGGTGGTGCCACGTGCCGCTTCAGGCCGATTTGGGTGGATGATGTAAGCGGTGTTGCTCTGGTAGCGCAGTGTTTCCTGCAGAGATGTCGCATGAAGTAAGTTGCTGGGCATTGATTTAGCCCTCCTCTTTGACCTCCATTGCCATTGGAGCAGAAAAAAATGCACATGCTACTATTTTTTCCGCATAACAAGGACGATGTGTGAAATCGGGAGTTGAATTTACACATTGTTCGAAAACAGCAGTCTGACAGCGTTTGGCATCAGACAAAGTTATGCGAATGAAGGCTCACATGCGCCTACCCTTTCCGACAACACTACTCAGCAATATTATGAGTTCGTCGTCGCCACAACTAAGTGACGGAAAGCTTAAGTTCGTCATAAATAAACAAAAGGCGCCAACGTTACTGATCCATGAGGCCTGTGGGAAACTCTAAATGGGTATTCACAAGTTTCACAGTTGGCTTAGGCATATGCCCCTCTGTGTTGCACATTTTTGTCGTTTCGTGTGTCGGCTTGCAAAAAGAAAACATAAGCAGGGTGTCGATGTCGAAAGCACTGTAAACGTTCGCTTAGTTTAAGGCGCGCGTAACGCTGTGCACAGAAGTAGCGCAGAATTCTAACGTTTACAGTGCTTTGGACATCGACACAGTGCTGAAGGCTTGACTTAAGTCAAGTGCGCATGTACCCGTCTCTATCATTCGCGCCGCCCGTGCAGTCCATCTGCTCAGACGCTCTTCGCACACTCGGATTCCTTCGTCGTAATCTAAAATCTGCATCTCCCGACATTAAAAAACTAGCATATCTAACATACGTGCGCCCAAAGCTCGAATGTGCATCGTCCACTCGGAATCCTTCCAAGGCATATCTCATCAACGAACTAGAATCAGTACAGAACCGCGCAGCTCGCTTAATAACCTCACCATTTTCTAGAGAAACCAGCGTCACCGCTTTTAAACAGTCAATCAACCTGCGATATCTCGCCTCACGTCGCATCATCTCACAATTATGCCTCCTGCACAGCTTCTTTTTCCGCCCACAGTCAAGTCACGAACTTTAAAGCCACCGAACAGAACTTCTTCCCACCCTAATCATTCAAACCCTATTGCACGAATTAACAGCCGTGCATCAGCGATGAACGACTCCCTTTTCCCCCATGCAATTAAACTGCGCCATCACCTCCCCGACAACATTGCTGTTATACCTGACCAGACATCATTCCGGCAAAAGCTGGAAACCCACTTGATTACAGCCAATAACCTAACACTACAGCGGTAGCGCATCAGCGCACAGTATAATTATTCTTACCAAATAGTTCCTGTTCTTGAATCTAATCCCAGGTGAAAGTGTTCCTTTATTGTTTTGTTGTTCGTTATTACTACGCGCGTTTACTATTGTATAATGTGTATTGTTTGTCTCCATCAAATTGTACACTGTCACTGAGTATTTGTTGCGCCCTTTATGTAATGCCCTCGGGCCTTTAAGGCTGCAATAAATGAAATGAAATGAAGCCTTCAACACCACTGCGTACCCCGTCCACTACACTGCACAAGGTACAACTGCCCTGTTTAGTTATTCTGGCCAACAGTCCTACACTACACATCAGTGGCAGTTTTATGCAGAACAATACAGGAAGGATAAGAGCGCAAACGTGCACGAGCTAAAGAACATGCAATCCACGCTGAACTCACGACACAAAACAAAGCCTATCATGAGGCTCGAAAGGAGGCAGATATGCCACATGTTCGAAGCCTGGGAGCGACCAAGAAAAAATATCCAGCTGGGCTAAACTCCTTCAATTGTATCGCAGAAACTCCTTCAGCCAGATCGCAGAAACAATGTTTCTTGGATGTGTACGACTTGTTTAATAAGGACCTTCTGCCGTAGACGCTTGTTCCGCGTAGCGATACGCATAGTTACATTGTACTAACGTATCATTTGGCTATTCTCAGCGAAAGCCATTCTGGCTAGCATTGAACGCCTGCCGACCTTGGCGTGTGCCCCTTCAAGATCATTGCAGTTCGCCCGGTGCCTCTCATTGGCCTGGGAACCAAGCAGACGAAACAAGCTGAACTGAGGCCCGCCACATAAAACGGGACTGAAAGGCTTCATATTTACCGCGCTCTGCGACTGCTCCGATGCCATGCCAGTCGGGGCCTCTGCACTGGCGAATCTTGCGCTACACAGAGCTCAGGGACTGCTCGACGGTCGCAAGGGGAGGCGAATGGCCCCCGGTTTCTAATGCAATTTTGGTTACCGCCTTCTCGCCGCCATCACTGGAACTCTCCCTCCATCTTATTCAAGGAATGATACATACCCGCTTGGAAAATTGGCCTTGGCATTGTCTAAGAAACCTGAAAGGTATAATGGCCCTGCAAAATGTCCGATGTGCTGAGAAATTAGGCACATTTGTCTCGCCCTTGAAAATTAGGAGGCGCGGTAGTATAAGTGAGGATGTTCACCTGCCGGCACGGGAAGTAACTGGTGCACCCACTGTTTCGGTGGCCAAGACGGTATTCTGGTCGGCATGGTGTCACTCACGTACACGCAAGCTGTCGATTTTCCCGTGGGTAACGCTTTGAATGGCTCTGTGACTCCGGCTGACCCTCCTGTGCCTATGTGACCGCCGCACTGTTTTCGAGGAGACATGGTCCCCAACGCTTTTCCCACATAGTGCCCTTAGCTCTCCTAATGGCACCCTAGCTGTCACTACCGCATTAGAACTTTACGATTCTAACTTTATAGCTTCGTTCCGCATCAATTGTTTTGCTATTTTTGACGTGACACCTTGAAGCACCCCAGTCCAATGTTTGATTTTCTCTTCAGCAACACAATTTTGAGGCACCTCTCTCATTATTGGGGGGCAAAATGTAAATAAAACGACGCCGTATTGGGTTAGCCTGTTGCGAACGCCGAGCCAGCTAAGTGCTGCTCCGTTTTCTGAGCCCTCAAAGCGGTCGACAGGTAGGCGCTACGGCTTACATTGAAAAAATTCTCTGCCCCAAAAACCATGCGTGGCGCTTGGGACGGCTTCCTCAACTGCGGAGGGAAGGAGGAAAACAAAAGGGGGAGTGTTCTTCTATAATGCCCCAAGTGTAGTCCGGGCGGCTGCTGCAAGAGGGCTACGCTACTAGAAAAAAGTCCATTGTGGTTGCAGCTTTTTTCCCGTTCGGGGCAAGGAACCTTGAGTATTGCCAAGGTGGTGTGCGTTGCACAATCCATTCTGTTTTTATTGTAAGATGTGATTGTTTCCCCCTAGACGGTCAGACTTGCAAGTTACGCATTTTTTTCCGTGCGAAAGTTTGTCATATGTCACAAATTGAGTCACCTATATACGTGCACTTCACATTACTCGAGGACTTGGAGCAGAGGGCCTGGTGTGCACCCCGTATTCATGTGCTGAAGTCAGGTAGGCGGCACGGGCGCGGACCACAGGAGGCGGAGACGGTGCTGGGCGGGGCCGCTCCACACCGAGCGTTCCGCTGTAGCCTGCTCGACAGGATCTCGACAGAAATTGCTGAAACAAATGTGGCGTGGTAATTATGTGGCCAGGTCCTCGTCACAGCCGGCGTGAGGGCCGCCGTCAGGCAAGGTCACTGGAGCAAGACCTCATCTTGACGGGCCAACATGCCAGAGAGGTCCGTACCGCGCGGTAGTACGAGTGCGCGAGTGGTGCGGCGAAGACATTCCTTTGCATTGGCTAGGTGAATAGCCGCTGAGGAAAGCGCAAAAAGGGCGGGATATTCCCCGGCGTGGGTACCGTCATCTGAAGCCTGGATGCCGGGGTGGCGGTTGCGTTGGCGCCTTGCGCTTGCCCTATATAAGACAAAGGCATTCGACGTGAGAGTCCGGTGAAGCTCTTGAACTGCAAGCTGACGAATGAGTGCAGATAGTATATTGCGTCGAAACCGGAGAAAAAACGCGGTTGTGTGTAGCAGCGCATACTGCACTGCCAGGAGCTCTGCTTAGGTAAATGGCCACTTTTTTGCGGGGTGTGAAGAGGGGGGTCGAACACTCCCTGTTTTAAAAAAGAAGGGCC
Organism: Haemaphysalis longicornis; assembly: GCF_048455015.1. NCBI lineage: Eukaryota > Metazoa > Arthropoda > Arachnida > Ixodida > Ixodidae > Haemaphysalis > Haemaphysalis longicornis. The sequence goes on from NW_027526203.1 coordinate 165,803,811, forward strand.
GGCTCGGCTTCCCTCCCCTTGTGATCTGTACGGTTACACAAATCATGGTCCTCAACCAAAAGACACTGTCCGGAGGGGTCCAAGAACACACGGGGGGTGCTGACGGTTATCAGAAGAGCTTAAGCCCTCTCTCGTTAGTTCTCGAATGCCTCGCCGCGCGGCTCCACCCCATCAGAGTAGCAGCTCCGGCCACTGTAGAGTGTACTAGAACTTCTAGTACACTCTAGCCACTGCTCGCGTGTTGCGAGCCAAATTGAGCGCGATAGCACGTCTACTTCGATTTTCAGAACTGGTGCCAGAGGCGCGTGGACAGTTTTACCTTTGAGTGCACGTATGTGGAAGACAGAGAACTGGACTGAGGGGTGCGCAAAGACTCGGCTTAGGCTCTTGCGCTCGGATGTCTTGTTTGCTTGCTTGTATCAGTAGATTCCGCGTTCCCGCTTAGGGTCGTAACATTCTAACATTCTGCATTATGCCCCCCACCCCCCCTCCCCCTCTAAAAAAAACACACGCGTCGTTGCAGTATTGTGCAGAAACCCGTCGCTCTGGGGGAGCCTCTCAGCTCTGCCGGCCCTTTACACCCTTCTGGCGCACAGGGCCGGTGGCCCAGGTTTCATTTCGTTGAGCAGTCGCATGGGTCCAGTTAGGGAGATCGCTCATACAATCTCGCTTTCGTAATTTAAGCATCCTCCAGTGAAAGCTTGTTTACCATTATATGCAATGTTACATTGCATATAATGGTAAACATTATGTAAAAAAGACTGCGTGGCGAAAGGTGTCCAGGTACGCAAAAGCAGGATTTTATTCGAACATAAAATAACATAGCCAAGCGCGTTGGCTAATCTAGTAGGAGCACAAATCAAGGGGCCAGAAAATGAGGTCTCAGCGCATTGCGAGATCTGGAGACGAATTATCGAGTGGTCTGTGCAATATTTCAGGGCCAAAGCATTAAATGTCCCCTTACGCGTCAATCCCCCTTCCGGCGTCACCGTGTGGTGGTTCCGAAAATGGCAGACGGCGCAGAGACTAAGAAAATCTTCTGGGCACTTAAGTATGCCTACGTGCTTCCGAGGTGAAATCCTGGCAATACGTATCAATGACTTCTTAGCTGCTACATCGTACTTGCGTCTGTTTATTAGCTTTCGTTTCCTCCTCTTTTGGCGCGAATTAATCCAACAAGCAGGCCGGCACACGCCACAGCTTCCCTAGAATCGGAGTTCTGTGCGGCTGGCGTGCAGCTGTTCTACTCACGTGCAATCTAGTTCAGGTGTCACGCGGCGCGCACTCTTCTACTACTTTTGCGTTGCCAATCTACAAAATTAAGTCGACAGGTTTTTTTTTTAAATTAAGCGCTTAGATTTACGTGAAGACCACCTCTACAGAGAGGTTATGCGCCCAGGGGGACACATAATTAGGTGGTAATTATTGATGTCGGTAGCTTAATTAACTAAAATTGAATAATTAACTTTTTAGTGGCTGCAGTAATCAGGCATGTTCCTGTTGAAAAGTTGGACGCAATCATGTTTCTAAGCAGTTTCATTTGGCAGAATTCTTCTAGCTCATCCGTACTCCGAGATATAAAACTGCGAAGTTTAATTGCCGTTCGCATGATTACGCATGCTACACAGTCAGGACCGGCGCAAATCTCCTCCCTTTTGTGACGTGCCTGCTGTGTACGGTGTTTATTTTGACAAGGGGGTGGAGCCATAGGCAACAATGGTAGCTGGCACCCTTTCAGTCTTGGCTGACGTTATCGCAATCTACCGTACTCGGAACCGCCATCGAAACTCAGAAAAAAAGGGAGGAGCTTTGCGCCGGTCCTCGCTTCTCGTGTGTGTCAAGTACTCTCCCCTGTGTCCGTGTGTAAACCGCGCTGTCTTCTCCTAATCATGTTAAACCAACACGCCCAGATAGTCACGTTAGTGCATTTCATTTACAGGAAGAATTTCATTCGCAGCAAAACTCTATTTTAATTAATTTTCAGTAAAAAGCTACACGAAAAAGAAGAAAAAAAGTCAAAACAAGCACGGCGAATGAGGAATTAAACAACGATTACCTTTGGCAGACAGGAATGTGTGCTCTGTCAAATCACTCAGTGGGGTTAAGCATCCCGCTTTGGACCACTCCAACAAGTTGTTTTTATAGCCATGATTTGTCTCACTGTGGCAAGGCTAGTTGGGGTTGAGCCCCTTCTACTGCTGCAGCTACCATTGCACTGCTACGTTTACCACTATTACAACTAATAATAGTTGTTATTGTCACCGCTATATAAGGCGGGACTGTGAACTTTGATCGAACAGCCACTCGGCATTCGTATTTGAATGCTCGCAAGGCCCATATATACCAAACAACAATAACAGAAAATAAAAACTAGTTTCACAAGCTGATGGTTGCTGATGTGCGGGGTAAGAGACTGAGACCGGTGTCCACTGATGGCCGCTGAGACCGGGCGGATGTCACTAGTTCTGTAGTATTTATTGAGTTACCACTTCGTTGCAGCTAAGCCCGGGTTAATACCGGTGACTTGGCAACCGGGTTAGCTACCGGGTTGCTGCTTAGGCCGTACAAAACATGGATGGGGGTAAAAAACAACACGAACGAATGGACGCAACTTAAACTAATTGACGCAATAAATGGAAGGACGCAATTCAAAACGGGTGGACGCACCTCATGCCCATGTGTAACTTCGGTGCGTTAAACCACATCATCATCCTCATAATCAAATAATTCCGAGCTTGCTTTACCATTACGCCTCTGACAATCGCTTACAACAAAAATATAGATAGAAAGGAGAAAATTTCTAGGCATTCAGTGTTTGTTGTGACCCTGACATCGCACCCCTTCTTGGCTCAGCGTACTGCTGGAACTTAAAAGGTGACCTCATGAAACCACCGGCCCGTTGTGGTCTCGCTGCGCTCGCGCTCGTGCTGAAAATAGACGGCGAGGCCAAGCGTCGTGCTCCTCTTACCGCCGCGGCTTTTGTGTCGGAGGCGCTGCGCTGCCGGCTGGCGCGCACTGCTGGGCCATTTGTGTTTGCACTGGCTGCTAAGACAGTTTCCCGCAGCTGCCCGGATGCTGCGACCTCGCCTTGCACGCAGAGGGACTCAACAACATACACAAGCAGGATTTTCGTCACAGAGCTACACTCTTCGTTCATTTCGTTTTGAAGTAGCGGCAAAAACGAGCTGCAGACTTTTTTTTTTTTTTCTGCTTCGTGACTTTGCCGTTCGGCTGGTGAAAACAGACGTGAAGAAAGAAAGAGAAAGGGCCCGAAAATGCAAGAAAAGTAATGCCAGGAAAAGGAGAAGAAAGCTAACTATAGTAAGGAAAGAAAGATGAATGACATAGCGGGAAGGCAGGTCTATAGGAACGCGTGCTTTCGGTTTTGCGCAGAAACTGAGTAGTACTTGTTGCGTTACACGTGTCTTACCACGCCATTTGCACCGTCTGCTTTGTTTTAGTTAACATACGAAAAGTGTATGGCCAATTTCGCTGCAGCCGTGTTGCGTACGTGAAACTTTCTCTCTTGGGAGAGAGAGAGAGAGAGAGAGAGAGAGAGAGAGAGAGAGAGAGAGAGAGAGAGAGAGAGAGAGAGAGAGAGAGAGAGAGAGAGAGAGAGAGAGAGAGAGAGAGAGAGAGATTATATTGCTCGCCTGGTCTGGTCAACGCCGCTCACCACCGAGTCGCTCGCTATGAGTTCACGTACTGAACCAGTCCTTAGATCCATTTTATCCCCCATTACGATAACTACTGACGACGTCCTTGAAGCTGTGTCCCAGCTCCGTCCTTTCCAGAACCCTGGCCCTGATGGTATCCACCCTCTTGTACTTAAGACCACAGCTCCCTTCATGGCCCCAGCCCTTTGCCGGATGTTCCAGAGTATACTTTGGTGTTACCCCTCGTTTGTGGAAACTGGCCCATGTAACACCAGTACACAAAGGACATGGCGCTCGCGCTGATCATTTGTCTTCATACCGCCCCATTGCATCCACCTCAGTCTTGTGCCGCACGTTCGAGCGAATTCTCAACTCTAAAATCCGCCTGCACCTTGACAGCAATAGCCTTCTGTCACCCTCACAGCATGGGTTCCGTCGCGGCCGCAGCTGTGAAACCGCCCTTGGTACTCTGGTTCACACCATCAGTGCGCACCTTGACGACCGCACACCCGTCGAGTTGGTCCAGCTCGATCTCTCTCGGGCTTTTGACCGGCTTCCCCATCCTGGGTTGTTAGCGAGTGCTGAGCTCAAAAGGGCTGCGTGGGCCCTTGCTTCGCTGGCTCGGTTCTTTTCTCACTGGCCGTTCCGAGCGAGTTATCTACCGAGGCGCTTCCTCAACAGCTGTTCCTGTTCTTTCCGGCGTCCCACAGGGCAGCATCCTTGGCCCTACCTTGTTCACCATTTTCATCGACAGCATTACAGATAACTTGGCATCCACTCCTATCCTGTTCGCCGACGATATCTCCCTGCTCCAACCCCTCCGCTCTCCTACCGATTACGTCAGTCTTCAGGATGACCTTGACCGTTGTCTGTACTGGACACAGCTGCACCATCTCCCCATCAATTCAGATAAATGCTCAACAGTTACCTTCACTCGTTCAAGTCGCCCGCCCACCGTTTTCTCTCCAACCATCTCATCTAAAGCTTGGGCAGCATGTAATAAGCCGAGCCAACCCGGCAGTTGTGCTTGGAGTCGAGCTTGACTCTTGGCTGAACTTTTCCATGCACACCAATCGCGCTTTGTACAAGTCCCGCCGCCTGCTGGGTTTCGTGACACGCGTGACCAATGGAATGCCAGCTAGTGCATTTCGAAGTTTGTACACAGCGCTCGTTCGACCTACCCTTGGATACTGCGCTGCCGTATGGTTGCCCCAGTCCAAGGCACTTCAAACAAATCTCGCCAGCGTCCAACGTCGCGCGGCGTACACCTTTTATCGCCGTACTACGCCGAAGAGGGAGCAACTCCCCTATGCTGGAATTTACTCCACCAACCTGCTCCGGCATGCCTCCTTGCAACCCCCTTGACTCAAGAGTACGGGCCTCAACAGTACGACTGATGTGCGGAATTATGTCCCCAGGCCACCAAGAATTGCCCTACGGCCGCGCCTGAGCCAACGAACAGGCCGCCTTCAGCCACTCCTTACGCGCACGCGACGCCATGGCTCATCTTGGCTGCCCCTTGCAGCAGCTCTATGGCGCCAGCTCCCATATGACTACACTGGAACATTCCCGCCCGATGACGACGACCTCATGACTCTAATGAGGGCTGCCCAACGGACTGCGTAGTGCAGCACTGGTGTAGTCTGTGGTGAATAGCTATGAACATTGGGACCCAGGCTGGGCCCGCAGGCCTATTGGTATGGGCACACTGCCTTCTGCGGCCCTTGCAGGCTTGGGTCTCCCAGAATATATGTATGCTAATAAAGTATTATTATTATTACAACGAAGCGACACTACTGATAAAAGGTTTCTGAACCCTGTTATTCTTCCACCCAGGGCCTGCCACGACTCACGGGACGACCAAATCCGAAAGGCAGAAGCACGATGAACTACGTCTGTTTAAACCATGCACGTACATTTATTACAGTGACCTGTACATTTTTCCAGCAAGAGCTGTAGGACTACCGCCATTTACGGCTGTTATATGCGCAGACAAAGAAAAGGATTAAGAAAATGAAGAACGCGTCAACAGATCGCGTCTGCGTATGCTCTTGGCGGCCGAAAACACACGAACTTGGGTCCTGCTTATCAGAAACGCGAGATCGTATACGAGTACCCCGGTTTATTAATCAAGCGCGGCTAATGTAATTGTAGAGTCAACATAAGAATTAACGTATATGAATGCCTATCATATAATATATAAGCTAGCTAACATAATAGTAAGATCCTGTGATGGATAGTTACCGCAACATTGAAGCCGGAATATAGCTAGCTAAATTAATGGTAGCAAGCGTGGGGATTAGCAGTAATGGCTCCTCTTACATTCCGGGAGGGGTACGCGTACGCATCGCAAATCCCCGCACTTGGTGCCGGCAGCGCACGCAAGTAACACTGCAACGTCAAACGAGGGGCCGTCCAGCCGTCGCCGCAACGTTTCCGGCACGCGCGGAAGCGAGATTTCACGAAAATTAACGCTGCAGCGCTTCGTGCCTGGGCTGCATGCCCGCCGCACCCGAGGAAGCACTCGGTGGTATGATAATCACGCCACTAGGAAACCCCAACTGGACGGGAACGGCGCACACCGCCCGCATACTTCCGCTGCGGGCGTCTGGTCAAAACTGTGCCTCTTACTGCGCACGTTAGCTGCACAGCTCCGGTAGGACCGCGGCAAACCTTGGGATGATTCATGTGCCTGCTGCGGTGCCTACAGTTTACCTTTCGCCCACGAAGGACTGCGCGAAAGACTACCACGAAGACAAGAGGGTGACAGACGAGTGCAACTTCCAACTTCATTTTTGCTTGAAGTGACAACGAACATGTATACCTCCCACCGGTATCACCCGCAAGCTAATTAACAGCCGCACCACCCATTCGACGTAACAATATATGTCAAACACAACAAGCAAAAAGTCGATAAAACGGGGTACCCGCCGCGGTGGCTCAGTGGCTAAGGCGTTGCGCTGCTGAGCACAAGGTCGCGGGTTCGTTTCCCGGCCGCGGCGGCCGCTTTTCTGATGGAGGCGAAAAGCAAAAACGCCCGTGTGTACGAGATTTCGGCGCACGTTAAAGATCCCCAGGTGGTCAAAATTAATCCGGAGCCCTCCACTACGGCGCGCCTCATCGCCTGCGTTGCGTCGGCGCGTTAAACCCTACAATCAATCAATCAATCAAAACGGGGTAACCAAACAGTAGGTACGAGAATCAACGTAGAATCAACGTAAAGACTACACAAGACGTCTAAAATCAACACGTGTCGTTCCACGACCAATGAAGTATACACCTACGTGTGTTGCCAACTCACGCAAAAATAAAGTTGGTAGTTGCACTCGTGTTGTCCACCTCTTGTCTTCATCCTCGTCTTTCGCGCAGTCTTCTTCCTTCATGTGCCATGAATCAACTAGTCAGAAACCAGGTCCTTTAACTTGCTTTCGAAGTTTTCGCCAGCATGGGATATCGACAACAACCTTGTCGTAATACTACTCGCCCACCACTGCGTGGCGGAGGGGGGGGGGGGGGCAGTCCGCGAAACCTAAGCGAAACTCATCGAAACGCGTTCGCGGACCCTGCAACAGTGGGCGGTATTAGAGCCCTCATGGTGTACGCTTACTTTCACTGGCAATCGGATGCCCGTTGCGAAAACCGGTACGTAGCAGCGGCTCTATAATTGAACGTGCTGTCACTAAACCGAGATTAGTTTGTTTAGTTTGGGCTAGCTGCTTTGTAAGAAATTCAATGTGTTTATAAATCTGGTGTTTGCGCGCTTATGATGTTCTCGAGATGGCGCGAGACATTCCTAACTACGAGTATTCAACCCGTACATAATGCAACAGAATGGACAACTCAGCGAGTTTGTGTTGGTTCACGGCTGCTAAGTGCTAACACAGCGCACAGACGAGGGGCGAACAACGAAGCAGCAGGACAGCGCTTGCAGTGTTGATTCTTTCTTCATTCCTCGTCTGTGCGCTCTGTTAGCAGCCATGAACCCTACATAATGCACCGACATGCGTACCGCCCGCGTCGGATGGCGGCCTGTTTTTGTCACGGGATGAATGAATCAATGAATGAATGAATTAAAACATTCGCTTGATGCCGGTGGTAGTCCCCTCTGTTCAGGGGGCTGCTCTGTACTTAGTGACCTATGCTGGGTGCGAGTCCGTGGGGCCTGTCGGTCGTCCTCGCAATGGGGGGAAGGGGGGGGGGGGCTATTGAATGTAAGCGATGCCTCTTGTTTGGCCGTCCTATGATGACAGTGCTGTGATGAGTTCTTCTCCTCACTGCATTCGCTGAAGGGGGGATGTTGCTCCGTCACTCCCTGGCATTTGCATCACCGAGGAAGCGATAAAAAGTCATCCCTGCTGATGTTAGGAAGGCACATATGTTTGCTGCTTCTTCGGTAGGACCTGTTTTACGCCGGTTTGCGCTGTCACAGCTGGCGGCGTGGACGCTATAGGTTAGGCGGCAGGGTGGCGGATGACCGAAGCGGGCTCGCCATGTCGCCGTGCCCCGAAGCCAAGGTGGACCGAAACAAGCGCGCAATCGCGAAGGCCATCGTCGAGCCTCCGGTTTAAATGGACCAAGTCCACGAGCTTACTTTTTTAATTTTTTAAATTTTAGTACCCTAAGGGCCCGTGATGGGCATTATATGGGGGGTGGAGGGGGGGGGGGGGGGCTAAAAACAAAGAACACAACACCATATTACAGTTGAACGAGGATTGACACTCAGAGTACATCGATCATCCATTTCTCTTCTTTGTGTCCTTTTTTGTTTAACAAAGCATGTATAAACGGGAATAAGTTAGCGCCGCAACTGTGGTTCGTTTAAAGTGCCAACAAACGCAAAAGCAGCGCGTCACATCAAAATTGTCCGTAGGCAGATTGCAAAGTATACATACAAATTAAAATAAACCATTTCAAAACTTTGTGCACATTACAAGACTACGCTGTACAACTGAAACTGCAAACAAAAATGCGCATTTAACAACCCTTTTTTTTCAGCAGAGTATTTCCTAAGGCTTAGGGGTCAATATTTTGGGTGATAAATGAATGCAACGTGGTCTGAAAAAAAAAACATGACTCTGTTAGTTGGGCAATACTTGCCGGCAGTCAGTTCCATTCCTGTATCGACAAATTAAAGGGGGAGTTCTGATATTTTTTGGTGCTAGCAAAAATCGGTCGTACTTTGTGCGCATGATCAGTTTGGGAGTAAATGTGATGAGCCGGCAGAATATTGGATTACTCACAGTAGTAAAAAGAATACAAAAACGACAAGCCCGAAAATATTCTTCAGGTATCCAGGTTAGGCATATAGATCAAGAGGACGTTTCAAAGCAGATACGGTTGTATCAGAACAGCAGGAATTCAAGAAGAATCTTTCAGCTTTGTTCTGCACGGCTTCGAGCGAGTTAATAAAGAATGCCTGGTGTGGGTGTCAAATAACAGATGCAAATTATAATGTTCGTATTATTGTGAAAATGTACGCATGCAGTTTGGTATTTCTGTTCGCTTTAAAAAGGCGGCGTTTAAGAAATCCTAGATTTTTGAGGGCCTCGTTAGTGATGTATTCAATGGGAGTGCTCCAGCTCAGATCGGAAATAAAAAAAAGATACCCTGATATTTAATTGAGGTAACTGTTTCAATTCGATCATTTCCAACAAAATACTGATAGGAAGGAGTATCTAAGAGGGTAGAAAAAGTCATGTATTCGCTTTTTGATACGCTAATCTCCATTTGCCATTTATTGTACCATTCTATTAATTTGGACAAGTTATCCTGTAGACTGATGACGTCATCAGTGTTAGTTATCTGCCTATGAAGAACGCAGTCATCCGCAAAGACGAGTTGATGCCAGATGATATATCATTAATATAGATTAGAAACAAAAGGGGATCCAAAAGTGAGCCCTGCGGGACTCTATACTTAACACGGTAGCTGCTATGAACTGATTAATATGGAAAAATTTAGAGCGGTTTGTCCAAAATTCTTTTATCCGGCCGGTAGTTTTTTTCGTTGAGTTGTAAGTGCTGAACTTTAAGCATTAGTCGATTGTGGGGCACGTGATCAAAGCTTTAGAAAAATCTATGAATATTGCGTCTGTGTAAAGGGACATGTGGATAGATTTATGAAGGTCAGTTACCGATTCGAATAGTTTGGTTTGGCATGATTGCTTATATCTGGATCCATGCTAATTTTCTAGCAGTAAATTATTGCATTTAAATACGCCATAACTTCGGAGAATACTGTTCCAGTATCTTGCAGTGAACTGAAGTTAAGGAAAAGGGTCGACAATTGTTTAGATTGGCATTATCCCCTCCCGCACGTTGTTTCAATCATCACGTATACTGATTGTGTCTAATGACTGTTGAAAAATTAGTGGTAATAGAGTGACCAACGTGTGAGCAGTCGTTTTGAAGAGGTTTGTACTAATGCCATCTGACCCCGGACTAGAGCTGAGGGGAAGGGGGGTCAATTGCGTTTTCTACACCATTTCTGGATATGGTTATCGGGTGATTAGTATTTGCGATAACAAGAGACTGAAGAGGTACGAGAGCATCGGAAGAAAGTTTGGCTGTAAGCACTCCTCTAAAGTGCGTGTTAAAAAGCTCTTGACAAGCTGCTAGAGAAAGAGTGCCTCAACTTTCGTCAGGAAGGTTAAGTACTGACTGATTTCCTTCGGATTAACCGCACGCCAACATTTTTTAGGATTACAGTTTAGCGTATTAGGGAGAATTTCGTTGAAATGGTGGGGTTTTTAGCTGTTTTCGTTTTTTGATTCAAAGTTGCAGAGAGCGATTTATACTTCTCACAATCAATGGCAGAATTCATTCTAGCAGCCTTCCGATATGCTCTTTAAAGACACGTTAGGACTTGACTTCAGACCGCTATCACTGAAGCCTACCGGCACTGACGAGACTATAGACTGACGCGGTTGAATATCACGCCATCCTAAAGCATAAACCTTTCTCTTGCTTATGATGTGCCTCGGGAACTAAGAAAGGGCCGCAATTTTATTTACAGGCATGTGAATGGCAGCAAGGGCAGCAGCCACGATCACGGTGCTGCGACCGAAATGCCCTATAGTGTGCAAACGTTCAGAAGGCCACAGGTGCATCCCTTCACTGCAGCGCGCCGATTTTCCAGCCGCTGCTAGTGTACGGAAAAAAATCGTGTAGTGCATGGTCGTGCCCCCATAACGTCCCATTGACCTCTTCTTACAATAGTATTCTGGGAAACCCCTCGGGGAAATGCTCTCATATGAGTCATGTCTTTCAGCTTACAATTGTTCGATCGAGATCGAGGAACAGTCAAAGCTTTTTTTTTCTGTCAAAAGACAGAGCAAAAGACAGCGTAGAGATGGGACCGCAGAAACAAAGACCGCGAAGACAACAACCGACTAAATAAGCCGCGCAGTTTATTGTCTTGAGCACAACGCTCTTACACTAAAGCAAATAACTTTTCGCTGTGGCACCCTTGCGCTGTTTTGACCTTCCGACTAAATGCGTTAGCTTACCTGTTTCAAGTTAATCACTTCCTATTACGCACTACACTCGTCTCATGTTAATTTATTGCGGGTTTCGTTGTTTCGTCAATAGTGAACATAGGGTAGGGTTTTCTAGTTCACTAGTAATTTTTCACTATACCTCCACCACAAGGGTGATAATGATAAAGAGGTCCTGATGATGTGTGTGTGTGTGTGTGTGTGTGTGTGAGAGAGAGAGAGAGAGAGAGAGAGAGAGAGAGAGAGAGAGAGAGAGAGAGAGAGAGAGAGAGAGAGAGAAAAAAACTTTAACAACAGCGAAGAAGTGAGCCTAGCATCGCGCCTTAGCTTGCTATGCCCCGTATGGAAGTGACAAAAAGTGAAAATGGGCGAAAACACGCAACACGCAATCACACGTAAACGCACACAAATAATAACAGAAGAAGCTAAACTTAAGCACAACACATGTAAGGGAGTATGGTTAGAGTTAACGTTTTTGGTTACACACAACACAAGCACGGAGTATGATCAGGAATGACGGCATCGTTCAATCTAGGCAGAGGTAGCAGGGTGCACGTACAGCGTCGTCATAGACCGTCTTGTATTTCGCGAAGCCACTATAAGCAGCACGGCGCATTAAAGAAATGGTCATAACACCGCCGTTAGGCTGAACCCTCACGACTGATGACAATGTTTTCGTCGGCAAGCATACAGTCCGCCGCAGAGTGTGTTTAACACGCAGAACGGGCAGAAGCGGGGCTCCTTAGGACAACGGCTGGCTACATGCCCATAATACCTGCATCTTTCGCACGCAGCGATGTACAGGTTTTGCTTGATAGCGCAGGGCTTCCATCCGATCAATAATCGCGCCCGGTCCTTGAGAATATTGTACACAAAGGGCGAAACTTCTGTAATGTAGACGTGTTTTCCCACCTTAAAGGGACTCTGCAACACTCCCGATAACCGCTTTCCCTCTTTGCTTCGCGTCTCGAAGCACTGCGAAAGCTATAGTTATCGCCAGCACGGAGTGGCCATGCGTGATTTCCTCGTCGCACCAGATACCCCTTCATTTCTGCTTTGCTTTTGTGGATTTCTTTTTAAATTGGCCAACGACTGTGCTCATTTGCTGCAACTGGAGGAAAGCCGGCCAGTAGCCACTACACCGTTGTAATGACGTAATTCTAGCGGCTGAAGAGCGGCAAGACCGGAAAAGAGAGAAAATCTTTTGGTCAAGCTTCAAAGTTACCTGATGGACATTAGAGCAGCAATTTTTGGCCGAAGTACTTTGCCACCCCCTAATCTAAGTACTGGATGTGTTGGTTGACTACGTTCTGCAAGCATTTAGGATTTCGAAAAAGTTGAAAAAAGTGTTGCAGGCTCCCTTAAAGAACAGCCGTGACCCCTACGCCACCCCTTGCTTCCGCGGGGTGTGTTTCTGAAGTAAGAGTAAACATTGGTCGTTAGCCGACTACTGGTTTGAAATTGCGAATAGGCCCGGTGTTGCGTGCGCTGGCCGTTTGTGTACAAAATCTGCAAGTTTAGGAAGCAGGACGCGTTTACACATTTTTCGTATGTGTGACGCTTCCCGGTGACATTAAAGGCGAATCTAAAACCTCGACCGTAAACGGCGCGCAAATCGTCGACACGCCTGCACCTAGCGAGAGGGCGCCAAGGAAACGAGGGGAAAATACGGATTTCCTACTCCGTGGAAGAGTGGGCAACCGACAGAAGCACTTGGCTTCAGGGCCACGCGCGAGCCAGAAAAGTCATCGATTGGCACACTTTATGCAAGCAGCGACGCATCGATTCAGGGAGCGCGTGCGCTAACCTACAACTTTCCCAGCGCGGTCGCCCGAACAAAGCTTAACGACGCCTTTGCGGAGGCGGCCGGCTGTGGCCGGAAAGCTGAATAGCTGGCGGCTGGCATTCGGCCAGGCCGCGTCCGGTCGGAGCTCTCAGGCTTTGTTTGTATACAGGGCTTCGGTATATATACGCGTAATAAGGCTATGGTGTAGGGTTCCCCACACTCGGGCTTAAAAAGGAAGACGCCGACGACATGAAAATTTCATTGCACGTCGCCCGCCTAATTTTGGGTCTGTGAACAGCCTGACTCGATATAAGGCCCTGCGGTATACCGCATGTTGCAAGAGAGCGGATGGGCAGGAAATTAGAGAGCCTAGCCCCAACAGAACAAACAAGCATAACAAGTCGAGCAAGAGGACGCATAGCAAGTTGCATGTCGCGCTATACTGCCCAACTCTGGTGCTTGACGGCCGACAACTGCACGGTACGTAAGTTAACGCGTAAGAGACCTCGCAGCGGGGCTGATATGACGCTTTCTCTTTTTCCTTCGCCCCTGCGTGCACAGTACTGAAATTTTGTCAGACTAAGGAGCAATTACGTGGACTGGTTGGTGAATTTATTAAACGTGAAGAAACTACGCTAAAAACCGGAGTCTATTGGGTCTACGTCCTGTTTTAGCGCTGTTTCCTCGCAGATACCGAAGCAGATACCTCTTTTAGCTTATGCTTCGCTTCTGTTGCAATTTTCCTTAAATCGACTATCGAAAGCTTTTACCGCAACAACTGTAAGGAAGTCGGCCAATAGAGGTGACATTACCTCTGTGACGTCACGTCAACACAGACAAGTGCCCGGAGTTTTAAGAACGCAGAGAAGAAAGAAACACCTTTTGTGCGAGTTATTAAGTTTCTCTATGGGCGGAAGCCAGTAAAATTTGGCTAGGTGGTTTGGCAACTGGTCTAAGGACTGGACGCGCTCATCGACTATGTTCTAAAATAGTTTCAGGCACTTTCAAATATAAAAAAAAAGTGCTGTCAAGGTACTTTAATCAAAGCTAATGGCGCTGAGAAGACAAGAGCAATGTAGCTTAGCCCGCCTTCTTCTTGAATTTTCCATGCATCCCAAAGAAGTTGTTTTCATTTTCCACTGAAAGGAAGGATCGCTTCCCGGACCACAGCTCAGGCTGTGAGCCGGAAAGACCACATAAATGAACAAAAACTAATAGCTTTTTGCATAAAAGAAATAGGAGGAGCGCAAATTAACTGAACGGCTCCAAGTTGATTTGCAGGGAACCGCTTATTTGCAGTCATTGTTTTTCAACGAGTTTGAAATTTGTACATTACAAAGGCGGCTAAATACTACCAAGAAAGCGAAACTTCATCATTTAAGAAATTATACTTAATTAGAATTTGCTAGGTGAGACACCATGAAAAGTTCGAATATGCATCATGCCTTTGCCATAAATGTACTAAACTGCAGGTTCACATTTGCATATGGTTCAACTTGATGGTTTATTGTTTCCACCTAAGGAACTCAACGCTTAAAAGTTTGCTTTCAGATATGCGGTGTTTCTGAGACAGGCCTGTACGTTTTAGTACTCGATGAATGTCCCGAGCCTGTATCGGCTATTCCTAGCCACCACCCCAAATATATCACATTCGACTCGCCAAAAAAGGAAACAGCCTGGCATACACTACTCCGGAATTACCCAAGCCGAAGTGTAAACAAAAATGGGGCAGTAGGGGCGGGATGCAGGGTGGAATGCAGGGGCAAAATCTCTACGATGAGACTCGGGTGGAAAACCCGTATTTTACACACCCCACCAGAGCAGAACGCGCTTGTTGGCTTGGAGAAACGTTCGGGGGAATGCACCTACCTTGCCGGCGAGAAGGGCGAAGAGCTTGTTCGCGACAGAAAGTGCGGCAACTGATCCCGCTGTCCCGCTGCTCGACGTCAAGTAGCTGCGAGCGCAAAAAAAAAAAAGCAAAGCTGCGCGCCGCGATGGATGCCCGAGCCCCGCAGCCAGCGGCGCGTCAGCCCCGGCTAGAGGGGAGCTTGGGGACCACGCTTCGCTGCGGAATTGGAGCAGCGAACGTCAGAGGGCGCCGGCCAAGTGGCGCGGTTTGAGCGCGCCACTGCTGTCGTGGCTCGCCGCCAAATGTCCGCCGGTCGATTCGACGCAGTGCAATCGAGCCTGATTCGCATTGAGGCGCTATACTCGGATCTCGCTCACGTCTGTCCGGGCAGAAAAGGATGTGTCCTGGCGCCACCTGTTTCCTGTCCACTCCTTAAAACCGACGCAAGTCCCAGTAGCCAGCCGAACACATCTATCCATTGTCGACATCAGCCGCTTCGGAATTCTACGCCCACAAGCTGGCATTGGTCCTATAAGATAGTAACTTTATAGGGAGGCAGCCAAGCTGAAGTTAATGGCTCAATCACTCAGTTACACTGCCCAACTTGTCCCTCGGCAAAATAGATAGCTAAGAAAGAGCTCTCTATACCCTCTTGCCGAAGCGACAGCTACACCCTCACCACGAAAAATAAGCTATTGATGTTGCGCAGCGAAGAGCGAAAAATTATTAAAATTTTCCACAATTTTGCTGCTGCACCGATTCAGCGAGAACGCAGGGGGTAAACAAGGCACCGCGTTCCGGCCGCCGGAATGATTTTGGCCGGAACGGAACGACCTCGCCGGAGGTACCGTTTATGGGCCTTAAGTGCACCGTCTGTCTCTCCCCTCTCAGCGTGGGCTCGTAGCTCAATCGGTAAGACAACGGGCTCTCGCTTCGTTTCTCTATTCGTTCCAGGTTCGGTTGCTGGCGGTGCCAGTAACTTCTTTTATTTGTTCGCTGGAGTTTTCTGTTCACACCAAAGGTCGCGAGAACCCTTGGGGGGTAGGCGTAAAAAGCTTTGCTTTGAAACAGCGGACAAGTCTTGTGTTTGGGAAAGTAGTTTTATTTTAGTCGTGAAAACTAGAGTTGTTATTTTAACAGATTTACGTAAAGTGAAGGCGGATTCGACAGCAAAGGAAAGCTTAAAGGGGCACTGACACAAAAATTTGCATCTTGTTTTTTTTGTTGCGATAAGTAGCTAGTGACCTACTTATAACCTGTAGAAACCTCATTTGCTTCAGCGTGCGACGGTTGTTTAATTAGAGGCATTTTCAATGCGGCCAGTCAAAGTTTCGGTTTCAGCGAGTGCCGCGAAACGATGGATTTTGTGGATTTTGTGTGAACAAAGCTGACCACGTGACCATCGGAGGGATATCACAGAGCAGAGCCGCCGTAGCACTGTCGAATCCGCATCGACGGCAGTTTCTGCGAATGCCCCCACGTACTGATCTCGTGAGGCGCTTAATTAAAAAGCGACCGTGGATGTGACGCAGGCGCTGCGAGTGCAAATGCTACCGCGGCTAAAGAACGACGCGCGACGCGCGCTGGGAGCAGCCGTCCGGTCTGCCTACAGGTCCGCCTACAGATGTGTTCGGCTTAGCACTGCGGCGGATATTCGAGTGCCGCTCTCGTAAGCGGTGCAGATGACAATTTTTAATGCAACCCGCCATCGCATCATTAACTCCTTTCTCATGCAAGCCACCATGGTCGGGACTTGGGGACAATTTCGTGCAGCGGTAACAAGCTATCACTCGAGCTACCTGCGCCGGCCTGGGCCACTTCGCGGCCGTGGCCGCCGCCTGCACAGCGACCGTGCGGCTAGCTCAGTGGGCTTTTCGTGCCTCCGCCGCGTTTTCCCGTCCAATGGTAATAAACAGTAATAGAAACAGAGTGCCTGGAATCGCTGTAGAACTTTGGTCGCGGCCAGCTGCCCGATGAGCTGACGAAATCACGGCGCCTCCGCCGCCAACGATCGGGTCGTTCGCTCTCGAGAGCAGAAGCTCCGCCCTCCGGCCCTCCGATTAGAGCGGCGAGCCGGGGCGAGCCGGCGAAAAACGTTGGCAGTGCGGAAGCGGCAAACACAAACTCGTGACGTGTTTGGACGTTGTTTATTTACACAATATCCTCGGGATGTCGATTGCGCGTGGTCCTCTGCTGGCTGCTCGGTTGCGTTTCGCACACTTTAAAATTGATTTTAAATATGTTCTAGGCTGTATTCGCCGCTGATATTTTGCAGATGATGTAAACGTGTTCCTACCAATCTATCTCCGAAGCTATCTCGCCTTCAAAATTTTGTGTCAGTGACGAGCCAGACCCATCTCAATAATTGGCGGCTTGAAGTTGTACCTCCTTTCTGTTGATAATTGTGGGCGAAAAAGCAACGCTCACCGTCCACTCAAGCTTGGGGAGCGTGCTTGTACTTCGGGACGCTGCATGACCTGAATCCATCTGGAAAATTAGTATTTCAGCACAGGGAATCCAGGAGTTTTATGTTAGACAGACTGGAAGAATGTCAGATGGGAATGGCTCTATCCGTAACCGGTCCTTCGGGGATGGTGGCGGATCTGCCCTGTACCTTCGAAATGAACTTAGCTTTTTTTCGTCCCAGTGGCACCGAATTCTCAGCTGCGGAAATGCTTTCTGAAAAAAGAGTGTAACATAAGTACACGAATGGGCCAGGTCATGTCCAAGTGTAGCGTGGTGTAAATAATTTAGGCTGCGACGCTACTTTCGATTGCAAAAAAGCTGGTAATACCACCGGAGAGTGTTTTGCAGTAGTTTTCCACCCATAGCCGAGTTTATTATGGGGTAATAACGGGCCCTTGTCGAAGAGGCACCATCAGTAATTACTGCTGGAAGACACAACTCCGCCTTGAAGAAAGATCTTATTTGCACGTATTTATTCATTGACAGAACAAAACGACCTCGTCTGCGCTTCACAACACCGATCAATCCCATGGATAGTGCCGGAAAGTGCAATAATTCCGTACAAATTGCTGAGCTATTCCGTTCTGCCAGATGACTAGCGAAGCTGCGGGACTGTATACCGATTATCAATATTAGACAGCACGCAAGATTGTTTGCAACTAGTAGGTTTACATATGCCCTTGACAGTTACCCGGCACGGCAAATGGCGACTCTCACGACTAGAGTATTTCAAAAGTGTCATTCTTCGTCCTACACGTGCTGCATCTTGCCGTCCGGTGCTGTTCCTGTGATCGGCGGATGACTGCGCACGTGTTCGTGGCGTCATCCTAAAACTTTGGCTTAAAACTTTCCTTCAGGAGGCGTCTTTGACCTTGCGTGGTGCGTGGCGGCATCGCGTTCATTTTCTTCTTTGCTTGGTTTGCAGTTATCAATGGATAGGGCATGTGGGCAAAAGTTTGCGCCGTGGGTCCGCGGACACAACGCGTCAGAAGGGCATAGAACAAAACAGCTCGTGTGGACAGGGGAGACGTCGGTGAGGTTGGCTGCCTCAGTGTCGCTGCGTACAGGCTTCTGGCATCTCGGCCGATGTGAGGAGGTCGAGGTGGTGACGGCTTGAGCATGGTTTGCGTTTCTCCGCGTGTTCACGGCTCGCGGATTTTTCTCGCAAATGACGTGCGACAAATACAGAGTTGCGGGCTTCTAAAGCGAGAACACACCTTGCATAACATCGACTCGAAAAAAAATATATATAGCTTAGCAACGCACTGCGCTGTAGCTTGAATCAAAGAAAGGTATACGACACAAAAAAAGGCATTTCTGGGCGCTAAAAAGCCCATATAGGCCGATATAGTCAAAAATAGGCACTTATAGGCACAATAAATTATTGCTTAAAATGCTCCCATTTTTTCAGTTCCTGCTTAATGTTAAATAGGCTTTTTACGGACTCAAAGGGGAAATAAGCATTTTGCATAAAGTTCAGGTGTCTATAATCATCACATATGATTAAAATACGTTGACGTCACGACAATATTGTGCAGTGTGTGGCCTCCATGCTATTACATGCACCGTACTGCGTTTGGGTGGTGCAAAAAAATTGGTGAAGCTTGCACTAGGTCGCGCAAGGCTTGAAATTTAGGTTTTCTTTTTATGTAAGCACTGAAGGACACACCTCCGCGCACTGCATTAGGTTTGAAATTGTTTATTTACCTGCTCCGTCGTCGCTTTTCACTGTGGTAGTAGTAGTGAAAGTCATATCTATCTATATCGTCGTCTTCCTCGTGCATGACTGGCGGGCCAGGATCGTTTTGTCCGCAGGTTGCGCTTTACTGCAGGTCAAATAAACATTTTTCCAATTCAATCCAATCCAATCACATTTCTCCCAAAGTGGAACGTGTCAGCACGCGCTAGAACCGGCGGCAACCGGCTTCGCGAACTGGGCGTCGGTAGCGCGAGCTGTCTTGTGCTCCCCCCTTGTGCCGCGGACGCATGCCATCTGTTTTCTTGGTATTTTTTTTTTTGCGAGCGCCACGCGCAAGCCTGGGCAATGCCGGGCGCTCTTCGTAAGGCGCGTGCTCACGTGCGCTGTAACCGGCGGTGCCGCACGCCGCACACGTTACTGCCAGCAACAACAGCTTCCCTGTTAAAAATTCATAACTCCTTGCTATTCGGTATTGAATTGAATTGAATTTATTCCAGCATAGAGGGAAAATACATGGAGAAAACATTCTAGGAGGAGGTCCCAAAGTCAGCGACTGTCGGGGGGACCTCCTATCTCTAATAGATGGTCTAAGGCACGATAAAGGGTTCAGTGGCTTAGACTATAGTACAAAACTAGTGAAAACAACATAAGTATAAAAACAAGCAAACTGATACATCATAAGTATTGAGAGAGAGAGAGATACTCTTTATTACAGAGAAAACAGAGAGGTTTGCCAGCATGAATTCGCCGACATGCTACTCTGCGGGGAAGGCGGGAGGAGGAAACAAGGGAAGTAGGTGGAAGAAGAAGAGTAGGAGACAAAAGATAAGAATAAAAAAAGAATAAAAATTAAAAATGAATAGAGTCCTGTTTAAGGGCGCTGAGTAAAAACTTGACTGTACACGCTAGGGAGATGGCTACAGTGTTGTAGCGATGCCAATGTCCTCGAGGTACTCAAATAATGCAGACAGGGCGTTGCGCTGGGAGGATGGTGAGTGGAATGGTCCAAGCATCAAGCTTAGTATTATTAGTCCAGGTTGGAGACATTCAATTCTTTGCTGTAAACGGGCCCTTGATTCAGCATAAGCAGAGCACTCTAGTAGTATATGTTCGACGGTTTCGGGTGAACCACAGTTGTCACAGTATGGGTTGGAAGTCTGGCCTATACGATGAAGGAACGAATTTGTAAACGCTGCATTAAGGCGCAGTCGATGGTACAGTGTCTCCAGTCGGCGAGGTAGTCGTTCTGGCAGCCTCATTCTCATGTACGGGTCTATGCAATATAGAAAGGCCTGATAAAACTCCGGAAGGGACCATAAGCGGTTTCTTTCAGCCAAAACTACTGCCTTAGTCATGGCTGAGGCATTATTTTTCGTGAAAAAAATCCTTCTTGGCGTTCTCAATTCTAGGCCCCTGCGGGCAGCCTCATCCGCTTTTTGGTTACCCAATATGCCACAGTGGCCTGGGAGCCACTGTAGTGTCACACGATGTCCAGAAACGAATGCGAGATGGTGGAGATACTTCACTTCTCGCTGGTCACGTTCATGAAGGCTGAAGCAGCTAGCGCGTTGCAGGGTCTGAAGAGCTGCCTTCGAATCGCCAAAAATGGTCCACTGTGTCGACGGCTGGCGAAGAATGTATCGGATCGCTTCTTTTATCCCATGAAGCTCAGCCGACGTGAACGAAGTCGGTCGCTCAAGGCGGTATGATAGGGCTTTCCCAGCTGATGGAATAAAAATTCCTGATGAACTGCACTCAAGTGTTGCCGACCTACCAGTAAAAATGTGATTCGTTGCACTGTAAAATTTGTTAATGTGTGCGAGTGTCATCTGAAATAGGCTGATTTGAGGCATTTGCTTTTTTGAATCAATTCCGGTAAAAATGTTTTTATCCGAAGAGGCGACAGAGTCCAGGGCGGGAATCCCATGGGCATTGTCTGCGGTGCTTGAGTTGAAATTTCAGCTTTCATAACCCTGATTGCTTACCGAAAGCTGGAATTGCTTCGATCTGCGATATGAGCCAACGAATGCGTTCTTGTATGTAACCTGTGCCTCAAATGAATTCGTAGTGTTTCTTGAAGTCGTAACACGTCCAAGGGCAGGAAGCTGGCTTCAGAAATTGTCCCAGAACGCGACGATCCTTTAGGAAGGCCGAGGCGCTTCCTGAGACAGTTATTCCTCGCCGCTTCAAGCTGTCTTTTGCTTGTAAGGGACAGCTGCTCCAGGACAGGGAGGCTGTAGCACAACACGGAGTCAACATACGCCTTGAAGAGAAGCACCATGGAACGACAATGGCTGCCCCAGCGTGTGCCAGCCAGATATCCAATAATTTGGGATGCCGTGGAAATTCGCATACGTAGTCTCTTTACTTCCGGAGCCCAGGAGAGGTTTCTGTCGATTGTAACACCAAGATACCTCTGGGTACGGACGTATTTCAAGGGCAGGCCACCGAGGACTAAAGGATATCTATCCATGCTCTTACGGGTGAAGGCCATAGCGCTGTTTTTTGGGGGGAGAGATGTAGGTGTAGGAGAGATGTAGAGATGTAGGCTGTAGGTGTTCTGATATTTTTGCAAGTGACGTCTGGAGCTTCTGTTGCGTAACTAGACGTGATCTCGAAGCACTTCAAATGCAGATATCGTCAGCGTACAGAGTGATCTTGACCCTACGGGGGAGAACACGCTTCAGGTGAATGAGCACGATATTGAATAGTAAAGGACTTAATACAGCTCCTTGAGGTACCCCTCTTCTTACTTCATAACACGGTGTAGGCCCTTCTTCTGTGCACATGAAAAGTTTTCTTCCTTCAAGATAGCTTGAAATCCATGCGTATAATCTTCCACCTAAGCCAAGTGAAATAAGGGATGCTAGAATTGCATCGTGATATACGGAGTCGAAGGCTGATTTAATATCTAAACACCTCATTTGGTATGTGTCCGGAATTTAGTTCTTCTTCCAAAGACGATACGAGGGTAATGATGCTGTCAATAGCCGATCGGTTCTGTCGAAATCC
Source organism: Haemaphysalis longicornis (assembly GCF_048455015.1). Taxonomy (NCBI): domain Eukaryota; kingdom Metazoa; phylum Arthropoda; class Arachnida; order Ixodida; family Ixodidae; genus Haemaphysalis; species Haemaphysalis longicornis. The sequence goes on from NW_027526203.1 coordinate 165,825,774, forward strand.
ATTCATTTGAGGTGGGTACAGTTTTTTAGTTTCCATGCACCAAGTCATCCTTTTGAAGATCATCTTTTCCATTAATTTCCCAACACAGCTAAGTAAGGCTATCGGTCGAAACGAGTCGTAACGTGTTGGTGATTTTCCATACCGCATTTGGTAGGTGTCCGGAATTTAGTTCTTCTTCCAAAGACGATACGAGGGTAATGATGCTGTCAATAGCCGATCGGTTCTGTAGAAATCCATTCATTTGAGGTGGGTACAGTTTTTTAGTTTCCACGCACCAAGTCATTCTTTTGAAGATCATCTTTTCCATTAATTTCCCAACACAGCTAAGTAAGGCTATCGGTCGAAACGAGTCGTAACGTGTTGGTGATTTTCCAGGCTTTAAGATGGAAATAATTTTCGCTAATTTTCAATCAGACGGGACGGTACCATGCAGCCACGTTGCGTTGTAATACTCCAAAAGACGCAGGCAGGAGTGCTGGGAAAGATGCGAGATTGCCTCATTAGTGATTTCGTCGTAACAAGGAGAAGACCGTTTCTTGACGTCGGGAATCGCTGCATTGAGTTCCTGTATTGAGAATGGCAGGTCCAAGGCAGGTAAGGCAGCTACCGGTGGCGCAGAAGGGTTGAAGTGTGCGCGTATCTGAGTAGATGAGCTTGCAGACAGGAGCTTGCAGTATTCGTTAGCTGCTTCCTTCTGGGAAATGTTTTCGTGCAACGACAGCGCGCTGAATGGGTGTAGCTGCGGGATATTGGTGCGCATTCCCTTTACAACGCGCAAAATGTGCGATGACGGCTTGTGAACATCTAATTGTGCACAAAAATCTTTCCATTGCTGCCTGCTCAACTTTTCCAGATGGCGTCTTACATGTGCCCTGCGAGCTTTTCGCAGGTCTTCTAAAGTTTTGGTGCGACGCGCCTTCCGCTCCGCACGCCTGCGAATGGCTCGTAAACGTTCATACTCCCCATCTGTCTTGATGTTTGGACGCCTTCGCGTGACACACGTTCATTCCCTGAGACATCGAGCCATGAAGGGAATGAGGTCGTCATCTGAAGTCGCTGCAGTGATCCTCAGGTCCACGCTCTGTTCATAAGCAACCCAGTTAGTGCACTTTACCTTCCTTCCCAATCGGAGTGCATCTTTCTCGAGATAGGATAGTAGAACTGGGAAGTGGTCGCTCCCCTTCGCTTCCAGGTCTGTGCACCAGGAACATTTTTGAGCGATGCAGCTTGATACGAAATAAACGTCAATACAGCTGCTCACTGTCGCGTTTTTCATGTATGTGATGCTGTCATCATTAATGGGCTCAATATAGTGTCTTATAAGCAGCTCCGCTAATTTCGTTCCACGGGAACTTGAATGTGCGCTACCCCAGATCTCATGGTGCGCGTTGAAGTCACCGCAATTAGGTAAGGTGGGGCCGTGCTAGCGAGAATGCTTTGTAGCCTCGAGGCGTCAAAGCCATTGCCTGGCTCTATGTAGGCAGCAATAAAAGTAAATTGCTGTCTTCCAATCATGGTTTGTGGGGATCGCGACTTCCACGCGAACCCCTTTCTGGCTAGCTTCCCATCGCGGCCGGCGTGCACAACGCGCCTCGCTCACGCGACGGGAACCATACGGGATGGCGCCAGCGACCGGACGGTTTGTTGTCGCACTGGTGGAGGCATTGACCCTTTTCCCCTCTGCCTTACCCGAGAACCAGTTCTTCCTCGATACTAGCGCCACCAAAAGGCGAGGTCTGGTGGGTTGTCGCATGACGAGAGGACGCTCTCTGGTCTTGGGGATGCGGCAGCGCGCGGACGTTTCGGCGCGCCGGTCCGGACCTAGGGAACGCGCCACAATGGGACGCGTCCGGGCGAGCTGGGATACTGCCGTCCCGCTCGCACGCGCAGCGCTCCGCTGCTCCGGTATGCCATCGGTGAGTCGAACCATCTCGATCTCTAGCGTTGTATAATGCCTCGCTCCCAGTGTTACCGTTATGGCCTACGATTAGTCTGTATGCAGTGTATTTGATTCGCACTTTGCAATAAACGCTACCATTGATGTTTTGCCCTCGCCGCCTCCTGCCTTTGTCTGCCTCCGCAAACAACGGACCCGTCCCCAGCCGGGGCTCGCAAGGCATGTTTGCTGAGCGCGGATGGCTTCGGGGTGGGAAATCACTAGTGTGTGAAATTTAGAATCCCACAGGTTTTGGCACAAACATATTCTTCAGTTTCATGAGCAGGCACAGCGAATCTGGCTACTGGCAAATCATTGCGGACACCAATAAAAAGACGACTGATGCCGTTCGAGCGTTGAGAATGCAGCGAATTGTAGTTTTTTAACTTAAAGTCATCCTCAACACGAGACTCGGATATTACAATAAATGGAAATCGATATGTACGCACAAGTTGGTGAAAATCGGCAAGTTTTGAGCATAGACCGCGTGCGTTCCATTGGAAAATTGTACAGGTCTTGAGATTTTCGTTGATGAGCGGTTTCGGGGAAGGGGTGTCCGATGAAGTCAGCTTCTGTGTACTCCATATCGCGAAGTTGAAGACGCAGCCACGAGAGGTTCCAGGGACAAGACGGCTTCAACTTCAGGGATATGTCCATACGACGGATGGGCCCTGATTGCTGCGAACAGCATTGGGATCAGCATACCAGTGATATCGGCCTGCGTGGGCTGACCTGTCGTTCGTTCCTGTTCCCTGCGGGGACGTCGAGTTGGTGGGGAGGCTGCGTCCTGTGGGCGCGCGTCAGGTGTGACCTGAGAAGCTTTGCTAGAAGATTGATCCCGTGTAGCTTGCGCATAGTACTTGTTTGTGGGAACTTCACCATTCAGCGGAGGGTCACTTGAAGCCACAATAACAGTTGAAAGTACGACTTCAGGGTTCGACGGCGGCTCACGTCGTGCAGGAGCTTTCCCTTGTATTTGCTCGGCACTGCGTGCAAGAGTAGCTGCCTTTTTCTTCGACGCGGGATGCGGGCCGTTACAGTTCGAGCAGCGGGGTTGGTTGCGCGAAGTGCAGTCCTTGTGAGAGTGGTCAGCAGAGCATATTTTGCAGCGAAGCTTTCCTCTGCAATTCTTGGCGATGTGGCCATGTTTCTGGCACCTGAAGCACTGTGTGGCAGATCCGATGTATTCTGCCACGGGGAAGCTGTAAAAACCAAGGAACACCCTAGCAGGCAGAGGGGAACCGGGCTTAAGCTCCAAGATGACGGAGCGTCGGCGAGTCTCAGCGACTTGATTTTCATCGCGTGAGTAGGTGACTTGCCGACGGGCAGATATCACACCTTGATCGCACAGGTAACTCGCTAGTGCCTCATCCGTGTACTCCAGGGGCACGCCTTGTATTTTCCCATACGTCGCCATGTATGAACGAGGCACGCGCGCCTCGACTGTCATGCCAGCTAGGGAGGAGACGTGAAGAAGTCGGTTGACAGCGGCAAGGGACGACACAGTCACAATAAGACTTCCAGCCTTGTTTAGGGTTAAAACCTTTTCTTGTGTCGTTGTCACTACTTCTGACGCCAATACGTTGGGGTTAACTCTCCACAAACTGCAGCCTTCAGCTGGTTCAAAGACGACGGGAATCCCGGCGGCTCGCTTTTTCTTGTAAGTGACCAGCGTATTGTCACATGAACATAACAGGTTACAGAATGTACATTTGGGTTTCCAGACATGGTGACAAAGTGCACAATAAAGAAAAACGAAAGCATGTGTACAATAAATAGAAGAAAAGAAATATGTTACACAATGTATATGTGGGTTTTCAAAATCATAGGAACTGATAAGCACATTAAATATGGTGACATGTGATGAGTATTCATGTGCATACACGTACAGTCTTTGTCAAAATTTTGTCGGCCACAGCGACCGTGGCCGGAGCAGGAGCGCGGCCGAGCAGGGGCGCTGCGCTTGCCGCTGTTGGCTGGTTGCGCGGCTAAAGAGAGCGAGAGGAAGTTTGCTCTTGCTTTTGTAGTGTGTCCGGTGCGACAAACGCTGCGCAAAGTGCCTGCGCTGAAGCGAAGTGCGCCTGCTCTGAGAAACCGGCGGTGCTGCCCTTATCGCGCCAGCCATACTACGAGAGGAAGCGCAAGTTCCCCTCACTTTCTTTAGCCGCGTAACCAGCCGACAGCGCCAAGCGCAGCGCCCCTGCTTGGCCGCGCGCCTGCTCTGGCCACGGTCGCCGTGGCCCACAACATTTTGACAAAGACTGTACGTGTAAGCACGCACACTTTGCTCCTATTCCCTTCCTTGCATACTATCCCTTGTGAGATGAGAGATTGTGCCTGCGCTACTCATTCCGCGGCTGGCTCAGTCATGAGGCATCTGTGGCAACCCGGCCCTCATGCGGAGATAAGAAGGGCTATGAAGACAAAACACAGGTTTGGTTCATTAAAAAAGACACCTTTGCCCGATAATAATGATAGCAACCTTATTGCAGACTTCGAACAAGTAAAGGAGATATTGATCAGGAAAGCAGGGGAAGCAGCACAGCCATTTTCTGGCAAGGTATTATGGCGTCAAGGGATCTCTCTCGGGCGTTCGGCGGCCACCGACCAAAACCACCGCGAAGAAGCATGACGGGGCGAATATGGGGCCTCTAGTTCCGTTTGATCGTGTAACCTAAATGCGAACGTACAGTTAACCGTCTGGTGACTATTTTTTAAAGTTATGCTTTCTATGACGCACTGACGGCGTATGCCGCGTCGAAAGTGCTTTGCAGGAAAGCCAACTTTCTTTGTCGATGATGATGATCGGAGGTGAAGTGAAAGTAAAAAAAAAAAAAAAAAAACGAGTCCCATGGTCGGCATCGAACCTCGGTCCCTCGCGTTCCGAAGCCGACGTCTGTCCAATTGCGCCATTACGACATCGCCGTTTTTCCAATGAAAACAGGTTTATTTGCATAATATTATGCGAATAAACCTGAATATTTACTAAATATTCAGTACACCGAGAAAGGACACGCGACTATACATTTGATCGATTGATTGATTGTAGGGTTTAACGCACCGACGCAACGCAGGTGATGAGGCGCGCCGTATAGTGGAGGGCTCCGGTTTAATTTCGACCCCCTGGATCTTTAACGTGCGCCGAACTCTCGTGCACACGGGTTTTGTTGCTTTTCGCCTCCATCAGAAAAGCGGCCGCTGCAGCCCGGAATCGAACCCGCGTCCTCGGGCTCAGCAGCACAACGCCTTGGCCACTGAGCCACCGAATAAACCGGATTCGAATACACTTGTTAAATATAGACAGTTCAGAGAGGGGGGGGGGGGGTGAACACCGTGGCGCTCTTGTAATTTTTCAGGACTCACATATCCAAATGACCCAAAGAAAGCGCCTCGGTTTGGCGAAGGTGACCCGGTCACTGCTTTCATTGGCGCATAAAGCGTTCTGCTTCCTTTGTTTTGAAGGCTACTGTGGCACGGCAGCAGCGTGCGAGGGCCAGCAGAGCGACCCGAGTCACTCTGTAGCATGAGTCGCCTCTCACTGGACACAGGTACACGCACGTAGTTTAGAGGTGCTCTGATACCACGCATACATGAGGCCACCAATCCCTGTTGCGGCCCGCCCGCGTCGTAAACTAGCGCTTTCATATAAGCTGATGGAAATACCTGCTTTGCCTGTCACTCGCCCAGAGATTCAGCGCATCACCTTGATGATGGCATACACGGAAGGAGCAGCAACAGCAAGTTTCGCGGGGCGCACGCGGCAAAAGGCACAACTCGGTCGCGATTTGTTCTTTCTTTCTCTTGTTTAGTGCATTCCGGCTAACTCAGAGGGCGCCTGTTCGAGGGCAATGCTTTATGATGCGGGCTAAAGCGCAGTCGCGTGTTATTTTCCCTATTTCGCGGGCTTCCCTTATCAGTCAGAAGAAATTAGTACGCAATAAGCACGTCGGTTAAAATACCGCAGTCATATGTCTCTCGTGGGAACTTACAAGTGCCTCATTGACACTTTAATGATTGGGACAGTACTTCTCAAGTTTTAAAAATAATTACAATTAGCTCATTAAATATAATTACCATAGAAATTACTGGCCGCTACTCAACTGTACTGGAAACATTATGCACTAGGTTTTCTTCGCGTTACGCCATTGCTGTTTTTAAATATCTTCCAAGGTGCATGATAGCTGGAACACCCTTTAGACTGATGCGTTCGAACCGTCATACAACACGCAAACTGCTGCCGCGATGTGCAGCATAAATGCGCACATCTATTTAGAATGGGGCACTATTTTCAACGCTTCGTAATGTGCACGTCGACTGTGTGAATTGCTGTATACAATATCTTTCGTCGTTTTCTGGGTGCTCTGCGGGGGACGGAGAGAGCAGGCGGCTCTTTCGCGTCGCGCCTCCTCGCCCGAGAACGGCCACTGACGAGAACCGCGAGCGCGGCCGCGAAATTTACCTCCAGTGAGCCAAAGATGCCTAGCGCGAGGCGCCGAGACCGGCGGAAACCGGACGGCGAAAGAGAGAAACGACTCACAGCCACGAGAACAAGAAACGCATCCCTTCCTTTTTTATGGTCATATTTCCCGGTCGACCGCATGATTCGTGTCAAACAGAAGCTTCAAAGAGAACTAGGCCTGCCACTAATGCGACCTTCCGAGGTCAATAGAAAGACGTACACAATACACTAAAAACGTCGTTATTCTGAAGATAGTTCTAAAATACATAATGAGCAAAGATGTCAGTAAATAATTTGCTTACGTAGATGTTCCAGGTGACCGTGGATGACAGCTGACTGCCCACTGTAACAATGCCACCCGGAAAGAAAAGTGGAGTTCGCCGTGTCGCCCGAGAATTCCCGGCAGTCGACACTCGGTGTTCTCGCACCTACCGCGCGGCACACCACACGGGCCAGTTTGTGTCAAGTTACTCGTCACGTTGTTCCTTCTTCACCACACTTTACCACAAGAAAGCGAGCACTCCGCGAAGCACACACTTGAAGGGCAGGCAGACACGACGCACAAAGCGCCTGCTTCGGGCGATGCCTCCAACGGCTCTAACTCCGTTTTCCCGCCAAAATAACTGAAGCGAGCGCCACCTTTCAATGCCTCCGCGTTAAAAAAGAAAAGAAAAAAAGAAACAGAAGAAGCGTGAGTCACACCCGCATGCACCAACCCGTCGCACGGCACCGTTGGGGATATGTATCCCGGTATGTATATGCGTGGCGCGATCGCCGGCACGGGGTTTTCTTAAGCGTGATTTTTCCGGTTCGAACGCATACAATCATGTATCACGCGTAAAAGAAAGCGAATGTGGGTTTTCGCGACCCGCGTCACGCTTAGAAGGTAGAGAACAACGCGTATTTTGAGTCACGTGGTACTCAAAAAGAAGTTTGCGACACCAAGCGGCGTGTTTCACGCTTACTACGCGTGACCAATTTTAGAGTGTAGGCTTCACCACCGAGCGGCTGGTTTCATGTGCCACGTCCTCGTAAATTGATTTTGTTAAGGAACATGCAATGAGGATGTTCCGCCGACAATTAGCTTATTTGATATGCTTTTTGAAAGGACGATGACGTCGTCGTTGCTGCAATGACCCCTGCGGATCCCAGGCATCAGTGCCGGGTGTACATTTCTGGTTGTCAAATTCTAATCCAGGTGATGCAGCACCAGCTCAGGAGAGCTACGGTGAGGTATAAGACTCCATGACAGTGGAAACCTTACCTGGCTTGAGCAACGGCGAAATGCAAGCGTGTTTCTATCTGGGCTCTTGGCGGCCGGTCTACCTAGAGCGATTGAAAACGTTTAGAAGGCACCCTTTTTTTTCCTTTTCACCTAGAGGAGAAAGGGTGGCGTTGCTGACGGCATGTAGATTTGACCACGTGGTCTTCATGAAGGGGACCAGTGCCGCTAGCACTGCCGCCTTAGAGAATGACTCGTCCATGGGAGACGTCGTCTTGGAGGATACGTCGTCCAAGGAGAACATGGGGATAGAACAGTTGTTGGGGCAGTAGCAATTTTCTTGCAGAAGCTAGATGTTAGCGACGTGTAGGTAAATAGTGCTCGTGCTCAGTCAGATTGAGTAAAACTGCTGCAGTTGAGTTGGTGGGGCCCTGAGACTTCGGACCAGGCGCTGGGTTCGTGGGGTCCAGCTTCAAGCAGACGGACTCCACTTCAAACCTGGCAAGCTTGTACCTGTGCCTCTGAATCGCACTCTGCGCACGCCTGGAATATCGGTATCTTCTGGCGCTTGCGTTAAACGCTCTCGACTCTATACTTTTCGGACTACGGCGCAAAACCAACCTCTGAAACTCCAAGCCAGTGGCGGTGTATTTATGCGGTAGCCTCAGGATTTTGGTGATTGACTTTCTGGTCCTCGACATCGTGCCCACGTGGGCGTGTGTATTTATGCGGTAGCCTCAGAATTTTGGTGATTGACTTTCTAATCCTCGACCTCGTGCCCACGTGGGCGTAGTATGAGCTCCCCGACTACGCACACTCCCCTATCGCAGTTGTGAATGCCTCTTGGTTAGAGCAGCAAATTACACGTTGTGGGCGGGAACCCGGGAAACCATTCATATAAATGTAGCTCTGCATGAAGTCACTGCCGTAAAGTTCATGTCCGCTCTCCAGCTCGACCTAGAGAGAACTTGCAACGGTGGTGAAAACATTCATTGCACTCATTGGGTGGTGGACCGCAGCCTCAATGAGTGGGGTGGTCCTCAGTCCAGGACTCCAATGGCAGACGCTAGCTGGCCGGCCCTCTCGATCAGCCATTGCTAGCGTTGTGGGGCCGTGCAGGGCAGAGCAGCCTTCCCAGAGAAAGGTGGAGATGTGCATAGCGGTGAGCCCGTCTGGTGGTCGCGGGCACTGCAATACACAATAGTAGAAGGTGTGAGTAGGGGCGATCACAAGACGGGCTACTGCTAGGGTACTCGGTGGGAAAGAAAGTGTTTGTGGCGCAAGTTTGGAAACGTGTGTCTAGAGCTCTCGCCTTGACCTGGCGTAGGCGCAGTAAGGTGTGGTGCTGCGGAGGTAGTGTTTTTCTTTGTGTGCAGTAGGTGAAGGTGAGTCTATAGTTGAGAGGGTCATGGGATGTGATGATAGAAGCTGCTGTCTGGGAGTCACCCTGCCCCTGTCCTTCCGCTTAAATGATATAGCGATGACTAGGATGCTTGACACCACGCCACGGAAGAAAGTTGGCTCTTCAAAGTCTACGACGCACATAGCCTGCCGATGAGCGGTTTACAAAAGGCGCCGGCCTTTAATCATCGTTTTCCTGGCACGTCAGCAACAGTGGTGTGCGTTAAAATCCCCAGTCAAGCACGCTGCCCTAACCTATAGATTCGTTGTCCTGCTCCTCAACAAAATCAGAGCTTCTTCTATATTGACCTAAAAGACCAGAAAAAATCACCTGCCCTACTCCCCCTCATCCGAATCACTACCTCTGACGGCCAACCCACCCCTATAGTTGACTGCATCAAGATTGTAGGTCTCCGTATACAGGCAAACGGATGTAATGTAGATAATCTCCGTACCCTACAGAATGGGGTTTACCAGACTACACGACTCATCTCTCGCATAGCTACAAAACATCGAGGAGTGAAAGAAAACAACCCAACCCGTCTCGTACAAGCCTTCGTCATCAGTCGCATAGCATAGTCACCCCTTTCCTAAACCTCAAAGTCAGCGAAACACAAAATTGAAGCTATGATACGTAAATCATACAAACAGGCACTATGTCTCCCCGTTACACTCTTAACAGACAAACTACTCTCGCTCGGTCTTAACAATAAACTAGACGAAATTATAGAAGCCCAACGGGTCTTGCAACTTGAGTGACTCACGAGGAGTGACACTGGAGGCCACATTCTTCAGAGTCTTGACCTCAGTCACCGCACTAACTCTGACACCCATGTCGACATTCACCCACTCATCCGAGACCAACTAGTAATCCACCCCTCCCTAAATAGATGCACCCGATTCATAATGAGGAAAGGCGCCGAGCGAAAGCACAGGCTTTACACAAGCAGCACTCCTCTAACTCACAAGTAGCCTTCGTGGACGCTGCAGAATACCCAGGACGCGAAGCCATGGCAGCGGTCGTAGTTGGTTCATCTCACCGAACACTAGCCGCCCTCTCCTTCCCTACTCAATCTCCCCGTAGGCGAAGAAATGGCTATCGCTCTTGCCATTATCCCCAGCCCTAAGATTACTACTATAATAAGCGACTCCAAATCGGCCATTACTAATTACTTCAACGGGCGAGTTGACCCCCGAAATTTACGCCTACTCTGCAGGCATGCCAATTTCCTAAACGAAAAATATATATCGTTTGAGCACAGGACCACTCCGAACTCCCAGGAAATAAATCGGCACACGAGGTTGCTCGAGAACTGATAATCCGAGAGCGCAGTGACGCCGCGGAATCTCCTCAACCGTTCTTCCATAGGAACTGCCTCTTGACCTACCGATCGGTACTCGATCACTACCGATTGTCCAGAGCTCGCTTCCCCCCCAGTTGCACAAGCTTTTCTTTCCTCCATGACTCTAACCGACCCCGCAGGGGCACCTTTTTTATTCAAGGGGACGGTAGTGGCGACACCGCGGACCCCAAGCCCATGTGGGTTGGACCCACCCACGCCCTAGGCTGCCGTGTGGCTGCCGCGTGGCCACGTGGCTTTGCCGTGTCCGGGGGAAAGGGCATCCTGGTGGCTGAGCCAAAGTCGGGGTTTGATTTGGACCTTCACGGCCCCCTGGCAGCGGCAACACGCCCCTTTGGCCCCCGCTTCTCCTAGACGGTGCCCCCAGTCTGACCCGTCCTGGGGGGAATCAGCAAGTCACCTTTGCTTGTCCTCTTCTTCACTCTTTCCCGTTCCTATTTTCTTTCCATCGCTGTCCTGTCGTCTTTCCTCTTTCCCACTTCTACATTCTTCTCCAGGCGGCGAGGGTTAACCCTGTGCAAGGACATCACCCTAGATTCCAACCATGGGGTTATAGTGGCGAGGTACAGTTAACGTGTACTTCAAAGCCACGTTCCCTTGTTGGGCTCGGGGGTGGACGACTGGCCTTGCCACCGAATTTATTCCATGTTCCATGGCTATCTTTTCAACTCCAGCAAAACACCGTGATCGACCTCCTAAAAGGGGTCGCACCGAAGCGCTCCGCACACAACCACCTCAGGCAGCTTTCAGCAAATACCTACTTGTACACTCGACCGACGAAAAACCTATCACCGACCTGTCAGTCTTCTTCATTGCCAAGTGTATTTAAAACATTGTTGTGAAAGACTACAATGCCAAAAAGATGCCCTCTGGAGACCTTTTTCTTGAAGTTATGCGAAAAAAACTAAAGCGAGAACGTCCTCACGCAAAAAAATTGCTAACTTGACCGTCACCGTTACGCCACACCGCACGCTAAACACTGTCCAATGTGTTATCTCTGACAAAAAACTCCTCCATAAGACAGATGAGGATATCCTTGAGGGACTGCGTGACCAGGGTGTTGTTGGTGGCCGTAGAATTATTATGAGAAGAGATGGAGCAGAGATCAAGACCAGACACATCATCCTAACATTTGCTAGCTCAACCCTGCCCGAAACAGTGAAAGCAGCTTTCCTTAGCTGTCGTGTACACGCCTACATTCCAAGCCCGAGGCGATGCTTTAAATGTCAACACTACGGTCATGGAACTCTAGCTTGCCGTGGAAAGCTCACCTGCGCGAAATGTGGCGAAAATGATCCCTCTTCTGATGACTGCAAAAACACGATCATGAACTGTCCTAACTGCAGTGGCTCACACGCTGCATACTCACAATCTTGCCCATCTTTGAAGAAAGAAAAAGAGATCATTCAGATCAAAGTAACCGAAAATATCAGTTTCCCTGAAGCACGCCAAAAGCACAAGATGTTTTCGGCTGCATCCTATGCAGACGCCGCCCGCCGGGATTTGGGGCTACGTTTGGTTAGTACTGCGACACAATGCAGCTTGGCTGGTGTGTCGCTGTCATTATCCCCCACTGAGCAGCCACCAGCTCCTGCCTCGACAGCAGAGAGAGAGAAAGAGAGAGAAAATGACTTTATTGAATGTTCCTGCGGAGGGAGGGGGCTACGGCCACGCAGGGCCGGCCTCTCCTAGACGAGGGTTAGGTCCAGATATTCAACTAGATATCCAACAGGCAGATATCCAACTGCGGACAACCTTGTAGCGTTCAAGCGCACCAAAGCCATGAGAAGGCGCATTCGCCGTCAGGCCAAAAACAATAGCTGGAGGTCCTTCTTAACTTCAATAAATTCTTTCACCGATACACGAAAGGGTTGGAACAGGATAAGAAAACTTAATGGACAAAGCACACATGGCTTATCCCTTGTTAACACCACTGGTGGCACCCTAGGGGACCAGACAAACGCGTTGGCACAACACTTCGAACACGTATCAAGCTCTTCACATTACACAAGCACATTTATACACTACAAAAAGTCAGCTGAGCGGAAGTCCATACGTGACCCCAAGCAATCAAATGACTCCTATAACTCTCCATTCTCCCTTCACGAGATCATGACTGCGTTGGCTGGTTGCAAGTCTTCGGCGCCAGGTGCAGATAACATTACCTATAACATGATCAAACACCTGCATACAGACACAATCAATACTCTCCTGTTTTTATTTAACAGAATATGGCGTGCTGGGCACTTTCATAAGGCATGGAAATAGGCTATCGTTGTGCCACTGCTGAAACAGGGAAAGGATGCCTCCTGTGTTTCAAGTTATCGTCCAATTGCCCTGACCAGCTGCTGGTGCAAGCTGTTCGAAAAAATGATCAACAGAAGGTTACTATACTTCCTGGAATACAATGGTATTCTCGACAGCTGCCAGGCAGGTTTTCGGTCGGGGAGATCAACAGACCAACTTGTCGCCTCCTTTGAATCCTATGTGAAAAATGCGTTTGTTAACAAAGCTTTGTATGTCCATATTTTTTATCTAGAAAAAGCATATTACATTGCCTGGCGCTACGGCATCCTGCAGGACCTAAAATTTTTTGGTATTTGTGGGAATATGCTTAACACCCTTGAAAGCTATCTGTCTGAACTAACATTCAGAGTGAGGGTCGGGGCTGCAGTATCCGCACTGTATATGCAAGAAAACGGCTTTCCTCAGGGTGGAGTACTTAGTTGCACACTATTTATAGCTAAGATGAACACACTTGGAAAAGCTCTGCCTTGTACCATTTTTTAGTCCGTTTATGTGGATGATGTTCATATCAGTTTCCGGTCCTGTAACCTATCTATCTGTGAACGGCAGTTACAACATGCCACAAACAGGCTTGTAAAATGGGCCGACGAAAATGGCTTTAAGCTAAATCCTCAAAAGAGCACACGTGTCTTATTGTCCAAGAGGCGTATTCACCCTGAGCCCACCGTCCAGCTCAGCGGAGTAGCTGTGCCTGTGAAGAAGGAACACAAGTTTTTAGGCATTGTGCTATATGAAAAGCTGTCATTTATTCCACATATAAAGCTACTCAAAATAACATGTATAAAAAGTATAAAAACAATGAATATCCTAAAAGTTCTGTCTCACCACTCCTACGGCGCAGGTAAGATGTGCCTGCTGCGTCTCTACAACAGTTTAGTGAAGTCGCTGTTGGACTACGGGAGCGTAGTATGCGGGTCAGCTTCGAAAACCGCTTTAAAAATGCTTGACCCTGTTTTGCACCTGCGGCTTCGCCTTTCGTCAGGAGCCTTCCGAACGAGTCCTGCACAAAGCCTATATGTGGAATGTGACCAGTGGTGCCTGGATGACCAGCGCTTACACACAGACCTATTGTATGTCGTGAAGACAACATACGTAAAAAATCACCCTTCTTCGTTTATTGTCAATGACACCTCTGCCATGCACTCGTTTCTCGGTCGGCCCTGTATATCATGCCTTTTTCGTTGAGAGTGAAAGTGCAAGTTGAGGAGCTTGGGATTTCTTTTAGCGAGTCCTACAAAACTTCGATCCCAGACCTTGTTGCTCCTTGGGAAATGTCTCCGGTTTCTTGTGATTTGTCTTTTAGAGCCATTAACAAAAGCACTGCACCAAGAGAACTCATCTTGCAGCACTTCCTACACCTACGACACAAATATCCTTACTCAACGTTTTACACAGATGCCTCCTAATCCGCCCATTCTGTGTCATGCGCTGCACATGGCCCAAACTTTGTTATCACAAAGACAATGAACAAAAATGCCAGTATTTTTACAGCTGCGGCACACGGCATTTTAACGACTGTGGAACACATTACAGAAACCAGAATACAGAGTTCCATTATTTTTACAGATTTCCTGAGTTAAGTACTAACTCTTCATTCAGGAAAACCAACGAGAAACTTCATTTTAAACCGTCTTATAAAATCCATAATGTCTGCCTACGCTCTAAAATTACCTGTAGTAGTGTGCTGGGTACCTGGGCACAGCAGAATTTCTGGCAATGAAATTTCTGACCGGAATGCCTCTGTGGCGGCCATCCGCAGTGTTGTAGATATCCCACATGTTCCCTACCTAGACATGAAGCCATTAGTTCGGAGTATGCTGCGCAGTTGCTGGCAGGTACAGTGGGACACACAAATCGAAAAGAAACTGCACATTATAAAACCACACATAGAGAAATACAACACACAGAAACGGAATAAGTTCACAGAAATATCAATATGCAGATTAAGAATAGGTCACACACACGCTACACATTCATATCTTTGAAACGGAACCCCACCACCAGCTTGTGAGAAATGCGGACGAAGACTTACAGTCCTCCACGTATTGACTGAATGCTTGGCATACCAGGACGCAAGGAAATGACGCTTCCCCGAACTATACACCTACACGATACCCTTACACCCATCATTGTTTTTATCTGATGAACCTCCGATCAGAAGTGAACGCCTTTTAGCCTACCTCGCTGACATTGGATTTTGGCACTCCTCTCATACCATGTGAGACATCAGAGCTACCCGATGCAAGTAGTCAGGGTGGGTCTGAGCGTTTTCATAACGTGCCAGGGACGCCACTGCCATCCCTGTTATGTTATGACGCCCCCACCACACACCTAAACATCGCCATTGTTAACTCTCATCTTATTCATCTTCGCTTTTTAGAGCAAGGGCCCTTTACACCCTAACGTACACTTTTTTTATCAAGTACATCACAATCATCGCCATGGCATTTTAACAACAAATGTGACAAAACAAACATTGTCTTGGCGCTCTTTGGCCTCAGACGCCCTTGCGCCAATAAAAAATACATAGTAGTAATAGTATGACTCTAACCGATGCCCTGTTTGCCATAAATACGCAGACCTACCACATGTGATTTGGTCCTGTGAAGAAAAACCCCTTCAAACTCTTGAAAAGAACCCCATTTCATTGCAAATTACGAATGAGGAACAGTGGGCGGCCGCGCTGCTCAGCACAGACCCTTTGACCCAGGTCTCCCTAGCCCAGGTGGCCGAAGACACCGCAGAGATCTACATGAATCCTGCCGTCACCGGAAGGACACTGAAGTCTTCCTGAAAACGGTCGCACCCGTGGCAACAATAAAGGTTTATCTGATCTGATCTGATCTTTGAAAGATCATACGTTTTGTAGCTACCTCGGCTTTTGTTCGACGAGCAACGATGCGTAATTTTCTGAGAAATAAGTAAGTAAACGTGGTGTTTCTTTCACCCGCTTCTCTATCATTTGTTTCGTGACGTAGCCATTGCGTCACAAAATAGGAGCGAATCTCCGGCAGCGTGCTCTCTCTGGTGTCTTGAGAGGCGGCGCAGAGTGGCGAGAGCAAAGCAGCTGGCGGCGGCGACGCGGCGGGGCGGCGCACACGTCTACTTCGGCAACGTTTGTGTAGCGTGGTCTACACTGGCCGAGGCTGAGCAGTTTGGCGTTGCTCCTGGAGAGCCGTGCTGCGCATGTGCGAGGAGCAGTGACGTTACACGGCGCACAGAACGTTGCTCGCTGCCCGGCGTCTCTCACACACTCGACGCGCCTCCTCCTCGTCGGCCTTCATGGCAGACGGTTCAAATTCTTACGCTCCTGCAGATGCAAGTGACTCGTCGGCTTCGCCTTCCCACCGAATGGAGTACGTGGTCGAGGGCGAGGACATTGACCCCCCAGGTGCTCACGGAACCCGGATGTCTCAACATTCGCCGCAAGATCGCCGCAGCTGAAGCCACAGCAGCAACGTACGGACCACCCAAGCCCCCACCGCTGGCGACCAGCCACGCAAGCGCCGCCCGAAACGGCACAAACGCAAGCCCACACCACCTGAAGACCCTCTACCGGACAATGAGATTAAGGTGATTCTTCGTCCACATGGAGGCCTTGACCTTACCAGCGTCAACGCAGCGACTCTAGCTGATGTCCTGCAAGACCAAGCCAAGCTACCTCGACACGCGGCAGACCAACTACGCCTGCACTACAGATCTAACTTCATTGTCGTGAGCACCCCTTCGGAAGTTCGGGCGCAGTGTTACCTTGAACTCCCCCCCCTCTTCTGGAAGGAAGCCATTTACGCCCTAGCCAACCACATTCCTCCTCCCAGCGCCACTGTAGTAGGTGCCATCTTCACGGTACCGCCAGAAGATGATGCAAACACTATCCTTGAGAGCCTGTTGAATTACAACCAGTCGCTTCGAATCAACGACGCAAAGCGGCTGAACAGCTCTACAATTGTGCAAGCGCTCTTTCAAGGCAACGTAGTACCCAACTGAATACGCTACAGGGCAGCCACTATGCGCTGCTACCCCTTCAAAAGAAAACAAGAGGCATGCTTTGCCTGCTGGCGCCCCGGCCACCGCAAAGACGTATGCCCTCATCCACCCACCGAGAACCGTTGCACCACCTGCGGCACGCTAGCACCCCAGCCAAACCACCCCTGCAGGCCGTCGTGTATCCTATGTGGCGCGGCCCACCTCACTGGGTCGACTGGAGGCACCAACCGCTTCAAACCACGGCGCAGGACCACTTCACAAGCCATGACTGGGCAACACCTCGCTTCCCTGAAGACAAGTAGTACGCCTCCTGCCACTTCAGCACTCACCCGAACCATCACCGATACCACCGGCCAACCTTCCTACAGCCAAGTCACACAAGGATTCCCTTCTCGCTCACCCGGAGGCCCCGCATCACAGGTGAGCCCCCAGAGCCCTCCCAAACTATCCCCTTCCTCTCTATCCAATTCCACACACCTTACGCGCAGTGCACTAGACACTAAACACTTACTTCGCGAAATGCAAACAATGCGCGAAACAATCCTCCAACTTCGCCAAGAGAACGCGCGCCTCGAGCAGGAAAATCATGCTCTCCGCCAACGTCTCAACTCCCCCACCCTTAACTCCCCTGCTGCACCAACGAAGCCAGAAGCACAAGCTACCCTTGCATCAGACTCCCACCCTCCCCCTCTCAAACGAAAAGCAGAAACCAATCAACCTCCCCAAACTGCGGCCTCTGCCCCCACCACGCAGGAACTACGTGCCGAATGTCAAGAGCTTTTTCTATCATTTCAAAACAAAACGACTGAGCAAATAACTGCGCTCCAACAATCAATGCATGACCTTCACACAGAGGTACTTGACTGGATGCGCACCATCACCCAACAGCCCCTGATCACAGCCCCTCCCTTACTAGCGCCCATCGACGCCCCCCTTCCTATTGATGCTGACGCCGAGCAAGAACTCTAAATGCACTGTTTTCTGGCAATGGAACTGCCGTGGATACCGAAACAAGCGGTACACTCTGCAGGCACTCCTCACCACATTGCCCAAAACCCCTGATATTATAGCTTTACAAGAGACTGGACCCAATGTAAAACTACTTAATGACACACCCCACCTTAACCCTCACTTTCCTTAAGTGGCCACGCTAATTGAACGCAACTATAGCGTAGAGCAGCACACTCTCTGTTCGGACATCCCCCACATTTTCACCGTTATACGGCGGAAGAAACTCGGACAGACCAGGCTCCACGTTCTCAATATATACAGTTCTCCGAAGCAAACAAAACATGCCTTCCGCGACCTCTTCCACTCTGCTCTCACAACCGCCAACCGTCATCCACTCGTCATGCTAGGTGATTTTAACGCCCCTCACATCGCCTCGAGTTATCACCGCACCACCAAGAAGGGTCGCCTCCTCTGGGACACTATTCAAGCCCTCCACATTACAGCACACAATGAGCCCGATCTAGCCACCCGAATTGGTACCAGCGTCCAACGCGACACGGCACCCGACCTTACACTCTCCCACTGCCTCGGTCCGGCCGCTTGGCAACCTACTCCACATACACTGGGAAGTGATCATTATATTACCGAGCTAAGCACCTCGCTACAGCTATTCCCCCATGAACATCCCACCCACACTACGATCACAGATTGGGACGCCTTCCGATTAGAAAGCCAACACATACCACCCCCACAAGGGAGCACAGAGGAGGACTTAGAGGAGTGGGTCTCTAACATTCTGCGTACAAAACAAGAGCACGATCGCCCAATCGACCCGGACATTCCTGCGGAGTATGTAGACTCCAAAATGCTTCACCTTTGGGAAGCATATTCCAGTCTCGAGCGAAGGTGGAAGCGTCACAAACACCGCCATCGCCTCCGCCGAAAGTTAAATTTACTTCGGCAGGAAATGACGAAACATGCAACCTATCTGGCCAGAACCAGCTGGATCCAACTATGCGACGATATGAGGGGCAAGCTTTCCATGCGTCGCACATGGGCCTTACTCCGTCATCTCCTCGATCCCACAAAATCCCGAACGCATCAACACACGCGTATAACCCAGCTCCTCCATGGTTTAAACCTGTCCCAAGAGGCCATTCTTCGACAGCTCCACACTACATACATCCCGAAGCCATTTCCTTCTGACTCCACCCCCCTTTTCTACACCGGCACCCCTAATTCGGAGCTAGATGCTGAAATTGCGCGAGAGGAGGTAGAGGCAGCATTACGCGCCCTTCGACGGCAAACGGCTCCCGGCCCGGACAAAATCTCGAATAAAATTCTTCGCCATCTGGATGACACATCTATAGACCACCTCACCCAATTCTTCAATACACACTGGAACGCTGGTACACTACCTCGTAGTTGGAAACACTCCGATATCACTCTGATTCCCAAGCCAGCCAAACCTCTCGCACTGCCTAATCTACGACCAATCTCGCTCATCTCCTGTCTCGGAAAACGTTTCGAACACGTCATTCATAATCGGCTATCCGCACACCTTGAAGAACATTTCCTCTTTCCCCCCAACCTCATAGGCTTCCGCCCCGGACTGTCCACACAGGACTCCCTTCTGCAAATACACCATGATATTCTACAACACCCCCCCACCAGAGACTATGCGGCAATCCTCGCCTTAGATCTCCATAAGGCATTTGATCAGGTAGGGCACTCCGCCATTCTTAGCTCCATCAACACACAGCACCTAGGCGATCGAACATACACCTACATATGCAATTTCCTCACTGATCGCACCGCCACTCTCCGACTGGGCACCGTCAAATCAAACATTTTCGACATGCCCAACAGAGGCACCCCCCAAGGGGCCGTTCTTTCGCCTCTACTATTCAATCTCTCCATGCTCCCTCTCACAAATGCTCTAGAAAATATACCGTCCCTCCACTCGACAATATACGCGGACGACATTACACTTTGGGTTACGCAAGGCAGCGACGCCCACATAGAGGCCACACTCTCAGCAGGGGCTGCCACAGTCTCCTGTCTTGCTGCACAAGCAGGCTTGACTTGCTCGGCGTCTAAATCAGCACTCCTACTTCTTCCTCCCTCCACCTAGAATTAGACCCACTCCCCTGACCACCATTCAGGTAATGCTGGACGGACAACCAATCCCCCGGGTCTCCCAGCTTCGCCTTCTCGGCATGCATATCCAAGCCAACAGGAGCAGCACAGACACCATACATCTCTTGCGCACTCACACCATCCAGACTATTGGTCTCATTAAACGTATCACGTCTAGGAAACATGGGCTAACGGAATTAGAACGGCTGCGAATTGTGCAGTGCTTCCTGGTGAGCCGTTTTTGCTATCACCTCCCGTACGCACAGCTCACCCCCTCTCAACGTACCTCCTTCGATGCCTTACTTCGGAGAGCCTATCGCTCCGTGCTGCTACTGCCCCCCCACGCACCCACCCAACGACTCCTCGCGCTTGGTGTACATAATACCATAGACGAACTAATCGAAGCACATCGCCTGGCCCAGCTTACGCGCCTTTCCCAGACCCCGGCTGGTCGGCAGATCCTCGATCGAATTCATGCCAACCCCCCGCTTATACTAGATCCTCCAGCTCACATCCCCCGGCTTCTCCGCGGGCGTCTCCACATTAAGCTGATCCCGCGAAATATGCATCCAGCTTACCACCGCGGACGCCGTCTAGCCCGAGCCCAAGCACACCTCTCCTGCTACCCTCCCTCTGAGCATACTCTCTACGTAGACGCAGCGGCCTACCCCACCCATCCTGCCTTCGCACTCGCTGTAGTAGGCGCTTCTCCAACAATCCCTCAGGCTTCAGCTACAGTCGCCACCACCTCCTCGGTAACTGCGGAAGAGGCAGCCATTGCCCTGGCCCTAACTCAATTACCTACCCCCCAGATCATTTTATCTGACTCCCAAACTGCCATACGAAATTACACAAAGGGCGTCATTTCCACAGCTGCCCTCAAAATTCTTCTTCAGAATCCCCCTGCCCACCGCGTGATGCTGCTGTGGACTCCGGCCCACACCGGCGTAGGTTGTAATGAGACGGCACACCAACACGCCCGAGCTTTGATATCCCGGGCTCCCGTTTCTTTTACGCCTACATACGGCATCCCCGAAATGTCCCACGCGTACCTACTTACGTACAGGGACATAACTCAACACTACCGCCTCCTCCGCAGGAACCTACCTCCCCCGCACCCTTCACTTACTCCGCCGGCAGCGCACATGTGGCGGCTCTTACAAACCCACTCTTTCCCACACCAATTCACCTCCCCTCACTGCCCCTCATGTGGTGCGCTGGACACTCTCTTCCACTCGCTCTGTGAGTGTCCGCGCGACCCCTTCCCCCTTACCCCTCCTCTTCTCACTGGGAGCAGGCTCTGGGGAGCTCCGACATCGCAACGCAAGAAGCCGTCACGGACAGAGCCCTGGACGTCGCGGGGGCCCTTTGGGCCTCCGCCACCCCCCTACCCTGAACCCAGTGTAAAATAAAGTGGCACTACTACTACTACTACTACCGACGCGCCCAGCGTTTTCGGCGACTCCGTTCCGCACGTGGCGGCGCGGTCCACTTGATGATCATGCGAGGGATGGCCGGGTGTAGAACCGATGGCTCGTGCGTCGAAGAAACAACGGCGTGCGCCTGTGGAACCAGCTTAGCACTGGGGCAATCGGTGACGCTGCGCCAGAGACGCTTGATAAATATACATGTGTCCCATAATGCTTATACCGTGAGTGTGTGTCATTGAAGCAGCAGTAAGCATGATAATCAAGCTAATCCTAGACAACCAGGAAAGGTAAGAACAACCAGCTGAACCTTAGCTCACACTACGTATATCCTGGCGTAGCCGAGCTAAGCCACTGCTAATTTTTTGGCCAAGGAGGCTGACTCGGACTTTTCATTTCTAACTGACGGAATGAGAAACGTGTTTAGATGCTTGAGCGGTCGGTGTGCCTCATACTCCGGCGTCCCAGACCCTATCGAGCCAGCTGCGACTATGGAGAGCTGCGTTTTGAAGCATCAAGCGCCGTTTAGAAATACCACGATCGCACCAACTTAATATCGTATTGGTGTCGTCCCTAGAGGCTGTCCAGCGATTTTGCTCCCTGGATTGTATTCCTGTGAAGCCTGAAAACAATTGTATATATAAAAGCATACCTGCTATCAGGAACTGACGTGAGGCGCTATGTCGTTTCAGGTGCGGACCCTGGAGAAAGTCCAGAAGACCTCCGCTCTAGGATCCGGTGCGCCACCCACCAGGTGCTCCTTGTTCGGTACATGGGATCCGGCCGTACTTGACTTGTTACTCTTCGAGGTGCGCTGGAGCGACTGGGCCGTTTCTTGTACAACGGGTGCGTACTTCGCCCACGTCCATACAAGGCCGGACCGGTGCACTGTTATCGATGCTTTCGACAGGGACACATGAGCAAGTCGTGCCCATTCCCTGCACCGCACCCCCCCGACTACCGATGCATCGGAAACACCAGCTACGCCGTCGGCTGCATCGCCACAGACCGAGTTTCGGTGTGGCCTGCGCGGTACAGATGACCATGCAATCACGGACAAAAATGTCCAACAAAATGCAAAGCAATGCGCGCCAAGCGGCGCACTTGGCGACTCCAGTCCTGTCCCAGCGGAATCCCTACGTCTATCCGGTTTGGCTGCTTGCAGGAAGGTGGGTAGGATGCTATAGAGGAAAACAATATGGAGCCTCCAGAGAACTCCCAGTCCAATATTACCACAGCATTCCCCGGCCGACATACCGCGACGTGCTCTGACGCTCCCTCCGCCAGTGGAATAAGCATAGCCAAAAAGGAATGGAATCTCCTGATACGGACGAGATGGTTGAGGTGGACCGTCAGTTGGCCCTCCTCCAAGCTGAGGTCACGAAGCTCACCCAACGCCGTGCTCGGCTAATTCGTGACCCACAACGTCAGCAGCCTCCACAACAACAAGGTCATTCCAATCAGACCAGTTTCTCGTCCTGGAACCGGAACACGCCCAAGCCTGTCACCTCTGCCATCAACCACCAAGAACCTCTACACTTTGTGGTGAACCAGTTACAGCACTTGGTGTCGGTTTTAGCAGCCCAACTTCACTAGGTGTCACTCCAGTATGCCTGAACCACAATATTTAGTGCAGTGAAACTGTCGCGGGCTCACAATTAAAGTTAGCTTCGAGAACGTCTTCGCCTGGGCAAACTTCGTGATCGTCCTTTCCTGCGACAAGAGACAAATTCTCTGCCTCGCCTTCCCAATTTCACCGCTTACGCTAATCCATCCATACCTGATCGGCACTGTGGCTCTACCACCTCTCCGCCAGCAAAACCGCCATTTATGTACTAACGTCTCATCCACAAACTCCGGTCCCCTTACACACATGTGCACGGCATCGCAAGAAGTGGTTGCGATCGAGGTTCAACTGCCCCGGTGCACTGTAATTCTTGTGTCGTCTTATGTGCACCCACCCAGCGGACGTGCACCTCGGCTACAATTGGGCTGGCTATCATCTCTACGCCGTTCGAACGCAGCCGGTCCCATACTTGTGGCTGGGGACTCCACTGCTCGTCACTGTGACTGGGGTACCCCACCTGAAGCCAACGCGGGCGTGTGTTACTGGACCACTTTGGCGATGCTACCGTTACGCTACTTAATGACATTTCGTGCCCTCGGATGCCACCGTGCTCGTGTCCTCGGATGCCACCGTGCTCACCCCACTTAACATATTGACTTGGGGTTGATACGGTATCATGGCAGCGAGAGGCAGGCTGTTGGGACAGTGACGATCACTCCATTAGGCTTGGCATCACCCCGAACTCGACGCATCGCCTTCGACGTAGCTGCACTGTGGTAAATTGGGATAATTTTCGTGGTAAAATCAACACAAACGTCACGGGGCTCAGCCCGGATCCCACCGTTGTTATTAGGCAGGCTCTGAATGACGCCTCTCAGAAAACTTGGGTAGAGTAATCCCGGCCAAAACCTGACCTCCGACTTATGCAGCTACGGGCGCAGCGCAAGCGGGCTGGAGAGGCTACCTCACGAGATCCCTTGTCTGTAACGGCCCGAACACGCTTCCGACGTTTGACAGCGGCTGCCAGATCATCCATCTGGCGCAGGTTTCAGGGGATGGAAACTGGTGGACGCACTCCAGATGCGGCAGCGAGTGCATGTTTGGCGTCGGGCAAGAATCCGGATCAATTTGCCACCGATGTTGCCCGCGCCTTGTAGCGTGCCTATGACATCCTTCCAGCTACTAGCCCGTGCCCGCTTCTTCTGTCGCACCAGGTTGGCTCTGCGCCCTCTGACGACGCGCCCTCTAGCTGCGACTGACCACGCCAAATTTAGGACGGCTCGGGGACCTGACGGCGCATGAGGTGTACAAGAACCTCGATGAACCTGCGCTTAGCCATCTCCTCGACTACATCAACAAGGTTTGGCTGTCTGTCCAAATACCAGAGTCGTAGCTTCACGCGGATGTTGTGGCTGTACCGAAGCCAGGGAAGCCACCCGACCATCTTCCCAATTTGTGCCCAATCGCCTTGACGTCTACGCTTTGCAAGCCCTTCGAGTGCATGCTGGCAGCTCGACTTCTATGGTAGTTATGGCACCACCTGGTCCAGATTGAATTTATACCTAGTCTGGGTACAGAGAATGGGCTTGGCCATTCGTCGTTAATGGTATTACTAGGCGGTCGTTCACACGAAGTGCGGACAGTCCTTGCCATGGGCAACCACAAGGCCTACGATAACGTCAGCCGCGGGGCTATCCCGAAAACTCTGCGAAGCCTTTTCTCCCAGAAAAGCTCTGCTCTTTCATCCAGACCTTTCTTACTAAAATATATTTTGCTATAAGAACTGGCGGGACAAGCTATGACCACTAAACACCAGTTCGCAGAGTACCCCAGGAGCCGGTTATTTTGCCCCTCCTTTTCAATATTATGATGCTGCGCTTGCCTGAAATCTGGACTCCATACCGGACCTGCATTTCCTCGTCTACGCGGACGGCATAACGGTATAGACCGTCCACCGAGACCTGCATCAGCAAAGCGTGTGCCTTCAACAAGCCGTGACAGACACACAGAAATGGTGTCAATACGCTGGAATGACACTTTCAGCGAAAAAAAAACAGCTGTTCTGCCCGTGGCCAGTGCTTCGGGCCGTCGCAAACTGGCTATTCCCCTCTCATACTCCAACTCTCCGGACAACCCGTATGCACTGCCACATCTCTTCGCGTGCTAGGGTTGGAAATTTCTGCGTCTGTGTCAGCTGCCATGTGGCTTCGATCTGCCCGACAAAAAGCAGGCCAGATGCTTCATCTGATCCGACGCACCTCGCAGACGTCTGGTGGTTCCTGCTCCAAGATGGCTCGTCTCCTGGTGATGTCTGTACTAGAGCCTCGACTGGTTTATCAGGTGCAATTCCAGTACCTTACTCAGATGGAGTGTGCCCGACTTGAGGCTATTAATAGAGCCGCAATGCGCACCATCGCCTGCCTCCCTAGAATGACCCGGACAATATCTCTAGGCTGAGGCTCAGCTGAGCACGCTTGAAGAACTGGTTGAACGACGTCGCTTTCACAAACGTACATTTGTTGCGGAAGCAGTGGCCTTAGCTAGTTACATGGGTTCTTCCTTACCTGCTTCACCAGATCGCTCTGTAACCAGGCCGCCATGGCTGTATCACCAGGTTACCGACTATCGACCACTGACTCGACTTTACACTCGATCGACCAGAAAAGCAGGTGCGAGAGGAACACTACTGACAAATGAGACCCATTACGAGGCGGAGGCCTTCGTGGACGCTAGGGCCCAGGATGGCGTTTTATCTACTGTGATGCAGTGTCCCGTCTACCCAGAAGCTTCTCAAATTTTTCTCTACCAAACCATCCGCACCCTCCCATCTCTACTGGCGGAGCTCACAGCCATCCGGGGTGGCCTGCAGACACTAACGTTGGCCCTACAGCGCGTCCCAGTGGGTTCCCTCCTGCATCTTTATACGGATTCCACGGGGGCGATAGGGGATTTACGTTGAGTATCCAACCATCGCATTCTTTCAATTACTAGACACGTACCCCTGCCCTTTCCGGCTGTCGTGGGTTCGGCGGAATACGCTCCCTGCTCACATTGGAGCGGATAGGGCTTGACACCCTACGTCTATTCCTCGTTCGCTGCCAATGCTATCTGTCCACTACACAAATTTGTCCAACGGAAGGACGATCTGCGTCGAGCCACATGTGCCCTCATCCCACCGTGTAGAACGGACGTCCCCAGTAGACTTGCTCGCTGGGAAGAGGTTTTTCTGCGCGTTGGAGTGCCAGCTGTGACCCGGGAGCGGCCACTACTCTACGATGCCTCGTTCGATGACACCTGCCCCTTCTGCACAGCTCCTGCCGAACAATTGATTTGATTGATTGTAGGGTTTAACGCGCCGACGCAACGCAGACGATGAGGTGCGCCGTAGTGGAGGGCTGCGGATTAATTTTGACCACCTGGGGATCTTTAACGTGCGCCGAAATCTCGTACACATGGGCGTTTTTGCTTTTCGCCTCCATCAGAAAAGCGGCGGCTCCTGCCGAACAAGCTGATGCGGATCATCTATTATGGGCGTGTCCTTCAATGAACTCAGCCAGAAGTCGTCACCGTACAGGCACAGGCTTCCACCCTGGAAAGCCTCCCGACCTCCAGCGGTGGCACGGGGGGCCCCACCACCGCTCCCTTCTTGCCTTCCTCCGAAAAACGGGTGCCCCTCTTCCTGCGAATAGGTTGTTTTATGCCACAGGTCATTCTATAGCAAAACAGAGAATATCAAGCGCAGCGTCCTGGGCTCCCGGCTGGCGCCTTTACATCACCTCTTCTGGCGATAACAGCCATTGCGTATTATCTTCTCTCGCACAACGCGAAGCTAGCCTGAAATAAACCCTCTTCACGGCAGCCGTGTCTAGTCGTCGTTGCCCGCGCTGAAGGACGCACGCTTTACGGATTATCAACGGCGGCTCGAAGCGAACGGGCGGATCGGTCAGCTAACCACTTGTAGCAAGTTAATTTCACGGGCGACTATGTTCGAACTGGCCGCACTTTTCCGATAGCAACATTTAAATAAAGAAGTGTTACTCCTCCTCCCCCGCGCGCAGAAAACAGGAAGCTGCAGTAACGTCACCAATTTGGTGGAAGGTATTCGCTAAATGGATTCTTCAGTACCATCCCATTATTAGTGATTTTAGTTACAGCCTCAGCTACATTACTTCATACATTGTTAATTTCGAAACCTTGCACGTGTGTCGTGTAGAGCGCAGTTGGTTACAAAAATGTTTTTTTACTTCCCGAACATGTTTAGTGACAAGATTTTTATGTTTCTTGAATGCTTCGAGTGCTTCAGGTGGTTTATTCACTATAAATGCTTCATAAACTCGAGGCGTTCTTTATGTACCGGAGGTGTTAAACCTTCTTTGCGTGTTTTATGCCTCTTGTCAGGACAGCACTGGAAATAAGTGGCAGAGAACTTTTTTTTACTTAACTCGTACGCTTAATTGGGATCCGCTAAGAAGTATCCACTAATGCCTAGTGTGCGAGGAGTAATGTGCCTGCATGCAAATTGCGAACACAGTATGTGGGTGTGCTAATGAATTTGCTTTTTAACAACAAATCTGTATTTAAAAAATTATTCAATTTATAAAATCATCGACGATTATTTTTCGCAGGTAGTATTTCAAGACGGTGTGCCCGATTTATTCATCTGGTGCTTAGTGCAACGCCATCTTCGTTCCAACACATACATCACAGGCTTACGCTTCCACATCCTCACATCTTTTTCTTGTGCCAAAAGCTTTCCGGTCCAACCGAAACAATGGTCTCGTTCGATTAGCAGTCTTCGTTTCCTAGAAAGCCTTAACAGGGCC
The DNA here is from genome assembly GCF_048455015.1 of Haemaphysalis longicornis. NCBI lineage: Eukaryota > Metazoa > Arthropoda > Arachnida > Ixodida > Ixodidae > Haemaphysalis > Haemaphysalis longicornis. Next base: position 165,853,354 of record NW_027526203.1, read on the forward strand.
CTCGGTGCTGGTCTAGCGGTTCCTATCCCGTTTTCCGGGACAAACCGGGGTTGGGGTCCTTTCCATCCTTCACGCTGAGCCCATACCACGTAGAGGACAAACCGTTCCGCTTCCCTTCAGCGGTGGGCACGTTGTATTCCGATGTAGTGTTCCCGGGGCTGTTACCGAGATGGGGTGATGGGAAATGCTGGTGCGTAGATGGTTTCCCGGGTTCACTGCGAACAGAGGCGGGAGCAGCCACGTTGCTAGTAGCCACCTTACGCTGCTTCTCGGCAGTTAATTTTGGCGCCTTGGATGAATTGCCGGGGATAGTGGATTTGGTCGTGAATTTGTAGATGCTGGGAATGGCAACTCCCGAAATGGCGTCGGTACTGTTGTTTTTGCTGGCACCCCTCGCGCCCTCCACGTCCAGTTCGAGAGGGGCACTGCTGTGCTCTTGAGTGCGCCACCCTGCCTCGGAAAGGAAGCAGACCATGGCGACGGATGCCGTCATCGCCAGCGTCACCGAGATGGCCGACACTTGAACGATCCACATGGTAGGCCTGCGGAGCGGCAGAAAAGCTGGGTTGCAACGTTTATACAGATGTAGTCTGGGCAAGTTTTCTAGGTGCAACACGTGGTAAAATCGCAACTGTCGCTGTACCCGCGTGTGAAGTACGTTTACCAAGATAACAGGTGCAAATATACCGTGCGAAGAAACGGCAGCATATTAGGCAAGACACACTCGCCGGGCATGATAGTCACCTCGGCGAGTTAATCAAGGTCATCGAGTAAGACGCTACCACGCGACTAACGAAGAAGTTTATGCTTTCTAAATGACAAGGGAAGCTTTGCACAGCGCAGTGAGACACAATTATATCTGGCGCCGCTTTCTTCCGCAGCCATTCATGCAGAGAGTATGCAAGTACGGGAGAACTGAAAGGGTCGCTTGCGTTTTACAAACCGCTTACTGCACTGTGTATACAGAGCAGCCACGTTTGTTAGCGTTCTTTTATCGCCCATGTCCGCGAAATGCAGATCGACCACCGTCCAAAGGATAGCCTCAACGAAGCTTTGCTTCCTATCCTTGACGCCTAAACTTCGCGTTACATAAAACCAAAACCTGAAACGCTACGTTCGCCAGGCTGTACATGTCGAACATAGCAGCCCCTAAAAGCGTTGATATAAGCAATAAACACTGCACCTACCTTCTAAAACTGTACGAGGAAATTACTAAAATAAAAGCAGTCATATACTGTGAAACGTTCCCTTTTCCTGGTGAGTTTAATTTAATGTCACTGCCACTTACACAGTCCCTAAATCAAATATTGCAAAACTACTAAATTAGCCCTATGGGAAAATAGTTCATCCAGAATAAAACAGCTGAATGGTTGTTCCCGCAAACATGATAAAAACTTGGATCTCTTACTCCTTCAGCAGAAGCCCGTCCACATCAAATAGTTAAAGAATAGCGAAAAACTAATGCAAGTTCTCATTCGCGGGCATTAGGAAACTTTTGGGAACAATATTTCGGGGACAATATGCATAGGAAGGGGATAACCAAGAGCGAAAGTTCCCGTCCAATGCGAGTTCCCGTTTAACGAAGACGGACGAGGCACGACGTGCGTGCAATCCACTGCCTCCGGTGTTGTGCCAGCTAAACAGAAACGCAGGCAGTCAGAGATGCCTCGTGGCAGCCAGATGCATACTGAGCAGCAGTGGCGAGGCGTCAGACTAACGGATACTGGTGATCCGAGTAGCTCGCGTGGGCCGTTACGTCGCCCCGTGCTTTAAGAAAAATCTCCGTGCTTTTTTAAGAAAAATCTCCAAGCTTTAAGAAAAATCTCCGTGCATATTTACTCAACCTCAATGAATAATTTGCTTAACTGGTTGGGCCCTATGTTTTTACGCTATATTTTCATACTATATTTTCACTTACGCACTCCTGACCTGTTTATTGCTTTACTATTTTTGCGACATTGTTTTTAACAATCTTTGTTAAATTTCGCACAGTGCACATATAACATCCATAAAAAGCTCTTTGAGTTGTATTTCGCACTAACGCATTACATCTTCTTTTCACTGCTGACTTTGCTGCAGAATTGAACTTTTTATTTTCTATCTTTAATAGGAGGTCCCCCTCCAGCCTCGTGCTCTGGGACCTCCTTCTGTATATTTTGTTATGTAAATATGTTTACTGCAAATACATGTCTTCTTCTTCTTCGATCCCGGCTGCGGTGGCAGTTTTTATGTAGCTGTGTTTGCGTTTATTGAATAGCCTCAAGACTTAGTGGAAATTAAGCGAGTCCGATCTATATCCAGGACACAAGGATAGCCTCAAGAACACTAGGCAGTGCCATGGAGCCCCCGATGGTAATGGGCGTCTTTCAGCAAATTTATGCCTGCCCCCATCAGATATTTCCTACGAATGCCCTTAGTTCCAGCCTGGGCGTTTCCATAATAAGTAGTGAAGGTCTGTCGGAACCGTTTCATAAGAGCAGGTTGAACATTTGACGCCCCTTTCCATCCACTAGTGCTTGCAGGTGTAAGAGCCACCCCCAGCCGGATCCTTCGTAGTACAACCTCCGCACGCGTATGAGAGGACACGTTCGGCGTCGAAGATACTCCTTTGCAGCCATTCGTGTGGCCCATGAGTCACTTGGGAGCTGGGCAGGGGATGTTGGGGCCGGGCAGTCATTCACAGGAAGTCGGCCCTTTCATTTCCTACAATACTGATGTGACCAGGAAACAATGACACAACCACCTTTGATGGTATTTTGCTGTGGAGCTGGTGAATTCGTTGGCAGATGATGGGAGTCTGCGCAACCTGTTTCAGATAATGGACGCCCTCTGTAGAGTCATTACGAAGGTTGATGGTTGTCAAGGCTCGATGGCAGGCGGCTGCACTAAGCAGGAAGTCGTGTATAGCCTGAGCAGGATTGAGGTGCACGTGAAAGAGGCGTAGGATATACGGCCTTCGAGGCTGGGATGAGTGTGGCTGGTCCACGCTGGGACTCCCCCTGTCGCTGTGCATGAAACATCGGTGTATAAGAGGCCTTCAAGGTCTGGTCCCGGGTTATTTGGGAGGGGAAATAGCTGTACTTTACCCTCCTTGGTCCGCCGTTTCTGCGGATGACTTGTCTTGTTGGAGGTGATAACGTATAAACAAAGGGTGGAAGGTCATCCTGACTTTCCGAAGGAGTTGAGGTGCCCGGATTCAAGTGGTCGTACAGTGCGTGGCCGTTCTGCAAACATTCGTCAGTAGTATTGATCTGAGCTTGTTTTTGGAGGACGGGTACCAGTGTGATGCGAGGGAGACCGGTGATAGCTATCATGAATTCTACATTAATAACTTTGTTCGCAAACGGTTAGACGCTGAAACTGGGCTTCATAAACCAATCGTGGTTGGAGCACCGCGTACACCAGCCTCCGAGCGACCTCAGTTCTTGCACCACCCACTTTTAGTGCGATGCGGCGGATTAGGCGAATGGAATTTGCCGTCGTTTCCCTCACTGCTTTCAGCCATTCTGTAGCAGAACCAGCCTGGTGAATATCCAGGCCCAGAATACGGAGCTGCATAGCTTCAGCAAGCCGATGAGTGCCTGCACGTAGAGATGGAAGGTAGACGGCAAGCTTCTTGCGGCCAGCTTTGTTAGCAACTGTCATCTACTTCCTATTCTCGGCGGAGAATGTAAGACCAACCTTCGTTGCAAATGCCTGGATAACTTCAAGACCATTTTGCAGCGCTGTATACTGTATTTGTACGTTTTTGTGTGTAGAAGATACCGGGACATCATCCGCATAAATGAGGAAGCGTGTGTGCGGCAGTGTCGATTTTCCACGCTAAGTGAATAAATACAATGTTAAAAAGTATGGGTGACAGCACAGCTCCCTGGGGGGCACCACGCACCGAGTGAAACAGCTCCAGTGGCTTCCCATCTACACGGACCGCAAATGTACGGTTCTTTAAAAAGGCGGTGACACAACCGCACGACATTGCCGGCCCAACTCGAGCATAGCACGAATGATGGCGATTGGGATAGACGGGCGTTTGTATGACGGAGGTGAAGTGAAAAGTCCCGTGTGTGGAAGCTGCGGCGTGCTTTAAAGATACCCAGGTGCGGGAAATATATACTCAGCCCTCCACTTAGGTGCCCCTCTTTGCCCTGTCGCATCTTCGGCGTCGAAAAACCACGGGAATAAATTTTTTTTGGCGGGAGTGCCTTGAGTGCACTCCGACGGTACTATGTATAAGCACTCACCTAAAGCGCCGTCCACGGGTGTTACGATGAAAAAATGCCGTGCCTGTGCACTACTTCACCCTTAATTAACATAACGTAAACTAAAAGAAAACATAACCTTGAAAACCAAAAAAAGAATCATTTAAACACCGAAAATTAACCTAAACCATGAAAATTAAAATTAAACTTATGTAAAAATTCCCTCGCACTTCCCCGAGGGGGAGAGTGTGTAAGTGCGAATGCACGGTTGTTGATTGCGCGATTACGGTGGATATCGTGATCTTGGAGTGGAGAGGAGGCGCCCAACACCCGCAGTCACTGAGCGGAGAGAGGAGGAGGAGAGTAGCGCCCGCCGTTACGGCGAGGGCTACACGAGCGCCCTCACGCGTCGGAATGCGCAGCGCCCGCTACGCGAGCGAGAGCTCTCCCGCCCGAAGTGGAGAGGAGGCGCCCAACACCCGCAGTCACTGAGCGGAGAGAGGAGGAGGAGAGTAGCGCTCGCCCATTTCCCCCCGTTGCTAGGGAAGACGAGGAGGAAGACGAGGAGCGCGCGCACCCGCAGCTGTTGCTATGCGGACGACGGCGGCGGACGATTCAGGCTCGCTTAAGAAGTGCATTCGCACTTAAAAGTATCAGAGGAATTAGGAGGACTTGACCCACCGCCTTTTGTAATTTGTAACAGGAATCTAAGATGATAGCTCTACGCCGCAACGGGAGCCGCCATGGCCACTGGCAGTTGAGTCTTAAAAATTCGAATGTCGTCAGACGGCACACTAGCAATGCCCGTAGTACCGAGCTGAAGTGCCGTCGCATGGCACTCCAGACACTGCAATTTTTTTTCATGCATAACAACTCTTTTTCGTATACACGCTGGTATAGCACCTCAATGATTAGGCGAACGTCTTACCATCGTGGGAATTTCCTTCGCTAGTGGTGGTCGGAGCTGGATCAAGGGGCGACCATGCGGACACTCACTCCCAGCCTCTTCCTCTTCCCCCTCTAACGACTGACCGGTTCGCTGTCTGCAGTCTGTAATCGGCAATTCGGGGTTCCCCGACTCCAGTGGTTCATATTCCTGTTCTATGAGTAATAACATTTAGGCGATTTCTTCGAACTAGGTCTTGGTGTTCCGCCGCTTTTCAAGCATTTGTCGATCCCGAGGACGTGGCGACGACTCATATGTACGAGAGTACCTGGAAAACTTATCGAAGGCCACATCATCGTCATCGCTACCACGACGACCATCATCACCACAACAGTCACGTAATAACTTCGACACGACGAATGTGGAACGAGTGCGACGGAGAGCTGAAGTTCAGCGCCAACATAGCCGATAGTAACCGCAGGACAAAGAAGTTGTCAACTGGAAACACGGCGACTGGGGTATAGTCTAAAGACAAGTCATACCGATTTCCCAGCTGTACGCACTGTTACGAATCGGCCCGCCGTCGTACTTTCCCGCATCACTTCTCGGCTGTGCGGCGAAGCCACTGCGCGCGTCTTTCGAGCAAGGCGCCACCGTGTCGGTGACTCATACATTCACGCCTCGACAAGCCCGGCTCAGACGCTTCGCTATCAGCGCGATCAACATTCGATGGCGCGCTGACACAACAAGCTCAGGCCTGTTTCAAGGACACAGTGGCCCCGTCGATCGCAGCGGAATCCTCCTCTCTTCCGTCTCTCGGACTGAGCATGTACCGCTGCAACTGACTGCTTACGAACTCTGGAAAGAGCGTTGTGTGTGTCTGTGATTCTCGTAACGTGCGCACAATGGAGAGGGAACGCTGTTTTGACCGTTACCGCTTTTGGGTATAAATAGAAGCCCCGCAAGCGCTATAACCCATTCCTGTTAGAGCAGCGAATGCATGCTGTCACTCTGCTCGAGTCCTGTATTGTAACCTCGCCCGTCTGGGCATTGTTGTTTGGCCTCGGCTCACCTCTCGCTATGACGTAAACAGTTACGTTAGCGTACGGCTTCTGGACTTCTTCACGGCTGCAACAGCGGCTGGCCGCTCGCTTTATACCACGCTACCATTCGTATGTCGGAGGCGACGGAGCTCGGATCGGGTGCCCCCACTCGGTCGCAACAACTGTTGTCAGCGCTGGGATGAAACGGTTGCAACAGTACGCGTGGGACCTCCAAATACCTGTCTCAGCCCACCGCACTGGATGTGAACACTTCACAGGGAGTGCCTGATGTTGAACTTTTGCCCGAAACTTAACAAGGCTTCCTATAAGCACTGTACCATCAGGTTGTGGTTGCAGTCAAAATAATACCAATAAGACTTACTCACAGAAAAATGTACACGAAGCAGTACCAACTTTTAGCAGAAGTATTCTTCTTCGATCTATCAAGAACCTACTTAGAAACTTAGATCTCCCTACGGAAATACCACCAAACTTGTATATTAACAGCGAAGCTGTTTGGCAAATCGTAATTCTTCGTGTCCGCATTAAAAATACCAAGAAATTGGCGAGCGAGCGCACGTGAGCGCGGGCCTCGCGGCGACCACGGCACAGCTAACAAAACCAAGAAAATGCCTAGCGCTCGTCTGTGCGTGCCTCGCGACGACCGCCCAGCGTCTCCTGCGCACGTTTGTCAATCCAATTATACCACTTAGGGAGTTTGGCCAAGATTGAAAAAAAAAGCTCGAGCCTTCATCGTAATCGTGGCAACACTTGTTCGGAACGAGAAAGTCTCGCCATAACCTACGTTCCTCCAAGATGATGTCCAATGATTGTTACTTCCAAAAAACAAAAGAAGCATAGACTAATAGCACCAATGTTGGAGTAAAGGTCGTCGCGCAGCAAAAAAGAAGCAAACCGTCTGCAATCATGGACTTAAACCATCGGGATGGCTTTGAAGGTTGCGAACAGTTTCCGTATGAGATTGAGAGAGGTGGGTCACGTGAGTATTTTGCCCTCACATAAGATTGCTTGTCACTGTTGCCAATGAGTAGCCTAGGGTGGGCTAATCAATACGTCATCCTCACTCTCAAATTGTGACGTCCCTTTTGTGGGCGGGGTTTTGGTGTAAAACCGAGAGTTTTGATGTTTTGAGAAAAAGAGGGGGGAGCCCCCATCGACGCGGGCCCTGCCCGACCTCTTTTATAGGATCATAAGCCTTGAGAGTTGTAAATACGTAGTATAAATAAAGTGTACATATTGTACATCTTGTTTGCTTGGAGTAGACCGTCGTCGGCCACGTGCCGTCGGCCAACGAGCCATCGAGTAATCGTTTGAGCAACAATCTCTTCAATCCTGGAGTGGCCGATCCACCTGATAGGGTCACATGATATTCGTAAATTTAACTGCGTCTATGCGCGCTTAGATCCCCAAACTACGCTGTAAGTGTGAAAGCGGCCGCGGAAACCGGTCCGCAGACAGCCGACCTTTTTACCCGCATACACTGCTGGCATCACCATACCAACCCTGCAGCCCAAACCCTTCCCTCGGAATTGGACGGCACAACCGCTCCACAACAAGTGTACGTCGATGCAGGAATGGGCCAAATCCTCCCAGACACCAGCCTGGTGTGCCCCACTCTCCCGGAAGTGCAGGAGATATTCTGATACCTCACTGACGCACCTCTTCTTTCAATCGTGGGAGTACCTGCGGCCATCCGGGATGGGTTATCCGCGTTAGAGCCCTGCCTCCGTATAAACCCACCGCCGCGCATTCACCTATACACAGAATGCCCAGGGAGCTTGGATGTGCGATCCCGATCATCTCTCGAAAGCATAGCATGGCAGACATTGCACAGACTCCTCACTTACACACATAGCTCGACAAAACTGAATGCCACTCACTCACACTCACTCAAAAAAATATATTTACACTAAACCACTCACTCGCACTCACGCTCGCCACTCCGCCCTCACCACTCGCTCTCACTCACACTCACGCTCGCCACTCCACTCTCACTACTCGCACTCACCCGCGCTCACGCTCTCCACTTGTGCCCAGCACTTGCACTCCCTCACTCTCACGTTCACCTCTCCGCCCTCACCACTCGCACCCACTCGTGCTCACGCTCACAACTCGTCGTTAGCACTCGCACTTACTCGTACTCGCGCTCGCCACTCCGTTCTCACTACTCGCACTCACTCGCGCTCACGCTCACCACTCCGTCCTCACCACTCACACTCACTCACGCTCACGCTCACCACTCGCGATTGCGAGTTCCACTCGCGGTGAGCCCCACTCACCACTCACGAGTTCGAGTGCTCTCACCACTCACGAGTGTGAGTGCACTCACCACTCGCAAGTAGTGAGCCCCGCTCGCGACTTGCGAGCGGCGGGTGTACTCGCGCGATGTGCGGTGCTTACCGCTTTGAGCGCCGACCCTCGAGCTATTCTTCGAAGGAGCCGCTCGCAGTGGTGGACCACCACAGCGAGCGGCTGCTGCGAAGAATAGCCAACGCGAGTAGAATCTCAAGGGTCGGCGCTCATAGCGGTAAGCACCGCACATCACGCGAGTGCACCCGCCACTCGTGAGTGGTGAGAGCACTCGCGCTCACGAGTGGTGAGTGGGGCTCACCGCGAATGGAACTCGCACTCGCGAGTGGTGAGCGGGGTTCACCGCGAGTGGCACTCGCACTCGCGAGTGGTGAGCGGGGCTCGCCGCGAGTGGAACTCACACTCGCGAGTGACGAGCGGGGCTCGCCGGGGGTGGAACTCGCACTCGCGAGTGGTGAGTGGGGCTGACCGCGAGTGGAACTCGCACTCGCGAGTGTTGAGTGGGGCCCGCCGCGAGTAGCACTCGCACTCACGAGTGGAGCTCGCCGCGAGTGGCCCTCGCACTCACTCGCACTCGCACTCACCAGCCCACAACGATGGCGAGGCTCACTCACCACTCACTCATGAGTGGTGAGTGGGGGGTGTGTGAGTGCACTCGTGAGTGAGTTTGCCGACCTATGCTTACAGACAGCATATGCACAATTGAAACCGTACGAGGTCCTGACGCAGAGGTAATCCACCAAGATTCACATGTATCTTGCGCTACACCTCGCCGAGACACATGCCATTACTGAGTCAGTCATGTTGTAACCCCACTCCATCAACCATATAACCATCCGTAAAGCCAGTCAAATGGACACACGAAGACGGGACTGCTACTAGCCCCCTAGCTACCAACGCACATCCATCGCGAACTCACATGCTACACAGCAGTCCCAGCCATCCATTCGTTTGACTTCCTGGAGTGTGTCTCCGGACACCACGACATCGTAAGGAATGCAACAGCTCGTTCCCTGCCTTGTGCAAGTATACCCAAGCGACCCTCAACCCTAGCCCCCGGACTACGGCCCGGAATACGAGCGCCGTCCGTCGTGACGCTCGGAGGCAGGTGAAGAACCTCCGCCTTTCTTGAGGCAGGTGAAGAACCTCCGCCCTTCCCACTCGTGAGGTTACACGTCCCGAAGGAACTTAGAATCGCCAGGCATAGACGTCATTCCCCCTCCCTTGCGACCTCATTGGCCAGCTCATTACACCCCGAACTGGCGCACCTACCTACCAGGTGTGCGGCGCCTTTCCTGATGCGAAGCACAGCTACTGGACTTGTTGTCGCGCCAGGCGATTACCCCCTTCCTATACCCCCCCCTTTTAACCACCTTATTTACCGTACACCTGTGAAACATGGGCCACTCCTTCACCAGATCTTAGCCCGGTCCTTAGGTCTCGCCTCGCCCTCCACATTGCCCACGTGGTGGCCCTGAATCTCGCGGAGCACCCGTTTAGGCGCCTTCAAATATCCTTTCTCTCTCTCCCTCTCCCCCCCTCTCTCTCCCGCTCGCTCGCTCTCGTGAAGTCATTAAAGATTTAAGAAATCGGAGAAACACAACTTGGCTGACTTATAAGGTTATAGCTCCACTGGACAATTACCGGACTTGGTATGTGAGAACGGCACTTTTTCCTGTACTGCGTCCGTCCAGCGGCCGAAATTGCTAATTAACGGCGAGCAGGCACGCAAATGATAATAAACAGCGTTCCTCATTTTGCGTACAACCCAATATTTACTGGCGCCTACTTATTCTGCCTGTAATGTAATACGAATGCCAATCCAATTATTTTTTAACGTAATTATTGGCAACTTGGGGTGTTAAGGCGAAATACTGCACCTTTGTGAAAAAACGGCACTGTCTGATAACAGAAATAGCCACCGCTGTGAAAAGCACAAAACACTTATAAAAGTTTTGGAAGGTTGTGGAAGTGAGTGTGGGAATTAATTTTGATACAGTCAATCACTCAGCATGAAAGCAAAAGTTTCCACGCAGAAGTTCTTATAGGGATAGGACCCAGGTTTTGAAGACTAGTAGCGGAGTGCGTTACCGCAGCGGGTTAAACCGTCAGTAAGGGTCCAAACCACGCGGAGGAAAAACGGCACACGTGGACCGTCGGCGAAACAGCTTGTGAATAAAGATGGTGCCACTCTTGATATCTGATATCTGTAGCAGTGATAGCGGCCTAGTCCCCATCTGGGGATGACAATCCGCGTCAGGGTCGGTGTGGCCAAGTGTCGACCGTCGATTCCAGAGAACTCGCACGGGGTCCAAGAATTATTTAACAATGCGATGCACATCACAGGTGCAGTCCAGGGACTCGGCAACGCGTCGGAGTTCCCGAACAGCCTGGGTGAATGCTGTGTATAGGTGAATACGCAGCGGCGGGTTTATAGGGAGGCAGGGCTCTAACGCGGATAACCCACGCCCCGGATGCGTGCTTCCAACCGCTTCGCTGCACAGATAACCCACGAACATGTGTGACGTCACCGCACGCGCTACTCTTTTGAGCGCCTGCTAAAAGGAGACTACCATTCGTGTTCTGTGTCCTCGATGTAGAGTACTGAGTACTGGTGCTGATGGCTTGGTTTCGAGCCCCAGTATCTCATAGTTTTTTCATTTCGTAGCTTTTTTCTGAATTTACTTTTCTTCTAAACACAGATATACGAGTTGTTTTTGCTAATAATAGTGATTTGGTATGTTTTAGGTCGCCTTAGCTTTGGGCCGCGCAGCCAATTACGACATTATATTACCGTCTTCGTCTTGCATCGCGAACAGACACGTCACGTGCTTGCTCAGTGCAGCGAAGCGTTTGTAAATACGCATCCCGGATGGCCGCAAGTTCTGCCACGATTGAAAGAAGAGTTGCGTCGGTGAGATATCAGAATATCTCCTGCACACCAGGCTGGTGTCTGGGAGGATTTGGTACATTCCTGCATCGACGTACACTTGCTGTGGAGCGGTTGTGACATCCGATTCCGAGGGAAGGGTTTCGGCTGCAGGGTTGGGCTGGTGATGCAAGCAGCGTATGCGGGTAAAAAGGTCGGCTGTCTGTGGACCGGTTTCCGCGGCCGCTTTCACACTTACAGCGTAGTTTGGGGAGGTAAGGGCGCATAGACGTAGTTAAATTGATGAAGGTCATGTGACCCTATCAGGTGGATCGGCCGCCGGAGGATTGAAGAGATGGTTGCTCAAACGATTACTCGATGGCTCGTTGGCCGACGGCACGTGGCCGACGACGATTTACTCCAAGCAAACAAGATGTACAATATATACACTTTATTTACACTACATATTGATAACTCTCAAGGCTTATGATCCTATAAAAAAAGTCGGGCAAAGCCGTGTCGATGGGGGCTCCGGTCTCTTTTTCTCAAAACATCAAACTTCTCGGTTTTACACAGAAACTCCGCCCACAAAAGGGACGTCACAATTTGAGAGTGAGGATGGCGTATTGATTAGCCCACCCTAGGCCACTCATTGGCCAGAGTGACAAACAATCTTAGGTGAGTGCAAAATACTCACGTGACCCACCTCTCTCAATCTCATACCAGAGTCCTTCAATGCCTAAAATGCCTTTCTGGTCATGAAACTTCACCGTCAGGCTATGGGAGAGCTTCGTACGATGCCGCGCCGCGGCGCTGGTGTTGGTCGGAGGGAAGCCGGGGGCGTGGTCAGAGCTCGTTTGGCAGGGAACGGACCACAGAGTACGATAAAACAGACTCTCGCCGCCTTATCAGCAGTGCGCTTTCACTTTACGTGTCGTGGGCCGCTCAAATGTACTTATCATTTTGTGAGTGGCGAAAAAATTTGGTGCGAACGGGCATGCTGCTACTGCGTTCCTACCCGCCGGTCTGGCTACAGAGCAGCGGCGGCCGCCCGATGCCCTCCGATCTGCGGTGGCGCCACTCGCGGTAGCCTTTGTCCCCATACGAAACTTGGCCGGGAGTTTCATGACCAGACAAGCATTGAAGGACTCTGCTCATACAGAAACTGTACGCAACCTTCAAAGCCATCACGATGGTTTAAGTCCATGATTGCAGACGGTTTGCTTCTTTTTGCTGCGCGGCGACCATTACTCCAACATTTTTTGGAAGTAATAGTCATTAGAAATCGCCTTGGAGGGACGTACGCCATGACGTGCCTTTCTCGTTCCGAGCAAGTGTTGCCACGATTACGACAAATGCTGGAGTTTTTTTCCCCAATCTTCGGCAATCTCTTTAAGCAGGTATGCTAGGCTTCACAAACGTGCGCAGGGGACGCTGGGCGGTCTCGAGAGGCACGTCCACACGAGCGCTCGGCATTTTCTTGTTTTTTAGCTCCCGGGTGGTAGCCGCAATTTTGGCCAAACTCCATCAATGGGTATGCATGCTTGGCTTGACAAACGTGCGCAGGGGACGCTGGGCGATCGTCGCGAGTACGCAGACACGAGCGCTCGGCATTTTCTTAGTTTTGTTAACTGTCGGGCGGTCGCCGCGTGGCCCGCGCTCACGTGCGCGCGCTAGCCAATTTCATGGTATTTTTATCTGCGGATACGGAAAATTACGATTTTCTAAACACCTTCATTGTTAATACACAATTTTGGTGGTATTTCCGTAGGGAGATCGAAGCGTCTAAGTGGGTTCTTGATAGAAAGAGGAAGGGTACTTCTGCCAAAAGTTGATGCTGCTTCGTGTAAGTTTTTCTGTGAGTAAGTCTCATTGGTATTAGTTTGACTGCAACCACAACCTGATGGCGCAGTGCTTCTAGGAAGCCTTGTTAAGTTTCGTGCAAAAGTTCAACATCAGGCACTCCCTCTGAAGTGTTCACATCCAGTGCGGTGTGCTGAGACAGGTATTTGGAGGTCCCACACGTGCGTACAGGTGGCAAATCGGTCCGAATTCTCTTTAGCCTATACCCCAGACGCCGTGTTTCCAGTTGACAACTTCTTTGTCTTGCGGTTACTACCGGCTACGTTGGCGCTGTTGGCGTTCTCCGTCGCACTCGTCACACACTCGTCGTGTCGAGGTTATTACATGACTGTTATGGTGATGATGGTCGTCGTGGTAGCGATGACGATGATGTGGCCTTCGATAAGTTTGCCAGGCACCCTCGTACGTCAGACGTCGCCACATATTCGGAATCCACAAATGCCTGAAAAGCGGCGGAACACCAAGACCTAGTTCGAAGAAATCGCCTAAATGTTCAGACTGTTGTCGCAACTGTCGTAATATCTTTAAATATGGCGTCATTTGACGTCTCGGCCAACCGAAACGCGTGAAACGCCGTTTTTTTACGTCCATAGCGCACGATATGGCTGTTACATCGGTAGTCTGAACATAGCCTTACTCGTAGAACAGGAATATGAACCATTGGAGTCGGGGAACCCCGAATTGCCGATTACAGACTGCAGACAGCGAACCAGTCAGTCGTTAGAGGGGGAAGAGGAAGAGGCTGGGAGTGAGTGTCCGCATGGTCGCCCCTTGATCCAGCTCCGACCACCACTAGCGAAGGAAATTCCCACGATGGTAAGACGTTCGCCTAATCATTGAGGTGCTATACCAGCGTGTATACGAAAAAGAGTTGTTATGCATGAAAAAAAATTGCAGTGTCTGGAGTGCCGTGCGACGGCACTTCAGCTCGGTACTACGGGCATTGCTAGTGTGCCGTCCGACGACATTCGAATTTTTAAGACTCAACTGCCAGTGGCCATGGCGGCTCCCGTTGCGGCGTAGAGCTTCCATCTTAGATTCCTGTTACAAATTACAAAAGGCGGTGGGTCAAGTCCTCCTAATTCCTCCGATACTTTTTACATAAGTTTAATTTTAATTTTCATGGTTTAGGTTAATTTTCGGTGTTTAAATGATTCTTTTTTTGGTTTTCAAGGTTATGTTTTCTTTTAGTTTACGTTAGGTTAATTAAGGGTGAAGTAGTGCACAGGCACGGAATTTTTTCATCGTAACACCCGCGGACGGCGCTTTAGGTGAGTGCTTATACATAGTACCGTCGGAGTGCACTTAAGGCACTCCCGCCAAAAAAAATTTATTCCCGTGGTTTTTCGACGCCGAAGATGCGACAGGGCAAAGAGGGGCACCTCAGTGGAGGGCTGAGTATATATTTCCCGCACCTGGGTATCTTTAAAGCGCGCCGCAGCTTCCACACACGGGACTTTTCACTTCACCTCCGTCATACAAACGCCCGTCTATCCCAAGCGCTATCATTCGTGCTATGCTCGAGTTGGGCCGGCAATGTCGTGCGGTTGTGTCACCGCCTTTTTAAAGAACCGTACATTTGCGGTCCGTGTAGATGGGAAGCCACTGGAGCTATTTCACTCGGTGCGTGGTGCCTCCCAGGGAGCTGTGCTGTCACCATACTTTTTAACATTGTATTTATTCACTTAGCGTGGAAAATCGACACTGCAGCACACACGCTACCTCATTTATGCGGATGATGTCCCAGTATGTTCTACACACAAAAACGTACAAATACAGTATACAGCGCTGCAAAATGGTCTTGAAGTTATCGAGGCATTTGCAATGAAGGTTGGTCTTACATTCTCCGCCGAGAATAGGAAGTAGATGACAGTTGCTAACAAAGCTGGCCGCTAGAAGCTTGCCGTCTACCTTCCATCTCTACGTGCAGGCACTCATCGGCTTGCTGAAGCTATGCAGCTCCGTATTCTGGGCCTGGATATTCACCAGGCTGGTACTGCTACAGAATGGCTGAAAGCAGTGAGGGAAACGACGGCAAATTCCATTCGCCTAATCCGCCGCATCGCACTAAAAGTGGGTGGTGCAAGAACTGAGGTCGCTCGGAGGCTGGTGTACGCGGTGCTCCAACCACGATTGGTTTATGAAGCCCAGTTTCAGCGTCTAACCGTTTGCGAACAAAGTTATTAATGTAGAATTCATGAGAGCTATCACCGGTCTCCCTCGCATCACACTGGTACCCGTCCTCCAAAAACAAGCTCAGATCAATACTACTGACGAATGTTAGCAGAACGGCCACGCACTGTACGACCACTTGAATCCGGGCACCTCAACTCCTTCGGAAAGTCAGGATGACCTTCCACCCTTTGTTTATACGTTATCACCTCTAACAAGACAAGCCATCCGCAGAAACGGCGGACCAAGGAGGGTAAAGTACAGCTCTTTCCCCTCCCAAATAACCCGGGACCAGACCTTGAAGGCCTCTTATACACCGACGTTTCATGCACAGCGACAGGGGGAGTCCCAGCGTGGACCAGCCACACTCATCCCAGCCTCGAAGGCCGTATATCCTACGCCTCTTTCACGTGCACCTCAATCCTGCTCAGGCTATACCCGACTTCCTGCTTAGTGCAGCCGCCTCCCATCGAGCCTTGACAACCATCAACCTTCGTAATGACTCTACAGAGGGCGTCCATTATCTGAAACAGGTTGCGCAGACTCCCATCATCTGCCAACGAATTCACCAGCTCCACAGCAAAATACCATCAAAGGTGGTTGTGTCATTGTTTCCTGGTCACACCAGTATTGTAGGAAATGAAAGGGCCGACTTCCTGTGAATGATTGCCCGGCCCCAACATCCCCTGCCCAGCTCCCAAGTGACTCATGGGCCACACGAATGGCTGCAAAGGAGTATCTTCGACGCCGAACGTGTCCTCTCATACGCGTGCGGAGATTGTTGTACTACGAAGGATCCGGCTGGGGGTGGCTCTTACACCTGCAAGCACTAGTGGATGGAAAGGGGCGTCAAATGTTCAACCTGCTATGATGAAACGGTTCCGACAGACCTTCACTACCTATTATGGAAACGCCCAGGCTGGAACTAATTCGTAGGAAATATCTGATGGGGGCAGGCATAAATTTGCTGAAAGACGCCCATTACCATCGGGGGCTCCATGGCACTGCCTAGTGTTCTTGAGGTTATCCTTGTGTCCTGGATATAGATCCGACTCGCTTAATTTCCACTAAGTATTGAGGCTATTCAATAAACGCAAACACAGCTACATAAAAACTGCCACCGCAGCCGGGATCGAAGCATTGTACTTGGGGTTAACAAATAGAAAAATATGTTGTCTAATAACTGGCGAGCATAAAAAGAGGCTGGAAACGCCTTTTTTGCCTTCTAAATAGTTATTCCATCAGATATATCCTCCAAAAAAAAAGGAATAGGGGTCTGTGTCATGTTTGCCACGACCTATTGTTTGTAAATGTATTTAAATGACGTGCTGCTACTGGGGCAGTTGGCTACTGCCTTTTTTGTGTTATTTCTAATGCTATGGATACTGATTTTTTTTTTGCGTGCGTGCAGTATCTGCGCACTGCGTTGCGAGATGGTTTTGCATCTCGCTGTGTAGTTTAACTTTGCTTCTATGCATGCCAAGTGGACCTTTATCAGGGTATACCATTTACCTCTTGCTGGCTTGCGACTGTTGAACGAAAGCGAACCGCAGACTACAATTTCAAAACATGGATTCCTTGGACGCAAGAAATTAGTCTATTTTGAAACTCCGTTCTTTATGCCACAGTAACATATAAACCTCAGATTGAGCGTAAAAAAATTGCCCTCGCAACCAATAGGAGCGCAAATGAAAAAAATATTTATTTGTGGGGTAGAGGAACCGACTAGAGGGGGTAGCTTATCTTCATTTGCACGATTGTCCCTGTGCCGAACAAAACAAGTAAGAAAATGGGAGATACAGACAATTCACTGAAAATCATCTTGCGCGGACGTTTGTTAGACAGTGTCAAAATCGATCGGGAGCTAGACCTCCAACCTGTCCTAGAAAGAGCCTTCCCGGAAAATCCTCTTCCGGTGGCGCGGAGCAAGACACAGCTCACTGAGAGCTTACAAGGACGCTGAATAAATTCGTGAGCTACATTGAGGGAATAAACGTTTTCCAACAACAACAACATTCAGGGCTTGAATTCTCGAATGGGAAGTAGAGCTTGTGAGGTGCCGTACAGACGAGGAAGGCCATGGAACTATATCGGCGAATACTATGCTCCGAACGTTGTTCGTTCAGGGATCGGGCATCAAATATTCCATTGCGAAAATTTGCACGTGGAAAGAAGCCTCAGAAAAAAATACAATATACGATCTATATGGTGAAGTGACATTCCCCTTTTCCCTCCTATGTCCCTTGTCGGTGTGGTTTCGTGTTTCGTTTTCTCCGTCCTCCTATTTGATCTCTTTGTACCAGTGAATTTATTTCAGTTCAAATTTTTTGGAGCTCTTAACTGCTGGGCGTTGGCGTGCCAGATACAGCTGTCTGCCACGTTGCCTAGAACAAACCCATAACGTGCGTATCGTTTGCACAGCACGGCTTATCCGTTGGCAAGCATAGATACCTGCGCGGCGATTTGTAAAAAAAAAAAACATTGAGTCCTACCAGGAAACTTCTATTGTTTTGTACGCAGCAGTCAATTTTCACCGAAAAGCCGAATTTATATCACAAGGTGACTTGAAAGGGCGAAGCAGAAAACTCAGTCGACGGCTCGCTCATCGTGTTGCAGAAAAGCGAGGAGCAGGACGAGTGTTGCCTGTCCTCTGGTGCCAAACTCATACCGGAAGCCAAGGATGAGGATGGCGCGACAAAGCAAGCCGGGATACTCCTGAACAGCCCGGGGTCCCATAGTGCAGCACCTTCGCCTTCCCATGTGGTCGTGGTTCCCGGAGAACGGCTGCACGCCGACCGGCCCAGGAGACACGCAAGGCGGCCTCGACGCAGGCCTTCGATTCCCGCGGCCGCTAGGTAAGGCAAAGTCCGTTCTCCCTTGGTGTGAACGTGTTGTTGCCGGGCCAAAAAAATAATGTAGGCCCGTCACCAATACGCTGTGTCTCGCCGTGCAAAATGACGCTGAAGTCACGAAAGAAGGGACACACGTCATGTGAACTTGGAGGGAAAAGTAACGTGAGTAGGTTTCAGCAATCCAAATTATTGGAGCATCTCCCACTATTGCACAGGGTATTCAGGAACCCAAACAAAGTGTTGCTAATCGAGGCATTTGGAAATACTGCTTTATGTAATTGTGTCCCTCACAATGCTGTCCCTGACTGACCCCACTATCTTGAGGTTGTGTGTGTGCATACGTTGAACATATTTGCCTTTTAGAAACGCAGCAGCGAGGCAGCAAGCCCTATTAGATATAGAACATGACATGACCTTCGGTTCTCCACTTCTTGCTCCTTGCGGGCTGCCAGATCCAAGAGACAGACGGAGCGGTGGCAGCCTTTTATTAAAGACGACAGTCTTTCTTGGACTACTTAAACCCAGAAATTTTGGTCTGTCTGTCCATCTGTCTGTGACTCGATTCATTCACCCGGCCAAAGCAAGATAGATGTTGCGCAATAGTCTTATATACTCACAGCCAAAGGTAAACATCTAAGCCCGATTTATATGTTCATACTTGTCAACTTTGTTGAACAAGAACAAGACATTACGCAAATATAAGGCAGGAAATTAGTACACAAGGGATATTGACAGTGTTCTTTTATTAAAAAAATCATGGATGCTTGGTTTTTCGATAGCAAATGATATTCTACATCTGCTGCAGAAAACCGCCGCCTGCTGTTGCACGCGCCACCTCCTGGCGGCATATGAAAAATCACGCGGCAACAGCAACGAAAGGTTCCACTAGCTAGGTTCCACGTTCTGCTTGGAACGCACGGGAAGCACGGCCACGCGGTTCTATAAGCCTTCAAGTCGGCCGCCTCGATTCACGCGCGTCTCCGCCGTACCGCAGCGCTCGCATCGATGTACCCGGCCTGTAGAGTGGAACGCGGTAAATTCAAATCACCTTGAGCAAACCTTTAGTGCGACGGTACAGGAACAGCATGAGCGGTGAGCGGGAAAGCAAAGGGGGGCATTTCCTTGGCAAATGTCCACAAAGACTATCGTCTTTTGGCGACGTTTGCAACGAAAGGAACAGATGCGCGGCCAATTTTTTCTCGGGGCTCGTTCAGTTCCGGTTCTTGCAGCCAGGTGGCCACCCAATTAGCGTTAGCCGCAGAACCCTACTGTCTCTCCTGCGGGATTCGCTTCCGTTTGATCAGTTCCGGTCCATAAAAGCACGGGGCGACGTAACGGCCCACGCGAGCTACTCGGATCACACGTATCCCTCAGTCCGACGCCTCGCCACTGCTGCTCAGTATGCATCTGGCTGCCACGAGGCATCTCTGACTGCCTGCGTTTCTGTTCAGCTGGCACAACACCGGAGGCAGTCGATTGCACGCACGTCGTGCCTCGTCCGTCTTCGTTAAACGGGAACTCGCATTGGACGGGAACTTTCGCTCTTGGTTATCCCCTTCCTATGCATATTGTTCCCGAAATAAGTTTCCCAATACCCGCGAATGAGAACTTGCATTAGTAACTATTTGATGTGGACGGGCTTCTGCTGAGGGAGTAAGAGCTCCAAGTTTTTATCATGTTTGTGGGAACAACCATTCAGCTGTTTTATTCTGGATGAACTATTTTCCCATAGGGCTAATTTAGTAGTTTTGCAATATTTGATTTAGGGACTGTGTAAGTGGCAGTGAAATTAAATTAAACTCACCAGGAGAGAGAGAGAGAAACACTTTTATTGAGTCCTGTGGTCAGCGGTACGTGGTGGCCGCCGGTTGAAGCCTGGCGGCGACGGTGGCAGCTCTTGTGACCAGGTGTGTTTGCAAGTCCAGGTCCGAGCTGCCCAGCGCACGCTCCCACTGTTCATCCCTATTTACATACGGGAAGGGGTCTTGGGGGCATGCCCACATAGAGTGGACAAGTGTTTCGGGGGCGCCACAAAGGAGGCAATTCGGTGAGGGATACTGATCGGGGTACATTCGATGGAGTACTGCCCGGCAAAAGAGGGTATTAGTTTGCAGGAGTCGCCAGAGGCGTTCCTGATAGTTGGTGAGCCCTGGATGAGAGGGGGGATAATGGCGGCGGGCGAGGCGGTAATGCACGACGATGTCGTGATAGGTAATTAGTCGGTCCTTTGCGGATCGCTAGCCCCGGCACGGATAGTAAGCCCTCGTGCCACATTGTGGGCCGCCTCGTTCCCTCCCAGACCAGTGTGCGCCGGGGTCCATATGAGTTCGACCGTATAGGTCGGGGGATTTTTGAAGAGGATTTTGGATGCCACGAGGGAAATTGACCCACGGGCGAAGTTTTGAATGGCCGTTTTCGAATCTGTGATTATAATTGTTGGAGTAGGCCGGGTTGTTAAAGGGACACTGAAGTGATATGTAAACATTGCGGGATTACTAGCGCAAATTGTAGCCCGGAGTCCCCAGGCCATGTTTCGACCACTCTGGGCGCGTTTACGCGATTTTATTTAGTAGAAAAATTAATTCGAAAATGCTGTCCTCCTGTCTTTACGCTCGCCCATTTTCTGTGGCGTTTTCGTGTGACGTCAGGAGGTGCCGAGCTCGCAATTGGCTGCGCTACTGCACGGCTCCCCGGCCTTCAGACAGAGTCAGTCGGCCCAGCGTTTCGTCCGCCGGCCGCCGACGGATCGTCGCAATTCGTTCGCTCAGTTGAAACGAAGCCAGGACACGTTTGTGAATGGAAGAATGTGCCTTTATTTACTTGGTTAGTTTGTACACTGTATCTAGCTCCAAGTTAAGGTCGCTTCACACAAGCGCTGCACAAGCGCACATGCGACGCTTCGCTGACTGGTACGCCAGTAGGAAAATATAAGGCCTCTTGAAGGCGGGAGAAGAGTCAGCGAAGTCAATATAGGTACTAAGGAAATAAAATCAACTGATATTTTTACCGTACAGCGTAAAACTAGGGTGCGGGAAGCACTTTTTTGCGCTGGGCGAACAACCACGGCGGTCAGCAGCACGACTACGCATCTGCGAACGCTTTTCCGTCTACGAAATGCAATTGCTAGACGTGAGCTATTGTGGAAACTCGGGGTACGCTTACTGCACGAGCGCAATACAACAAATAGTCACCTAAGCTGCTTGAAATGCCAAAACTAAATAAAAGTGTAAACGTGTTGTACAATATATACCTTATATTACCAAGGTCGGCTGAGCCGGTCTCGTGGCCTAGTAGTCTGGTGCGCTAGGTGTGTTGTCGTAAGTGTTTTGCAACTCGCGAGTTCGAGTCCCCGCGGGTACGTGTTTTTTTTTTTTTTTGTAAGTTAACTTTTTCGTTTTCTTCCGATGTTTTCTACATTGAGTTCACCTTTTTTTGGGCCGCAACGTTCATGGCTCCACGAACTAGTTCACAGAACGCGCGCAGGCTGGCACTGGCGCGCTAGCGAGTTCTCGTTGGCGTGCTGTTGCCATAAGCACCGACTGCTTGCGGGCACTGGGCACAGGCCAGAATGAACAGACCCCTGGCCTGGTGCGAACACGCTTTTAATGCACTTTATAAGCGACCCTGAATTCCGGCGACCGCCGTCCGTCCACATAGCAACAGCTGCGGGTGCGCGCGCTCCTCGTCTTCCTTGGCAACGGGGGGAGATGGGCGCGCGCTGCCTGGCCGCTGACATGGCACATACCCACGTGGGGGATTGGCCAGGAATCGGGCGTGAGAAGGGCTAATGCACCCGCTTAAAGGAGTACTGACACGAAATTTCAAAGCTGAGATCCGCTCTAGCAATCAAGTACAACGACAACACAAATAGGTGATGATGATGATGATGATGATTTCTATTGGTTTCCCCTTTGTATCGGGGTGATGACATGTCATCTTACCAAAAAAGACTAATATACCTATGTTTTACACTTTTGGTTCAATACTAGCGCTGCTTAGGGCAGGCACAAAAGAAACAGTTGTCTGTGCATGGCACATACCCACGTGGGGGATTGGCCAGGAATCGGGCGTGAGAAGGGCTAATGCACCCGCTTAAAGGAGTACTGACACGAAATTTCAAAGCTGAGATCCGCTCTAGCAATCAAGTACATCATCATCATCATCATCATCACCAGCCTATCTACGCCCACTGCAGGGCAAAGGCCTCTCCCATTATTCTCCAATTGCCTCGGTCCTGTGCCAACTGTGACCAATTTATCCCCGCAAACTTCTTTATCTCATCTGCCCATCTAACTTTCTGCCGCCCCCTGCAACGCTTGCCTTCTCTAGGGATCCACTCTGTTACCCTTAATGACCAGCGGTTATCTTGCCTTCGCATTACATGTCCTGCCCACGTCCATTTCTTCTTCTTAATTTCTACTAATATGTCTTTAACACCAGTTTGCTCCCTGACCCACTCCGCTCTCTTCCTGTCCCTTAATGTTACACCTATCATTTTCCGCTCCATTGCCCGCTGAGTTGTTCTCAATTTAAGTTGAACCCTCTTAGTGAGCCTCCAAGTTTCTGCCCCGTAGGTGAGTACCGGTAAGATGCAGCTGTCATACACTTTCTTCTTCAGCGACAATGGTAGGCTGCTATTCATTATCTGAGAATGTCTGCCATATGCACCCCACCCCATTCTGATCCTTCTAATTATCTCTGCCTCATGGTTTGGATCTGGGGTCACAACTTGGCCTAAGTAGATATATTCGCCTACCACTTCCACTGCCTCGCCACCTATGTCAAACCGCTGTGCTGACCCGAGGTTATTGATCATTACTTTAGTTTTCTGCATATTAATTTTCAGTCCCACGGTTCTACTCTGTTCGCCCAGTGCGGGAAGCATGATTTGCAATTCGTCCCCCGAGTTACTTAGCAAGGCAACGTCATCAGCAAATCTGAGGTTACTGAGGTATTCTCCATTAACCCTTACACCCACCTGTTCCCGATCCAACATTATGAATACTTCTTGTAAACATGCTGTGAATAGCATTGGAGAGATTGTGTCTCCTTGTCTGACACCCTTTCTTATAGGTATTTTACTGCTCTCCCTATGGAGGATGATCGTAGCTGTAGACCCATTGTAGATATCCTCTAGTATTGTTACATAATGCTCATCTACCCCCTGGTTCCGTAATGCCTGAATGACTGCTAGGGTTTCGACCGAGTCAAATGCTTTCTCATAATCTATGAAGGCTATATATAGGGGTTCAGTATACTCAGCGCACTTCTCTATCACCTGATTGATCGTGTGAATATGGTCCATTGTTGAATAACCTTTACGGAACCCTGCTTGTTCTTTAGGTTGACTGAAATCTAAGGTTGTAGAAATTCGGTTAGCGATTACCTTGGTAAATACCTTGTAGACGACTGACAGTAAGCTGATCGGCCGGTAATTTTTCAAGTCCTTCATGTCGCCTTTCTTATGAATCAAGTACAACGACAACACAAATAGGTGTCTGTGAATAAATGCATCTTTCTTTCTTTGTAGTTGTGTGTGTGTGTGTGATCTCTCTTTCGCGAACATTACCGAACCGTGCAAATTCAACTCGTGCATTCGCACTTTCACATTCTTCCCCTCGGGGAAATGCGGGGAAATTTTTTACGGTACAGGCATGAGTGAGGCAAGCTCCAAATATGGGGGCAAAGCGCATGACATTTGGGCGTCTGCGGGTACGCGGAGGGCGTCCATGCACTGCGTATACCTCGGCTAGTGAATGCTACGATTCCAAGCCGTTCTGGGAGGCTTATCTTTATGCATTTTGACAGCTGACAACATGGCAGAAGCGCGGTACGATGATTACTGAGTTATTCAGAATGCCCATCCAACAACGCCACCAGTTGTGTTTTACAGAACCGAAACCGAAACTTGTTTGGTTGCTCACCTTGGGCATCGTCCAATCACGGTGCCCGCTCCTCCTAACGTCACAGCTTTAGTTGGTGCGGCCGCCGCAAACCGCGCATGGTAGTTTTTCTTCTTTCGCGCTTTGTAAAATAATTACCGATTTGTCAACCGGATAAACGATGAAAAGTGTGCTAATTTGAGCCAGTCTACGCAGTCCAAGCAAAAACGGGAGCTTGACAAATTCACTTTAGTGTCCCTTTAATGCAAGTGCTACTGCAGCCTCCTCCGCCACCGCTGGGGAAGTGGTACGCACGGTAAGAGAGGTAACCGGGGGGCTATCCGGGCTGTTGATGGTTGCGAGGGCATAGCCATCGTGATGGCGGTATTCTGCCGCGTCAACATACATGATGTCTGGGCGGATTGGCAATTTCTTCGCTAGTGCCCGCGCTCGCTCCTCCCTGCGAGCCCTGTGGTGCGGACCTTCGGGTCGGAGATCTCTGGTGCGCGGATACCCAAACGTTTTAGAGTGTGCTCACCAGTGGAGGTAGTTGAAAGTCGGCGGAGTTGGTTGATGTGGTGGGCTTCAATAAGCTCCTGAGCCGTATTGTGGATCCCTAGTTGTTCAAATCTGGCAGTGGGTGCATTCTGGGGAATTCGTAGTGCTGCCCTGTATGCCTTCCTAATTAGAGTATCAACTTTGGCCAAATCCGCATTGGTGACTCGGAGGTAGGGGAGGGAATAAGTAATCCGGCTGATGACAAATGTCTGTACGAGTCGTAGCCTGTCCTGTTCTTTGAGTCCATGATTTCGACCGGAAATTCGTTTAAGGAGTCCAATTGTTTGATTTACATGGGAACTTAATCTTGAGATATATTGCGTGTTGCCTCGGTTGCGCTGTATTACCAGCCCTAGCACTTTAAGGGCAGGCACCTCTGGGATCAGGTGGCCATCTATGGAAACTGCCATGTTTGGGGGGCTTCGCGATCCGAATTTAGATGGTAGAAGGAGCAGTTCAGATTTGGCGGGTGAACACGCAAGGCCTGCCAAGAGAGCCTCTTCGGCAACCGCTTGGGCCCCTTGCTGCAAGGTGTCCTCAATTAGTGCGTCACTACCACCTGTTACCCATAGCGTTATATCGTCCGCATACAGACTGTAGTGAAGGTGGGGTATTACTTCTAGGCGTTTGGGAATATTAAGAATAGCCAGATTAAAAAGGAGGGGTGATAATACTGCCCCTTGCGGGGTACCAATGGAAGGAAGAGTGATAATTTTCGATTTAAGACCTCCTACTTGAAGAAATGCCGTGCGCGCCGTGAGGAACGCACGTACGTAATTGTAAGCGCGTTCTCCAGGGGCAATCGATTCTAAGCCGCGCATGATGGCAGCGTGCGAGACCCGATCGAAGGCTTTTGTGAGGTCTAGAGCCAATATTGCTGCTGTGTCGCGCTTAGTAGTAGGTGTTATTACGTCTCGAGATAATTGTAGCAGGACGTCTTGGGTGGATAATCCGGACCTAAAGCCAATCATTGAATGCGGAAGAGCATCAGTAGGTGTAAGGTGGAGCGTGAGGCGAGAGAGGATGATGTGTTCCATGACTTTACCTATGCATGAGGTGAGTGAGATGGGTCTGAGGTGATCGATGGTAAGAGGCTTCCCGGGCTTCGGAATTAGGGTGATCTGGGCGTGCCTCCATGCCTGGGGGAGATAACCGAGCTTCCAAAAGTGGTTAAAATAATCTGTAAGAGCCGATACGGAGGAGTCGTCCAGATTACGGAGCATTTTGTTGGTTATTCCATCCGGCCCCGGCGCTGACCCGGGGCGGAGATCAAGGAGGGCAATGCTGCGTACCTCTGCCTCTGTAATATCGGCATCAAGATCAGTATTGGGTGGTCCTTTATATACTGGGAGCTGTTGGGTGTCACCAGTGGGGACATATAGAGAGCAAACTTTGTCTAGTAGTTCTTCGTTGGTACCAGGGAAATTTTGTGTGACAATTGTAAGCCGATGCAGTGTTTATTGCTTATATCAACGCTTTTAGGGGCTGCTATGTTCGACATGTACAGCCTGGCGAACGTAGCGTTTCAGGTGTTGGTTTTATGTAACGCGAAGTTTAGGCGTCAAGGATAGGAAGCAAAGCTTCGTTGAAGCTATCCTTTGGACGGTGGTCGATCTGCATTTCGCGGACATGGGGGATAAAAGAACGCTAACAAACGCGGCTGCTCTGTATACACAGTGCAGTAAGCGGTTTTTAAAACACAAGCGACCCTTCCAGTTCCTTCGTAGTTGCATACTCTCAGCATGATAGAGAAAGCACATGGCTGCGGAAGAAAGCGGCGCCAGAAAGAATTGTGTCTCACTGCGCTGTGCAAAGCTTCCCATGTCATTTAGAAAACATAAACTTCTTTGTTAGTCGTGTGGTGGCGTCTGACTCGGTGACCTTGATTAAAGCGTCGTGGTGATTAGCATGCCCGGCGTGTGTGTCTTGCCTAACATGCTGCCTTTTCTTCGCGCGGAATATTTGCACCTGTTATCTTGGTAAACGTACTTCACACGCGGACACAGCGACAGACGCGATTTTACCACGCGTTGCACCTAGAGCACTTGCCCAGAGTACATGGGTGAAAACGTTGCAACCCAGCTTTTCTGCCGCTCCGCAGGCCTACCATGTGGATCGTTCAAGTGTCGGCCGTCTCGGTGACGCTGGCGATGACGGCATCCGTCGCCATGGTCTGCTTCCTTTCCGAGGCAGGGTGGCGCACTCAAGAGCACAGCAGTGTGGCTCTCGAATTGGACGTGGAGGGCGCGAGGGGTGCCAGCAAAAACAACAGTACCGACGCCATTTCAGGAGTTGCCATTCCCAGCATCTACAAATTCACGACCAAATCCACTATCCCCGGCAATTCATCCAAGGCGCCAAAATTAACTGCTGAGAAGCAGCGTAAGGTGGCTACTAGCAACGTGGCTGCTCCCGCTTCTGTTCGCAGTGAACCCGGGAAACCATCTACGCACCAGCATTTCCCATCACCCCATCTCGGTAAAAGCCCCGGCAACACTACATCGGAATACAACGTGCCCACCGCTGCAGGGAAGCGGAACGGTTTGTCCTCTACGTGGTATGGGCTCAGCGTGAAGGATGGAAAGGACCCCAACCCCGGTTTGTCCCGGAAAACGGGATAGGAACCGCTAGACCAGCACCGAGGGCCCTGCTAAGGCTTCCTAGGGAACGAAGACTGCTAATCGAACGAGACAGTTGTTTCGGTTGGACCGGAAAGCTTGGGCACAAGAAAAAGATGTGAGGATCTGGAAGCGTAAGCCTGTAGTGTATGTGTTGGAACGAAGATGGCGTTGCACTATGCACCAGATGAATAAATCGGGCACACCGTCTTGAAATACTACATGCGAAAAATAATCGTCGATGATTTTATAAATTGGATAATTTTTTAAATACAGATTTGTTGTTACAAAGCAAATTCATTAGCCCACCCACATTACTGTGTTCGCAATTTGCATGCAGGCACATTACTCCTCGCACACTAGGCATTAGAGGATACTTCTTAAGCGGATCCCAATTAAGCGTACGAGTTAAGTAAAAAAAAGTTCTCTGCCACTTATTTCCAGTGCTGTCCTGACAAGAGGCATAAAACACGCAAAGAAGGTTGAATAAACCACCTGAAGCCCTCGAAGTACTCAAGGAATATAGAAATGTTGGCACTAAAAATGTTCGTGATGTCAAAAGAAACATTTTTCTAAGCGGCTTAGAAAAATGTTTCTTTTGACATCACGAACATGTTGAGCTCAAGTGGCAATTGAGCTCAACACGACACACATGAAAGGTTTGGAAAGTACTTAACAGTGTGTTGAGTAATGCAGCTGAGGCTGTAACTAAAATCGCTAATAAGGATGGTACTGAAGCATCCATTTAGTGAGCACCTTCCATCAGTTGGTGACGTTACTGCCTGCCACTCTGACCCACTCTGACTGACCGAACTAAACCAACTATATTTTAAGAGCGAATTTCTGGCTGCGAGCTTGTAGCTGCATTTCTTACCCCAGCAATAGTATTGCTGCGGATGCCGACAATATTGAAACAAAACTTGTGAAATGCGTCATTTAGATTTTATCCCGTCTTACCCATACCTTAATTACTTGTTTATGATGGAAATTTCCCCGCGTAATACGGAGAGAGCTAACTAACAGTTGTATGCAATAATGTTTACAGAAATGGCATTATTACTTACAACAGAAACGTCCAATTACTGTTTGGGGTCTGTTCTTCCTGTATATTCCCTAGTATTGGGGAAAATATATGGCTTCCGTAGCAACAAGTCCACAGTACTCACGCTGTCACCGTTTGCTTACGAGGGTGCGCTGTCAAGATGATGTGGGAAGTCAACTCCGGCGAGGAATCAACTCCACCGAATTTCCAGTGCACCGGTGACGAGGGGTTGGTGGTCTAATGCGCGGCTGTCGCCGACCAGAGCGGAAAGAATGAGACAAGGCTTTGAATGAATTAACAAAGAGACGTATGTTAGAACACGCGTGGGATTATGAACATCGACCACAGGTAATGAAAGAACAGTACAAATGCCGGAGAAAAAGCGTTAACACAATGTTACAGATTAGAGGAGAAAAAATTACTCCCACCTCCCCTCGCGGGAACCCCTGTGTAGATGCGACGCATAGGGGGTTCCGTTGTTTCGGTTAGGTTGATTCTCCCATCAGGTGAAACGTGCCGTGAACCCCCTGCCGCGGCTATGACGCAACGTGGCGCGGCTATGACGCAACACAATCCACTTTAATCCAAATCCAATACAATCCAATCAAAATCCAATTCAATCCAAGCCAAGCCAAGCCAAGCCAATCCAATTGAATCCAATCCAATGCCCCTCGCGGGTAGAGTGAACTGGAATACTTGGTTCACTCTAGCGAGAGAGTGTTCGCTATCGGAGAGGAGAGGGGGTGAGTGGCGGAGAGCGCAGCTCGCGCGGCGAGGAGAATGGGGGAGGGGTGTGGACGGACAACGACAACGCCGTATGGAGGGACAAGGCGAGTGAATGAGATGTCGTCGCATCTAAAAACAATTGGCTCCAATCCACGTTGTGAAGGTGGTTGGAAAGCAAAGCTTTAAACGACACCCACAACGGCCATGCCACGTCACTTGAATTCACACAAGTGGCTCTACAAAGGACGAGACCAGAGATTCTTGCAGCCGTTACCTGGAATTCGCGGGAGTGGCGTACCGAACGCAGCTGCAGCGTCGGCCACGGCCGGGCTAGAGCGGCGGACGCCGCCGCTGTAGCCCGCCCGTTAGTCGGAAGTGAGAGATAACGGAAAGGAGCGTCTTTCGGAGGGTGAGACAGCGGAACCTAGCCATCCTGATTTGCTAGCTTAGGGCTGCATTCCGCGAGACACAATCGCACACACCGAAACAATTCGGCATGTGAACTTAGTGATTCCCATTTATACTGATTCAAACTAGTTAGTTTAGTAAGTTTGACGATTGAAAGAAAGCTGAGGGAACTTTTATTATCGCTTTTTATCAGAACCAGTTGCTCATTTCGCCTTTTGTAATTTAAAACACAACCGAATTGGTATTCACCAATTTAGACAACGGATTCCCATTCGTGGCAAGCAGTGCGCGAAAGGTAACGTTTCTATTGGCGGTGAACGCGACCAAGGGCGGCGCTGCGGAGCGCGGCCTCCGTGACGTCGGCTTAGGGATTCTCGCATTTGTCGTCTGCTTAGCTCGGGCTCTCTGTCCCTGCTGTTTCTTTACGCCCGGTTGCCGTCTGATGCTTGCCCGCACCAGATTTTGCGTTTGCGTAACTTTTTGTTATAGTAATCGACTTAAAATCGCATGCACTAGCTAAAGGGGAAAGTTAAAGTATCGTTTTTGATACCGCTACCGAAGAAACATTGCCGGCGTCGCACCATTCCTTGCGAAGCCGGTCCTGTGCGGAGCGCAAAGATTCGGAGCTATAGCTATACGTCAGCTTCTGTATTAAGGAATCTTTCGAACAAAGGAAACAGCCAGCTGCTAGTAATTGACAACAGCGAAAATACAAGACCAAAACAAATTCCAGTTCTTCGGGGCTGTCGGCTTTGGCAGGAGGCATTAAGGTTCACGGTAATCATATGTGAGGTAAAACAGTTTTTGAAACCTTGCCGAGCGCTCGAAAGTATTGTATCACATCACTATGTGTTGTCATGGCATGAAAGTATGCCGACATGCACTATGGGCTTCGAAAACTGAAGGTTGAATTACAAATAACCCACTGTGTGCTGGTTTTATACCAGGCTTCTATAACCAGTACGGAGGTTTATTGAGCAAAACGAGTCACGTACGTCTACCGTAATGATACAGTGAAACTATGTTTGTTCAGGCTTGGAGGGATATTTCGGTATATTTCCCACAGCCATATCTTCCCAATATTCAGATATGCGTTATAGCAAACTGCACGCAAAAGGAGGAGGAGTAGCAGGAGGAGGAGACACCTTTATTTAACAGTAAAATAGAGCTGATTAGTGGGCGTGGTCCTCAATCCCGGACAAGAGAGTAAGAGTTTCTTCACTTCATAGAACACCATCCCGAGTAAACCAGGATCTGTGGTTTAAGCCTGAAGGGGTTGGAAAACAATAAAGAACCGCTTGGACATATTCACCGGTTTCGATTTCTGTAATATATGAACGTATAGCTATTTATTGCGTTCGTTAGCGAGAATATCAAGCCTTCAGCAGCGTAATCTTGTCAAAATTGATCGGGTTGAGAGCCAGTTCGTTATGATAACGATGGTTAAGATAGAAATTCGGAGCACAAAAGCCGCCTTCGAGTACTCTGGACAACATTGTCTGGGGCGCGATCGCGGTGGCGTAGCGAAAACCTTCTCATTGTATTTGCATGTCAATAAGCAACGCACGCTGCGGATATACACCTGCTGGCACGCAGCCATAACGAAAGCAAATTTGTGAAGAAGGGAATGCATGCCATACAGCCTGAAGAGAATATCCACACGATCCTTGTGAGCCTCCCGTACATCCCCAAACCTACTAATAACACGTTTGTGACGGCACACAAAAATTAATGCGTTGGGCACAGAAAAAAAAAAACATTCATCTGATACAAGTCGATACGAACGGAAAAGAAGACAGCCGCCTTATTTCCTGCTGTGCGATGCGCGTGTAGGTGCCCACTGCTTGGTGCCTAGCAATAGACTGTTGAGTCTTCATAACAGCATCTCAAAAATACTGAAGGGAGGCTATGCATTTTAAACACTTATTGAGGAGCTCTTAGCGCTGAACCTCGTTAATAAGCTAGAAAGGACGGGTTACACACGATCTTCTGACCGATGCTCTGAAGAAAGTTGTTTTCTCTCTCCCGGTGTGTTGCAAACTTGTAGGGGATACAGCTTGAAATTATTCGGATCTGTCAGAAGCTGGCAAAAATAACTGAATTACCAGAAATACGCTCTTTAATACACTAAAGCATCAAAGCGGGCGATTTCTAGCACAGGCACTGCTGCTCCTCACAACCGGAGTGTAGCAGACGACAGCGGCGCGAGTCCCTAAGCTGACGTCAGGTCCAGGGGGCGCCACTCAAACATATCATCGCCAATAGCGGCCAGATGTGTTATGTGGTCTCTACATTTTGTTTTCTCGCCTTGCAAACCCCCCTTAACGTATGTTGGCCGTGCAACCACTTAATTCCGTCAGGTTTGGGTTACCCCGGAGGTGGTGTCGAACAATTGTTACTCAAGCCGTGCGAAGGAAGCACGGAAAGGACGCGAAGCTGCGCCAAAACAGGCCAAAAACAATCATCGCTAAAGCAGACGACAAAGCCGACGGAATGGTCCCGCCCATAGAGTTAATACTACTGGTCCCGCCGGCGCGACCGCCGAAGTGAGCAGCTCTGGCGCGCGGTAAATTCGCCGCGCCACCTACAGTGTGCTCCGTGAGTAAAACTCTCCGCCTCCTCCCCCCCCCCCCCCCTCCCCCGCAGCCTCCGCCGCGTTGGGAGTTTGTTGTTCCGCACGCCACGAAAGAACCGTTGGCTGGTAGAGCTAGAAAGCTTTGCTTTAACAATTCGTTCATATGCAAGGCACGAAAGTCCTACAATAAAAGTCCTACTGGGCCGGATGATGCACCGCTGTCAAGGGGCGTTGTTGGCTACCTATGAAGCGCTGCTTCGGTACTACAGGCCAGGCCATATGATGACGGTTAGGGTGCAAGACCCCTGAGTACGCTTGAGTCTTCAAAGAGGCTCGTCGCCAGTGATGATGCGCGCACAATCGAAAGCCACCGCATCATTACGACAATCCAACGGTTCTGATTTGTCTGCGCGCAGGCGCAGAAAAAAAAAACACGCAACTCCCATCACTATCGGCTGGAATATTCCCCTTCTCGAAGGCTCGGTGCGGTTCAATGCTGGTAACACGACGCGGCTTCCGGGCCAATCTCGATACTTCTTATGGCCACGAAGCAGTGGCCGTTTATTTTTGGTTATTTATTCGCGCTCTGACGCGCGTGAATTCACTTTGTCCCCGGTTCACGTCGGTGGCTGAACGATGATTCATAGATGCTGGGTTCGAGAAATTTCTGGAAGGCTCCCAGGGGAAATAGAAAATGAAAATGCCATGTTAATAAATGAAAATGTCTGTACCATGTTAATAAAAACGGTATACAATAATTATTAAAGGCTATTTAATATTTTAGATGAAACGCATCTCTTTAACTCGCCTTGTCCCGCGTCGTTGTCGCGGCGTAGTCCGCATCCCTCCCCATTCTCCTCGCCGCGGCAGCTGCGCGCTCCACCGCTCTCACCGCAGCGCCATCTGTGCGCCAGTGCCCAGTGCGGTCAGCGCGCAGCTTGCGCTCGGCTGCGCTCGCTCCCGTCGCCGTGCCAGCTGTGCGTTAGCGCGCAGCTTGCGCTTGGTTAAAAATTTACACCATCTTCCCGCGAGGGGAACCATGGGGTAGATGCGACGCATCGGGGGTGAACATGCTGCGTAAATAAGATACACAACAACAGCGATCCACACGCTGACATCGCTAACATAACGGAAACGCAACGGCAACCCCCGATGCATTGCATCTACCCCATGGTTCACCTCGCGGGAAGATGGTGTAAATTTTTATGAATTTGTACACCAATACGCTGTACGCGGAAGTTTGCGACACGCACTGATATCCCAAAACAAATTGCTCGTAGAAAATTTGGAATGGAGCAATCCGGCACTCGGACTGTTTCTTGACTTTTCAAAAAATTTCTACCTCATTAACAATACAATACTGCTTCAAAAACTGAATTGTGAAGGCAAAAGACGTATACTGACTAAAAGAGCAAAAAAATGCAGGAGAAAGACGAGAAAAATGCAGAAAAATGTGCGGAGGGGGTTGTTTACCGAATCCCGTTCATTTCGATGGATCTCAGGTAGGCCAGACGGGCATGTTCATGAACATTTATCTTCGAGAACAGTCCTCCGCCTTAAAGGGGACCCCATGTTCCCATCTATCGGACCACTGTAGGAAGCATGGCTGTGTGCCTCTGGCGGAAAAAAACTGAAGACCTATTTAGCAACTCTCAGCAAAGTGCTCCCGAGGTGGCGGCATAATAAGAACGGCACTTGCGTCAGAGCTCTATCTGTGTCCCTCCTTAGTGAGCAATTCGCCTATCTTGAAGATAGCATCCAGTGAATAGGCGGTGAATCTTTGGCTTCACAATGTTCGGTCATGCCGCTATCGATCTGTGAAACCCTCGCGCTGAATGTTGGCTAGCTGTTTAAGGGACAGCAGTTTGTCGGTGCCCACTTCTGCTCCTAAGTCACAGGAGGTATTGCGCATAAATAATTTCTATTTTCTCCACAACACTCAATTTCTGCCATTGAGAGAACGCATTGTCCAATGAAATTAATTAACAAAGTGGCGCACAGTGGCGCCCATTTTCGTGACCGGGTAATAGATTCTAATTTTCACCACAACACTTAATGTGTCGTCATTAACGGAACACATTAACAATCCAATCAATTAAAACAGTTGTTGTGCTGAGCACAAGGTCGCGGGTTCGTTTCCCGGCCGCGGCGGCCGCTTTTCTGATGGAGGCGAAAAGCAAAAACGCCCGTGTGTTCGAGATTTCGGCGCACGTTAAAGATCCCCAGGTGGTCAAAATTAATCCGGAGCCCTCCACTACGGCGCGCCTCATCGCATGCGTTGCGTCGGCGCGTTAAACCCTACAATCAATCAATCATTAAAACAGTTGTTGAATCTTGACGCTCCTCATGGCAGCAAGAACTTTTTTTTTTACTGCACGAGTATGTGCAGGCTGATTCCTCGCTGTTGAAAGCAACGCACTTCCATGCGCCTCTCCTCCTTTGCGAGCTGGTTTACCGGGCAAATACATTTTAGGAACGCGGCGGTGCGAGTCCTTCTAGCAGCCCACTTTGGGCCCTAAACTCTGGCCCTGCCCTTCTGCCGCGCCGAGCATCGGGGAACCGTCAAGCACGACAAAGTACAGAATGCTGCGCCCGAATCGTTAAAAGTGGGGAGGGGGAACAGCCCGGGAGGGGTTCTGAGTTGGGAGAACCAAAGCCTCCCAAGATTCCGTTCG
Source organism: Haemaphysalis longicornis (assembly GCF_048455015.1). Taxonomy (NCBI): domain Eukaryota; kingdom Metazoa; phylum Arthropoda; class Arachnida; order Ixodida; family Ixodidae; genus Haemaphysalis; species Haemaphysalis longicornis. The sequence continues at coordinate 165,888,053 of NW_027526203.1, forward strand.
CGAATCAAGCATCGACAGTGTTAAGCCTAAGATTTGAGTTTTCGGGTCTACGGCGTGATTTGGTACCTAGCTGCTTCTTGGCTTACAAAGAGTGCTTTTTCGAGTGGGTGCCGGTTCAATGTGTTAAACCTCAAAATATGGCGCTAGGCCTAACGTCCTGATGCTAACAGCCTTGCGGCTTGCAGAGCACCGTCATTCTCATCGTACGTCGAGCTGTGGGTACCGGCGATCGACTTTCACCTCAGAACATGACGTTAGGCCTATATAGGTCGCGCTGTCACACGCCTGCACCTCCTCCCTCTGCTGCACATGAACCTCTAGCGGAGGAGGCCTAACGGAGCCGTCGCCAAGCTTCGCAGGGAAACGTTTTAATTCTCTCGCACTTCACCCACGATCATCATCATCATAGTCAGAGAAAGTTAGCTTTCATGGAGAGCGTTTTTATGTACGGACATGGTCAGTGCTAGGCTGAAAGATTTGCTTTAAAGGAAGAATATAGTCGTATCTTCGGCATATGCGTGTTGTCGCGTCCTCTACCGAGATCGGAACTATTCTGAATTTCCAAATCAAGAAATCGAGAAGATAAATAGTTTAATAAAAAATTAATTTTAGCAGCCCCCAGGTTTATATCAGGGAATTTCTGAACGACAGAACGGCACAGCTTAAGGTGGGACCCCATGATTCGCCTGAAATCTTAACAGGGAGCATTGGAACTCCGCAAGGATCAGTCATTTCTCCATTCCTATTTAACGCCAGCATGATCGACCTCGCCAACAAATTGCAAATCATAGATGAAGTACATCACAGCATTTACGCTGACGATGTCACTTTGTGGACAGCGGGGGGCAGCGATGGAGACATAGAAGATCGCCTTCAATTAGCAGTGGACGCTGTGGAGCAACACGCCAAAACAATCGGCCTTTCCTGTTCTCCGGAAAAGTCCGAACAACTGTCGTACAAGCCCACGCGACGAGGTCGAAAGCCCAAGGATACCCCACAAAATCACAGCATAACGCTGCGAGTAGGTGATACCCCAATCCCCGAAGTGGCCGAGATACGTATCCTCCGCCTCCATCTCCAGGCCAACGGACACAACGGCAAGACAGTGCAAACACTAGAGAAAGCCACCCATCAGATCACGAGACTGATTGCGCGGATAACCAACAAGAATAGAGGCATGAAGAAGAAAACTCTGCTAAAGCTCGTGTATGCGTTCGTAATTAGCAGAATTACGTACGTAGCCCCTTTCTTACCCCTCAAACAGGCAGAGCGCAATAAAATCAACAGTCTCATCAAGAGGGTGCATAAGCAGGCTCTGGGAATCCCGATATGTGCCTCTAATGAAAAATTTGAGGCACTGGGTGTACACAACACCCTCGAAGAGCTCATCGAGGCGCATCGTATTGCACACCTCGAGCGTCTGACCAAGACGGCCACCGGCAGGCAAATCCTCGACCACCTACGCATCCCGTACGAGAGATCTTTCGGAGAAAAACACACTGTTCCAGCCGAACTACGCAAAGGCATCTACATTCCTCTCCTCCCCAAGAACATGCATCCAGTCTACAACGAAAAGCGAAGAGATATGCGAGCCCTAGCGCTAGGGAGACAGCTTCAAGGAGAACCTCAAGTCGTCTACACGGACACTGCCTCTTACGAACAGCGAAGGGCTATGGTCTCAGTTGTCACCGACCAGGAAGGAAAGGTTCTCACCGCCTGCTCCATCCGAACACGACACCCCGAAGAAGGTGAAGAACTAGCCATAGCGTTAGCCCTAGCCACAACCCGAGCGAGGAAAATTGTCAGCGACTCTCAACCTGCAATCCGCAACTTCACAAAGGGGAGAATCTCCAGTGCGGCACTGCGAGTCCTTGCCCAGCAGGACAAGAACGTAGACACCCGAACCACTTTAATATGGACGCCCGCACACGCGGGCCTGGAGGGCAACGAACGGGCCAACGAGGCTGCTCGAACATTCACCTACCGAGAGCCCCTGCAATCCGCCCTACACCCTGCCGACAACACCAAGGATCGCCTGTGCACCTACCGGGACGTGCTCGACCAATACAGAGGCGAAAGACGGAAGTACCCTGCAGCCAACCCCTCGCTGACCAAAAAACAAGAAGTTGCATGGAGGCGTCTTCAGACCAATACATATCCCAGCCCAGGCCTCTACAGGCACTTCCACCCAGAAATTCGTGACGGTAAATGTAAGCACTGCCCTCAGCTTGCAAGTTTGGCACACATGCTTTGGGAATGCCCTGCTATACAAAGAAAAGACTTCAGCAATACAGAGGGAACATTTATTATTCACACCAAGGAGCAGTGGGAGACCGTGCTGCTTAGCGAGGACCCTGTCATCCAGCGTTGGGCCGTCCAGAGGGCCGAAGACGCCGCTAGGAGCCAAGGCATCCTGGCCGTCGTCTGAAGCACACCGGCCATAACTAGGCCTTTCCTCTGGACACAATAAAGTTACTTCCTCCTCCTCCCAGGTTTCCTTGCCAGGAACAGAAGGAGTAAAAAAAATGTGGTTGATCCCTCTTTCGTAGGAATCGGTAAAACACGAAAGTGAAAGGCGCCTTCACAGGAGCAGTTGAATGTTAAAGGAACCTCCTTCATGTGCGAAGGGTTCGTGAGCCTGACCTCGCCAGACCACGTAAAAGTGACATGCACAGAAACAGCAGCTTGAAACACATAGCGGTCATGGGAACAACACGAGAGCGGAGCGTGCCTCAATTCGCAGGTGTCCACCGTACTACACGAAGGCGCTGGCATCGAGGCACCTACCGTCGGCGCTCATTAGTGTCATGATGCGCTTCTTCGCTTCGCCTCTCCTAGACGTCAGCACCATCTGAATCAGTCATAGGGAAGGACATAAGGCGCGTTCGTACAGCTGCTCACGTCTCTGTTCATAGCGCAGTCGGCAGAACTCCACGTACCTCCCGTTGTGGTGAGGGAGTTCGGGGGCTCGAATCCGGGCTCCGCCGCGTCAATTGCACTTTTTCTGGCGATGTCACTTCCGTGACGGATATTACGTCAGTGAGATCTCGGTGTACACGGGCATAAAACACTGTCGTGTTATTATTGTCGGTATATGATATGTCAACAGAGCTTGATGCGTGAGAATAAGCTTACGAGTGTGCCGGAAACGCAGGCATTACATTTTGGAATTTTTGTCGTCTTTCTGGGCGTGGCAAACGTTTTAATAAACCGTGAAAATAATCCCGACCTGTAAAACCGATTTTGAGGTTTTTTTTTTTTGGGGGGGGGGGGGAATACCCCTAAAGTAAGTTGCAAATATTTCACTGTAACGTAGCTGCTCCAAACTGATTATGTGGAAATCTCGGACTAAACAATGTAACGGATTCATAGGTGACTCGATGGCTTTGAGGCTACTTTTCGTATTGTATGATTGCAGCAACCAGTTCGTCGTATTTTGAATATTATACCGAACAACTGGCTCATGTTTCAAGCGTTCAGCGCAACTAGTAACCGGAGAGAAAGGCGGGCACGCTTTAAGGCCATCGTTGGGCACTCTTTGTTAACAGGGTTGTTCGTTTTCGGGTAAAAACCGATTTTACCCGATTCTTGCAGCCCGAACATGTTTCAGGACAATCGGATCATACCCAATTTTTCCCCTACTGGGCCTTTTGAGAGTAGCGATCTGCACAATCGTGCGCTGGCGGTCCGCCGTTCTCAACCGGCACTTGCTGGAAGCAAGCCCCACAAACACAGCTTTTCGAACTCATTGAGTATTGGCATGACTATGCCGCTCGCTACCCCAGGCTGGCAAATGCTGCACTGACATTGTTGGGCCTAGCTAATGGAAGGTGTGATGAAAAGAGTACTTTCTACCGGCTGAGATACGTTCAACGATAGGACAGGTCTCGAATGGAGACCAACGTGTTGCGCATGCAGATGATAATGTATGTAACAAGGATGTGTAAAAAATCGATGACCAGCTTTTCGGGAGTAAAGTGTTTCATTTCTTGGAGGTTGCTAATGCTCTTTAGTGTAACTATTACGGATTCATTTCCAAAGAAACGCCAAATTTTGAAAAGCATTTGTTAGAAAACTCTGATGTCCCCCCGATTACCATCTTGAAACAAAAGCAATTTCAACACGTTGAAGCTACCTTCTGATGAAATAAACTGAATTTATTATTAGTGCATATAGATTTCATCCGAAAAAAACAACCGAACATCGGAATGGTTTTACTAAAAAAAAAAACACGATTTCTCCTGAATACCAGTTTGAAAAATAGCACCCGATTTTTTCCCCCGGTGTTATAAAATATAAAACCCAAAAACGAACAGTATTAATAATGCTCAATTTCTAACCGGCAGGACATTCCTCGCGCTTTAACCTCGCCGCATTGGTAAGCCCAAAAAATGAATCACAACGAGACGCGACAGGCAAGGGGCGCCGTTAATATTCTTTCTTTGCAGACGACTGACTATTTGCAGTTAGTCTTCACGGGGTATTTATTGGCTAATTGGGCTCATTGAAGAAAAATGCATTCTTGGACTCCGTACAGATGTTTAACCAGGTGTAGCGTGCTGCCGTTGTTTACCCGTGTATTACCCCTCGGGGATCATTACAAGCGGCTGTTGTGACCGGGCTGCAGCATCGGCACGGCGTAGACAAGCTCGTTCCGTTCCTGCTCGTGGCGTCGCTGATCGTACGCTGTCTGCAGGTTAGGAGTACATATGACGCGTGGTTTACCCATTTCAAAGTAGCCAACGGGCGGTGCTTGCCATTTTCACGTTGACGCTGCTGCGCCCACACTTCCGCAGGCCGCCCCCTGCCCCCGGTTATCATTTCAGCTGTGATTCACGCAGTAGCTCGCTGTGCGCGCCCTCTGCTGCGAGTGACTCTTTATCGCTCCTGCCCACTTACCGTAACCCCTCTCCAACCTGATTTTGTAGCGACAGCTACCCTACGCTACCTCGGGCAGTCTTCGCGGGGTGACCAGTTTTGACCTTGAGAGCTAGAAGTCGAACCCCACCCCCTTCCACAAGCCTCCGGTACGCAGCAGCCGCACGATGGCGGGGAGAGGTTGGCGGGAAGGGAACGGAGACCTGCGCGTAGACCCTACCTGCGCGGGACCCGAGTTGCCACCTGGCGGAGGAAGGCAAGGATGCCGCTGCCGGACCGATAAACGCGCGCCACGAAGGAAGATGCTTCAGTAAAATATTCTGTTGGGCTAGTTGGTGCATATTGCTTCAAGAAAAAAGAGTCGTGGTTTGTAGCGCTCTTTTTTCTTGAAGCCACGAAGGAAGTCCAGGAGGCGACGTGCGGCGCAGAGCCGTGTGCAATGGAGGAAGACGAACATCCAGCTGTGGTCGCTCCTACAGCGGCAGGGAAGCTTTCGCTATCAACAAGGGTTAACCAAAGCTAAACCACAGCAGTTTTTTTTTTCGCGCATGCGCATGGGGTTGCGTCGGAGGAGTTTTCTGCGTACGCGAAACCGCAAGATTGTCCTTTCGACTCGACATATAAAACTTCGCTACTCACCTGCAAGGACGCTCTGATCCGTCAACGAAACTCGCAGAGTTTTAGGGAGTGGAGGAGGAGGCGGAGGAGTGAATGTTTGTCTTGACGAGAACGGAAGATGGTGGAGCCGTTCTCTCGCGCGGGGACCGTCCTCAGTCCAGGACATCCTGGGCACGTGCAGCCAGCTGCGCCCGAGAAATCAACTGAAGCTGATCCTCCAGGCGTGAGCTGCGAAGATTCCGTTGAGTTTCCGCCTCTTTCTAGTGCATAATGTTACAGTCGTCTTAGCAACTAATTGTCATTAATTCTTTTTTCCGAATGACTCGGGAAAAACAACCGTTGCAGCCGTTTTCTGCAACCATACTCCCTCCGTAGATAGCCGCGCCCAGCCGGCAGTAATTCTGTAACGTTTACAATTTCACTGTGAACTAACTACTCATGATGAGTAAATGAAACTCGGAGTAGTGGTAGAATCGTCTTATCGGCTAATTACCATATAATTTGTTCCGGAATACTTTCGATAGCACAAGAGTTAGAGCCGTTTTCTGTAATCATTATCCCTCCGTTGATGGTCGTGCTTTACTGTGCGACAAGCTATGTGAGAAAGCCAGCTTACAAAGACGAAGCTTACACCGATCTTCATAAAGTCGCTTACCCTCTAACCACAAATGCATTTCTTGAAAGACATATTTTTTTAGGGGCAATATAAGACGTCTTACATCAAAACATGAAGGCCCTAGATCCTTTTTTTTATTTTTGTAGGAATTTTTAAAAGCGGTGAAACCTGCTGCGGAGAGAGCGTGACGCGATAGAGACGGGCGTTAAAGGGACCCTGCAACACTCTTTGAGCAGTGCAAGTAAACCTGCGCGACGTTTAGATTACACTGCCAGGAATACCTGAGCCAAATATTACACGTGCAAGTGAAGCGGTGAGCGCGCAAATCGATGTGAAAGACGCGGAAAAACCAACCACTCTCTCTTCAGTTGTCCTCATTATGCATGGCCTAAGGGACGTCACATAGGCCATGGCTGCCCGATCCGCTGTCACTGGTCAACTTCGCGGCTAGATTCTCCCATTTCCGTCGTCGTCATCGCTGTGTACGAACCTATTCTATGTCTGAACCTGTAGGCACAGTTTTGCCGTTTCTTTTGTGTTTTGAGTGCGCGCGGAGTTTGAGTGATGAGCTCAATACTTCCTTTTCAACGGGACCACTCGACTACAAACGTTTATTGCTTCAAAAACGCCCTACGAGCCCGAGCGCGCGCTTGCGAGCAGGCACCGATGCCTGCTTTTTTGTGGTACCAGACCGGAAATAGGCCCCTCCGCGTTGCCGAGAAAAGGAGAAAACTACCCGGCATGTGATATATCGAAGGCCGCCGAAGAGAACGCCGCGAGCCGCCCCCCTCTCCGGGAGAGAGCGCGCAGCTTTCGTCGCGTTCCGCGGTCGAGTTGAGAGGGAACGATTATGCGCGATTTCTCATCGCACGTAGTTTCGTTAATTGTGAACGGATTTTCATAATTCTTGCGGGAGGAGATTTCTGGGACAATAGACTTTATCCCAAAACACATTACTAGTAGTCGATAGCAAGTGTTGCAGGGTCCCTTTAAGGCCAGCGCTAGAACAGCTCCGATGTTCAAACATTTGTATTCTCCCCTCCCGAGCTCGCCACTCCTTCTTCCACCTATTCTGGTCAGCCGCCGTTATGTTCGCCTTAGTTATGGATTGGCCGCTGACCGCGCTTGCAGTTCCTGGTCCGATAAACTCGGCTCCTCTACAAAAATTATAGTACCCTTTCGTCGAAAGCTGTCTAGTGCTTAAAATGTGTTAATGAAGCGGTTGCCGGCGAAAGCAATGACTATTTCTCTGAAGACCGCAAGGAATCAACATGGCATTTTTAGGGAGGTGCGCAGAATGTTGACTATTTCTTTGTCACTATCTCTCTCGGGTGTGTACCGTATGTTGTTGTAAGGCAGTTTGCCTTCGCACATGGTGACCTGGAGGAGTGTTTGACAAACCTTGCCGCAGAGGTCCCCCACTAGCGACATCACCTGATTCGCTTGGAAAACTCATTCTATTCTCCTGAATCTCATTCTATTCTCCTAATGGCTAATACGTCTTTTCCTTTTGGCCTTAGTGGCGAAAGTAGAGTCGAGGGTTTTCACCTTGCGGCAGGGCGGGCGGAGCTTCTGGCCGTGCTCCGAGGGGTGCGGCCGCTCGAGGAACTGCTTTGGCCCCCAGGAAATTCCAGGGAACGGGACAAAGTGCTCGAGGCCCTGGGAGCATACCTGGGGGCCTCGGGGCTCCACAATGCACTAAGCTACAACTCTACGTAACTGCCCGGGTCGCAGTGGAGTGTAGCTGTTAGGGTAGAATTCCTGTGTGTGTGTGGGTGGGTGTGTGTGTGTGTGTGTGTGTAAGTGTGCAGGTGTCCTACTCCTTCGTGTCCTGTATTTTGATATTTATTTATTTGTCTAGTGTTTCGTTGTTTTTTTAACGTTGTATATAGGTTATTCTTGCCCATGTTTTATATATTTATGTTAGCCCTCTACCCTATCCCCCTATTCCTATGTACTCTTTCCTTCCTATCCCACCTCCCCTACACCAGCAGGCGTTCCGGTGTCCGCCCCTAGGCGAGACAATTGACGCCTGTTGGTGGACCTTCCTTTCTTGTTTTTGTGCAATAAATACATACATACATACATTTCACCTTGACAGCCTGGGTTCAAGCCCAAGCAACTCTAATTACTTTTGCCAAAAACAGCATTTTTTTTTACTGCAACCCATTCTCTTACGTACATTTTGCGTGTTCTATTCGAACATAATGGCAGTTAGGTATATTTTGCGTCGGATTAGCGTGCCAACACATTTTCTGATTCTGCGGTTCTCTAGTAGGAGGCGGAAAGCAGGCAAACATGGGGTGCGTTTAGGCGGCCATGTTTGTCACAGGCCACGTGGAGCAGTTTTGTCTCATCGCCTTATGACCGCCCTTGGCATGACTCCTGTTTTGTCACGCCCCCCTCTCCCCCCCATATTCTTCAAGCAGCTAGGCTTCCAGTGAAGGTTTAAAGAATATTATAAGAAACAGATCAGACTCCGAAATTGCGTACCAACGGCTGGGATAATGTGATAAAACCGAAAGGCGGGGGTGGACGCTCGAGATGGCGGCAGAGCAGCGGGCCCTGGGCCTCGTTGACCTGCTGCAGCGGGGCGAAGGGGGAGGCCCCCTACTAAAGCGGCTGTGCACCCGCCGGCATTCGCTCATGGGTTGCGTGCATGCCCTCTACGAGCAGGTGGTGACCCCTGCGGACCCCGGCGGGCCCCGGTCGGTCCCCTGCCCTGGCGGCCGAGGTACAGGTGGAAATCCCGGGAATGCGCGCAAACAGTGGACACCCCACTGTGGGCAGCTGCAGCTGGCCTGGGTCATTATCTGGGGTGACCTGAAGGGTTACACCCTGGCCTACTCGGACGGTTCCACGCAGCAGTGACAGGGTTGACTGCAGCGGTCGCCGTGCCGGCGAGGCCCCCCGGCAGGCACGGCTGCACTGCGCTGCGTCTTCAGCCATGGCCGAGCTGGCGGGCGTCAGCCTGGGCCTCGACCTGCTGTTGTAGCTTTAGCTTGCCCTCGAGCGCTGTGCCCTGCTATGCAGCTCCCAAGTGGCCCTGCTGCGCGTCCGGGAGGGCAACCCGCGCTTGCTCCTGGTGCGGGGAGCGTGCGAGAAGGCGGCGCAGCTGGCTGACGAGGGCCTGGCTGCGGCTCAAGGCTGCGGCTCAAGGCTGCGGCTCAAGAGCGACGAGCGGGCGGCGAGCTGCGCCCTCGACCAGGCAGCCCAGGCGCCAGTAGATATTGCCTGCCTGCTTATCCAGTGGCAAGCGAACACCCGGACCAGAGGCTGGCCTTTTTATGAGAGGTACTTTTCCGCGTGTAATGTGCCCAATTTTTTTCCCTTGTTAGTGTGACCGGTTTTTGTTGTTTGCAGTGTGCGGGGCTGCTTTTAATTCTGATTCTGATTTAGTTTTGTCATTGGTACTTCACCTGTTCGCCATTAGCTTGCTGCCTGTGATTTGGGTAGGTGTGAAGAGTTTGGCTTTGTGCTAAGTGTCACTGTTTTTTTTTTCTCATCTACAAATTGATTTATATGGAAAAATACCTTTGGGCTGTCGCTCCTTTTTACTTATTTTTTATTGGCTGTTAGCCTGCCATGGCTTGGCTGGAGCGGGTTTCATTCCCCTATTTTTTTTTCTTACGGGGAACACGGAATCAATAAATGAATAAAAGGCGGTCAGACTCTATCGTTTCGGACAGTGAGCAACGGCGAGGTGTCGAGGACGGGTTATTAGTGGCATCTGGGAGATATTATCTCGCCTCAGCGATGTAAGTAGAGCTGTTTTCACAGAACCGCAGTGTACCTCATCTGTTGGCATGCCGTAGGGAGCAGGCCCACAACTGCGCGAACGTTGGGCTAATCTTAAGCCCACCCGTGGACATTTGGTGTCTGCGGCTGCTGGGGAGGGGCCCACTGCAGTTTGCGTCGACATTCCTTTGTTCCGGCAAGGAAGCACCATTTTGGCAGTAGGCTACCCGGGGCTTTCAGCCGTATAGATGCATGCTTTGTAAATTAGTTTTCATGACAGTGTTTTAGTTTGCTTAGTTTTAACGATGGCTGCAGAGGCTTGAAGTTTTCTCTTGCGTTTTTTTTTTGTTCTGTTTGTGTAATGGCTTAAGGGGTAACATTACATTTTAGATGAATGTAGCGTTGTGAAGGAAGTCGCTCGGGTATTTTGATGTATCTGTGCTTCAGCTTTTTTTAGTCATATATTGTATGGATGTCTCTTTATATCCACTGTAGATTTCTGAGTTGGATTTTTTTTTTTTCTCTGCATGTAGCTAGCGCAGCTTGCTGGGTATCTTCGTGTACAGTTTGGCGGTGTCGATCCAGCTGATTTTTTTCCCTCAATTCGCTCGCGATGACCCCTACCACAAGGAGTGAGACGGGACAGAAGGATGGCCCGCAGGGCTTGGGGGGAGACGCAGCGGCAGGCGCCGTTGCCCAAGAGGCTGCTCCGCAATCGCAGCCCGCAGATTTTGCCGCAGCGATGAGGCAGATGTCCGTGATGTCCGCGGAGATTACCTGCGGTGCCGGCGGCTTCCACCGCGTCTCCAGTAGCGCTCAGTGCGAAATTGGTGTACGAGTTCCTCGAGCAACTCGATTAATGCCAAATGGCGCTAGGCGAGTCCTGCCGGTGGCACTGGTGCGAAGCGCTGCGCGTTGGAGGCGCTGCCAGCCGGCGTTCGCGCCGATGGCTGTAGGGACCGCTTCCGCGCGGAGTTCATGCCACCTGATTACGAAAATCGTATGAGGGACGAGCTCGCTCTTCGCACCCACCACCCCGAGGAGAGCCTCCTCGAGTACGTGCGGGCGATGCAGGAGCTATACGAACGGGCCGATCCCAAGGCAGCCGACGAGGACAAGGTAGCGCGTGTGTGCAGACCCGCGTTTCAGACCGTGCTTGCGGGGCCGGAGTTTTCTCAACCTAGAGGCCCTCGAACAGGAAGCGCGCGTAGTTCAGGCGGATTTACTCGCCGAGCTTCGCTACAGGCTGCCGCCGAGGCCCGGGGAGTCGCTCGAACCGGGTTGCGCACGGTCAGGAGGATCAGTGCCTAGCGCCCACTCGGCTGAAACAATGGCCGTGAGGCAAGAGACAACAGTGGACTACTCCACCACTCTCAGGGCGCTAGACCCGTATTCTTATGAGCAAAGGCACTGTTCAATGCTGAACGACCGCCGATCGGCCCCTCGGCAAAACGCCGGCTTTTTCGTGGACAAGGGGGAGCGGATAGCGGCCACCCAAAAAGCTCCTCTGGGGGAAACAACGCAGGCGTCGGAAGGGGGTGGCAGGATGAAACGGCCCGCTGGTCCTGGTTTTGTCACAGACCTGGCCACCTTTCGCGTCAATGTCCCGAGAAAATGCGTAACGCGAAGGTAAACTCGGATCGCGGCGACGATGAAAGCCGTTATAGCTCGTCGTTGCCGCCGGTGGAAAGCGAGAAGGGGGTCAGAGGGGGGGTCGGGGGGGTCGGGGGTGCCCTCAGAGCTTCCCGACACTGGCACTGACAGACATCTGACCCCCTCCGCATGCAGGGCACATGGGGACCCTCGTCGGACCCGCTCATGCGAGTGCAATTAGTCGGTCATGAACTTTTTGCACTGTTCGACACAGGTTCGACTGTTTCTCCAATCGGGGACGAACTCTTTCAAGCCTGCCGGAGAAGGAGAATCCGGGTTAGGTCTGCTGAGACACCCTTGAGCTTAGCAGCTGGGTCAGCGAAAGCAGAGAAAGCCGTTAGGCTTACGCTCACCTTTGATGGCAACGGCAAGAAGCGCAGACAGCGTTTCGTTTACCTGCCTGGCTGTTCTACCTCGGTCATACTGGGGAGAGATTTCCTCTCGAAGGAGGGTATTGTGCTCAACATGGGGAGGAACGGCTATCAGTACGGGCCACTCACTCATTCCTTGTCGGCACGTTCCTTTCGCAAACGTGCCGACAACCGCAGGCGGCAACTAATCTGTACTGTGGCGTGGAGAGCCAGTGAGAAGCGTCAGGAAAGATGAGCTGCGAGGTCCAGGCGATCGTCCCGTCTTTTTCAGGATCCAGTGATCAGCGCCGAATGTTGGCGGAAACTTTGCTGCACTTTTCGGATTGCTTTACCGAGAGACCTGGCTTGACAGGTGGGCTAGCGCACGAGATAGACACGGGTGATGTTCGACCATTACGGTTCAATCCGAAGCCGATAAGAGCTCATAAGAGAAAGCTCCTTGTTCGCGCACTAGATTAAATGATCGAAACAGACGCAGTGAGACCCTCGCGAAGCCGCTGGGCGTCCCCTGTCGTCTTGACACTGAAAAAAAGACGGTTTAGTGTGGCTGTGCGTAAACTACCGAAAGCTTAACGCACTGACCGAGATAGATGCGTACCCTTTTTCAAGCATTCGGTAGGTGATAGACCATCTGGGCAACACACGCTACTTCACTGTGGTGGATGCTATCAGAGGCTACCTGCAAATTCAAATGTCCGAAGCTGACATTGAAAAGACCGCATTCACTTGCCACAGCGGGCTCTTCAAATTTACTAGACTCCTGTTTGGCTTGTCGAACGCTCCAACTTCGTTCATGCGGTTGATGGACATCGTCTTGGGGGACGCGAGGTACAACTATACGATTGCCTACCTGGATCATGTGGTGATCTATTCTTAACCGATCGACCCAAAGAAAGTGCAGCTGCTGCCGAATTTGTATCTGTAGGGGTTTGTTGTATACACAACGGTACCCTAAGACCGAACGATGAGAAGCTGCAGGCCATCCTTAGCTACCCTCGACCACTAGACCTGAAAAGCCTGCAAAGGTTTTCAGGCATGGTTGCTTTCTACAGGCAATTCATGCCGCATTGTACGAGACTCGTACGGCCTCTTTGCAAGCTGTTGCGGAAGAACGTAAAGTGGGTTTGGGAATAGGAACAAAAGGATTCCTTCGTTTCTTTGGATGGTGCAATAGTGGACACTGCTATCCGGCCTGAACAAACCGTTTTCTTGCAGACAGACGCTAGTGACTACGGAGTGGGAGCTGTTTTGTTGCGAGAACATGAGAGCGAGCTGCGCCGAGCCGTACGCTCACACCGGCAGAGCGGAATTACTCCATAACCGAAGAGGAGTGCTTGGCTAGCATGTTCGCATTGTCGACGTTCGACGTACGTAGACGCATAGATGCGTAGAAAGAGAATTTTTTGCGAACAATGTGCGCTTGTATATGGTGTCTGTGCGGCGCAATCACAGCCGCCGGACTGGTTGCATCTTCTTGAGGCGTGTGTGTGCCTGCCCAACTTTTAAAATATGTGTCAGTGAACGGACTGTTATTGTAGTAAGGGTTGGGACTTTAAAGCTTTTCGGGCTAGTCTTCCATGCAATGAATAAAAAAAGGGGGGTAATAGGGTAGACGCCGGCTTCGTAACGCGAGGGACCCAGGTTCGATTCCGGCCAAAGCGTTTTTTTCTTTCACTTCACCCACGATCATTCATCATTATCATCGTCAGAGAAAGTTGGCGTTCCTGTAGGGGGTTTTCACGTTACTGACGGAAAAGTAAGAACAGTAAAAGTTCGTTTCAAAACAATTATTTATTCCTGTGCGTATGTATAAATGTATTTTGCGTGTACACGCGTGGACAAATGAAAGGCTAACTCGAAAATATGAACCGGAACACACAAACTGCTTGATTTCGTTCCGCTCAAGTGAAATTATCGTGTGGCTATTACAGTAACAAAGATTAAAAAGGTGTCTTTCTAAATATACCACTATCGAGCCATTATCTCCACTATCCAGATTCTTTTATTTTGAGTGTTCCTGTTCACACTTTCGTGTTCGCATTTCATTTGTCCATAACTCTACGTGGCGATCGCAGTCAAAAGAAAAAAAAAAGAAATAAAAAAATGCGTATGGTGCAACCGCTGCTGCTGCTTCTAGTGCGCTTGTTCTCCTATGGTAAGCATTCAAAGGAATAAGTGGAAAGTATGAAAGTAAGCCGTGCATACCTGCGCCAACAATGATGCAGTCAGCTTTTAGCCACAATAAAATTTTTAAGTGAAAAGATGGAGGCAACTCAAAAGATAGCGCTAGTAATTACACTTTCTGGAGCAGGGGTCAGGGGGAGTCATCATCGCCAGAGGAGGGGGGGGGGGGGGCTATGTTCCCTCCTCGGAAACTTTGAAGGGGGCTCGGGCCCCCGAGACCCCTCCAGCGTAGTCGGGGCCTATGGCGGAGGTTGTTGTTATTCGTAACTGGTAAATGCCACGAAAAAAGCGCTCACGAAAAGGCTGTGTCAATCAAAAAGTGGGGGACTCCAACAGAGCACCACTCTTGAATTGCTTTGCAGGAAACAGCACAGAAAGGAACATCAGCATGTGAACATACTCTATCATTTGTCTCTCTGTTTACTCCAAGAGACGTCACACAAGGTCAGGCTTTGTGGGATGTGTGGATTAACAATGCTCCCGATTTTTTTTAAATCCTGTTTCGGCAATGTTGCCTCTCCTCATCGCAAACCATCAAATCTTGTGACGCAACTTCATGATGCATATTTACGCTGTCGGTTGTTCAACACATCCACGTCGATGTCACGATCATCCTCGAGGCTTTACTTTATAAGGTGTGGTCCACAGCAAGCGCGCTTACGGTACGGTGAATGCAGCATACAAGAGTTCTCAGCGAGGGAAACTGGAATTAGTGTCGACTGATCATTATAATGAACAATTAGAATGATAATTTATACAGGAAGAGGCACGAGCCGCTGTGCAACTGGACGCTCAATATATGCGTTTCGTTGGTGTAAATTTTCGACGGTGAGTGTTCGAAGGCATTAGCAAAACCTTTGGTTGTTTAAAGTGGCCATAAATACGTCACGATTTGAAACGCGTTAACGCCAGATAAGTGCTCCTGGATGATTCCATGCCGAGGGAGATTCGGAAGTTTTTCAATCTTCCGGATATGCTTCAAAAATTTATTTTAGCAATTTCGAATTGAGAAGTGATACTCGGTAAAATATTTTTTGGCGAAACAATTTTTAGCGAAAGAACACGCTGCCTCTACAACTGGATTCCGCTGGTTCCTGCAGCTTCCGCGCCGCTGTCCGTAACGCATCCGGCCGAGGCGCGCGCAAGCCAGCCCCTAGCTTGTAGCCATGTCTTTGCAGCGCGGAATGAGCTGACTTCACCGCAACAGTGAGAGCTGCACCGCAGTGCACCAGACTTTTATCGCGTGCGCACAGGGTAGCGGCGCTCTGAATCGTGACAACACTAATAAGAAGTCCCCAAGTCTGTCTTATCCAATTAAACCTCACAAATATCCGAAAGGATTCATTTAAATGCTCCGAACAATTCCTCGCTGTACCTGATGAAAACTACTACGCTTAGGATTCTATATCTGGGGACGCCAAGATTAGGACAAATTCTCTTATTACAGGGCTACCGATCAAGACCTATACTTCCATGAATAGGGTCGTCCACGCTTGGTGCGAACACGGCGCAGTGTGGCCGTGCTGCACGCAGCGCCACCGCACAAGCCGGGCCGCGCATCGAAGCTAAGAGGCGCAGGCGCACAGGGGCTGAGGTAGGCTTCGTGTCTGTCATTTGGCGAGTGGACGCGAGTTGCCGCCGTCGCGCCAACCGCCTGAGCCGGCAGCGCTGGGCGAAGCTATGCGTCAGCTTGGAGGCCGACCCACACTGCCGCCGCTTCTGGGGCATCTCCAACTCCATCCTCAAGCCGCAGAAGAACCGCAACCCCCTGGCTGAAATGGCCATCCGCAAGTAGGCCCGCTTTGCGGAGTTGGCCAACCTCATCGCCGCACACTTCTTGCCGCCACACTAGTCGGAACCAGGGCCCGCTGCTGCTGTTGCTGGGACGGGAGAGGTGGATCACCCCATCAACAACGCCCCCATAACGGAGGCTGAACTCCGCAGTGCCCTCCGCAGCTGCAAGCGTAAGACGGCGCCAGAAGCTGGCGGCGTAACCTACCAGATGATGCGCAATCTGGATGAGGTGGGGTTCAGCCTGCTCCTGGCCGCCTACAACGTCATATGGGGCACGGGCCGGCTGCCACCTGAGTGGCTGCTAGCCATCTTGCGACCCATCCCAAAGCCAGGCAAATACCTCGTGGCAATCACGGCGTACCGGCCCATGGCCTTCACATCCTGCGGCTGCAACGGGTGGCACTGCTGAGGATGGAGGCCATCGCAGCGGAGGAAGAGGCCATCCCCGAGCAGCTGACGGGCTTCCGGAGGCACCGAGCAGCCACCGACTCTCGCCGACGTCGTGGCGGCCCTCAATCACGCCAGGGCCTCCAAGCAGGTGGCGGCCCTGGTGCTGCTGGACGTGAAGGGCGCCTTCGACAACCTGCAGAGTCACACCATCTCCCTGGCCTTGGAGGAGGCTGGCATTGCGGGCAAGCTGCGGGGGGCTTCGTCGAGGCGTTCCTGACAGGCCGCAAGGCGCAAGTGATGGTGGGGGACGCCTGTTGGCTTCCCGGCCGGTGGACGTGGGCACCGCGCAGGTCTCCGTCATCAGCCCCTTCCTCTTCAACCTGGTTAGGCTGCCTGCCCAGAGGAGGGGGCCACCGAGTGTACATCTCGGTGTACGCCGACGACATCGCCCTGTGGGTGCTGGGGCCCAAGGGTCAGGGCAGAGCCATAGTGCGGCAATTGCATGCGGCCATGGATGCAGTCCGGACCAAGCTGGCGGGCGTCAGACAACAGCTGTCGGCGACCAAGACAGACGCCATGCTGGTGCATCCGGACGCCGCAACCCGTGGATGGACCCGGCGCCTGACCATCAATGGCGAGGAGCTCCAGTGAAGGACCAGGCTGCGCTACCTGGGGCTCACCCTGGACCACCGGCTGAACTTCCGACAGGCAGCCAAGGAGCTCCGAGCCAAACAGCTGCTGCTGGCCATTGCGGCAGTGCAAAAGATGGTGGCCCGAGACAGTGGCTGCTTACAGCGGACGGCTCTCCGGCTGTACAGCGCCTCGGCTGTGGGTTTCCTCATGTGTGCGCTGCCGCTGGTGAGCCTGCTGAAACCAACCTGGTGGCAGCTGGAAAGAGACCACCGCAAGGGGGTCCGCGCTTTCCTCAGCCTGCCCCATAGTTCGCCGTGCGAGAAGACGCTGGCCGCGGCGGGGCGTGAATGGACCCGCGAGCTGACGGCTGACCACCGGGCGCTTGGCCACATTGACCGGCTGCGGCACGCACAGGGAGGGGCGGGGGGGGGGGTGGCGGCCCGCTGCTGCAGCGACTGAGGGGCCACCACCACTCGCGCATGGCGCGCATGCTGGCACTCTACGAGGATGTGGTGGCCCCCGTGGATGCGGGACCTGGTGGCCGGGCTCCTGCTCTGGCAGCTGATGTGCGGCTGGATACCCTGGGTCTGCGCCGCAAGCGGTGGACGCCCCACTGTGGACAACTGCAGCTGGCTCGGGGCCTCGTTTGGGGCGACCTAGACAGCCACGCCATAGTTTACACGGACGGCTCGGTGCGGCAGCAGCAGGGGTCAGCCGCAGCGGCCGCCGTGCTGGGAGAGGCCACCCAGCTGGCGCGGCTGACCTATTCTTCATCTTCGGCCACAGCTGAGCTGCAACCTTCTGATCAACCACAAATCCAACCCAGCCGCCACGGCAGAAGAGGAGGCAATAGCATTAGCACTAAAGGAGAAGCCGACCCCTAACACAATCATCACCGATTATAAAACGACAGTTCGAAATTTCGCCTCCGGCTTTATTTCGCCTAAGGCACTCAAGATTCTCCAACAAGCACTCCCAACGTCACATCTTTAACTAGCGCTTGAAGCAGGACGAAAGCAGAGAAGACACACCCGATGGCGCTAAGCCGTAGAAATCGGCTGGGCGCCAGCCTACACTGGCCTGGAGGGGAGTGAAGCTACCCAGAGCATGGCTCGAGGACTCACCATCCGAGCCGCGGCCAGCTCGTTCCCATAGCGCTAGATCCACTAAAGACCAGATGATCACGTACAGTGAAATTGCCACACATTACCGGTAATGTGTAATTGCCACACGTCACACATAACCGGAAGACATTCTATCTGAAATTAAGCGAAAAAAATCCGCATGGGTGGGTCACGGCATGCGCATGAGGGGCAATAGGTGTACCATCCGTTTAACGGAGGGGCTGCCAACAGACTGTAAACGCAATAGGGGTCCGCCAAGGACTCGATGAAGGGATGAGCTAAGAAAATTTGAAGGGAAATGGTGGACTCAGCAAGTTCTCGATAGACGTGGCTGGAGATCTTTGGGAGAGGCCTTCGTCCTGCAGTGGGCACAGCCAGGTTGATGATGATTATGACGTACTTACCGAAAGTACGTGCTTGATGTTTTGCTGGTCTTCACAGCAGTAGGCATTCAGGACTGCTTTTAACTGGCTTTCTTTGCCCCCTAATCTCCCCCACCCATTCCTTCCCATCCCGTTTTCCAACTCGTGACCAAGGACTCGGGCCTTGGCCAAAAAAAAAGAGAAAGAACTGGGCCTTCTCCAATAGCGTGAAACCTGCGGAGAGACGAATCATCGAGTGTATAAGCGTAATCTTGGCGCCTTGGCACTTTGCCGACGGAGGGTAGAACCGTTGGTGGGTAGAAGTATACAGCTTTGCTTTAAAGAATCGTGTCTTTCAAGCACGAAGCGTTTTAGCGCGAGGCGTTTGAAAACGAGTGTCCCGGTGTTTTAGTATCGTGACTACATGAAACGATGACTACGACAGGAGACGCCGACAGCCCGAGACACTAAGGGGCTTCACCCCAAGAAAGCCATCCCGCGTCATTTTTTTTTCAACGGACTCGTGTCCATTTCATTCCTTTGCTGAACGATATTGCGGCATCTGTACTTTCAACGCAACCTGTAGACCATAAGACGGGCTCACCAACTACACACGAAGCCGAATGTCGCCAGTAATATATCACTGTCGACATTCGGCTGTACGTAAGACTGTCCTGGCTTTTGCGGCACACGTAGCGCATTTCTGATGAGGCGCAAAGTGCCGAAGCTCACAAAAAGTTCACCTACGCGCGCCTAATACTATCCATCCGAACACAGCGCATTATCTCGTTGTCTAAATTCACCTTGGATTTCCTCAAGCTCCGCTATACCGATCGCGGTTATTCTTCACTATAGTAGAACATTATAACATTGTCCACCGCTAATTTCGTCGTACACTATTGCCCTACGATTGGTACTACAACGATTCGCCGGACACTTGGCGTGCATGATGTGGAAATGGCTCTGAATAATTTTCCCTTCAGCTATGTTTTTCCTACGATTGCAAGCGAAAAAGCGTGCACAGCTTCAAACTGGTGCCCATGAACATTATGGAACGTCATATTTGCGAACGCCGAACGCACACATTGGTCCCCGCAGCACGGGCTACATTTAAAGGGATCCATGCAAATTATCTGTAAAACCACTACATAAGCAATTAGTGAAACATTAGAACTGAGTAGTACATCACACAACTGCAACCATTTAAAGACACGCGTCATTTTATTCAAATATATGATTATTCCTCTTATTGTCAACAACGGAAAATTCCCCAAGTATAGACACCACCGGTCCACGCCGGTATCTCCGGACTAAAGCATCGATTCTCACGGTCTTCCTTTTCAGTTTGCCTAGAACGTGGCACGTGACCTTCGCCAAACCAGTACTAGAATGACGCCACGCCTGACAGACGTCATCTCACGCCGCTTGTCCGTGATATCACACTCTTCTCCTCTTTGGTACTCTATAGGCAAACAATGCCAGGAGCAGGAGGTGGCGCCGCCGCCGCTTTTCGCAGCGCGAGGCACTCTTGTGGTACCCACATTGTTCTTGCCTCGAAACTTAGTCTTCAATTTTCATCCATGGTCTCTTTTATTTGCCTAGTCAGAGGATTCTGGCCCCTTCCAAGCAGCTCCGTATTTTATTTTCTCATAGGATCTCTATGACGGGAACAGTTTTGGGTTGCACAGGGACACAGGGACTGCTCGAAGCTGGTCTGGGCAGGCAAAATAAAGCGACCCCCCGTTTCACGACACGCACCCCTTTCGAGGTCATGGGGCCCAAACGGAACGCACGGGACGTTCGTTTTCAGGTTTGAAGGGAGTCTGGGCGAGCACGTGGTCACGCGGCCTGTTAGCCAATCCGAAGCCTCGGTTACGGGAACGCAGTTCTGAGCTACACCAGGAAACGCTGGATGAGTAGCCTAAGCAGTTTTTACGCTGGAAAAATCTCCAGCGGAGGTTGCGAATTCACGCACAAATTCTCGACGTCGAGAACAGAGCCTTGCCGTGGGTGGCTAAATTTTGCTCTGGCCAATCCCACTTACGGGCACGTTCCTTTATCGTCGAAGGCACCATCATCGCCATCGACAAAGAGCCTCGTTCAAGGCAGGGATGACGTGTAAAATGGAACAGCAGTGTGTACTCCCGATTGCCAGTGTGACGGACATATCAGAGGCAAGCAACTTTCTGGTTATGGATGAAGCAGCTCCGCATCTTGCCGGTACCCCGGTTCTCGACATTCAGAACAACGTGCCTGCCATAACTACCAGCGATAGCAGCGAGCAAGGTGGCGCCAGGACCCCAGAAGCAGCAGCGACAGCCGCCACAGCAGCACCAATTCCCCGAACCGCACGGCCCGGCCGCGAACCGCCCGTTGAGCATGGCCACGCACAAATGGATGAGAAGTTCGGGAGCGGCGACAAGGAGCATGGTAAGCGGTGTCCTGACCGAGGGGACGAGGAACCTCCATTGATTGACTTGACCATGGAAGATGAGTGCGAGCCAGATAATCCTAATTCGCTGTCCCTCCCAGGCCCGTCCCATGGAATGGTAAATATCGGCCCATGCCCCACACCTGGCCTCATCGCTGGGTCTTCAAAAGCCGCAAACTGTATGCAGAAAATCCCGGCCCCCTTCAAGCGGAAGCCCAAATGTCCCACGCCAGGCTGCGATGGCAAAGGGCATGTCAGCGCCGACAGATACTACCATAGGAGCCTCTCTGGATGTCCGATTGCAGCACAGAAAGCCACTCATGAGGAAGACAAGAACACCAACCAGAGTCCTCCGGTCTGCCCTAATGAACTTCGAGGGGTGCTGTGTCCAGGAGCAAAAGCGATACCCATTAAAAGACCCGGCAATGTCGTCCAAAGCTATTACATCTTGTGCGAGCATACGAAGGAGGCATTTGCTTCATACCTGTCTGCGAATTCAAGCCTGCAGGCGCCGGACTTTCCTCAAGGAGCAGCCTAACCGCGACCAGCCGTGGAAGCCGTCCCAGCACGGCAGCAGCGGCCGAGCTAGCAGCAGTAGCCAAGCTAGCAGGAGGGCCCCAGTCCGCAGCTGACAACCATGAAAAAGTTCAAGGAGCAATAAACAGTTGTGTAGCCTTCTCTATGTTTGTTACAAAGTTTAAGGAGCAATAAACAGTTGTGTAGCCTTTTGTATGTTTGTTCCATCCTTGTTCTTTTAGCTGATTTAAATATGCACCAACTTGCCCTAATTTCCTTTCTGCCAAGATTGATTTCCACGAAGCAGACCATAAGCGTTTTCAAAGGCCGGGCAGAAACAAAAAATGTGAAACGAAATATTTTTTTTTTTCATGTCTGGGAGATACAGCCTTAACCGGGGCCCAAGATGTGCTCTAGGGGGTATCCTTTTTTCGTAGTCATCATTGCGACCCCTTTAGGTCAAACAATTAAAACTGTCGTAGTAAAAAAATAAGCGTATTATTTCAGCTTAACGCTCCAGAAGCAACTATGTAGTTTGGTAAGTTTGCAAAGTTTTCTCTATACAAATAAATTAAAAGATCTGCTTGTAGCCTTTGACAACCACACAGCGTGGCCGAGCATGGCACAGTGCCCGCAATGGCCGAGTTTTGTCTTGCAGAGTTTCTTAATAGAGAGGCAGACAGGACTCCTGCTTTCAGTATAAATTCGTGAGGGTTGAGTAAGCTCACCGTTGAATATGGTAGGTCACAAAAAGTTTTTTTTTTGCGAAAGGTTGTCCTACGGCACCAGAAAAAGTTTTCATAGGTATAACGCTGCACCCGCAACGTGCAAGAATCCAAGAAGAGACCGGTGCCTTTTATACATAGTTGTCTCAGCTTTGACATTTTGTGTCAGTACTCCTTTAAAGGCATGTTTTAAATCTCCCGCCGGGTATGCGCCGATCATCATCGCCGTGTAGAGATCTTCCCTGTAACGGGCAACCATGGCCCAAGTCTTCCTTAAACCGTGCTTCCGCCGCAGCATGCATGCAATGAATATTTCATCTCTCTTGTACTTGACCATTTGTGACAAGAACTTGTAATTTTAGGTCCCCCCACAATATATATATATATATATATATATATATATATATATATATATATATATATATATATATATATATATATATATATACACACATATATATATATATATATATATATATCAGTGTGTCGAACCGAAAAAAATACCGGTTCGGTTACGGTTCTGGTTCAGGCGAAATCATTTCGTTCCGGTTCAGTTCCGGTTCGACAAAATCACATACCGAACCGGTTCGCGAACCGGTTCGGGAGCTTGAACCGGTTCGCGAACCGGTTCGATAACTTGAATTATCCCTGAAATTAAAAAAAAACCATTTCGTAGTTTCAAACGACAGTCAAATCAAAATATAAACAAAAATTCAAAATGCTGCTGTTCCCCAAGGGCAGTGGCGCAATTTCAAAGCAAACTTAAACAATTACCAGATATTACAAAAGCAGGTGAAGTGGCGACGATTTACCACCTACTTTCTCACCCAGACTTTATGTTGTCCTAGCGACTATTCATAATATTTTCCGCCCTTTCCTTTTTTGTTGAAATTGCAATCGTCGCTATGGAATCGCTCATCACGCTAACCTTGAATCCTTAAATTTAGGCCTGCGTACTGGCGCGTTCAAATACCAGCGCTTAATACCAATGGCGCACATTCTTTATATTTGTAACAAAACAGAAAAATTCTACAACAGGCACATAAATAGTACCAATGAATTAGATTATTTGGTAACGGTGAATAATTTGTTAGCTGTCACCTTATCGAATGTGTTAGCCACACTTTTGTTAAAAGTAAGCTTTAGTTAACGCTCAGTCACTGCATTGATGCTCTGACCGCTGCAATTCATTTTGCGATAGCTATACCGGATGTGTGCATTACAATCATGCAGTATGTCATCGTACGGCCTGACCCCCGGCCATCGTTCCATGTGCTACATTGCGGAATCATATAACAAATTATTCTGTTACAAAATGAAAGGGAAATTTTACGCGCGGAGCATGAGATGGGACTTTTATGGGTAGACGCTCGCTAATTCGTCCACAGCAGTACTCCCCTCCGGAACGAGCAGTAGAAGTAATGTAGCGAGTTGGGCAGTCAGTACAAGTGCACATTCGAAAAACTGCAGATCTGAAAGAGACAAGACTGCATCAGCAGCAAACGGCTTAGCCACTGAGCAGCTCCTGCGGTCACACTTGTCAAGTATTAACAATTTGCAGGTGTCGGACCTTTTAAACAAATTACGAAATGCAAAAAGTTTGCACACATCAAGTGTGGGCTTTCGCTGTTGCGCAGTGGAGCACTCCTGCAGCCTGATTGCTCCAATAAAGTCGCAGCTAGGGAAGGGCAAAGTCGTTTTATATCCCCTGCAAGCTACGGAGAGTTACATTTCGTTTGGTCTGCTTGCACTACGCTCGCTCTTCCAGCAGCAACAGACCATTGCTACATTGGTCCTCATTCATTTTCCCTGTTGTTACATAGAGCGTGATAGTGTTCAATTGTCTGGAGGGACAAGTGCGCGAGCGGGTACGAAGTTGCACCACAGTTGTGGCACAGCGAGGAGGCACACAGCCATCGTGCTGATGCGGGCCGCGCATGCTAACATTCTACAATCTCAAACCATGCTTTATCACTAGGTGTCTCCCGCGCAGTCCGGAACACGCCGCTCAAGCGTTATAGACAAGCCTTTTGCCGACTGTACGTGACAGAAAAAAAAAAGGCCTGAATCACGTTGACTGTGCAATATCAACAACGGAGGGTCGAACCGTTTCGGCATGAACCGGTAACCGTTATTTATTTTTTCGGTTCAGTTCCGGTTCGGGTTCAGCGTGCTCAAAAAATAACGGTTCGGGTTCGGGTTCAGTTCCGGCAAAAATACCGGTTCAGTTCCGGTTTCCGGTTCGGTTCGGTTCCGGTTCGACACCCTGATATATATATTGTAATGGAGATTGCTTGAAGTGCTCTCGCCGTCCAATCCCTCTTCACCCACCGGTCAATCCCCAAATGAGCATGTAGCACGGATCAACGGCTGTCATCACCGGTGGGTGATCGCGCGGCTCGAGTCGAATCCTCTGGCTGGTTCACCTTGGACGGTTTTGCCTCTTGATCCCTGTACAGCGGACTCTGTCTTCCTTCCAATAAACCCCTTTGCAATATATATATATATATATATACAGGCATACAGCCTCTTAAATTACAATAACCAAGAACTGGAACCTGAAACAAATTTAACTAGCTTCTCAAATGTTGTAACAGTTATAAACCTCAATAACATGCAAGACTCAGGAGGGACGACGTCGACGTGCCTCAAGCAAAGTTCCTGAACATGCGTATTCGGCTCGTTAGCAATTTATTATAGATTAATAATAAATAGATACTGTCTCAAGGAGTTCAATGAGTAAGAAGGGAGTAATTATCAACCGCGTTGCACCCTTTGCGTGTTGTTTCCCTGCTTGCCCTTTAGTTATTGTTTTTAGTTATATTCACCCCGCAACAACTTAGAGACAGCGAGGAGAATAGAAGAACAAGATAGGGAAAACCGCGCAGCGGGAGGGGGATGGTCAGGTCAGCGGAATGGGAATGAGGGGGAATGGTTAGGTCAGCGTCGTTAAAAGCATTGGAGGATTCTGGAGGAGGGCCGGTGTGCGCTCTAAGTGGGCGAATATGACGCGAGGAGTGGGTAGGGGGGGGGGGGTGACAATGTACTACGGTGACAAAAAAAAAGAGAAAGGAGACATTTGAGGAGAGTAGCAGCGGAGTGAAGGGTATGAGAGGCAGTGCGATGGAGAGAGAAGGGAAAAGAAAATGAAACAAACCTAGTGGAAGGGTGGGATTCGGGAAAAGTGGGAAATGGGTAAGTAAATACAGTTACGTGAGGGGGGGTGGGGGTGGACGAAGGTGAGAAAGGAAAGAGGAGGGGATGAGGGAATTGTGAGAGTTGAGCAACCTTGATTGGAAAAAAGCAGAGCAAAAGGTTTCCCCCCAGACAGCAGTGGGCCCAGACGGAATACCAATGCAACTGATAAACCTGCTTGGACCTAAAAGTAAGGAATCGTTTATGAGGGTAATAGATAAGGTGATAGAAACCAAACAGATACCAGAGGACTGGCTAGAAAGTAGGATGAATTTAATATATAAAGGCAGAGGAGACAAAGCCAGTATTGATTCATACAGACCACTCAGTGTAACGTCAGTGGTGTATAGATTCGTAATGCAGGCGATAAAATCAGAAATTCAAGCATGGATGGAAGAAAATGAAATACTTGGGGAACTGCAGAATGGATTTAGACAAGACAGGCGACTGGATGACAATTTGTTCGTGATAACGCAATGCATTGAAATTGCGAAAGCACAGAATAGACCACTATGGATTACGTTCTTGGACATTAAAGGGGCATATGACAACGTAAACAGAGAACGGCTGTGGAGAATGTTGAAACTCCAGGGATTAGATGACGAATTGGTACAGTTCCTTATAGCAATCTATAAAGACAATAGAGTGCACCTTACTTGGGAAGGACAGAAATGCGCCCAGCAGGTCAACATCCATCGGGGACTGAAACAGGGATGCCCTTTGAGCCCAATACTGTTCATGCTTTACATGGCAGGGTTAGAAAAGAAACTGGAAGAAAGTCAAGTAGGGTTTAGCCTAACCCATATGCTGCAAGGCGAAGTGGTACAACAGCATATTCCGGGAATGTTATACGCAGACGACATTGTTCTTTTAGCTGATAACCAAACCGATATGCAGCGGCTAATAAATATTAGCGGCCAGGAAGCCACCGACCTCGGTTTAAATTTCAGTGCAGAAAAATCAGGAATAGTGGTTTTCAATGATACCACTGACGTAGTGTCTATCCAGCAAGGCGAATTACCTAGAGTGAAGGAATATAAATATTTGGGAGTGTGGATAAACGAAGGGGATAACTACTTAAGAACTCACGAGGAGCAACTTAAGGTTAAGGGAAAGCGAAACGCAGCTATAATGAAGCATAGAGCTCTGTGGGGGTATAACAAATATGAAGTAGTAAGAGGAATGTGAAAAGGAGTAATGGTTCCGGGTCTCACGTTTGCGAATGCTGTACTCTGCTTAAAATCAGACGTACTATCAGGCCTTGAAGTAAACCAGAGAACGGTAGGACGTTTGGCCTTAGTCGCGCATGGAAGAACAACTAACGAAGCAGTCCAGGGAGATATGGGCTGGGCGTCGTTTGAAGTTAGAGGAGCTCAGAGTAAAATATGCTTTGAGATGAGGTTGAGGGAAATGGATCAACGAAGGTGGGCAGCTAAGGTTTTTAGGTACCTATACTTGAAAAGCGTGGACACGCAGTGGCTAAGGAAGACTAGAAGGCTAACGATGAAATACGGAAAGAACAGTGGAGAATCCAAAACAGCCAAGGTAACCAAAAAATAGGCAAGGCAGATTGAAACGAATAAATGGAGGGAAAAAATGGAAGCTAAAACGTCGTTACAGATGTACAGGGCTGAGAAATTGAACATCACAAAGGAAAATTTCTACGATAATTCCCAGGGCAGTGCTTTGCTTTTCGAGGTTAGAGCAGGTCGCCTGCGAACTAAGAGTTTTGTGGGGAAGTATTAACAAAATGATGGGGTATGCGTAGTCTGCGGAAAAGAAACAGAAACCATGCGGCACATAGTGTTAGAATGTGAGGGTATCCATCCAAATCTACATGAAGGGAATATTGGGCTTCCAGAAGCCCTAGGATTTAAGGGTATCACAGGGGAAGTTAACTTCAAGGCTGTCGAGGGGACGAAAAGAAGATTAGAATGCTGGTGGACGAAAAGCAGAGAGGGGAATATTGCCCAGGACAGTTACCACCTGTAACAGGGAAAAAAAAAGTATTTCGTGCCTAATAAGCTTTAGTGCCTGCCCTAAGCAGCACTACTTTTAAACCAAGAATGTGTAAACATGGTTATATTAGTCCTTTTCGGTAAGATGACATGTCATCACCCCGCTTCAAAGGGGATACCAATAGCAATCATCATCATCATCATCATATAAGTGAAAGAGAAAGGGAGGAGGAAAAGAGGTATGATGGCCCGGGGTGAGGAAGTGGAACAGAAGAGGGGAAGATGAACGGAGCACGAGGACGATGGGAAGGACATGAGTGGAATAAAGGCGACGAAGACGGAAAAACGCAGGAGAAGGGGAGATAGGAGGAGGATAAAGGTAAGAGTGAGAAAGGGATGGGGAAAAGAAGGAACAGAGGGGAAGAGGAGGGAAAGCGGAATGGGAGTGGAGCTCAAGAAGTAAAGGTATTGATTGGGGAAACGGACAGGACATGCAGAGAAAACCAGAAAGGTACGACAGACTGAGGGGTAATGACAGGAGGAGGGGAGACGGACAGATGCGGGTTCATGGGATAAACAGGAAAGGGGAAGAGCATCAGGGGTGATAAAGGGAAACGGGAGGGGTTGTTACGTGGCAGGAAACAGCACAGAAAGGAAAATCAGCACGTGAACGTATCAGCACGTATTTGTGGTGTTGCCAGATGGTAGACCAAAGATCGAATACCATGTTCATATGGCCCTATATTTCGATGGGGGAGTCGCTTTGTGGCGGAATTTACTCTCTGTAAACAATGGAAGTGTAAACACTCTGAAGCTTTTGGTAATTATTAGCAGCGTGAAACAGTCATGCATGGTACGCCACAATACATATGTAGCTTTGCGGTTGCGGAACTCTAACTAATAGAAAACCTGGCGCTCATGATTTACGAATTACGGTCATACGGATAAGTACGGGTAGCCGCCTGTACATACTACAGGCAGCTACGGTTACAGTAAGACAACAGTCGCCGTTTGCCTCGGCCGCTGCTATTTTTTATTGTGAACATACTTTATCGTATCTCCAACCTCCTGGGAGTACAGCACGCTATATAAGTTGGTAGTGCCAGGGTAGGGGAAGGGGGAGGGGTTTGAGTGGAACAATTACATTTTTACAGCGGAGCTATTACAGGCTAACGGCCCCATCCTTCTGTGTGCGTTTATCGAGAAAAGCCACTCTCCTGCTCCTCACTTCGACACACCCTCTTCCTTCGGACACCTGTGCGCCTCCGGGTCTTCATATTTTGATACAAGACGGCGTATATTGCCTTGAAAAGACGTCTTTCTAGCAATGCATTTGTCTTACAAGTGAAGCCGACTTTGAGAAGATCGCTGTAGGCATGGTCTTTGCGTTCCCACAATATGCGATGCAAAGTAAAACGGTAAAACCTCCTCGTAGAGAAAAGGAAGCCGCAAAATCTGCGCGAATACCTCGGAAGGAGACCACCAACGAAGATGGGGCTGTGGACGCCAAATGTAAGCGCAGTGACGTCGCGCAGCCTTCACCAGCAGTGGAGTCGCACGGCGCTGCAGCTGGTGAAAGCTGCGATGCGACGCCGCTGGCGGCCGTCGGCAGGGCGGCCCGGAGTTCGACGCTAGTGTGCATGTAGGTTAAAGGGCCCCTAAAACGGATTCCAAAGGTTGCTATTTTACGTGCGCAATGGCTGGAGTATTCTATCCAAAGGACGTCCTTCCGCGAAAAATGGTTTAAAAGTGTTCAGTATCAGCCGAGTTATCGTTGTTTAAAGGGCAACTGCAACGAAAATTTATCTGCCCCAAATTCTGTTTCAACGTGCGCTATAGGGACCGGGCGGCCGTTGTATGGCGCCACCGTCACTTCAGCCAACAGCGCCGCCCGTGGCGAACTGCTCGTCAGTGGAATGCCGGTGGCGGTCAGCGCAGCGTAGTTGTGCATGGCTTTCTGTCGTTCTGCTGCGGTGCGGTTTGCAAAGCGTAAATAACCACAAGGACTTCTTTCAGATCGGTAAATCTTGAAAGTAGAGGCGACCTTTACGAGGCATGCCATGTGTGTGATTTACGCCCATACTCACTAATTACAAATAGCAGACGACGCTCAATGTACCAAGATGGAAGTCAAGCTGCAAGTGCAAGTCTGTTCATTCGTGCAAACTTTTCCTGCCTGCATGCAGTTTGGGGTTTCAAGGAATATATTGCCGCTAAATGCTCCTACAACGCCGGTGTGTGCAGCCGATTCAGGAATTCTGCGGTGCTGGCCTTTGGCAGTTGATGACGAAACGGCGTTGTGCACAAGCGAAAAACAAAATTGGAGAGGGCCTTCTAAGATTTATTAAGCAAATCTGTTGGGTAAGTTGGTGCGTTATGATTTAAAAAAATAGAGCGCGACTTGGACAACGACCGTAAAGAATGAGCACTTGTCCCATCGTCCTTCTTTACTGTCGTTGTCCAAGTTGCGCTCCATTTTTTTTTAATCATTCTAAGATTTACCCCAGAACAGAAATTGTGTATGACGACGCTGCTCAACTCCCTCAACTGTGGCACAGACGTGTTTAATTTCACAGAAATACGTTTACTACAGCCATCGGGAATCATTCATAAAATAAATACCGCATCATAGTAGAACGTTATTGCTTGTGGAGGAAAAGCATTGCTTTATAAGACTTGCAATGGTTGCTGACTAGTTGGTTAATGGCTTTTCAAAAAACAATACCTGCGTGGCTGAAGGACAAGAGACAGAAGGGCGCCGAAAAGCTGCCCTCAGTTTCACAACTGAATGTTGCGGTCGAGTACTTTTACAAGCTGCCACCTACGCTTGAAAAATCGTGCACTCCTCCGTCTAACAACAATGAGGGTTTATCGCAAAGCTTTCTCGTGTGGGTTTCCTTGGTGGCCTTCTGGATTTAAACTTTGACTAGTTGAGCTTTGAATTTGACCAGCACGCAGTGTGGTCTTTTGATCGCAGCGTCTTTGACTTTGGCCCTTTCCCATTCTATTTCGCACGAAGAAAGCTTCTCGTTCAACCATCGTTGTCGTTAAACGGAGGGCTGGAAGGTTTTGCTGTTTTATTTCGCACTTCCATGCACCCCTCTCCAAATCTTAACTGCTTCCAGTGTGTCGGAAATGCTTCTGTGCTGGAGGGCCCGGGCTGATGCACCCCAACTTGAGGCGACTAGTTGCACGTTTTTGGTTTCTTCACAAGGCATTACACGATTATTTTTGGCTACTCGGCAAAGAATACTTAAGCATTAAAAAACACAGGCTGACGTTAACACTGCCACATTTTTTAATGATTGGTGCCAGCCTTCATTCCACGTAGATGGTCAAATGGGAAGAGGAGGGGGGATGGTTTGTAGCTTGGGCTGTTGGGTGTTTGAATACCTTTGGCTCTTGATAAAATGACCACAACAAAAGAGGGAGTTCCGCTTCGGCTCTCAGGATCCCATGCTGTCACAGTGTCGCTCACCAAAACTGTACGCACAAAGCTGCCATGTTGATGCAAAGCCAGGAACATGGACACCTTGTTGGCTACTCGTCACCAAAGGTGTGCGAATACGTAGCGATTGTTTGTTTCAAAGCAAACACAAAGCAAATCATGATTTTGTTTGAATAGTTGCCTATCGAAGTGAACTGAATATTTAGTGATTTTTAATAAGAAAGCTGAAGTTTACAGTTCCTCAAGCATGCTTTGGTGACTAGCCTGTATAAAAATAA
Source organism: Haemaphysalis longicornis (assembly GCF_048455015.1). Classification (NCBI taxonomy): domain Eukaryota; kingdom Metazoa; phylum Arthropoda; class Arachnida; order Ixodida; family Ixodidae; genus Haemaphysalis; species Haemaphysalis longicornis. The sequence goes on from NW_027526203.1 coordinate 165,918,965, forward strand.
AAGGCTTGTAGAAAGGGGTTTGTAAAATTTTCATAAAACAGAAAACAAACATACGAAAGCTACTCTGTTGATTTTGGCTTTATGGATGATCTGGGGGTAACATTCACTTCATGTGGTGACCTCAACCACAAGTGTTTCAGTAATAGTGTAATGAGGGTATGTATATGTTCCAATAAGCTGCGACTAACACATTTCTTTGGGGGTTTAACACACCTCGGCTATGAGGCGCATCATAAAAAAAGCATAAAACAGCACTGCAAAAAACACTTCTGTCAGTCCTATGACGGCAACTCAGGGTATAAGGCAATCCAAGGCATGATAAAATTGCCTGATTTTTAAACCTTCACAGACATACCCCTAAGGTGTGGTGGTATAATCCTCGTTTTGCATGTGCTCACGCATCCCTTTTTCGGTACTAACAACACATGAATTTAATTTAGGAAACACTTGCACCATGAATGTTTTTGCATGCATGGACAAGATTCATGAATATGGGTTCTGTGGAAGGAACTTCATGCCTAATAAAACGTATGAATCAGTTGAGACCAACACTGCCAAACTAGCTTCCCGAGTGGTGCAGTGCCAATGACTTGTGGTCAAGAAAGCTTTATCTCAGTGTCTGGGAGCATGAAACTAGATAAGTTCTTCGTTTTTCCACTGTTCTATACAAAAAAAAAAAAAAAGGAACATACAGGTTTAAAAACAAGATTGATTTTGCACATCATTTGATCGCAGAACCAGCGACTCCGGGACAAAGGCAGTATGCAGCTAGGCTTTCGTATCTAGAAAGCGTTGAGGGGGGCAGCTTGATTGATTGTAGGGTTTCACGAGCCGACGCAACCCAGGCGATGAGGTGTGCCATAGTGGAGGGCTACGGATTAATTTTGACCACCTGGGGATCTTTAACGTGCGCCGAAATCTCGTACATCAAGGGGGGCAGCTTGAACACCACAATGCTATCAGGATGTGAAAAGGGAAGCACAAGGGAGGAGTTGGCCCAATGCCAAGACGGTTGGAGAGGATCCATTAGCAGCTTCCTCTAGCCCTTTACCACACGTCACCGGAGCACTGAGGGAAAGCCTGTCGCCGCTAGCACAGGAGAAAGCCTAGCCGCTAGCACAAACATGGTTATATTAGTCCTTTTTGGTAAGATGACATGTCATCACCCCACTTCAAAGGGGAAACCAATAGCAATCATCATCATCATCAATCATCATCGGAAGCCTGTACATGTACAAGCCTGTACAGCACTCAAAGCGAGATGCATCCGAGAAAAGTCATTGCGAAGAATATATTTTGCATGTGTTTCTGGCAGGGAATATCTCCTTTTTGACAAGGCATACTTTCATTTATGTGAGTCCATTGAAACAACTGTCCCATTGCATTTTTGTCGAGCTTCGAAATATTTCTAAAATGTTTGAAGTTTTCAAACAGTGCTATAAGATTCAAAGACGAATCGAACACCACATCATTCGCATGCACGTTCAAAAGTTTTGAAGATTTGCACACCTCTACAAGGCATACATCTACATGCACATGGCCAATGAAAATTAGAAATATGTCCCCTTGCCTCTGTTCTTCGTTCTCCACTAACTCCGGATGACAACTAGCATGATTGTGTACCCATCTGCGTACAACTACCAGTTAGTGCCTTCATTTCACAGAAATTTCACTAAAGCTCCTCAAGTAGTGGAACCATCTGTTGTGAGTGTAACAATATTTTAGAATTATTGACAAGTGATCACAAACTGCAGCCATCGTAGCCTTGCACACAACTAATTCAGGCAGAACTTTTTAACACAAACAGAACCCAACATTGCTGGTTTGCATACAGTTTGCATATGCCATCAACCGAGCCTATTGTTCAAGTTTCTGAAATGTGTTCGAACAGACAGAGTAAAATTGAAGGTAGCTGCTAAAGCAAGCAGTTCATGTTTTTGTAGACCTGTGTTATTTCGTCGTTTCAGTCTCACAGGAAAGCATACCTGCCAGGTTTGCTGGGATGGCATTAGGGAGATCTGAAAGGAGGGGAGGGGGGGGGGGGGGGGGGGTAGAAAAATTAGTACTAGCAACAGAATGGAATAATTTACATGCCTTTATAATTTGGCTACAACCGAGCACGAACTGAACTGTTTTATCCGAACTGCTAACAAGCTAACCACTGGTCAGTTGCTAAATCTTCGACGTGGCTTACACCACCCTTTTCAGGAAGTCCGTCGAGCGTAACAATGTTCACTCCTCCGACACTTTGCCAAAAGAACGCCACTGAAGGTTGTTTCAGACATGCATGCTCGGAACTGGGTGAAATTTTTCTTCACTAAGCTGAACCGCCTCTCGCATTCAGAATTTCTGTGGTACTGACCAGTTCAACTTGCGCGCATGGTCGACTATGCTTTATAAGCTCTTATAATGATGTCAATTGGTGTAGGCTTGGATTGGATTGTCAGGTAGCTTTGGTGCAATGTGGCCAGACTGCGAGAAAGGTTTGGCCAAACACAGGTGCGTATTCAGGAGATTTTTGTTTTGGTCGTACAATCGTACAAAACCATCAAAATTTGGGCTGGACAATGGAGGAAACCTGGCAGGTACAGGAAAGTTGAATCACAGAGTGGGGGAAAGACGGCTACACCAAATGCTTCAGTGCACGCACTGCTCAATGAGGTGCTTTGATATGTGCCGCTGCAACCCGCAAACAAGCTGCTGCCCCCAACCGTCAACACAGTCCCTTCCCATAAGCAGCGGGCATGGTCTTGCAACAAGATGTATACTACTACATGTGTTTAAAAAACGCGGATAAGCATGTAAGTGTGCCTGCAAACAATACTGATGAAAATTGTAGACAGAGGAGAGCAGACGATGCAAGGACTCTGCTTGCACATCACCCAGCAGAACATGACCAACAGCAGGGATCTCTGCATCGTGACGCACAAACGTGCCAATGACTTCTAATTGCAGCGAAAGTTGGCGGGAATTTGAAATAAGTGCAGGAAAGAGGTCACAAACACTGAAGCGCAATTGTGAGCCATCTGCAGTTCGAAAAAATGTGATATTCAGCTCAGATGTTTGTCATCGCATGAGGTAATTTACCAAGTTGAAAATGTGTTTGAGGTCCCCTTTAAAGGGGCCATGTAGACAAAATACAAGTTTGTTTTATTCGAAAGATTTGGTGTTTTATAGGACCATAAGTGCTTGTTCGGCAGCAAGCGATGCTTTATTCAATGAGAAATTAAATATTTTATATTTTAAGTCAAAATTTCAAATCTCCCACTAAATCGTGTGTTTTCGTGACATCGAAAATGACTTATTAGAAGCGGGGCCTTGAAACTGCATAGCCTGCTGACCAGGGCTGCTGCCATCTCACAGACAGCCGTTTAGTTATCTTGTTTATCGCCCACTTTCACAGATGGCGCTGCAATACCGCTGAAGTGCAGTGTTCACACTTTGTTTCTGGCTGGACTTCTACACCTGCCATATTTTTATTGCGGTTCCCACTAATCGTTTCCTAAAACTTAAGCTATAACTCGACAAACACGGTCACGTAAGCGACAGTGCTACTTGTGTCAGTTGGTCAGTGTTGTTTCAGACAAGGCCAGCGCGTCCGACGGTTGTGTTAGCACGGTGTCAGCTGGTGAAGTGCCGCACTAACTGCTTTGGTGTTTAAGTGTTCGTTTGTAACTTTAATTGTTGACCCCACAATTTTTACTGGCATAAAAAAAAAGTGCCCTACATTTAAGCACAAATAGCTCGTTCGGCAAGCTTATAAGCCCTACCTAGCTTGCATTTGCTTTGGCCAGCCTCAGCCAATCGCACCGCAGGGCTTACAACATCATGGGTTCTGTTGCAGGAAATGAGCTAGTGGGTTGCATGGCCATTCCTGTTTTTCTTAATTATATAGCTTATTTGAGTGAAGTGTGCGTTAAAAGTGGTGTTGGTAAGATTCTAACAAGGTAATGTTTCGAATGAACCAAACTGCCCAGCCTTGCTTTTGGAGCATATTGGTTAAACTGTCGTAAGCCAATATCAAAAAATAAGGGCTGTAGTTAGATTTCCATGGCCACGCTCAAAATAATCTGTGGTGTTGTTTAATGGGGAAAGTAAGCACTCCAAACTTACCTCACAGCCAGTCAATGAGGGCATAGGTATAACGCTTTTGTATAAATTGAGGCAGGAGAACCATGGCCGTACTTAAGCTTGTATTTACCAAATAACAACATACCCACAATGCAAACAAACAACAAACTCGAACAGAAACTCAATTAATGATGAAACAGAATTAAACTCAAACTAAAACTCAATGATGAAACAGAATGAATGATGACTTACAAGTGCCTGTAAAACATTTTTCTTGCTCAAGAAATATGTTTTGGCTGCATGTATATTTACCCATTAACTGATATTTAGCCCCTGCCTCCTGCATTGAATATGTTAACCTTATTTTGGTGCCGCGTGTCACCTACCTTGGCTGCAGCAAGCTACAAGCAAACGACATGCACCTAATGCCAGAGTGGCCTTACAGCTGTTTGAATTTAGTACTAACGCTACGATTGGTCGTGGCAGTCGCTATGCTTTGCAGTAAACAATTTAACCTGAAACATTTAAGCAAAATAGGGAGCTTTGTGCTTTGAAGCTGGCAGTGCACAGTTCCTTGTGCTTGGCAGGTGAGCAGGAGCTGCACACCTCGCACGCTGACTGTCCCTCACATCAGCGGTGAACCAGGTGCAGTCCGTGCGTGGAACTGGAGGCTGTATACGCCAACGAGTTCAGGATTTCCCCCGCAGTCTCCTCCGCAGCCACTTCCAGGTGGCCCATGTCAGAGGCCACCGACAGGTCCTCTCCGAAGGGCATGGAATGTGCCAAGCGGATGTGGTCACTCAGCTCGGTCGGCTGCAGGAACTGCTTGGTGCACTGTCCACACTGGAAGTTGTACGAAGTGGCGTGGCTTGCGGCGTGCTCCTTGGCTGCGTCCAGGGTGGCGAACTGCCGGCTGCACTTGCCGCAGGAGTAGGTGTGCTCCCCCACGTGTGCCCGCAGGTGCCTGGCCATGGCCGTCTCCGAGCTGCACACGAGGCCGCACTTGGGGCACGGCAGCTTGGCCCCAGCTGGGGAGCCGGCATAGTCGTGCTTGTACACCACGTGTGCCTCCAGGCTGCTCGGGTAGACGAAGTGGTGCTGGCAGAGCGGGCACTCGTGCTCCTCGCCGCTCTTGGAGACCTGCTCGCTGCTGGACGGCCGAGGCTTCATGCGCTTCTCGTGCACCGAGCGCTGGTGCACCTGCAAACAGCCAAGGCCCACCCCCTCCCCGTCATTAGGAGCGGTGCTTTTGCAAGGCTGCCCGACGTGAGGGTGAATAGATATTTGTGTACGAAAAGAATTATTCGGCCTGACCTAGGAGCGTTAGTTAGCTTGGCAATACTGCCGGGTTTATTCTAGAAGCAGGTCTCCACGCTGCTGCACACGTGACACGAGGTACTGGTGTGGCAGGCTTTCAACCAAGTGGTTGTGTCCATGACTCCCACCACGAGGACACTTGCCCGTAACCTTGCCTTTGTCGGTCCTACCCCCCGTTTTTTTGACAAGCTGAACAACAGCTGAACTAGGTGCTGCTGCGTGACCTCAGGCGAAATTCTAAAGTAGTGGATGAAAATATTTATCAACACGTCTGAAACCACGAGGTGAGTTAAGAAGCTTTACAATGCGGTCAGCTGCAATTAGTTGTGGGCTCCATTGCACATAGTGTTTACCTAGTTACAAAGCCTATTTGTAAAAATAGCCCATGTTTCTGCAGTTTCCCTGAAAACATCCAGAGTAAAAACCATTTCTTTTTTGGTGGGGCCGGGGGAGTTATGCACCGAACGTACACCTGGGCCATGACGCATGCTGTATTGCAGGGTTGCAGGTTAATTCAGACAGTCTGAAGATATTTAAGGTGGGGACACTGGTGTTGAAGATAGAAAATTTGCCAAAACATACTTTTCTGTATAAATTTTATATGCAGCCTACAGGTCCCAAAGAATGAACCCACAAAATATCATAGCTGTACCATAAGTATTTACAAAGCTGTTGCCCTTTGAAGTCAGCTAAATGAACATTTTAACCTATGTTTCCAAACTTGGCGCCTTGTTTTTTCAGAACTAATTTTTTGCCCACGAGGTGAACTGTCGGGTACAATATCTTGGGATGCACTGGTCAGATTTGTATCATTTTATTTGCATTGGAAAGCTTATAAACTGAACAGTGCAATAAAACCACAAAACTATAGAATTTCTTTTTGCTAGCACAAGATTTTATGCCGTTCGTTTTACGGAAACACTGGTAATTGACGGCCTGGCATTTAATAAGTTTACAGAGTTTGCAGAAACAATGCTAAAGTTACCGCTATGGTACAGTGGCATTCCCTGGTCCTTCTAGAGCACAAATGAATAAAGAGTATTCGAGTATTTCATAGGAAAATGATGAAAAAATTGAATGAAACGGAATGGCATAACGTGTTGCACAACTCTGAAACTCTGAACTTACACCACATAGTTGAAAACTGACCGCATATTTGTACTCGGAATGTTAAAATACACTTCATGTGAAAATCTCAAGCACATAGGTTAAAAAATAACAAAAATATCCTCAAGACTGACACACAGGCGTCTTCATTTTTTGCCTCAATCAGAAAAGCGGCAAGTTCAGCAGCATAATGGCTTAGCCACCGAGCAATCACAGCCGATAAAAACCGTGTCAACAACATTAAAAATAAATAAACACCTTATATAAGTAGCATTATCCTCCCTGGCACAATCAGACGGCTGAGGCCAGCAATTGGCTGAGGCCGGCAAAAGCAAACGCAAATTAGGCACGGCTTATACCCATGCCACACGTACACAAAAAATGACATTAAGTGTTTAAGGCCTTAAGATTACAAATCTCATTAATTGGGTGGGCCGTGCTACACGAGAAAACGCAAAAGCATTAAATGTGTTAGGCATGATGGTGATCATGACCAAAAAGAGAAATTCACTCATATTTTAGAAGTCTTTAATGTAGAGAAAAACGCCTTAGAAGCGTTAAAACTGCTTTTCGCGAAAGAAAATTTTATGAGAAATAGTGTTTTCTTAAAAATAGTGGGAGCCGTTTCTAAAAGTGGCTTCAGTATGCCGTCGCCGGCCAGCGGTAGCCAAATCCGAAAAATTTAACACGAAGAGTAACGCGATGTTCTTACTTTTGCCTCTGTTCTAGTGAACTTCATCTTCTTCAAAACTTCGCTACCAATTTTGCACAAAAAATCGTCATATTTCGAAGTTTAGCTACATTTCCGCGTCAACACTCTGGTGCTGAGAGTTTCGGTGGCTTCATTTGGTGCTCATCGCGTTCGAGAGTAGGCAGATTTAAGGTGTTCGCGAAGGTAAATGAGTTGTGCAGAACTCCTTAAACCAAAATGACATTAAAGCGAATGGCATTAGATTTTTGCGTGTAGCAGCATATTAATGGCATTAAAACTTAAGGCATTAAGCATTTAATGTCATTTTTCGTGTACGTGTGGCACGGGTATTATAAGTTTTTCGAACAGGCCATTTGCACTTAATAATGCACATTCATTTTACCTCAGTAAGAATGGTGTGGTAGACAATGAAAGTTACAAAAATATGCGTAAACATACAAGCACCAATGCGCACTGCTATTGGTACTGGGCGCACTATGCTTGTTTTAGCTGCACAGCAGGCCGCCACTTTGGAGTTGTCTTATACGACATTGGCCGATTGGCATAAGTGACGTCTTACGTGACCCTGTTTGTCGAGCGTACCCGATGTTTCACGAAACGATATCTTTCTACTATAACAAAAACAAGCCAGGTGCAAATACGGTCAAAAACAAAGCAACGGCGGACAACGGTCCGTGGCCGCGTATGGTAGCCTCATCTAGGAGGACTAACAGCAAGCAAGGCTGCAGGGCCGAATGACGCAGTGGAAGTTCCTTTGAATACGCGCTCTTATGACTTCATTGCAGACGTCACGAAGACGCACGATTAGGAGGGAGAATCAAAATTTTAACTTGAATTGATTGTAGTTCCTCAGTGAATACAGCATCATTTGCTGCTGGGCAAGCGCTGGGGGCACTATAAAATACGAAATCTTTCGAATAACACAAACTTGTATTTTGTCTGCATGGCCCCTTGAAGCATTAATGGGTGGATAAATGTAGCTCAAAGTTCAAATCCGTGCCGCAGCGACACTTGGGCACCAAGGTGCCACTGTAGTGGAGGACCACGGATTGATTCAGAACACCCAGGGTTTTTGTCATGTGTGCTCGGTCAAGTATCTCATCCACAGAAGTACCGTAATTACCCGATTCTAACGCGCCCCCGATTCTAACGCGCACCCGATTTTCCAGGCAAAAAACTGAAAAAACTTACACCTCCGATCGTAACGCGCAAGGAACTTTGTGAGCATGAAAAACGAATGCGAGAGAAACGGGCGATTTATTCCTCGAAGTAATCTCACTCATCTCACACCTCGTCGTTCTCCGAGAGCTCCTCGTCGCCTTCTGCTGTCCGCAACATCTTGTTATCGGTGTCATAAAGCGTGTTCGCGATGCCGCACTTCTGAACGAACGTTCAACCATGGTTCATTGGAATCGTGGCCCACGCCTCGCACGCCCATCCCGCGAACTTCTCCAGAGGCGTACGCTTCAGCCAACCGCTCGTTGTGAACGCGTGGGAGCCGCTCACAAGCCGTGGAAGCGGTGCACCTTCGTTGCCGCTGCTGCCATTGCTGTTATCAAGCGCGCAAGTGGAATAATTTGACGATTTGTGTGAACGCCGATAGAAAAGCCTAGGCGCCTAGATCCGAAAAATTGTTGCTAAAAGCTTTGGCACCATCTTGAGATGGCGATGGCGATGGGTGGAACAAAATTTCAGCTGTTTCGCCAGTTCGGTTTCGTATCCGATTCTAACGCGCATGCGATTTTTCGGCCTATTTTTCCGGAAAAAAGGTGCGCGTTAGAATCGGGTAATTACGGTATCTGTGGTAGAGTTGGCTGTAAAATAAAAATTTCATTAATGAATCAATTAATTGGCAGGTCTGAGGCACTGACATAAATTTTGGAAATGACAAACTACACATTTCGAGTTTGCCCTATTTTTTCCAGATAGTCAAACTTTCACAGAGATAAAGTAATCCAAAGAACTGGCAACAACGCTAAAATGGGGTTGACGAACTCACACAATCGCTGCGTTTCAGCTGGGTAGTTCTCCCCTTGGCACTGAACACTAGCTACTTAAATTTGTCATAATGGTAGCCATAAGTACAGTACAGTCGAATCTCGATAAACGGAAATCGCTTAAACGGAATTGCACAGTAGCATGCAAGTTGACTGGTTTTGTATTCAGATAAAGTAAAAAATACCTCGGTAATCGGAACTTAAATTTCTGCGTCACCATTTAAACGGAACCAGAAATGGAACTTCTTGTGAAACCCATTGGCATGAGAATCAGGTTTTTACGGTTCCGGCTGTTTCGTTTTTGTTTTATTTTCTTCCTCCATGTTTTTTTAGCCTCGTTGGCCTCGTAAGCCTCATCTCGTTAGTGGTCACCATGTTAGCACAACGAATGCAACATCGCAGTTCTTGTTCCAGTCATTCGGTCTTGATTCAAGACGCCGAGGTTACAGGGCTCAGCTCCTGCCGCCTCCTTCGTGCCATCGTGGTGCTATTCGCACTTCATTGCCACGTTGCCATATTCTGAATTCGGTGGCTCGTAAGCACTCGCAAAGTGGAGGCCTCTAGACTCCGTGAAGATGCAGTTGCAAGGACTCAAACAGAAATGATTGATGCATTTTGTAGTGCACAGCGACTCACTGTTGCCAAATCAACTTGGCAAACGCTGTGCTTAAAGGAGCCATGAAGAGAAAACACAAGTTTGGTTCATTCAAAAGATTGTCTCGTTAGAATCATACTGACACCACTTTTAACGTAAACTTCGCTCAGATAAGCTACATAATTAGGAAAAACGGGAATGGTCATGCCACCACCAGCTCATTTCCCGCAACAGAACCTATGATGTCACATGAGCTAAGCTCTGCGATTGGCGGAGGCTGGCAGAAGCAGACGCAAATTAGGTAGAGCTTACAAACTAGACGAACGAGCGATTTGCGCTTAAATTTAGGGCACATTCTTTACAAAGCAATAAGAATGATGGAACAAACAGTGGAAGTTACGAAAGCACATGTAAACATAGAAGTACTGATGCGTTCTGCTGTTCGTACTGCGCACAGCATGCTTGGTTTAGCTGCACACCACTACGGGGCTTGGGGTTGTCTCAGACGACACTGGCCGATTGACGCAAGCAACGGTGTCTTACGTGACCCCATTTGTCGAGCGAGCACTGTTTCAGGGAACGAATATTTTCTCCCAGAACAAAAACAAGCCAGGTTTAAATGCGGGCAAAAACAAACCAAACGCTTGCCACGGTATGGTGGCGCCATCTAGGTTACGGAACGTAAAGAAACGCGGGAACAAACCAACATCGCTGTACAGGGTGGAGACAACCTTTGAACGGTCCCGTGCCGCCGCAATTGGGCCAACGGGCTCAACGCGTTATTCTTTTCGTTTCCCACGAGACCTAGCAACGCGAAACAGACAATATGATTCAAACTTCTTCAGTAAACCGTGTTGCGGCGATAATTTTAGCGCGGTTTTGACACAATGACTTGCTTCGGCGGCGAGCGAGCAACTGAAAATGGCGGCGCAAGCGTATACGTGTCTCTACCTTGTACGGCGGATGCGTGAATGAAGGTATTCTAGGCTGCAGAGCGGTCGGTTCCTGTGATGTCATTTGGGACCACGAAAACGCACGATTGAGCGGGAAAATCAAAATTTTAACCTAAATTGTTTAATTTCTGAGTGAATAAAGCACCGTTTGTATCCGGACAAGCGCTGGGGGCACTATAAAACACGAAATCTTTCGAATAAAACCAACTTGCATTTTCTCTTCATGGCTCCTTTAAACCTCTTGTAGTTTTCTTGCTTTCTGAAAAACTATCAGCCACATTCACCTTGTGGTGCATCGAGTTCTATGAAATGATATTAAGGGTGTGTACGCACATAAATTTTCACTTTCACACATCTAATTCAGTCAGTAAACGGAACTCCTCTTAAACGGAACTAATTTTTTCGGTCCCTTGAAGTTCCGTTTATCAAGAGTATACTGTACATGCTTTGAGCTGCTCTGTCGAAACATTTCCTTGATGTCTGAAGCATGTGGGGAGCTTTTACGGAGCTCTCATCATTTGTGTGTGTGCTTGAGTATTTGCCAGTCGCAGGCAGCCACTACTTTGCTGAGCGTTGCCATGCTTGCGCGAATATTTCCGCATGCAGCGAGGAAAGATTGGTTTTTTACCGGCTTTTGGTAGAAACATACAGGGTGACAAAACACTATACCCCATACCCGGGACTATATAGTGAATATACTGTTTGCATTGTAAATATGTACTATTAAGAGCAGAAGTCTGGCTTCCACGCGAGCAGCGGCTGAAACGAATTGCAGTGCCACCTTACCAAAGCGCAACTGCTGCCGAGATAAAGCATGTGCAGCCTATTTTAAATGCACACATCTTCATTTACGCCTGTAAGTTGATAAGCTGTTGTGAAACAGAAAGACCGAACGGTGTCACTTCAGCTGCACAAGTTGTGCGTCCTTTGAAAGGTGGCCCCGGTGAGCAGCTGAATTTGCTTTATCTATCTGTAGGTGCATTAACGCTCGGCTGTGTTCTTGTTGTTTTTTGTTGCTCCTTTTTATCCTCTTTGTGCTTCCCAGACAATCTGGATGGAAATTAAGAAGTGCAAACCAATGAATGCTCGGACCTCGAGTGAACCGTTTCGCGCGTTGAGATCGTGATGAGTAATAAAAAGGCATGCTTGTTCAACGCATCACTCTGTGCTAATTACACAGCTAAGTCTGGCTTAGCCAGAACGCTTTAACTCTTTAGTTACGGTGCCACAGGCCATTGGACACGGAGTCCCGATGACTTCAAACATCCCGGAAAAACTCAAAACAGTGCCTTGCAGACAACTATCGCCATCTGGCATATTTATTGGCCACTCCTTTTTCAGTTTCAGTTTTATTTGTTTACATCTTAAGAGCGCAGGCCGTGCTGCAAGCGAAATTTGAACTTAAGGCAGCTCCGAGTTGGGCGGAAGTGGTGTCCACTTCATGCTGCTTTCTGCAAAGGCTGTCTACCCTCGCTGGGACTTCAGCAGCTGCTGCTGCTGATTTTTCTGACCCCAGTAGCAGTGATGACTTCATCAACACTATGGGACCATCAGATTCTAGTTCTAATAAAGCAGGTATTTGAGTACAACGAGGTGTCACAAGGACACACCCCCTTTTCGCCTCTGGATCCTGTACAACACCAGCCGAAAAGGACAAAGAAGAAAAGAAACTGCCAGATCTGCTACGAAAAACAAAGGCACAAGGCAGATCCAACGTCTTCTGCTCCACTTGCAATGTTTACCTTTGCTTTTTGCTGGCGCGTGACTATTTCACTGAGTGGCACAGCTGTCAACGCCGCTAGATTGACGGGCCCTTAAAAATCTAGAACCTGGTGTACAGGGTTGATGTATACAGTGAATAGTAGCTAAGGAACATGGGAACAACTTGTATATTTCAGATTTCCTAAAATAACTTTCTGGCTTAGTACAATTGCCTATTTCCATTGTGTTTATGTTTTTTGTGCATTTTTTGTTTATTTGACAACTAAACTATGAATAATTGTACCTCTCAAAAAACTGCTGCTATGCATTTGAAAAGGCAAACTATCAGCTACAATTTCATGTGTAACAATGCTAATTGTGTCTATAGTTGCTCAAGAGAAAAAAAAAGTTTTGTGTGAAGCACCCAAACTTGGCCATGTTTCCGCTGTAACAAAAGAGTTAAAGAAGCGCGACACATGCGCAGCTGAAGCAACATTGTTCGGTCCTTCCATCTACCAACAGCGTATCCGCTCGAGCGAGCCAATGAAGATGTGTGCAGTTAAAATAAACCGCAGTAGACACTCCTATGCATGGTGGCACTGCAATGCACTTCGGCTGGGGCTCGTGTGGAATCCAGACTTCTGCTCCCGACAGTACATGTCAATACTATGGCAAGATAAAGTGCTTTTGTTTGCCTCTCCCTTTGAAGCCCGTCATCGCCCTGTCAATAAGTTGAACCTGTTGCAATGTCCATATGATGCCATGAACCCTTAATGAATTTCGCAGGTGCTGTTGGTAACCGTAGCTAGTCACCGGGGATGTTCAGCTCTCTGTAGCATCCGGACCTTGAACAGTTGTGCTTTGGCAATCAGCCTTAGACAAGCACAAGGCAAACCCACTTCCACGCAAGTTTCTGTTGGCTGTCACCAAGTAAACAATTTCGCAATCAGATATCTCCGCATGGTGATACAATGTGCCCTCAAATTCGGAATTCTAACCTTTATGTCTGCACCACATTTTCCTTTCTTCCTTTCTTTTGGCCCAGAAGACTTTGTTTCAGGCCAGAGCCCATTTTGTGACCATAAATATTTTTTTTGTAAGCTTTCCCTTGTATGCCACACACTCAGTAACGGCTTTTTTCAAAAGGCTCAACCTTGTGGTTGTGCACAGCAACCGCTTTCCAAAGCAGTAGTGTGTGTCCATAATTTCGTGGGAATATTCCTAATAAAAATATGCTCACTAGAAGTAGCAAAGTCCCGTACAACACAACCAGCATTGATGGGAAGTCACTTGAGATCAGACGGGAGAGGGCTGCGCCCGACAAGGTACAGTCTAGTGGTCTAATAGCTGCATCTGTGACAATTACGCCTCGATTTTCACTAAATAGCGCCTTGATTTTCGCTCCTCACCCTTGCCACTGAAGTGGGAGAGGCCTTTCATATTAACTCCGTGGTATGGTAACTCCGGTTTGCTGGCCTTTTGCAGGGCTACACGTGGCTTTCAAAATGACAATCACAAGTACTTTCTTTTCTTCCGAGATACCACTAACGCTCAAATTAGCACAAAGTTAAGTTTTTTCTCTGGGAAATTTGTGAATAAAATTTCGCTGACCCCTTTTTTAGTAGCTGAGGAACACAAACCTGCTAAAAGCAGGAAGTGCATTATTCTGGCTAAACAATGGGATTTCATGGAGTGACCCCTTTAAAAATAAACAATTTGCTTTGCCTGGTGGCTACTGAAATAAACGTTCAACCTCCCCCCCCCCCCCCTCCCTTTTTACATCACCAGTTTTTATCAAAGCCCTGCATGACATAACCTCAAAATAAATAAATAAATAAATAAATAAATAAATAAATAAATAAATAAATAAATAAATAAATAAAAATAAAAACACATCCCGTTCAGGTGCTGGCCAGTCTTAAGCGTTCCATGCAGAGCAAATGTGTTTATCTTATTCCAACACCTCCCTTTATTCCTACTCTTGTCCCTTGGTGTACAATTTTTTATATATTAGTGTCACCAACATATTACCCGTTTTACGTGCAATGTGTTCTATATACGCACGCTTGTTATTCCTAGTCTGAGCTAGAATATTTCCTACACCAGATTCTTCTCACCCAAAGTTGGAGCTGAATGCACACCCATTGGGAGTTTGTGGGTAGAAACCACCCCAGAGACCATCTGAGGACAACTAGTAGATTCGTGTGAACCTATAATACAGTAACACGAGTTGTGCTAGCTGCTGCAGCCCCTGCTCTTTTTTTCAAGAAATGGAGCCCAGCATGACTTTTACCTGGAGGCTCTGCACCGAGGCAAACTGGCGCCCACAGTCCTCGCACTGCTGATGCAGACTGGCATCGTGGCGCTGCGCATGCCGTCCCAGCTCCGCGGTGCTGCCAAAGACCTGGTCGCACTGTGGGCACACCATGCCGGTGCCCTGCGCGTGTAGCTCCACGTGGGCATCGTACGAGACGTTGGAGAAGAAGACGCGTGGACAGAGCGGGCAGGGCCGCTTGCAGGGAGCCGACTTGTGCGCCCGTGCCAAGTGGGCCTGCAGTTCCTCGTCCGTGGCGTAGCAGATCTTGCAATGGCGGCACTGCAACCACCGCGCCTCCGGGTGGCTGGCCATGTGCTTGGCCAGGCGTATCTTGGTGAACGCCTCGAACGGGCACAGGCGGCAGGAGTACCTCCTCAGCTTGGCCACCATGGCCGTCTCCTCGGGCGACAGGGCCGCGCTCAGGTGCACCCGGGCCAGGTGGTGGGGCAGTTCCTTGTCGCTGCTGAACTTCTTTCCACAGTGCGCGCAGCTGGAGCGCAGCTGGGCCGTGTGCTTGCGCCTGATGTGCTTCCTGAGGTAGATGCGGTTCTTCAGCCGCCGGGGACAGTGCGGGCACTGGAGCAGGGGCCCATCTTCGTGCAGCATCATGTGGAAGCGCAGCGAGACGGAGCTGGACAGCTGTGTGCCGCACCTGGTGCACAGGAAGGGCTTCTCCCGGGGACCCAGATGCAGGTGCAGCTGCAGGTGCTTGGCCAGCTGCGGCAGCGTGGTGATGCCCTTGTCGCAGATGCGGCACAGGTACACCGTGCGCTGGTTCCGTCGGTCGATTTCAACCACATGAACTGTGTTCTCGTGCTCCTCCCGCCCTGGCTCGTCCTGCAATGGGAAGGAACAAAGGAGGGATGCATTACTACATTCAAATCTCGATACAACGAACCTCAAGGGACCGCTAAAAATCGTCCGTCATTTTGAATAATCGCTATAGTGAAAAAATTTAAAATTCCCGTTAAAAATCGTAAATGCGAAAAAAGCAGTGGCCTACTTTTGCTTGAAATGCATGCACGAACGCAGTCATCTAGCCCACAGTCACCTGCACGTATTTCTAGAATGGGTCCCCGGACACCAGGGAATTGTAGGGAATGAAAGGGCTCATGCTCTTGCTCGTGCAAATCGAAACCCGAGCGACCCTCAACCCTGGCCCCAGGACTACAGCCCCAACGAAGAAAGCGCCGCCCATCGCAAGGCCCGGAGGCAACAGCTGAAGGACCTTCGTAGATCCCGCCGTAATCTTCCTCCTCCCACTTCTGACCTCACACGCCACGAAGGCACTTACATCCGCCAGGCTCAGACTCTCTCCCTCCCTTGTGACCTCGTTCTTCACTATATAATGACGCTAGATGGCACGCCCCACTGTCAGGTGTGTGGTGCCTATCCCGACGTTAAACACACCTACTGGACTTGTCCTCGCGCCAGGCGATCACCTCACTTTCTTCATCCACACCTTTTACCATCCCACATTCCATACTCATGGGAAAACTGGGCCGCTCCTCCGCCTGATCTTCGCCCCATCCTTTGGCCTCGCCTCGCCCAGCACATTGCCCACGTGCGGGGCCCTGACACCTGAGGAATTCCCACCTGAACGTCTTCCAGGCCCACCAGAACCATATTTTCGGCAGCCCGGACATGGGCCACTTAAATAAAGTTTGATCTCTCTCTCTCTAATACGGGTGAAAAACAAAAAAGAAAAGAAAAAAGAAAAGTACAAACACTTCACATTTGTCCACGTTCTTGTGCACTGCCCCTGTGACATTGCTGCACTTGCCAAGAAAAGTGTACATCTTTGTTACACACTCCAAAATGTCGGCGCCAGATACTGATTCTTCACTTTGGCTCGCACGTGCTGTCTCAGCATGGTCTTCGCTATCAATATCCTCGTTGCTGTTGCCTTCATCCCGATGAACGGTGTTGACTATCTTATCAGTCATCAGTTCAGAAGACAGGCATGCCTCGTCATTGCATTGCACGTCGTCTTCAAGCGCTACTAAAGTATCTATGGCGTCTTTCTGCGACTTCATCCCATACGCCACTTGCACTGCATCACATTCAGGTGGCATCATAAGCAAGCCGGCCTTCCTCCAGCAGTTCTAGATTGTGGTTTCTGCCACGCTCCACCAGCCCCCAGTAATCATTTCTGCAACCTGTCACACACCGATTGCGGCCAAGAGCTTCATTCGAAGGTTAATCAACAGTAAAATGAACGAGATGCGCCTGGCAATAAGCCTTTACGCTCTTTATGAATTCATGGTCAAGTAATTAGAACAAGGGTGTCGAGTTGGAAGGCAAGAATTCTAGCTGCACATTTGTAAACCGATCGTTAACAAGGTGCACCGAGTAGTTATCAATGATAATGAGGATTTTCGTGCTCGCACTCATCTGATCGTCAACCTTGATTAGCCACTCTGAGAACATCTGTCGCGTCATCCACGCACATGAATTGGCTCGATAATCACATGCTCACGAGACCACATTCTTCATGCAGTGAGGCTTCCTCTATTTTCCAATGACCAAGGGTGTTAGCTTCTTGATACCTGTGGCACTGCAGCTCAGAAATATAGAAATTCGGACTTTGGACATCTTGCCGCCTTTGCAGCAGCTTCCCTTAAAATGCATGGTCTTGTAGAAGAATGCGGTTTAATCAGCACTGTAAGTGTCATCTGCAGAATATGAAGCGACGATTTCACGAAACTTTTCATCCCTCCACGCAGCTGCACTTGCTGCATCTGCCGCCTTCTCTTCACCCGACCCCACTTGCCAGGTTATTCCGTTTCTTTGGCGGAAACGGTGAAGCCGCCCAGTGCTCACTTCAAAGCCCATAGCATCCAAAGCATCAACAAATTGCAGGGCTTTTTCCTGCAGCATGGGGCCTGACATCGGCAGATCTTGCGAACATGCATTCTTAAACCAAGTGAGCAGTGCAGCTTTCACATCTTGGAAGTTTCCTAGTCAGAGCCGTTTTCTGGAGGGAGAAAATTGGAACTTTCAGTGCAGCTCGGTGATCTTTTGTTGGTTCTTCAAGATTGTTGCAACTGTTGATCCCCTCCCATCCCCCACTCTTTTGAGATGTCAATTTGCTTTTTGCCAACATCAACTGTCGCGAAATTCATGTCCCTCCTTGACGGGTTTTCTTGCCGCTCGCCATTTTTGGGCCGAGAGGAGGCGTACCACGTAGTGAAGGAATGTTTTTGCCGCCATTGTCGCACCCGGGCCGGCTGGCCATGTGTTTCGGGGGGAGAGGTGGGCGAGAGTGCCGCGGCCTACGGAAGGCTGCGCCCCGCAAATTCTCGGAAGACGCGCGGCCCAGTGGACTGTGTGCGTGGTGCAGCGCGGGGTTTGCGGGAAGAATGGGCTGAGAACTGGTGGTGGCCGGACGGACGGCTTGGACGCGGCGTCGGCCTTGAGGGCTGTGCTGGGGAGGCTGAGCGACAATGGCGGTGAACTCCGGGCCCCCGAAGATCGCCTCGAGGAGGTGAAAGTGTGCAGCCGAAGTTTGCCCAAATTGTGTCGCTGATGAGCGGCGCCCCACCACAAACGACCGACAGCCTCCGTCACCCCGGCGAGACCATCAGCCGGACCGCAGCTAAGATGTTCTCCCCTTTGCCACCCTTCTTCGGACTCTTTCTACTCATCTTCTCTGTTGTATTTCTCTAAGTGGACTGCACGGGCTTCTTATCCGCCTCCTTCAGTGCACCACGCTGTATGTGTTCTTCGCGGGCCTTTGTTAGCAGTTGGGGGAAGCCTCCAACCCCGCCTATTGTACACTCTACTATCCCCTTCATTTACTGTCACCTCCTTTTTGGGCTCGTAACGGCGAGTACCATTTCATTCATTCTCATCAATGTGCTGAATGTCGGTCTCTTGGCAGCTCTGACCCCGACGGGGTGTCAACTGCAGTGTGTTATTAAGTTGTCAAACCTTCTGTCTGTCTGTTCTGGAATTCCTGGGTATGTGGATAAAGTAAATCTGCCTTGTTTTGAGACTGTTATCTCGTGCCCCGTCTCGTGCCTCACGCCAGCGGCCAATCAGGCGTGGACCTATCGCCGGTTAGCAGGTCTGAACCACATCCTCTATTCGTATCCAGGGGGAAGTTGTTTGTCGCTCCTCCCGTCTGAGACATCGGCCACTAAATTACTTCTCAATTCTGTGACATCAACTTGACGAAATGTCCATTTTTTCTTATAAAAAAAATTGCCTCCTCTTTTTTTTTTCATGCTGCCAAAGCTCATTACGAATGTAGATACAAATGTCAATACTAAAAGTGAGAAAAAGAGCTGTACAACTAACATCCTGATGTAGCTGGTTGACAGAGCAAAGGTGGCAAGGCTACAAGTGCAGGCGATGCCAATAGGGCTAAAGCATTTATAGTAGCAGGCAGGTAAGCAGCGAAACATAAGCGGGCATTTTATGATGATGATGACTGACACATACGGAGCGTTAGTCGTTCACACCACCGCGAGTATTTATCACGTTCGATATTTGTCATTTTGAAGTGCTGTGGCAAAATTTAAAACATTTGGTGGCAAAATTTAAAACATTTTTCTGAAAAAAAAAAAAAAACAGCGTTTTGAAGTTTAAAGTAGTGAAATATCTTTACATTAAACCAAAAGGAATTTGGTAGGGTATTTTCGGGGGGTTCGTTAATGTGAACAAACTGTTAACCTGAGGTTCGCAATAATGGGGTGTGACTGTACCCAGCACTTCTTGAGAGCAGGGCATGGCGGTGGACCTAACATTGCCAAGCCAAGAAAGGCCCTCCAGGGAACACCATATCTGCACAATTCTAATGTGCCCCCGATTTTAACGTGCAGGTAGAAAAATTCGAAAAAAAAAAAAAAAATCTTGATGCCAATTCTATCGTGCAGTTGTGAAAGACATGCACTCCGTACCTGGCAAAAGATTTGACACACGCAACTGTAGCGTTAAAAATCCCTTGTGCTTCATAACCTTGCTTATCCAGCTCCTGCTGACATTCAAACTGGAGCCGGGAACACTGAAAGTGTTAGCAATGCCAAGTGCCTCGACCTTCTGAATTTTATAAATGGGGGGGCCGCTGTTTCATTCATTGGTAATTTGCGAATTCCACCTGGAAGTCTTCAATTCTCAAAAATGCCTGTGCCCAGGGTCGGTGAAGCCTTTGCATGATAATATGGTGCCGCTTTGTTTACATCAATTGTGTGCTGCGTGATGCTGCACGGTTAGCCTTGTTGTTGGCAATTAAAATTACGTTGCACTTAATGGATGCTTCATAGTGGTACATCTTTGGAGCTATAACAACTGAAACGACGTGCTAATTCCAGCAGCAGAAATATGTGCAACAGCTGGTTAGAGAATGCCCATTGAGGGATGGGTGCACCCATGGAGGAAGAACAAGGGTGCACAAATACTTACCCATGCTAGAGTGAACTAGAACACAGAGTGGTTCAAACGCCTATACTTTCAATACATCAAAAGTGAAGCAAAAAAAACGGGTGAAATTCATTAGGGGCTGTGATCACAAGACTTCAAAATGTGGCGCAGTGGTAGAATACTCGCTTCCCACGCAAAAGGCCGGGGTTCGAATCCCCGGCCTTTTAATGACTGTGAAACCTTGGGTAACTATGATTAAGGATTACTATATAGACCTTTATATTTATCCTCTGTTCGGCATGACATGCAATAGTCATACTTTGACAGTGAAATAAATATTCGTGCTTCCTTGGAACAGACAATCATGGGCAAATTTGTACTTTGCGATTATAAGAAAAAAAGAGCACCGCAATTTTCTTAGCACCAAATACGTCATCTAGATATTTACGACCACCTATACACATAATTCATACAAATATCATTGTATGAAACTCGATGTCTATTAATGTTTCTGTTCTATGCAACGTCACGTTTGCGGAATCTTTGTCTCATTTAGTGCGTGTTCATGCAGCGAGATGCTAGTCAGAGCCCGGCAGCGCTTTTCAGTAGGCGTTACAAACTGAGGGTAGATTAGCCGAAGAAACATATATTTGGCAAACTGATGCGCTACCGGTACATATTTTAGCCGAGGACTACTCACTTCATGCTCGGTTTTTAACATGTACAGGCTGTTTTCGAGGTGCATTATCTTCCATGCAACGGCTCTACGTCGCAGAAGTTCATGTAGCAGACGATGCGAGAGCTGCTGGTGGCCACCGCCTGGCGGCGCCACCATCACACGAATACAGGGAATTCCTCATCACTTTCGCAGTAGTAATAATAAAGTGCAATTATTTATGTAAATAACTATTTGCTCGCTTATATTTGTATATAATTTCATAATTATTGACTCGTTTGTTTGTTTTTAAATTACCCACGCAGAAGCTCAAGTTGCCACTAACCACCGTATGATGGCGAGATGATCGCAAGACATCAGGGGGTTCCCCTGCCGTTACCCTGTTTTTGCTTCATTTTTGGCAGCTCGTTTGAACCACTCTGTGTTCTAGTTGACCCTACTCACGTCATAGAGTTTCATACTAATATATCCTAGAGGGAAATCTGGCGCCACTGTCTAGGGGAGCCATGCTTCAGCGAGCGTTCTGTCATGTACCCGGCAGGTACGTTCCACTTGTCCTTGGCCTAGCTCATGAACAGGCTGAAACGTTGGCTATGGCTGCAAAAAAGCAACAATATTACCGTAGATGGTTCATTTACGTAGATGGTTCATCCGTACATGATGGATGAAATTTATTTTGTTATAATAAAATTAAACCTCCAAAATGTCAGTAGTTTTTAGAAGATTAATGTACGATGAACAAGAAAAAAATGTTACTTTTTTTTCGCTGATTTTGGCTTTGAGACAAAAAAGAAGCCGTATGGCGAGCTAAGCCATGCAGGTGAGGAACGTCGCTAGCAGCAATGGCGGCGCCCACGGCGGCCCACGACTGCAGCGACAGATTTCCCTCTAGTATATACTATTAGTATGAAACTCTATGACTCACGTGATGTTGACGGATTGTTTTGGATTGGATTGAGTTAGATTTCAGGAGTCCGTGCCCATGGCAAGATTCTCACCGCTTTAAAGCCGATTTTGGTTTTGAGCCCGATTGTAACGCATGAACAAATTTGAAAGCTACTTTAACAAAGAAAGGTGCGTGTTTGAATCGTGCAAATACGGTACTGAACCTGAGGTATTCGGACAACATAAAAATAGCCTAGCCAGTGTCGCAGTGCAGGTCGAGGACAGCGAAGCACTCAACCTAGCCTTGTCTTCTTCAGTTAAGACTCCCACTTTCCTTTATTATTTTATTAGCTTTGAAGCGGTACCAGGCAACAGTACCCCAGGATAGCTGTTTCTCTATCTGATGTCTTTTTTTGTATCCAAGTGGTTTGAATTTCACTACCTGGCAGCCATGACAGCACTCGAAATATAATTCATTGTTTGCATTGCTAGCTTCAACACTGTACCTAAAACAATTTTTGACTGCAACAGACAAGCCTGCCACGGTCAAGAAGACAACGTGTTTCAGACAGCCCAAGGGCACCTCAGCACTTCCTGTGGGTTGTAAAAGCGAAAGCCTGTAAGACCAGCTGAATGCTTGAGATGCCTAGCTACCATCTCGCGTTGTTAGAAGGCTTTGCAGTCCAGCCATTTGAAATGCTTTGCCTTGCAATCCACTTATGCTTTCGAAGGGCTTCAATTTAAATCTGTATCTTGCACGTTGCACCACTGTTCAGTCATGCTGCCATGTAATGGCCGAGTTGAGAACAATAGTGAT
This sequence comes from Haemaphysalis longicornis, assembly GCF_048455015.1. Taxonomy (NCBI): domain Eukaryota; kingdom Metazoa; phylum Arthropoda; class Arachnida; order Ixodida; family Ixodidae; genus Haemaphysalis; species Haemaphysalis longicornis. The sequence goes on from NW_027526203.1 coordinate 165,941,477, forward strand.
TTTACTGTTTGTCAACGCGCTCGTTCAGCTGCATTCTTCCGCTCCCTATATCTGCGGTGTACTGGCGTGGACGATCCCCAGTCATTAGTGTCGAGTTTAGGCCTGCACTAAGGAATGCCTCGTGCTGTGGAATGCTTTTAAAGGGGCTGTTTGTATGTATGTTAGGAACGGTGACGCTGGCTTTCTGGCTCAATGGGCTATCTGGGGCTTTCGCCTCAAAACTGCTGTTGCTAAAGTGCAACCGATGCAACTTTCCCCTCGGCAAGCTAATCTTGCACACACACCAAAAATGTACATTTTTCCATAAAATTCACTTGTGTTGGTGACCAAAGCCATAGTTCAATTAAGCATTACTAATACACCAATGTTATTAATATTTCACCATACTATATATATGCACTATGCACTGCTAATTAAATTTGCATACAGCAATAAAAAAGTATCTCCATATCTGTATTCCCACTTTTCCGAAACATTTGAAGACGCACCTCTGCGATATCATGTTGCGTATTTCGGTATTTGTATTCGGGAATACTTTTTTTGAGTACCCCAGCCCAGGCCTGACAAGTGGCCTACTCTGAACACCACACAGATAGATTGTACTCAGTGAGACTGAAAACTTAAAAAAAAAGAAAAACGTCAACCAGTGCTCTCTTATGTTATGGGGGAAGTGACTGACCTTAGAAAAGTGCGACATAAGGGTTGGGTACTATCTTGATCAAGCTTAGAGGAAAAACGGGAGTTCTCGGGATTCAGTGCTACCAGAACAGCCTAACAAAAATGGGAACTAACACGCATGTGCCCTACAAGAGCCGCGACAGTAAGAGCTTGTCGCTCGCATGACCTCACAGACGCACTCTTCTGTGGTCTGCTGCACTCATCTTTTGCTACATGCTTCACATTGTGTCGCAGCTAACGTCAGAAACACGACAGAACAGAAATGTTGGCTCAAAATGATCGTATTAGCATACAAAAACTTGAATAGTGAAGCTTGCTTAAGCATTCTTCTGAAACACTGCGGCAGGGCCGTGTATATATTAAACACGGAATAAATGTGTACGGGAGCTTTAATTCATCGTGCGATTTTTTAAAAACGCAAACCTTAGCTAGCGAACATTGTGAAATAGAATTCGTCTGCTCATGCAGTAGACTTTGTTTCAGTTTTGATTTTGTTGGAATGTTTGGTTCATGTAGAAGTCCAGTGAAAAGATGCATGCTAGAATGCAAGAGCCTACTGTACCTACTTACCACTAGCACATATGTACGGTACTGACAATGTCACAATCAGATTATTGTGCTATAAGCCTGGAATGAGGCAGCCATCAATTTCATTGGCCATGTGTCCGTGCATTTTCTACATGCACTACCAGGCCTCACTGCACACCTCCCGGGAAAACTTTGCCTGGGACCGCATAGAGGGGAGGGGCTTGATTGCCAACTTTTCCCGGGCGCCACAATACCAACGTAGCGTCAAAAAAAAACTTTTCGGATTGTCTTGTAATTTTTGTGATGAAAGTGAAGGCCAATGAGCACAGGCACTCAAGAAGGTGGCGGTGGTCGAGTAAAATTGAAAATAAGACCTTAGCTTGCCCTGGGTGCTTTCTGATGCCCTTTTTAACTAGCAACAAAAAATGGAATGGAAACAGGAGAGGAAAATGGCAGTTTTAACTACTTACTTATTTCTCAGCAAACAAGGTTTTGTTGGCTGTCACACTAAAGCCAAGAGAGGTACAAAACGTGTGGCCTTTCATTTAGTACGAAGAGTCCTTTAGCCTTTAGTGTCTTGTTAAGTATGGGGGGTCGGCACTCACCATCGTTACGATAGCTCAAGGTGCCCCGTGCCTGGCCCATAGCGCTAGCAGTGAAGCAAATGGAGGGCCATCACACAAGGAGAAAAATGACAGTCACGGCCTGGTTTCACCATGGCTACAACACACCACCTCAGTGTGCGGATTGGTTGCACGAATAAGTGCCGTCTACATGGGGGATCCCGAGCTCAAGCCCCCCCCCCCCCCCCCCCCCCCCCCCTTGGGTATACACCAAGAGGGGCGGGGGGCTTCTTTGGCAATGCTGATGCTTGCCCCAACCCCCTACTCCCCAAAGTGTGTTTACCAGAGCTGTGTTACCTAAATCATTTGAGGTTCCTTTTGAGTTGCTTCTACCTTTTCACAAAATTTCCTTGCGGCTGAAAGCTCACTGGTTGGCGTGGATGTGCACGACTATTAATTCACACTTTCCATTTATATATTGAAATCCTGATCATAGGAGGACAAACCCACTAGAAGCACCAGCGGTGGTTGCGTCATCAATATTTTTTTAACAGCGGAGCTGATTAACTTCGAGTTTGATCCGATTACGTCAGTTAAAAAAAAAAAAAAAGGACACATGCAGTGCCTCCTGGTGAGAAAGGAGAGCGCGGAAGCAGCGTGCGTCAGCCAAGCGGAGGGCAAGCGCTAGCCTCCCGGCCTCGCCTCCCAGCGGGGCTCAACTTTAGTCAGGCCCAGCTTTCAGCAGCATCAAGAGCTGGCCTAACAGCCGGGCTCAACTCGGCTTGGGGAACACGCAGCATAAAAGAAGGTCGACTGGCGCAAGAAGAGAGATAGGGGGGCTCAACCGGCAGGCGACCGTGCGTTCAAAAAACAGGCGCAGCTTGCAGTAGTGGTGCAAAGCTGGAGAAACAGCGGAGCTCGTGGTCGACTTAGCTTCTTCCCACCTGGGATCCAATGTCAGTATGGGGTACCGACTGGAATGGCCTTGTAAAATCCGGCTAAACTTGGCCTCATCCCTCAACACCTAGCCTAGCCTAGCAAGAACATTGCAAAGCCTAACAAAACTTAGCAAAGCCTAGCAAAACTGAGCAAAACTAGAAGAAGCTAGGTCGACCCACAGCTCCGCTGTTTCTCCAACCTTGCACCACTAGCGCAAGCTGCGCCTCTTTTCTTACTCTACTTTTTAAAACATCATCGGTGAACGCCATGTATGCAACCAAATACCTTTAAATGTACACACAGATATAACCCTATCATATTTTTAAAGGAGCCATGAAGACAAAACACACGTTTGGTTTATTTGAAAGAGTGCCTTGTTAGAATCATACTGACACCACTTTTAAGGTAAACTTCACTCAAATAAGCTACATAATTAGGAGAAAAGGGAATGGCCGTGCGACCCACTAGATCATTTCCTGCAACAGACCCTATGATGTCATATGCCCAGCTGTGCGATTAGCTGAGGTCGGCAAAGGCAAGCACTAACTAGGCAGGGCGTATAAGCTTGCCAAATGAGCTTTTTGCGCTTAAATTTAGGGCACATTCTTTTCATAGCAGTAAGAATTGTGGCGTGAACAATTAAAGTTACAAACGAACAAGCAAACACCAAAAGCAGTTAGTGCCGCACTTTGTCGGCTGACACTGCCTAACATAGCCGTCGGACACGTTGTTCTTGTCTGACACAACACTGATCAACTGAAATAAGTGGCAGTCACTTATATGACCGTGTTTGTCGAGTCATAGCTTGCATTTCAGGAAATGATCAGTATGAATGAACCCTAATAAAAATACGGCAGGTATAGAAGTCCGGCCAGAAGTAAAGTGCGAACACTGGCACTTCAGTGGTATTGTAGCGCCATCTATGAGAGTGGGCGATAAACAAGATAACCAAACTGCTGTCTGCGAGATGGTAGCAGCCCTGGTCAGCAGGCTACCTCTAATTTTAAGGCCCTTCTCTGGATACATCACTGTCACCATCAAGAAAACGCACAATTTAGTGGGACAATTGAAATTTTGGCTTAAAATGTTTAATTTTTCACAATGAATAAGGCATCGCTTGCTGCCAGACAAGCACTAGGGGCACTATAAAACACTAAATCTTTCGAATAAAACTAACTTGTGTTTTGTCTGCATGGCCCCTTTAAAAACAAGGGCGTAGCCCAAGGTGTATGTTCTCACATGATGTGACGGCGAGTAAGGCTCTTGGGAACATGCCAAAGTCGAGCAGGTAGTATTGGAAAATCCTTGTTAGGAGGTGTCTGTAAGACGCAAAAACAGAAAAATAAAAAAATAAAAATAAATAAAAATAAAAAATAAAAACAATTTAACGATTTATAGAACAAATAATTATGGCAACAGTTCGGGAAGCTCGTTGATCCCAGCCCACCTTTTCTAAAGAAAACGAAAACTTTCCACTTATGTTTGTATGAGCTGCCCTTGAATGCAGCCAGGGCCGACCAAAGCCAAGGTCACATTTATACTCGGGAACAAGTTAAGAACAGCAACAGCTCATGTACGGTATCACTCCGCCTAAGCGACGGACCCGGATGTCAACGGGCGTGCACGTTTTGAAAGGGGTTTGCTATAGATGCGTGATATCGTCTGCCTTGTCTCCTGCAGTTTGTTTGTCGTCGCTGGAGTCGTTTATAAGCATATTAAGTAAAAAACATCACGGGAACGGCTCACGCCATGTTCAAAATATTCCCAGTAACACCCTACTTGCGCCGCGTGGAGTAACATCCGGCTATGGTGATGAGGCACAGCGGCAAATTCTGTTGCCGTTCTTAAGTTGCAACTGAGTATAGTGCTTGCCTCGCTTACGTCTCAGGGCCCTTCACCCCTGTTATGCAGCCAAATCGTCCCTCCCAACCAGACAGACCTGGACGTACCTGGAAGACAAGCGAGCACATCTTGCACTGGAACGTCCCAGCCTCGGAGTGCAGGGCCCTGGTGTGTCGACTGAGCTCCAGGTCAGAGGGCGTGACAAAGTCAGGGCAGTGGGTGCAGCGCAGCTCGACTCCAGGTGTCCGAGCCAGCCCCACCACGGTCTCCTGGTCGTCGCAGTGTGCACTGAGCACGTGGGAATCGTATTTGCTCCGCCACTGGAACATGGCAAGGCAGTACTCACAGACGTGCACCTTGATGCGGACATGATGCGTGCGGCGCATATGCACTGTGAAAGCACCGGTGGTCTCGAAAATCGCGCCGCACTGATCGCACACGTGCTTCCCCAGGCTGCCTTGAGCATGTTGTAGCTTGTGGTGGCGTTGCAGCGCAGTCAAGGAGCTCAACATCCGACTACAGATGGTGCACTTGAAAGACTCATCTTCGCCAGGAAGGTGGCCCCAGACGTGGCGCTCGCAGCGCAGCCGCGTCGGGAAGCTCTTGTCACACACGCCGCACACAAACTCATGCACACCTACGTCTTCAGTTAGCTTGAAGCGGCCGGGCTTGTCAGTGGCTGCATGGCACAGGGCAAAGAAGACCTTTAGCATGGGATCTCGAGACCACACATAATCTTGCAAGTGATGACAATTAAAGAAATGGCAATGATGTCAAAAAAAACAAAAAAACAACTACAACAGTGCAAGTGCTAAAACAAAAAAAAGAAATGACAAGCGCTGATTCGTAACTAGCTTTCATTAAACAATTTCATGAATTTTTATATATATATACTCAAGCGACCCAAAATACACCCATAAAATGTCGTATATCGGGTACACTCGACAGCGCACACAATAAGAAATATAACAATCAGTGAAACCAAATATGGAAAAGGGAAAGCACATTCCAAGCAAGTCCTTGACAGCACCCAAGGCAGGTATACGCAAGGTCTAGATCAGTGGTTCTCAAATGAGGGTCCGAGAACCCAGGGGGTCCACAAACAATTTGCCAACAAAAAAAGAGAACAATTGTATCTCGGGCTCTAGGAAACCCCTCCCTACAGCTGGGTGCCCGAACCTCAGCACGTAAGGCTCGCCTGCATAAAGTGTACTTCTCCTCTTGCTCTTGAACCGAAACCGCCCTTCGGGGTCCAGCCCGGCCAAGCTACATTCACACTTCCACAGCAACCCACACGAGACCGTTTCACCTATCTCTTTCCCTCTTCCCTACAACCAGTGAGGGGCTTTTGTTTACAGCTTTATAGATGGTTGAGCAGGTATGGAGTAAAAACTTTTATCGTAAGGAAAGGCTCTAGGACCCTTCGAAGAGAAGGGTAGTGGTGCAGAAGAGGGGTTGTGTGGTGGTGTAACCATCCGCATTCACGCCACATGTCTTAATGTTTTCACCGACTTCAATCTAAGCAGGACCACAACTACTCTGCTTTTAAGCTGCTCAGTGATCTTGTAGGCTTTGGGTTAGTCCCATCTGAGCACACAAGTTGCCACGTAAAAGACTACTTTCCGGAATTCGCCTGACACATGGCTTTTGAACAATTTTAAAGTTGGTGTAAATTGCTTTGCACATGAACGTGTCGAATCTGAAAATGGGTTGATGGAACTCCAAGAAAACATGGTGATTAAGGCAAAGTTTGCCAGTGTGAGCCTTGAAGAATCTGGTAGCAGAAATGTTCTCACTTCTGCATGTGACAACTGCAAAGCTTCTGTTCGAGCTTTTACAACATGTGCATGTCAGCATACTTTTTCCCGGCTTGCGTACTTGAAAATCAAGTACCAAAACAGGTCGACTGTGGCCACAGATACGCAACTCTGTTTAGCTGCGACTGTGCAACATATTGATGAACTATTTAAAACAAAGAGACGTGGCATCATTCTTCTAAATAAAGTTAACTGTCTCTTGGTCCAGTATTTACATATCCCCCTCCCCCTTTCTGTATGCTGCAAAAGGGTCCCCGGCACCCGCACAGCTGAGAACCACTGGTCTAGATGAGCAAAGCATGACATTTGATGGTCATGTATTCAGGCTACTTGAGTACCTATATAGTACACGGAGTTAATAAAAACTGTTTGCGAGTCAGCACTTGTCATATTTTTCTACGTGTTACTGTCCTGCCTAGAATTTGCTGTTTGTATTTTTTTTCACCGCAAACAGTACGCAACTAGCCCAGAAATGGCACGAGAAAGGCCCACAAAACAAGGGATGACAAGCAAATCTATACCAAGATGTGTCAAGAGAGCTATAGCTAGCCTGATTTCTTTTTCCTTCTCACAAGGCCAGCCTGCACGGTCACTGTTGCCACCATCACTTGCAGTTTTCCCATTGTCTTAATTGCCTCTCCAAACTTGCAACGCATTCATTCCTTTTTATAAACACCTCAGTGATTTTGTGATTCAGTAATTTTCGTGAGCAACGCGAAAAATCTAACTCAATGAGCACAGTAAACAGTCAGTGTGGGCGACAGCGACAAGCAAAAAAATTAATACGGTGCCACCGGGGGTGACGACAGCGATGAGCCGTCGCTCACATCTGGCTTGCCAGGAGCCCACACGTGAGTGACAGCAGCGAAGAGCCCGGCAGCAGTGTGTTAACTTTTTCGCTTGTTGCTGTTGCCCACACTGCCTGTTTACTGTGTCCATTGAGATACGTTTCTCGCATTGCTCGCCAAAGCCACTGCATGCGGTTCAAAATCGCTGCATGTGCATCAATCGCTTCAAGCAACACCAGCGTTTTATCCCTCCCTATGCCTTCGCCCCCTCCCTCCTGAAACGCAATGGGCTTGCCCCCTCAAGACAAAATCCTGCCGACGCCCATGCACTGTTGTACCAATGCGGAGATTTTTCCACCACATTAGAGCAATAAAAATTTGCACAGTGCTTCCCCTGGGGTAAGTCCAAGCCAAAAACCTATTCAAAGTCGAGAGTGCACAAAACAAACAAGATGGCTGGGAGAGTTGGCCACAAACATAAGTTGTGCTGCAACCAGCCTCTCTATAGTTTGCCTTTTTGACCCCAACACAGATGCTCGCAAGAATAACATGCTCAAAGAGCAGCAGTGGGTTTTTGAAAAGAAGTTTAAACTATTCAGTGAATTACATTTTGCATGGCTAGTAAAGTAAACCTATACACCTGCTACATTGGCGTCTCGAATACCTTCGAATCGAATGTCATTCGACTCAAATGCGAAGTTGTGCTTCTACACTGAGTTTTGAAATGGCAGTTGGCTCCAATGACATTAGAGTCAAATGAGCCTCCCGAGAGGCATTTGGAGCTCTCGAATGCCATTTCTCGCCCTCTCGCGCACGGCGTTTCAAGTCAGTATTAACAAATATATTACTGGCATACTTAAAAGAAACAAAATATTCCTAATTGTAGGACTTTGTTTACTTTTCATTCACTTAAATCATGATATCAAAAGCAATTCCATTATTTCAGCACCAGTGCGAGCTAGTGACAAACCAGTGTGGCCAGACAGCACAAAACATGCACCAGAAAGTATAAGACAAACCTTGATTGCGATTCAGAATTAAGAAAAACTGTGTCAAAGCTTGCGTTATTTATAATTTGATATTATCTTACTGCCAAAGACTGCTGCTAAATTTGATTCTTGATTGATTGATGATTATGACGTTTGATGCGCTGACGCTACACAGGTGATGAGGTGCGCCGTAGTGGAGGCCTCCAGAATTATTTCAACCACCAGAGGATCTTTAACATGCGCTGAAATCTCGACCACATGGGTATTTTTGCTTTTTTTGCCTCCACCAGAAAAGCGGCCACCACGGCCGGCCACCGAACCCCCGTCCTCGAGAAATTTGATTGTCGCATTATTGTGTAAAAACAGAACTCGCCGACAAGCGCCACGCAGCACGGCAAGCCATTGTTAAAGCTTCCAAATGCCATCAAAATTGTAGTGGAGCACGATGGATTCTGAATGGCATTCGAGGCCCCCCATTTGAGTCGAATGACATTCACTTCGAAGACATTTGAGATGCCAGTGTAGCAGGGGTATAAACCCGTGCTACATGAGCATTTTGAAGGCCTTTGAGTAGAATGTCCTTTAACTCAAATGACACCTTTCAGCTGCTACCCGAAGTTTTTCAAAGGCCTTTGGTTGAAATGCCATTTGGAGCACCACCAACAACTCAAAGGCCTTTGAAACATAAAAGGTCGTACTCTCGAGAGCAGTTTCTGCATGCTGTAATTACGAAAACAATTATTTAGGAGTAAAAATTGGTGTTTAAAGTACACAATATTCACAATTTTTACTTGTTTTTGTTTTCTGTCACTCGCTCTATTCAATTTTTGTGAAATATTCAGGTGGAAAGTCTAAAGTTACAGAGCGGCAGCTTTGTAGCCCTGCCTTCAACCATGAGCACTCATAGCCCTGCCTTCAACCATGAGCACTCAAAGGGTACGACGAGCAAAGGTGGGGGGGCGGGACACAGGTGCTCCCTTCCTCCGGGATTGAGGCATAGGGCCCTTGCTACAAACTCTCCTTCCAGGGGAGCAATGTCCGGCATGTGTTTCCACCCGCAGCCCGACACTTTTTTTTACCCCCACTCACTACACACCATGCTATTCACACTGTACACTAGGCACTATTCACCCACAGCACGCTGGTATTTGCAAAGCTGTTACGTACACTGCGCGCCGCTTGAAGAACCAGCACGGTCCTTCTGGGCGTAGTGGCGCTTCAATGCCTGCACGAGGGGTGACTCGTCTTCGGACGATTCGGATGCCGTGATGTCGAACCCTGGTGCCGAGGTGTCAATAACTGACGGCGCGGAGAGACAGCTGGGAGACAGTGGTCTTTCTGCCAGCACGCTATCACTGCCGACGCTCGGCGCAGGCGATCCCGCGCTGCCTTGGTCAAAGCCCGTATCGAGCACAGCATCCTCATCGTTCTCGTTACACCCGGTTACGGCGCCAGGCAAAGTTAAGTGAGCCGCGCTGATGGTCAGCCTGTCATCCGTTGACTTGGCCTCTTTCCAGAGAGACCGCATCAAATCATCGGGAAGCGCATTAGGTTCAGCTGCTCCGTCGTCGGCGCTCGTGTTGCTGATGCATGAAGATGGTACGGGAACGCAAGTGGGCTTGCCTGCGAGCCGTGGGCAACTGACGACCAACCTTTGTTGGAGCAGCTTTCGCGCGGCGTCCGGATACTCGCAACATTCCGGCGAGTAAGATGCCGAAAAGTCGCTCACTATCAAGGATACGACGCCGTTTGTCGGCACTCCGTGAGGAAAGACGAGATCGGTGCAAAAAGCGTCGGTGCTGGCGTTTACGTAGACGCGTGTGCCCTGGCTGACGGGCTGCCCTGTCAACTCGTAGCTCACTTCCGTCATGGCGACTGGGCTTCGAAGCAGTTTGCATAACGTGGGAAGCAAAACCTCCCACCTTCAGCACCGTCACTGACAGCACAACAAGTCTTCCAAAAAAGAAAGATCTGCGTAACAGTGCGGGCACGGATCACATCGCTTTCGCCACTTTCGCACGGCGCCAACTTCAGATGATTGGCTTGACTCGATCCGGCTTGCGTTGGATCTGAAAATTCCAGTGTGAGTGGACTGGATTGTAGCAGACGAAAGCCGTTGTCGTCTGCTCCATGTCTGCTCTAAAAAGGTGAATAAAAAGCATGTTGAATTAATAAGAGTGGTTTTTTACTGCACTAGCTACGCTAGTGCAACATTCGTAATTTTTAAATGCAGAGCATTTGTATAACTCACGATGTCACCCGTGCGTCGGCGTCCGCAGCAGCCAGTCTCCCCCTACACTATAAAAAGAAATAACAGTTACCGGCGCCTGGTTTCGATCCCACGACCCTGCGGGCGGAACGCAATGTACATGGTGCTCTACCCACTGCGCCACAAAAGCGACACAGAATCAAAGGCTACTAACGCGCCTTATATCCTTGATTGACTCATTCAAACTACGTCAAGAAGCTGCTGATACGACGCATTCACTACCTGTGGGCGGAACGCGAGGTACATGGTGCTCTTCCCACTGCGCCACAAAACCGACACAGAATCAAAGGCTACGAACGCGCCTTATATCCTTGACTCATTCAAACTACGTCGTCAGCGGCGTGCGTTGGCGACTCAGCGGCGTGATAGCTGCGTGGTGTACACGTGATAGCACCAAGCCCCCTATGCGACGCATTTACTCGAGTCCCCCTCGCGGGGAGATGGGCCCATTTTATGCAAAGATTTGTAGTACTAGGACAGGTCAACATTACAAGAGCGGCTATTTTGCTGCCGTCTGGAAAGGCTGGCTGCAGGGTCCCCACACGAGCAACTTTCTTACGTTTTCAGATAGTGCTTCTAACAGTATGAACTCCGGTTTCTCTACGTTGTCGGCCCGAGAAAATCGGAGCTTCGTCCCGCTTTCGGATACGCGACTGCATGTACGCGATACGGCTGCAGCAGCAGCAGCGCCGTCTGCTCCCGCAAAAACAAAAATTGTTTGTTTAGAAAAGTTTTAGCAGTTCAATGGCGCGTTAATTTGTGCTACAAATAAAAAGAAATGTGTATTTTGTACTACACTACACAAAAGAATGACAATTATTATTGTTATGACGTCATTATGACGTCACGCGTGGCAGACGTCATCGCGAGGGGGGCGTGTCTTGTACCACACGTGTGGTACAAGACGCTGCCAAAATGGTATTTGGGTGCTAACGTAAATTTTTTGTGCCGAAGAAGCCCAACGTGTACAACCACGCAAGTGTTTCATATGCATTTGAACCAAGAGTAGTAAAAAAATGCGGCCGTGTGGTCAGCGAGATGCATTGTCGCCTGCGCATTGTCGTTTGCTGCGCGTCATCTGCCGTCTTCTGGCGGAAAAAAAAAAGAGTTAAAAATTTGCTTCTACGACTTTACGCAAGCTTTAAAGGCATGGAGGAAGAAAAAGTTAGGAGACGGCATGACGTCACGCAGCTAGCCTTCGCGAGCCCAGCTCCGTGGAAGCCGCTCCCTCCGCCGTTTCTCTTTCTCAAGCCGCCGAAGTCGGCCCAGCACGTGACCTCCATGGTCGGGTTGGCCGGCGGCGGCGGCGGTCTCCGACTCCGGCGCATCTCTCGTGTTTGGTTGGCGGTAGCTTTTCCCCGTCCTTCCTGCATTTGTCTGCTCGGTGATGTCATGCCCGCGTGCGGGCAGGAGTGCCGCGTATGTGTGAAAGACAAAAGCCGTGGAAAAAAAAACCAACATATAGCACGCTTCGCGACAACAGGCAGCAGAGTATTTTCGAGCAGACGAAATTGAAGAGCTCGCGGCGGCAGCGCAATGGGGTCACGCGGTGCAGTGACGCCTGGGCCGACTTCGATTTTACTTTTTATGTATAGGCTTCACGTTTCTCCGGTAGCGCCGTCTCCTAACTTTTTCTTCCTCCATGTTTAAAGGATTATTTAGAGCCACTTGATCAGCTACTGGATTAGTTTTGGCATTCAGTGTGATGTAGGCCGAGCGAGAACTGCAAATTTATAGCGTCCTCGATAAACACGCACCGGTGTTGCCCCCAAAACCGGCGCGGTGCACAGTGCCCCACGACGGTGCGTACCGGCACGGAGCGTTGATCGAGGACAAACGGGGCGGTTCTACCCAGGCGCCATCTCTTAATCTAAGAAATCAACTCATAAAAACGTTCACAAGTAGCAATACAGCACTGTAATGAGACACAGCGCTATTAGAAAGTGGTATTTATTGAAGGCCAATGATTATATGTACGCACAACCCAAATCCGTCGCACATGCAGAACAACGTATCGCCACCGCTTCCACTAAACAGCTACATACAAGCTGCTTCTCATCTTCGTTTGAGCCATAATGCGAGTGCCTGTTTTGTTCCGCCCTTCCGTTACAGCAAAACAAGTAGGTCTTCATCGCCTAGGCATTCCGGTGACACTTCACGATAATTCGATCGAACGAAACGAATGTCAATCCCCAACTTTCTGGCAATGCATGCAGCCGTCTTTGAAGCACACAAAGTTCGCGTCCTCATTTACAATCACTGGCCGTTGTTTTGTTACCGCCCGTTAGGAGACTGTCGCATCGTTGCCCGATGAATTCACAAGCACGCCATCGTTGTCAGCAACAATACACAGCTCCCTCCGCCTTGACACGAGTGCGGCGATGCGCCGTCGCTGCAGCAGACGGCGGAGGAAGCTCCTTCGCCGGCATCGTCCGCGATGCATCTCGGGACTGCACGCCGGCGCACCGTCGACTCTCTCGGTGCGCGGCGGTGCAACCAAAAATTGCCCCGCGACGGTGCACCCCGGTTTATCGAGGACGGACGGTGCACACCGGTGCGGTTTATCGAGGATGAAAAGGCGCACCGGTGTGCCCCGGTGTGCACCGGTGCGGTTAATCGAGGATGCTATTAGTACTTCAGTTCGGACCTATGTTGTGCCGAAGAGCAAGCGCGTTCAGTCGAGGCAGTTGTGCAGACGCAGAAACTATTGCAACAAAAAAACGCACTTAAATAAACAATGAATGACTTAGGAAAGTACAAAAATAAAAATTATGCACTATAAAATAAACTTTAACGTTAAATTATCAGTTTGAGTTAGGCAGCGTCTCCTGCCACGCGTGTGGCACCAGCCACGCCCCCCTGGCAACGGCTGCTGCCACGCGTGACGTCAAAATGACGTCATAACATTAATAATTGTCATTATTTTGTGTAGTGTAGTCCGAAATACACTCTCTTTTTTTATTTGCAGCACAAAATAACGCACCATTGAACTGCTAAAACTTTTCTAAACAAACAATTTTTGTTCTTGCGGGAGCAGCCGGCGATGCTGCTGCTGCTGCCGGCTGCCGTATGGACCTTTTTCCAGTAGCGATCTGCGCATGCGCGGGCTGCTGGTCCGCCATTCTTGGCAGTAGCCTCCGGCAAAATAAACAAAAGGGCGCCCCCCCCCCAGCTTTCTGTTTGGGGAGAGGCTATGCTGTCCAGAGCTGCGCGTTTTTATTTTTTCTCTTTCAACAGCTCGAAGTGGGTTCGTAAGTGCACACAAAAAGGGCTTTCTAGGGAAAGGGGCAAATACATTTGAGGCTGACACTGGAAGCACATACAAGCCAGTGGGGGAGTAACAAAAATGAAAAAAAAAGTAAAGAAAAAGGGGCGCTTCAACCACTGCGAATTAGTCACGGGAACGACGCCTGCTACGGTGAAATTCACGTGAAAGGCGCGGGTGACCGGTTGGTGCGGGAGGGGCTATACAGAACCAGGATATTTTTTGTGGACGAGTTCTACGAAAGCTCGACGTTTTGTGGGCGTGCATTGCTGCCAATTTTAGTTCGGCGTGGCGGCCGCTAGGAGGATCGGTACTGGAAAAAGGTCCATTGGCCGTATCGCATACATGGAGTCGCGTATCCAAAAGCGTGACGAAGCTCCGATTTTCTCGGGCCGACAACGTAGATAAACCGGAGTTCATATTGTTAGAAGCACTATCTGAAAACGTGAGAAAGTTGCTTGTGATTATGTATTGCGTGGGGACCCAGCCAGCCTTTCCAGACCGCAGCAAAATAGCCGCTCTCGAGTAATGTTGACCTGTGACCGCTTGGTTATGCTTGGTGTACGCCGATGGTACCTGCGTACAGTTTCAGCGTACGTATGACGACATAGCACAGCCGACTGGCCCCGTTCGAACAAGCTACGTTCCACACAAGAAAAGACACCGTCCGAGCGTAATTATGTGAATCTTCCGACGCATCAACAGTTTGCACCACGGCAAGTCCAGAATGCTTAAATGGGCGACCTGAAATCGCGTTGTGTGTTCTCGAAATTAAGACAACTTAGCAGCGCCAAAAGATAATCGGAATGTACAGTGCCGAGGACGAAGCGTAGTGGCGGCAACCGTTTTTTACTAGGCACATGTGCGCATTACAATTACAGACAATTGCGCCAAGAATAGGAAAGGTAATCTTTGGTGTCCCCACACATGTACCACGTATGTACGTACCACTACAGTAGATCTCCTCTTCTGAAATATTAGCAAGGAAAACTTCCGAAAATCGGGAAGTTCTTATTTTCTAGTGGGCGAAATTGTAGCTTAAAATTTGTTTTACACCCACGATACGTTTTATGAGCAGAAGTCTTGTGAGCATGCGCCACAAGGGTCATAATTGCGTGATATTCAGCGCTTAAAAAGATTTCCTAGTAGAAACCAAAGATTTCGTAGTAGAATACATGATTCTACGACAGTTATAGGACCTGCGACCTTCAAAAGGTAGACTAGCTAGACGCTTCATCTCATAGCCACTGCACTGGTATAACTTTCACGTCTCACTGTACCGTGGTGTACGCTATGTTGGCCAGACTTGACTGAGTCCCTCATGCAAAGGATGTTAATTCAGGACACACACCCAGACGATAGGGTCAGAGAAGAGGCTGTACAGACGGTAATAGGAAGGGTGTACGCTTGGCCGGCCATCATGTCTAATACACCTACATGCACTCCAGCATATGAAAACCTATGGGTTCTGCACATGCTCAATAAGCAACGTCAAAGAGAATCTTAAGATGTGCCTGGAACGTGAAAGCATCTACGGATTGTTTGTGTAAACAGGTATAAGCAGCGAGCATGCTGCAAATGTTAGCAAACGTCAAGGCTGTGATGGGGCGAATTTAACAAAAAGAAATGGTGAAAAAGATCCCAATTTCAAACTACATTGATGTTATATGTGCATGCACTATAAACACAGTCATCAGTATGTTAACTGTACGTAAAAACTCAAGTGATTTGATCAAATGGAACTAGAGGCCCCACTGCAATCGCCCAGTTATGTTTCTTTGCAGTGGAATAGGTCGGTATCTGTTAGTCGCACAAACAAGATTCTCTGATGGCATGTAGAAATAGCTGGAAAGTGGCTATGGAGCTACAGCTGCTTTACACATTTTCTGTAATACCAGTTATTTGTTTGAAGTTTGCAATAAAATTGATGTCATTTGTTAGTCTTTTTAATTAATGAACGAAACTTTTTGTGGCCACAAAACAGTGGTCGATAAACAAATGCTCACTTTCTTTGGTGGCTTGTAATGATTCACTAGAATTTCACATGGCCAACCCCAGGAATTCATGGCTCGTACACTGCACGGTAGTGCTAGTCTCCAAAAATATTTGACAAGACGACTGGAAACTAGCGCGGCCCACACGCTCCATAGGTGGAAACCAGTAGCCCACCCACAGTGCCATAAAACAGCTAATGAATGGAGTGAGTCTCTGCTAAGTATTAAGCAGGTTCAAAGGGTAGGTTCGCATTGATAGATTTTATGCCATCGTTCACTGTGCGTAGATTAACTATTTAATGGGCACAATAGTCATTGTTATTTCGGACAGTTCTTGAAGGGTTGCCTAAATGTTCTTTAACAAAACAAAAAGTGAAAGCTCTCAGTTAGGGATTTTAAAAACATTGTTTAGCCTCTCCAGCAATTGTCCCAGCCTGAAGGAACTCGGCTGATAGTTGGTGCCGACTGTCGTCCTCGCTTGCTAGCTCCCTGACCAAGCGCATGAATGCAGTGACTAAGAAAGATGGTGACCAAAGTGAGAAGAGAAGGTGGATCTCGTACAACAGCCCTTGATCATGTAAACACCAGAAAAAAGCGCCGATGACTCACAGGCCACGACTAGGGCGTTAAAATACCTTTTGACATACATTTACAACCTTCTATAAAAAAAAATCTTATGATTACACACAGTCCCTCCATAGAAGGGGTTTGTTTCAGACAAGGTCGTTGAAATTTGTTATTAGTAACAACATAAACTCATCATTGGTCCCTTTCATTCAGCACACTTACGGGCTTCGTTTTAAAGACCCTGCTGTTTCTATTTCACGTATAAATGAACTGCTTATGCAATTTTCTCTTATTTACCTATGTTCGAAGTAAACTGTGTTATACCGTAAAATGTGATGTGCCGAGTGCATGCAGGTGTAACATTCTTCAATGGGACATGCAGAACATGAAGCTCAGTGCTGATAAACTTAAATCAGGGAAAATAAAGCTTCCCATGTTGCTACTCCCTCTACCAAATACCTTGGTGGTAACTCAACTAAGCTCACCTTTACCCTAAGCCTTTATAATTATTTTGCTCTGCAATTATACATTCTCAGCTGGAGCATGCCTGCTGAATTCAGGCCCCAACCACGCTTTGCTATTTCACATTTGCAGCTGTATGAAATGTTGTTCTTTAGGTTTTGCCAATGATTTCCAACAGGCCACTTAACTAGTGTCAAAACCATTTTATACCTTCAATTGCTATTTATAGCAAACAGTATTATATCATTTTTCATAACACATTTGTTGTAACCTCATTCAATGATTTTGTTACCCCGCCAGCCTGGTTCATAAATCTTTGCGTGAACATGCTTGTCTTGCAGCTAATCTGCAGTAACAGACACCACACATTTTGGCTTTCCAGCGTAGCTTTGGTGTCCGCAAAAAGGAATCTTTTTCTTGGCTCATCTGCAGCGCTTCGTAGAAAAAGATCACTTGCTGGTTTGGCTTTCCCGCAGGACTCTAGTGTAGTGCAAGAGAGTATCGCTTGCTTATTCCTTTTTTGTTGAGGTTTTAATGCTGTGCATCTTCCAGAAGAACCCTGGCATTTTGTTTAGAAACGGAGCTTCACACCACAAACAGTGCACAGAAAGTAGAGCTACTCACTTTTTGCATAGACATGGAAGTTTGGCAGATCACTTGTCAGTGACAAGCAAGTGTTTGATTTCTGGCTTAAGGTGCAACGCTGGGATAGTTTACTAGTTGGGGGGAAAAACGCAGCGCTGATAAACGGTACTGAAGTACTAGGAAAGGTGCCGTGATCAACATGGTTTCCATGTGTTGGCAGCTTTTTGGTCCAGTGTTTCTCATGAATATTTGCCAGGGGGCCATAACATGGCCTGCTTTTGTGTAACAAAAATGTCAACAGTGAAGCACTTATGAATGCTCCCATGCTGCTCATTGATACCAGAGCAAAAGTACGTTCAGCAGTCATTTTATTGTTAAAGCCATCCAAGATCCATACACCTTCCACTGTACTGCAACTTTCACAACCACCGACAGGCATTCACATCCACGCACGTGGCCTTGGCTCCAGTTCTTGCTTAAGGTATTAAGAAGTACTCTCGGTAGTGGGCAATGTCACGCTCGACACCAACCATTACCCTGAAGTTGTACTTGATGAACTATTTTTTAAGCCTGTTGGCTTAAAGGATTGTTTAAGTGCCCATATTTTGTGGAAGAAAAAGAAACAGCTAATGGGCACACAACACACAATCCGTGAATGTGTTTTCTAGCAGCTGGCTTCTGACGAGACTTGCATCATTGTGAACGAAATGTGGGACATTTTATAATGCCCCTTACCACTCAGTAAATTCACTTGAGCAATTTTCTAAAACAGTTTACACAGTGCGGAGTTGAAAAGCAATAGAATGTGAAACGTCCCCTCACAATTGGAAACTCTTCCTGTTCATTACCCCAAAGGCTTTGACAGTAGACGCATAAGCACGCTTCACCAGTTGCGAATACAAGCATTAGTGTCAAGTTGAACTCCGCAGAGTGCTTGGGATGGGCATATAGATGTCACAGCCACTTGAAATTTGTGCATAGACTGCAAGCCTCCGAGATAAGCTCTCATCATCATTAGCCCATCCTGCTGAGAGTGAATGAAAGTATTGTGGCTGGTTATGTTCAATTCCAACCAAGCCAAACTCAAGAGTAAAGAAGGAACGAGCCTATCAAAATACATACTCAAAGCAGATGCAGGAGGAAGTTCTGTTGCCTAACCAGGTTAGAGGAGGCGAAAGGTACTAGAGCGAAGGAAAGGGAAATAAAAGCCAAGCAGTAATTTTAAGCCTTGCCTATCATTTCATTAAGACTTCCTAAGTTGAAAGCACAATGGTACTCTAAGCAACAAATCTGAGCATAGATGAACAATAACTGAATTGTCACTTGTTAACCTTATGCACACCAGACTTTTAAAGGACTATAGCAGAAGTTCCAAACTTGGCTCACACGGCGATCTTATCGGCTGCACTTTTCCCATGCTTGCACAGTTGGAGCTTGAGCCTCCTTGCACAAGAAGCCAGCCAGTCAGCGAATGGTTTCAGTGGTATCTTGAATAGATATATCTTTGGACGGGCAGTTGGGCCCCACCCACGGAAGTGAAACGGCACTCCCTGCACGGAATCTGCAGCGCCATGTGCACAGATCGTTTCTGCGGAATCGTCAGGATACATTTCTCGGCGACAGTACTACTGCGCCGGGGGGGGGGGGGGGGAATTGCAGAAGCTACATGCGAGATCGGATTGCGTTCGATGATGCCGTGCGCTACCTGACGACACTTGATTCGTGCACACGCTGACACTACGTCGCTCGCCACGGCGCGACGCGATGGAAAATACTGATCCCTACGTTTTATAATTGAGCCACCACTCCAGAATCAGAACACAAGGCTTGACATGGAAGAAACGAGGCACAAGTAGACAACAAATGCAGGCGCGTAAAGCCGATAGCACGCGAACTGCAAAACAACGTGAAGCTTACAAAATATTAAACGACAACAGTACAGTTCTAGGAGCATGGGGCGAACCAGCGTGCAGAAAACAATGCGTTAGGCTTACCAAGACGTGCAACAGCAAGTTCACAAAAAATACCCAATCTAAATAATTACAAGCACACCTCCCAACAAGAAAAAAGCGCCGCGAGGCAGCCGCTGTACAGGGGGATAAGGACGTAACGATGCGTCAGGCCTGCGATTCGAACCACGGGCGGAGAACATCGGGACACAAGACGCGAACACGCGGCTGCCGTCGCACAAAAAAAGTGGCATGATCAAATAACGTAAATATGACGTTTGTTTTGTGACGTCACAGGAAGTCACGTGATTACTTTAGCTTGACGTCACTTCTGCGTGGCAGCAGCTGTTGCCAGGGGGGCGCAGCTCGTGCCACGCGCGTGGCAGGAGACTTAACCTTTGAGTTATTGCTGTGCTTTTTGGATAGTTCGTGCGGTGGCCGCGGTGGCGCCACCATGCGTACGATCCAAACTTTCCTCCAGGATCCAAAGCAGGGGAGGGAGGGTCCAGGTGAGGGCCGTTTTTTGCGGCGGAGTTTCGCAACTGCCCACATCGAAGAGCTCTGGAGGCAGCTGCCATGACGGGAAGGCGTATTTGACGTCACTGTTCTCGTCGCACCGCAACTAATGCGGGTCTGGGTGCGCGCGCGCGCGCGCCAGAACGGCCGTCCGTACTAGCACATGACGTCAGTCCCAAAAACTGTGACGTGTGCACAGGGCGGAAAAGAGCGCGCCAACAGCACCGCGGCAGCCTCGGTACGTCACGGGAGCCCTGACGTCGGCCGTTTGGGTCGAAGCGCAGGTGACGTCATGAGCTTGCTCGATGGTGCGGATGAGCTTTCTCGTGCGTGCAAGGATTAAAATGGATTTCAAATATGTTTTGCTGTACGGTTACGGTTTAAACTTCCGAGGGGGTATCTCCATATACAAAGGAGGCTTTACGTAGTTATCTGAGCTTTGAAATTTCTTGTCAGTACTCTTTTAAATCAAAGCTTTACAAATCTTGTCGAGCACTAAATTTGACCTTCAGCTGCACCGTACCCTTGGCAATGCATCACGTGACTCGCCGGGCCGAGCTCCACCCAGGTATTTATACACACCCTCTCAACACACCCCCATCAACCCCCTCCCAGAAGGATTCGACACCCCCCCAAAAAGATTCCACAACCACGAGCACCCTGCCCAGGGATTTCTACACCCCTCCCCAACATCCCCCCAACACCCCTAGGAGGACTTCGACATCCCCCCTAAATCGAAATTGTGGATAAACCCCTCGCTCCAGCTACGGCCGCGTTCACATAGCCGCCGCTAGAGTTCCTCTGCGGGATCTATATAGAGGAACTCTAGCCGCCGCCACTGCTAGCTCGGCGCATGATCTCTCCGCAGTAGTAGTAGTAGTAGTAGTAGTAGTAGTAGTAGTAGTAGTAGTAATAGTAGTAGTGCTACTTTATTTAACATTGGGTTCAGGGTAGGGGGTGGCGGAGGGCCAAAGGGCCCCGTGACTTCTAGGGCTCTGTCCATGGTGGTTTCTTGGGTTGCCAGGCCAGAGCTCCCCAAAGCCTGCTCCCAGTGAGACGGGGGGGGGGGGGGGGGGGGGGAGGGGGGAGGTGGGAAGGGGTCGCGCAGACACTTACTTAATAGGGAGAGTGTGTCCAGCGCGCCACATGAGGGGCAGTGAGGGGAGGCAAATTGGTGGGTGGGTGTGCTCCAGGAGATGGCGGTGTGAGAAAGTGTGGGTTTGTAAGAGCCGCCACATCTGACCGACCGGCGGAGTAAGTGAGGGGTATGGGGGAGGTAAGGTTCCTGCGGAGGAGTCGGTAATGATGAGTTATGTCCCTGTACGTGAGAAGGGGACATTTTGGGGATGTTGTGTGTGGGTGCAAAAGAAATGGGAGCCCGGATATCAAAGCTCGGTCGTGCTATACTCGGTGACAACTTAAGAACGGCACCGGAAATTGCCGCTGTGCCTTATCACCGTAGCCGAATGTTTCTCCGCGCGGCGCAAGTAGGGCGTTACTGGGAATATTTTGAACGTGGCGTGAGCCATTCCCGTGATTTTTTGGACTTAATATGCTTATAAACGACTCCAGTGACGACAAACAAACTGCGTGAGACAAGGCAGACGATATCACGCATTCATAGCAAACCCCTTTCAAAACGCGCGCGCACTGACGCCACGGGTCCGGCGCTTTGGCGGAGTGATACACTACATGAGGTGGTGCCGTTCTTGAGTTGTAACCGAGTATAGTGCATGTGCCGTCTCATTACTGGCTCGCGCCTGACCATGTGACTCGCCGCGTGCATGCGAGCTTGGCCATGGCCTTCCAAGATACGTTGCAAATAATATTCTGCATTCAAAGGCCCGCTTGCCGTGTCTACAGTCTTTCTAACAGTGCAGACTATGATGAGAATCTTCGAATTTCCTCCGAGCAAATCTCTGTCATTGATGGTGGCTCAGCCTGTACTGCTGCTTTTTGACTTTCCATGGCCTCGATACAATCGCCATCAATGTGTTTATGCCTAAAGTTTGCTTTCGCCGCTCAACATAAATCGTTCGGCAATCTTTCCCATGTTATTTAAAGTCCTATCTGCTTCTATGTCCCTCGACAACGTTTTCTCCAATAACGCCAAAATGCCATCCGCACGGGTAACGGACGAGCATCTGGGGAACTTTCACTCCCATTTGGTAATGGCAACGGATGCATCGCAACCTGCGAAGATGGCGGGCGTGGGAATTTTCAGACCACGCTTTAATTGGTCATTTTCTTATAATTTACCAGTCTTTACTCTATTTGTAATCTGAGTTTTTCGCAAAAGTTTTGGTCTTGAAAATGTTACCTCCTCATTTTTTAAATGTTATTTCTGACTTCTTGTCGGTTTGTACCGCTCCTCCAAAAAAACTCATTATTCATTCGTTCCTTCAGTTCTCTCGTGCCTACCTATTTACGCGACATCCGCCTCATTTGCGTTCCAGGTCACAGGGGCCTATAGCTCAATGAAACGGCTGAATGTTCGGCCGGTTCATCTCTAGATGGCCCTACGGTGGACCTCAGCCCTACTTAATTTCTCCTGGCACGAGCAAAGTTCCGCAGGTACGAACGTCGTGGTAGAACACAAGAAGATGCCATCACATGCTTGGACAAATATGTGCCCGTCTCGCTCACTCTTGGGATTCGAGATTTTGTGAGTCCCGCCAGTGTGCGGTTACATTAACCAGCATCAGATGTAGAATACGCCAGCTTAACTTTTATTTGCATCACGCCGGTCACACCCACTCCGGTCTTTTTGCTGCTTGCATGAAAGCGAAACAATTGATCATTTTTTTATGTATTGCCGCGGTTTTTCTTCCACTACAGAAACGTTAGCTAGCCGCACCAATTCAACGCCTTGGCCTTACTCTGTCTATTCCCGTCCTCCTCTCGTTCGGGGCCACCTCCCTGGGGTATTGCCACAAAGGTGGGGTTGCGGTCATCCACGCGTACATATCGGATACCAGACCCCTGTACTGTTAACCCGTTCAAAAACTGGTGTTTCCCCTATTCTCCTAACGATAACATCAGTCTCTAATTCTTCTCCAATTCTATTATTTAACTCCGTGGCCGTTCCCCCACTTCGATTCTATATGCTGATTTTATAGTGCTATGAGGTGGGCTTGTTATAGCCCCAAAAAGCTACCTCTGTGTCTAGAGTGTCGTCCGACGGCACTCCAGCTCAGCGCCACAGCCATGGCTAGTTGTGGTGTGCAGGTTCCGTCTTAGCTTTCTGTTACTAAGGTCGATGGTTCGAGTCCGGCTCTTACCGCATTTATTTTTGTACGTTTTTTTTTTAGTTTTAATTATAATTTTCATGGCTAAGGTAAGTTTTTGGTGTTTTAAATGGTTGTTTTTATGTTAGTTAGGCTATGTAACGTTAGTTTACGTTACGTTACGTTAATGGAAGGTAGTGCCAGAGAGAGAGAGAGAGAGAGAGAGAGAGAGAGAGAGAGAGAGAGAGAGAGGGAGAGAGAGAGGGAGGGAGAAAACGTTTATTGAAACAACAGGGACGGGGTAGGGGAGAAAAAGAGTTAGGAGCTGTGGGCGGCCATCCTATTCCGGTAGGCCGCGCGCCGCGGCTGCCATCCTCGCCCGGGAGATCAGGGCCTCCTGGTCTTCGAGCTGGCAGCTCTGCAACGCGCACTCCCACTGCTCAAGGGTAGGGGATCTGGCTGGCGGAGGGTTGGTGGGGCACGTCCAGACGAGATGAGCTGTGGTGTTGGGCTCATCGCATTGGGGGCAGTTAAGTGGGTAGTTAGTAGGGGATATGGGGTGGAGATTGAGGTGATTGTAATAAGTGTTGGTTTGAAGTCGGCGCCAAATGCGGGCGTCAGTGGTAGAAAGGGAAGTGTTACGAATCGGCCAACACCACGTGTTTTCCCGCATCAGCTTCCACGTGCGAAGCCACGACGTGCGCCACACCCTTCAGGCACCAGCGTGGCGGTGAGTCACGCCTCGACATACCCGGCTCAGACGTTTCGCTATCGGCGCGATCAACATTCGATAGCGCGACCCCGGCACCTTTCGGGGACACTCTCTCCCCTCTCTCGGACTCGACGTGCGCCGAGGCTATGAATAACTCACGAACTGTGGAAAGAGCGTTGTGTGTGTCTGTGATGTTCGTGGCGTGTTACTACTTGGGGGCGTTTGACCTTTGTTGCTTTTGGGTATAAATAGAAGCAGCCCAAACGCTGATATTCATTCCTGTCTGAGCAGCGAATCCATGCGGTCGCTCTGCTCGAGTCCTGTATTGTAACCTCGCCCGTCGGGGCATTGTATGTTTTTTTGGCTTCGGCTCACCTCTCGCTATGAAGTAAACAGTTACGTTATCCTACTGCTCTGGACTTCTTCACGGCTGCAACAGCGGCTGGCCGCTCGCATCATACACGCTACCCATCGTATGTTGGAGGCCAAGGAACTCGGATCGGGTGCCCCCGCCCGGTCGCAACAGAAGGGTGAGGAGGGGGAAATGTGCGTCGGGTTGCTCTGTAGTGGTAGAGGATGTCAGTGTAGGTTTGGGAGAGGGGCGTGAGGGAGTTTGTAATAATGGCTGCATTGTTGGCCTCTTCTGGGAATGCCCGGTGAAGGAGAGCTCGGGCGGTGGCGTGTGCCACCTCGTTCCCAGGGAGGGAAGTGTGGCTGGGTGTCCACACTATGCGGACATGAGGAAGGGTGGGGCATTGAGAAAGAATGGCCAGGGTAAGAGTCGAGACTCGCCCGAGTGCAAAACGACGGCAGGCAGCTTGTGAGTCAGACAGTATTGTTATGCTGGGACTCATGGCTTGGGTCATTGCAAGGGCAATGGCTGCTTCTTCGGCCGTGGTAGTTGACGCTGTGCAGACAGTTGCCGAGGTGAGTAAGGCATTGTCGAAGCGGGCAACAGTAGCGACGTGAGCTGGTCGTTCAGGATAGGGAGAGGCGTCCGTATAGAGGGTGGTCAGGTCGCTGCCGCATTTTCTGATGAGGAGGCGTGTACGATGCTGACGACGGCCGGCGTTGTATGTAGGGTGCATATGACGCGGAATGGGGAGGACATGGATGTTGCGTCGCATTGATGGAGGTATGCGTTGTGGCGAGTCCGGAGTTTGTACCACTTTCCGGCCTAACGTTTTGAGCAGATGACGACCGGCGGGGGTGCGTTGTAGGCGCTGTAGTTGGTTTTGGAGATGGGCCTCAATAATTTCCGAGAGGGTGTTATGTAGACCCAGTTTCAATAAGCGGTCGGTAGAAGTGAAGGCAGGCAGGCTGAGTAGTCAGATGCGATATTTTTTTTTTTCATCGAAACGCTGATGGACGTCGCTTTAAAAGAGTGCTTATAGTGCCGTCGGACGGGGTTCAAGACACAGTTAAACGCTACCCAGTTTCTTGGCCGATTTCCCACGTTGGTATGTACCATCAGTATATGAGCAACAAAACAACAACGAGGATGAGAGCGAGGCAGGGTAGCCTTCTCTGAGTGCTGCGCGGGAGCTGGAGGCTTTCAGCCGTCGTTGGCAAGCGGTGTCTGACCACCCCACGGATATCGCCCGGCGAGCCGTTCGGCTCGGAAAACGCCGGAAGCGGGACCACAACCGCAGACAGAGGCAGGCGCTGGGCGAATAGTTTAATAATTACAGCTAAATAAAAGGTTAACCAAGTGAAACCAAGACTTAACCAGGCTAGCCAAGCTTTCGCTATGCATATCCAGGGTTAGCTGAGCTAAGCCACAGACATTTTTTTTAGGGCAGAAAGAGTGCCCGGCTGCATAGCAAAGCTGGCCAAGCACAAGTAGCTTCACACCGTAACACCCACTTTCTACACTGTACAAATGTTTGATGATTCAGTGGGTTCCAGGCCACTTTGGGTTATCGGCAATGAATGGGCTGACGAGGAGGTGAAAGAGGCCTCAGCAGGCGCAGTAGTCGTGCGCCTTCCATTCGCGAGACCAGATACGACCGCTCTTCTAACCGCTGTTCTCCGCGACTCCATACGACGAATTTACGAGGCATACCCTGACCACCGCCACAGAAGGCTCCATCGACTGGACCCTGATTTCAGGTTTCGGATGCCCCCAGGGACTCAGTGAAGCTACTCGTCGCTCTTCCATCGACTGTGGCTCAGCGTAGCTTTTACTCACCGCTATCAACACCACATCGGTGCTTCGAGTGACCCTGACTGTGAATCGTGTCAAATACCGGAGACTATTGAACATGTGCTATGCAACTGTCTCTGCTACGCGCATCACCGTGGAAAGTTATAACCACGTCGTTGGCCCGCTTAGACAATCGGGCATTGTCTGAGAAAGACCTGCTGGGACCCTGGCCAGACCCACAGTGTTCAAACAAGGCCTTCAAGGCAGTGCTAACATTCTTAAAACGCAGTGATTTGGCAGCTACATTGTATCCCAATCACGTTGTGGTGAACTATTGAACATGTACTGTACATGGCATAGGCATTTTGTATATACTTATATTGTGTGTCCATCTATGTCCATCATCATACGTGTCACCCTCTCTATCTAAGCTCTTTTCCCCTTCCCCCACCCCCACCCAGAACAGCAGGTCAGAGACTATACGATCAGGCCGACCCCTCTGGGTTTTCCTTCCATTCAATAAATTACTCTCTCTATCTCTCTTAGAGAAGGGGTAAAAAATGAAATATCATTGTTTTACCACCAGGTTCCAGTGCGCGCTGGGGTATAGAGCTAGAGTTCTTCCATCCAAGGAGGTTGGAGAGCTCTCTACGGGAGGAACTCGTGGGCATTGTTCAGCGCGCCGGTTCTGGGAGCAACCCCGGTGCTTGTATATCGCGAACACTACTATAAGAAGACAAGAAGATTGAGCATGAGTAAAAATTCCCTTCCGGAGGCTGAGACGATTTTACTATTACTAATGTTTGTAGAACCACCTAATAACGTTGACAATTGTGTCGAGTTTGATTTGCTTTTATGGGTTAGGTATAGTTCGCAGTAAAGTTGCTAAGGTTGTGGAATTCCTGTCTCTTGTCAAAACGTGGGCTTTTACCGCAAAGGAACGGTCGACAGCCCCACGCTTCTGACCTTTCGGTGTTTTTCTTTCAGTATGATCTGATTTTTCAACATGCGTTTAGCATAGTATCAAATAAGCGAGAAAAAACGTCATGAGTGCACACAATGAGAGTTTTAGTCAAATTTACCCATTTACTGTATAGCTTGTATTCACTAGCGAGATACGCATGCAGGCAACCATGTGAGTGCGCCGTCACTGGTTACGTCGAGCTCTGCGGGTTGGCGGTACTTGTCCGTGATATGATATGGGTTGGACGTTTCAAGCTCTACCCCACCGAACGCAAAGTAATGCCTCGACTCCAACGTGAGTGCGATTAATAGCACCTCTGTTGACATCACCGTTGAGAATCGGGTTGAAACGGAGCAGACGAAGCACGCCGGTGTTTTCTTTTCTACGGCGTGCGGGCGCAGTGGCACACACCGCGCCATGCCCGTGGCGCTTCGGCCATGTCCGTGGCCGTGTCCAGTGTTGCCAAGTGAAGAAATTGATGGCTAAACTTTTCAGTGAATACCACCTATATTCCGTGCAGAGTGCAACTTGCTATCATATAATACAGCACAGCTTTCAGCCTCTATTATAATTGGCAGTTTCCTAACGCCGCTACGCGAGCAAAAACGGCAAGTGCGTGATGATGATGATGTTCATAACATTATTTTGCCCAAAAAATGTGGAAAGGAGGAAGGGGAAGTAGGAGTCTTCTGGGGTCCCCCACCTTCAGATGGCTACATAACCAGAGACGCACCTATATTTGTAGATCGCTTTCCCGAAATTTTCCTGACATTGCGCCAAATGTTACGCCTCGCTGTCTATATACCTTAACATACACCCACGGCTTGACGCACAATAAATTTAATGTTGCATCTGGTGTCAGGCTCAAAGGAGCCACAGCACGTACCCGCAGCACGTACCCGCAGGAGTGTGCTGGACTACGCCTAACTTCGAGTCCCAATACTCACACAGTATTGCATACCCACAGAGCCGCACATATACCTGCAGTGGTGCGATGGCCAGCGCTTAAACCCGGGACTTCTTACATTTTGTGGTCCTAAAGCTTCCACAGTGCTATATCCCGGAGACCACGCATATACCGAGAGGTTTTGACCAACGCGGTTTCCCTGGAATCTTCCGTTCCGTTTGAGCCCCAAAACTCACACAATGGTCCTCCTCGATTTACTAGCACGCAGTTCAAGGACTGCCTTCGTACCGGAAGTCCCGTAGGAATACATAGAAAAATCGAGCACCGGATCGCGTCCCGTGCAGTCCGCGGAGGATCATGGACTTATAATCGAGGAGGCCCGATGTGACATACGCAACACTTCGAAAGCTCTTTGAATCGGTCAGTCAAGATGACACGCCATAGGTTATCGTCGGCGGCTTTAATTCTTACATGGGTGAACCCGACAAGCAGGACTGGTTCTTGGTCTAACCAGAGTCCTTCAAAGCATTGAAGGACTCTGGTCTAACTCAGGAAAAACGTGGAGCTTGCATGCTACCACGACTCTAATCAACCAATCACGAGGCAAAATCGTGTCTGGATTTCGTCTTTGCCAAGAATGAAGCCAAAGTCGTCGCAGAACCCACCGCGACGTCCCATAGCGACCCCAATACGATTGCCACTACCATTACACTGGCGCGTTGCCAGCATTTGTACCGTACCTTACTAGCAGCTGAAATTTCCAGCAGCTTCGGCGGACATTCCTTTCCGCAGGAAAGGGATGTCGACTCAATTTCTTTTCTCGCATTTCCCAATATGTACCTAATGCAGCCCACGGTAATAGAAGAGCTTGCGTCCTGGTATATATGAATATCCATGCGGGAAAAATAAGCGAATGTTCTACTGTTTTAAAAATATGTTCTCTGGAGTACGCACCTGGCTCCACCTTGTCCATTCAGAAATAGTATAACTTGTTTAACTTGACTGTGCGCATAGTCATCGGGTTAACACGGCATTGTGGTAAAAAATTAAGAGTCGCAAGCTTCGTGATCTAATCACGGCTGAGAGCAACAGCACCTAACGGCTACAGGCAAGTGGGTGGACGGTTCGTTATCACGCAGTGGTGATTGTCCTTTCTCAAGGGTGCAATGCATCAGAAACTTTGTATGAAATGCATACTCTCATGCTAGCCAAATAGTGTTACAGGATCGAAGTCTACACGAGTAGCTTTACCCGAGAAGTTGTCGGGGTGCTTACTCTACGTAACCCACAACGGACAAATAAAAGGGAGCATATATGTTGTCGAGTACATGCGTCGCTTTTAACGAGCATCAAAACATGACTGCGGTAATAAGAGCTAATAAGAATTCGTACGGGGGTTACCATTTGACAACTAGAAAACTAGTTAATATGTAGCTACAGAATAAATTTATTATGGACACGAAGGCCTCTGGCATAGTTAAACAATAGCGTGAATGGAATTCAGCTGTGTCCACGACACCAAACACAGACGAAGGAAACTGTGGGCGAACAAGACATTTTTTTTTCTTTTCCATATCCACACATGCTCTGAAACGAAACCGGTCTTGTCCCGGGAGTCACCAGCATCAAATTCACCTTCCTCGATGCTCGAGAAGGATGCGGCGGCGTCGCCACATAGCCCGCGCGCGGCTGAGACAGCTCGAGCACGACGCAGGTCCATAGGGCCACCATGGTCCCCGTCGTTAGCGCGTTCCAGGTCGAGGCGGTGTGCCCACACATTTGCATCTTCCCGCCCACGCGTCATCAGCTTGCTGTCGAGCCGCCAGGGTCATTCCGACGTTGCCGACAGCGGTAACGTACGCATGTCTCCCCGAGCTCTGTCATGGCGAAACTTTCGCTCCTCCGCGATGCTATTTATTCCTGACATCACCTTGAGCGAAAGATCATACATGCTGTGTAGTACCGCGGGGTTGACCAAACCACTGGCCGAGAGGTGACGGAGTCCTCTACGTTCTCCGCCCTCGGGAAGGTAGGAATTCAGCGACGAAGAGGCGACGCTTCCTCGCGGGAAAGGCGGCTCAGACATCAGGCCTGCGGGTTCCTGCGATAGCTGTAGGAAGTCTTCGCTCGACTCACGTGACTGTACCGCGTTGCCATCACAGTCCGCCACTTGATGTGACAGAGGCTCCGTCGGTAGCAGGTCCTCTTCATCGCGAGGAGCATGAGAATCGGTGCTGTCATTTACCTGAACGGTGCTCGCGCTGAGATTTTCGGCAAATGACGTTGCTGCCAGAGGCCCTCTACGGATCCTTGGACCATTTTGCTCGCGTGCTTGCATTTTTCGTCTCTCTGCAGTCAGAGGCGAGTCCAGTCGGTTACAGTCGTTCGGCGCCGTCTTGGCAATTGGCTGTTGCGTATTTAGCTTAGCTGACTCTCAGCCTTTTCAGCTCCCTGATTCGGCGGATCGAATGGCTGGTTGGCAGTTTCGTTCTCCTCCCAAACAGCTCGTGACATCGACGTGCGTGTACTCCTGGTGGTTGGTATGTCATAATCCCCAGATTATGGCACATACCCATGCGGGGACTTGTCAAGAAGCTGTCTGCCAAACGTCGAGGCCTTAAAGAGCACGACACCCTACAGATAGTGCAAGCTTTGCTTATTAGCCGCATTACCTACGGAACCCCGTACCTCGCTCTGAAAACAACAGAAAAGGCTCGGCTCAACACAATGATTCGCCAAGCGTACAAAAGTGCGCTTGGCCTACCCACTGCTACTGCGACCCACAAACTACTCGCCTTGGGAGTTCACAACACGTGGGAAGAGCTGCAAGAAGCCCATCATTCAGCTCAACTACGACGTCTGCAATTGACTCCCACTGGTCGACAGGTCCTTACAGCATTAGGACTATGTCCGATACCCCCGAGGGAACAAAAACAACGAGATGGCATCCGGGTGGCCTGCGAGATGGCATCCGGGTGGCCCCAATTCCTCGCAATATGCACGCCAACTACCACCTTGGCCGCCGGGCTGCCCGTGCTCGAGCCCTGACTGCGCGATACGGCGAAGACCCCAGCGCCCTATATACGGATGCTACCCCCTACCCTGGGCGCGCCGGCCACGTAGCCTGCGTAGTAACTCATACCGGCCAATGCGTCACTGCCGCCACAAGCTCAATCGATGTCGCCGAAGAAATAGCCATTGCCCTGGCCGCCATTTCCCGCCCTGATCAAGTAACCATCCTTACCGATTCGCAGACAGCCTGCCGAAATTACCAAATTGGCCGAATTTCTTCATCAGCACTTCACATCCTCAAAAACTGCTCAACGACCCCTGACATCCGCATCGTCTGGGCTCCTGGACACGCCGCCATCCCCGGCAATGAAGCGGCTCACGCCGCGGCTCGCGATATGATACACCGAGCCATTGCCGACGGTGGCCAATGTTTACCCCCTCACGATCAACCCCACCCACTGAGTGGCTACACGGAGATTCTCGCGCATTACCGGCAAACTCGCCGTCGTCTCCCACCACCACACTGGCGCCTCTCCAGAGAGGACGCTACAACTTGGCGGCGGCTACAAACAAATACCTATCCACATCCCACCCGCCTTCACCTCATCTTCCCCACCCAACACTCTTCCCTCTGTGCTCACTGTCCCCAGCCTGGCACCCTCTACCATATACTGTGGGAGTGCCAACGAACTCCAGACTTGCCCCCCCTTTCCAACCCAACCTTCGAGCAGTGGAGGGCTTCCCCGGCCAGCCCGGACCCGGATATCCAGCTTAAGTTGGTGACCCGAGCACGGACGGCCAGCCGAATTCAAGGCATCCCGGACGAGGGACGCCTTCCACAGGGCAACGCCCACACATCAGCCTCTGCTGGAGAAATAAAAATATTTTCTCTCTCTCTCTCTCTCTCTCTAACTTGTTTTTTTGTGTGAATAAGAATAAGAAAAAAAACTAAAGGACAAAAAATAGAATGTAAAAGTAGAGTCAGAAAGAAAAGGTGGTAACAGCCACTCCACTCGGCGTGCGAGCAACGTCAGCTGTTCTTTCTGGTGCTGCTCCTTAATTCATTGGCGGCCCAACGCCAGCTGACCTCTTCCCGTTCTTCATCCCATTCGACAGGGGAGTGACTGTTTGCGGGTCGGCCCGTCGCATCAGCACCTTAAAAGGCCGTTCTAACGTAACCAAACCAAACTTGACCTTACCAAGCCTAAGCACAAGCTAAAACTAACCTAAACATAATCTAAACTACCGTAAGCTAGACTGACTTAATATAACTAGAGTTTTCGTCAACTTCATTTCGCTCAAAACAGCGCGACGCGACGGAGCGACCTGCAAAAATACTCTCGCCTTTCGCCAGAGGAATGTAGTATCCGGGGTTTCGGCTACGGTTTCGGTGTCGGTGGTTCTACCACCGGGGGGCTAACCCCAGGGTATACATGGGACGTCCCTCTGAATAACTAGCCCTTTGGTTTAGTTATTCAGAGCTTTAAAGCTTTTTTAGTTAAAGTTAAAGCTAGTTATTAGTTAAAGCTAGTTATTAAAGTTTAGTTAAAGCTAGTTATTAAGCTTTAAAACGAACACACAAGAAACGTAATTTACGCTACACGGCGACACAACAATAAACAGATTGACACACAATAGTCACAATTCCGGCGCGTTCTATGTCCAGCCGGTGTGCACTCTCACTGGGACCCTCGCACTTAGGCACCATCAGCTTCCCAGGCGGCACAGAAAGTGAGCCCCAAGACCGGCCCGTCTATGGCCGCTTTCTGGCATGTCCGGCCAGCATCCAGGTTCTGGCAGCCACTGATCATGCGTTGAACGGCCAACATTCGGCAACCAGCGCTTCGGCATTTTTCCGTCCGCCCGTGTCCGGACGCACAACGGCAGCTAACCGGCTGCCAGATATTAAGTTCTCTTACGGCTGCCGGTGTTGAGAAAGAGAACGGCCGAAGTACGGCCTTAGGGCATCTGTTTTTTCTTCGGGAAGCGGTAATCGGCCGAAGCACGGCAAGCGACCGACCACAGAATATGCGTATTCTTGCGGCAGTTGGTGTTCGAAAGGAGACCGGCCGGAGCGCGGCTTCCGTGCATTCGTTGTTTCAACGGTGAACCGCGCATCCGGCGGTAGAATATTCGTTTTCTTCGAGCAACCAGTGTTATGAAGGATACCGGCCGACGTACGGCCCCAGAATATACGTTTTTTATTCAGTTAGCTGTCCTCGGCCGAATTACGGCAAGCGAATGGCCACAGAATATTTGGCAACCGGTGTTCAAGAGGAGACCGGCCTACGTAAGGTATCTGGTTATACATCATTTTTTCGGCAAACGGCATACAGCCGAACAACGGCTCGCGCCTGGGCGCCGAGAATTCATGCACAGACGTGTTTGGAAGGAGACCGACCGGTTTTTGCTTGGGGGGGAGAAAAATCCGTTAGGGAGCCGAACTACGGGGACGCGTTTTTCATCCGCTCCGTGTTTCTACGTTTTAAATGAACGAACATCGTTTGTCAAACAGTAATGAGTGTTCTCGGTGAACGGGCAAGGTGCAAGGACTCACTGGACATTAGCAGGGAACCTTTTGGACCATCGAAATGTCATTTATTGCCACAAGAAGACTGTGCCACACCGACGGGTGAGCTGAGCCTCGCCAGTCATCGCTGCTACCACGCCTCTGCCGCCGGCTTCGTTGACGCATCAGCTCGAGGCTATTCGCCCCCTCAAGAAATGGAGAGCATTGGAGACATCGACGCGGCAGAGATGTCCGATCCGAGATGGAGATGGTTCACCAAAATAACTGGCCTTCAAGGGCGTCGAGCAAGCGGCCACCACGCAGGAGGTAAACCGCCACCATGTCAACGACTCCCCACCAAAGAAAGGCAAGTGCGAGCAAAAGCGCAAGTTATTCTGCTTACAATTAAACTGCGACAAGCAATGTTGCACTATGTTGTTGGTGATAAACGTAGAAGAGACTCGCTCGTGCATTGGTAGGATCAACTTCATGCCCAGCACTATGTTACTTCATGGGATTTTACGACTGCCTATTTAGAAAAAAAATTATTTTAAATTTGCAATAACAACAGAGCCCTGTCACTGACGAAGCCTAGCTGTTTTTTAGTTCCGATGTTTGAAGGTGAGCTTAGCTACTCTTAGGATATGACTCATTTGGTTAAACATAATCGCCAGCATCCTAGCAAACACGGATTTTGTCAGGATTTTCTTGCTCAACGCAGATTGTTGAGTTTACGCACGATTTGGCTCTTGCAATAGATAAGCTTAAAGTGGTTGACTGTATATTCTCGGACTACAAAAAAGCAAATGACGGTGTTCCATATCACCTTCTGCGTAGTACATTTCATCCTATGAACTGAATGAATCGGTTTT
Source organism: Haemaphysalis longicornis (assembly GCF_048455015.1). NCBI lineage: Eukaryota > Metazoa > Arthropoda > Arachnida > Ixodida > Ixodidae > Haemaphysalis > Haemaphysalis longicornis. The sequence goes on from NW_027526203.1 coordinate 165,975,577, forward strand.
TGCATTGTTATTCTATTGGCCCTATAGCTTTGTTCAAAAGTACTGTGTAGTTTACCGGACTATAGCGAATGAACGTGATTCCGTATACCTGCAGCTTTATTCGAATTTAATAACATCCTGGTGTGCTGATTCAGAGAAGTTTTTGGATGTTAAACAGTGTGTTAACGGCACCTTTACAAGAAAACCTTCATTCCAATTGAATACGTATACCGTAAATTATGCTGCTGTGACAACGGCCGAGGAATATAAATACCTAGGAGTTTATTTAGGGAGTGGTTAGAGGTTAAATAGGCCGGTTCACACCATAAAAGTTACGGCTGCATATGTCTTTGGCTTTCTGAGACGAAATTTCAGTGAACCTCCATCTAACTGAAAAGAACAACCGTAGTTCACTCATGTGCGCTCAATCCTGGAGTACGCATGTGTTTTCGTGGATCCCTACACCAAAGAGCTTTTTGATACGCTCGAAAACATACAGAATATGTCAGTGCGATTCGTATTAGGTAATTAGCACGCTCAACTTAGCATGAGAGAATGTAAAAGTGAACTGAAATTGCAGGACGTGAAAGATCACAGACGAAACCACAGGTTGAACTTTTTTCGTAATATCTATCATTCGAAAACTGGAATAGAACGGGAGAAGTATGTCCAAGCGCCATTCTACATATCGCAAAGTGGGACCGCTAGCTCAAAGCAAATTATTAACTTTCCTTCAAAGGTGACGCCTTGCGCGATTCATTTTATTTTACATCAATACTGCAGTGTAATTATCTTCCACGTATGATTGCATTAACTGTTTATATTGACGATTTTCAGCGCACTTTGTAGAATTATTTTGTTATTTTGTCTCATATTTAATGCTTAGTGTTATGTATCTCCCTTCTGTAATGCATGCAAAGGCAAGCAGGCATCAAATAGATAAATAAATAAATAAGTTAATAGATAAAACAATGAATGAATAAATAAATAAAAATATATAAATAAATAAATAAATAAATAAATAAACTTCCAGAGGCGCAAGTTTGCCTCCGATGGGTTGAGAACCCTACGCATTCAACCTTGACCAATAAAATATTTATTGCCCTATTCGTTGCAGTATGCAGGGTTTCCTGTATGCATGCTACCATTGCTATGTTATTGGTTTGAAACAAATTATGTAACTCTAATTTTACGTCTTTCCTTGCGTGAACACAAAGGGATACAACTGCAGCCACCTGAAGCAGGGCGTCATTCGCAACGCGTATAGAATTTTTTAAACGTAGTATGACATTAGAAGAAAATTAAGCTCTTTTGGACTATTAAGTGGTGTGGACGTATACTCATGAAAACAACATTAAAATAGATTGAAAATGAAAGTACCTGTTCGCTCCTTCTTAGGATCAGCCCTGCGCAAGATCATCAGAAAAGTTGATCGAGTAGAAAATGTCTTTGCAAGAAAAATGGGCAAAAACTGGACATACTTTTTTGCGAAGGAGTTATATTAAATGCTCCTGAGTGTTTTGTTGATAACCAAAACGCTTCGTAAAGGCATTCACGCCGGTTTTATATACATCAAAATTGGTCAAGCAACTGTTATAAAAATAGTTTATGTAGTCATAGCATGAAAGTGTTCCGGAATATTGCTCTAAAAGAAATTGGCTAAAAGCGGCGCAATTTATCTCTCTGAAATTCAACCCACTAAAGTATGCGCCCTCCGCCGCCCCCGCCCCCCTCCTCTTTCCCCGTTTATTACAGGTAAGCCGCCCCAAAGAGGATATCAGGACCTGGACAATACATCTATTCAAGCTCTACAAAGAACTGAATATTTTCTGTGTTCGGCACTAAATGAGGCACAGCAATTAAAGGAACGACAATTTGTGAGCAGTGTTTAATAAATGAATTTTGCTTTCAACTGAGGCTGGTAATTAAGCAAGGCTGCGCTGAAAGCTTGACGGCTGGTGGTTGCGCGCGAGCTCACTTTGATGTGGCTGCATTGGACCCAAAATGCTGGGTTTCTGCTGCTTCTGCACTGCGCGAATGAGTCATCTGCTTGCGCGACATGCAGTGACCGGCCTCAGTACAGTTAACGTACTGTGGCTGAACTCCAATGCCCGTAGCACGGCCGTATTTGCGGTAGCTGTAGTCCGGCTGGAGTCCGACGACCACATCTCGGCTGTCCTCCGGCGGCCGTACTTCGGCCGTACACGGGTGGCTTTGGAATGGCCGGAGCCCTACGGCTGGAATCTGGCCGTATGACCGTAAGCCGGTCGACTGGCCGACGGACACTGGCCGTTGGACAGCCATGGGAGTACGGCCGTATACGGCCAAAAGGCCCACATTTGGACATGGGCCGAACATGGCTGCCGGAAAACGGCCGGACAGAAAATCACCGGCCAAAGTACACCGGCCTGTTTTAGGCCGAACAGTCCTGTGCTGCCTGGGTTGGTGTCCGGCCAAGGCCAACTGGATACTTCCCGCGCTTGCGACAACAGTGCCGTCAGCCTGGCTCCCCGAGCTCTTCCCTGGCGCAAGTTGTCCTTAAGGGCACCTATCTTGGCTCGCTCCTCCGCGATGCTTCTGGCCACTGACGCCACCTTGAGCGAAAGATCCCTCTCTGTGACCCGTAGAACCGCAGCGCTGACCAAAACGCTGGCCAAGAGGTGACGGAGTCCCCTACATTCTTCGCCCTCCGGGTGGGAGGATTGGCGCGATGAAAAGGCGACAGTCACTTGCCGGGTCTCATACCGCAGTCCTTCGGATTCCTGCGGGAGCTGTTGGGAGTCTCCAGACAACTGAAAGGACTGCGCTGCGTTGCCTTCGCCGTTTGTCGCTCTTGGTCCTGCGTACGCTCGGTTAGAACAGGGTTCCCTTCTTCGCGGGAGGCACGAAGATCGCTGCTGTCGTTTGCCTGGACGATGCTCTTGCTGGGAGTCTCTGTAAAGGCGGTTGCAGCCAGATGCCCCCTACGGATACTTTGGCCGATTTGCTCGTGCTGTCGGGAGTCTCCAGACAACTGAAATGACTGGGCTGCGCCGCCTTCGCAGTATGGTGCTTGGTCCGGCGTAGGCTCGGTTAGTACAGGGTTCCCTTCTTCGCGGGAGGCACGAAGATCGCTGCCTGGACGATGCTCTTGCCCGGAGTCTCTGTAAAGGGGGTTGCAGCGAGACGTCCCCTTCGGATCCTTCGCCCGTTTTGCTCGCGTGTTTGCATTTTGTGTTTCTATGCAGCGATAGGCAAGTTGAGTGTATGATGCTCGGCATACCTGCCCAGCAAGGTGCGAGGTGTCTCAGGTGCTCCGCCTTGAGTATTGGCACTTCCGTCCAGCTGTATCTCGGCCTTTTCACCCTCCTGATCCAGCGGATTAGATGGCTGGTTGGCAGCTTCGTTCACATTCGGAATAGCTCGAGTCGTTGATGCGCCTGAACTCTCGGCTGCGGTTGGTCCAGTGGACATGGCTCATACCCACGGGGATTGCCCAGTAAGAGGGTTCTCAACGAAGGCGACAATAGGGGAATTACGAAATAAAACTAAAGCATGAATACCAGGCATCGAGGGACGTTAAATTGAGGAAGGAAATGAAACCACCATTTAAGCTGGGAGGAAATGGTATATGACAGGGTAGGTTAAAAGGAATGACTGCATTGGGAAAGGTAAAAAAAGCAAAAGAGAGAAGAAAAAACGGGAGAAGCAGGCAAGAAAAAGAAACTGAAGGATGGCGTCGACGACGAGCCAGTTTGATAAAGCCTGTGAGTCGTTGTTGTTGTTGTTGTTGCGCCTTTAGATATGGTACAATACCCAATCAGGGGATCGGCCAATCAACAGAGGATGGCTAAAACAAATGGAATTCTCATCTAGTCACGAGACGCTTAGAAAAGATAATTTAGACCAGTTGGAAAGAGTTTTGGGGCAATAAACGACAGAAAAAAAAACTGGAAAACCAAGGCAAGGGTGACCAATCGCAATCATAAAGTGAATCTATTGGAATTTTTAATGTAGCGCAGGAGGGCAGAGCATACATCCTGGCGGCAGAACCCCATTTCGGATGCTCCGAATGATAGTAGAGCAGGCACTGTTAGTGATATCCCCAAACTGCAAAGCGGCACCTCCAGGGACTGACGTCTGAGTCGAGAAAAACGTCGACATGTCAAGAGGTAGTGTTCTACAGACTCGTCTTCGTTAGAATAGCTGCACAGAGCTGTTGGCGCCACACGGGACCTGTGTAAGTACCTATTTAACTCGGGTACTCGACAACGTAGGGCTGTATTAGTCACCTCTAAGTTGCGTGAAGGGCACCATTCAGGTTTCCATGAGAATTTAAGATGATTGAAATCTCTTAATGACAATAAAACTGATTCTTGCTGTTCTTGGAGTTTCAGCATCCTACGGTACGTAGCAGCGGTTAATAAAGGTGTCGGCTCAACGACGTCTACTAGGGCCCAGAAATTGCAATCCTTGCTAGAGAGTCGGCGGTATCGTTGAGTGTGATTCCCGCATGACCAGGAACCCAGACAAGGTTAATTTCAGTGAGGTGTGGTGGCAGGAGTGACCGAAACGTCCGCAGAAGGCGAGTGTCTTTAGGGGAAGAAAGGGCTAAGCATACAGAAAAAGAAATCTGAAATTATGATTGGAGATCTAATTAGAGGAACCGCACCATCGTTTTTCTTACTTCGTGTTGCATACTCACGTGGGGGATTGTCCAAGAAACCGAAGCTTTCGGGGCCTAATACCCCTACTCCATAATAATCTGAAAGGGAACGTCAAAATCTAGTTGTAAAGGAAATTTTAAGGGGGTAATTAAAAAAATAGTATTTAATAATATAAGCGAGGAGACTTAAAGGAAGAAACAAGAAAGGAAGAATTTAAGGAAGTTTACTTTACATTGAAGGAAATTTAGTTAAAGAAGTAAATATCACACGTGAGTATTGATAAAAAAGGTTCGATGCCCGATCTTAGACGGAAGAGAAAAAAACACAATCCGAGGAATGAGGCCCCTGATGAAAGCACAACTGGCATTGACAGAGTAAGTCTCAGTCGGTGAATTGGGCGGCGGGGTAACATTGTCTCATAAAAGAGAAACCATGGCAATAAAATCAATAAATGATCCATCGTTTCGAATTCACCACAAAGAGCTGAAAGACCGGATGAGTTTAGGCCAGCCCGTTGACATAAAAGTTAAAGGGACAGACAACTGATTTTCGTGGAGTATATGCTCTTTATCCCAAATGAAAGGGGATCATTTGAAACAACTTGAACTGGAACGGGTGATATGGCCCTAGAACGTTTGAAAGCGTAATTATGCTGCCAAAACGACCGATGTATACTATGACACTTAGACGCTCCAAAAATAGCCGACAGTTAGTCGCACGTGACAAGGGGTATTTAAATTGTTGTCCACAGCTAAGAAATTAATAAAATGTATATAGATAGATAGAAACTTTATTGTTCATGGAATGGTGGGGTGGAATCAGCCACCTTGGTGCAGGCAGCCGCTGAGGGCCCTGGTGATCTTGGCCGCCAGTTCCTGTTGCTCTTGGAGACTCGCCGCGAGAGCCAGCCACTCTCCGGTGTAATTGTATGGTTGGGTAGGGTTGTAAGGGCACTCCCACAAAATGTGGTCCTGGAAGGCAGTTTGGACAGAGCGGGACGGGGGTGTCTGGCGTGGTTTGGAATATATTGAGTCGAGTGGGTGCGTGCAGTATATATGTTTGCGTCTGCCGAATGACTACTTGCTCGCGACGGGTAAGCCCGGAGTCGAGGGAACGTGCGGCGTATGCTTAGAAGGTCTGCTATGGTGGGGAGCGGAGGGGGGGGGGGGGGGGGGGGGGCAAGGATATGTGTCTCGGGCGTCGACAGGGGCTCGGAGGAAAGCTTCGTGGGCAAGCTGATGAACGCGTTCGTTCCCTGCAACGCCTGCGCTGCCATGGATCCAGAGCACTTGAAAAGGCCCATTAACGTTAAGAGGGACAGTAAGGAGGGGAAGGCGAGACCCTGAGCCAGGTGGTAGCATGCTGACTTGGAATCGGTGTAGATATTGGTCGTGCGGACGGGGGATGTGTTGTCAGCAGCGGCAAAACCGATGGCGAGAAGTTTGGCTTCTTCTGGGAAGGCGCAGCGTCGAGTGATTGAGTGAGTAGTAAGTACCCCCTGAAGTGATGAAGGCAAACTGTAGTGTGTCCTATTCCTTTGTGCGGTTTTTGAATCACGCATTGAAACCAACTGCCCTGTTTGTATTCATTCGGTAGTGTCACGTTAACTGCATGGCGACACCTTTGAGACTTCAGAAGGATTAGTGCCAAATTAAAATTACTACCCACAATTTCTTTAAACGTTCCCTGTGGTTACAACAATATATAAAAGTATATCGCTGTCACATTAGCTAGAGCACATGCACTCCACAAAAATCGGTTGCCTGCCCTCTTTTTTAAATGCACTCAAATACTGGGGTGGTAACTTTTATAGACGATAGCCTTCGTCGGGCCACTAAAACCCGAAAATTTCGGTCTGCCTGTCTATGTATGTATGTATGTATGTATGTATGCATGTATGCATGTATGTATGTATGTATGTATGTATGTATGTATGTATGTATGTATGTATGTATGTATGTATGTATGTATGTATGCATGCATGCATGCATGCATGCATGTATGTATGTATGTATGTATGTATGTATGTATGCATGCATGCATGCATGCATGTATGTATGTATGTATGTATGTATGTATGTATGTATGTATGTATGTATGTATGTATGTATGTATGTATGTATGTATGTATGTATGTATGTATGTATGTATGTATGTATGTATGTATGTATGTGCAGTATGAGCAGTGGGCACGGCCAGTGGGTATGAGCAGTGGGCACGGCAGCAGCACAAGGATGCGGTTCACGAACCCTTTTGTGTTCCTTTCCAGATCGCAACGGGATTGATGGTGTCACCATTTGAAGCATCGCCTACCCGGGTCACGCTGAGGGGCCGCTGCTGATACCGTGGCCAGCTGGATTTGAACCGATCTGCCAGCCTACGTCACTTCACGACTACTATCCCAGCGCCGCCACCGGGAACGCGATCCTATGGCGCAGTGCGCCATACACATCGGCGGAGGATATAAAGCAGCCGACTCAAGGGGCGTCCAGCAGTGGGCACGGCAGCAGCACAAGGATGCGGTTCACGAACCCTTTTGTGTTCCTTATCCAGGTGAGCAAACGATTCGAGAAATGTTTTAAAAGCGACGATGTGTTTTTGCTCCTGCTGCCGTGCCCCCGGCCTGTTCATGACATGTGTCAACTCTCTGCATCACTCCGTTTTCTGTTGCTTTTGAGTGGCGACGTTGAAGAAAACCCAGGCCCTGATGAAGTGTCTATCTCAGTTCAGCTGAAGGCTATTGCGGAGGATATCGCAGAAATAAAGAAGTCAAAGGATTCAACTAACGAGAATCTCAAAGTTCTTAATAAGAAGCTTGAGAATATCACCTTCCTAGAAAAACAAGTGTCTGAATGCATGTCCAAAATTTCTCAGCTTGAGATAAACCTTGCCACGATGACGAAAAAAGTAGACGACTTGGAAAACCATAGCCGTCGATCGAATTTGATTATCTACGGTGTCCAGGAACAACCTGAAGAAACCACAGAATTGTTGGAGGAAATAGTTACAAAGAAAATATTTAACGACATTCTAGATGTACGAACGTCAGGATTCGAAAGAATTCACCGTTTGGGCCGCCCTAAACCAGCAGAGGAAGCAAATAGCCGGCCGATAATACTAAAGCTAGTGGATTACCGGGACAGGGCCATGATTTTCAAAGAATGTACAAAACTAAAAGGCTCTGACTTTTCCATTAGCGAAGACTTCTCGCGCTCCGTGCGTGACATACGTAAAAAACTGTGGGCTAAAACTAAAGAAAATCGTGATCGCAATGAAAAAGTGTCCCTGATCCGAGACAAATTTCGCATAAATAACCGTCTATTCGCTTGGAATGACAAGACAGGCGACCTTATTTCACTTGAAAAAACGAAAGCCAACCCACAGTCGTCGAACCGCGGCGCAGCCAGCGACGACGCCCTTAACACTCCTGAATCTTAACGCTCGCAGCTCGGCCAATAAAGTGCACCAGCTGGAAGCACTGCTTTTGGCATTCAAACCTGATGTAGTAACAATTACCGAAACCTGGCTCTATCCGAGCATATCTGATCAAGAAGTCGTACCACCCAACTACAGGATTGTGCGCAGACAGGGACTCTAGGGGAGGGGGCATGGCAATCCTTTTTAAGCAAGGGATCGATTACTCTCTTATGGGCGACGTGCCAAATGTTGAGGCCGTATGGTGTAAGATACACTTGAACGATGGTGCTCGCTTTGTTGGTGCCATCTACAGACCCCCTAACGCTGATACTGATTATCTGGCTCCATTATACGACTACATGCACACGCATATGCTAGGTAGCAAAATAGTCATGTCAGGGGACTTCAATTTTCCCGGAATAAACTGGAACTTTGTCACTGCGTCGCATGCCGCAGAAAACTGTTTATTTGACATAATGTTTTCGTTTAATCTCGGGCAATTTGTTGAAGAACCCACTCGTATTCACGGGGCGTCCAGTTCAATTCTGGACCTTGTTTTTATTAGCGACCATTTCCTATCCAACAAAATAGACGTGGAAATTTTCGATGGTGTATCTGATCATAAGGCTGTTCTTTGTACATTGCCGACTGCATTTATTGTTCACCCACGAGCACATGAACGTCACGTACTTGCATTCCAAAAAGCAGATGACAATGCTATAATGACTTATCTGGTGCACGAATTTCCCGATTACTACGAACTCTGTGAGGATGAACGGTCCAGCATTGATGACGTGTGGCTATCATTTAAGAATCACGTTGCTCACTGCATCAAAAACTTTGTCCCCACTGTAGTAAAAAACACAAGAAAAAAGAGACCATGGATTACTCGAGAAATAATTCACATCAAACGCAGAATCAAGCGACTAAGAAAATCCAAGAAGTCTCGTTTCAGTTCTGATTACCGGGCACAATTACATTCCATGACGTTGTCTTTAAAACACTAAATTCGCGACGCTAAGAAACACTTGTCAAACGTCACCTTGCATAGTTTTATCAAGAAAGCTCCAGAAAAGTTTTACCAGTGCATGCGCAGTTCGCAAAATCGTAATTCTCAGCCGTCCGGCTTAGACGCAAAGCAAAAAGCAAACGAGTTTAACGATTACTTTCGAAGTGTTTTCACCCTCGATAATGGTCGAACTAAGCCCTCTTCAATAGTGCGTGATTATTACTTGTTGGGGACGCTATCAATTGTTGAATCTGGTGTTCTATCCTTATTACTCAATTTGGATGAGAAGAAAAGTACTGGTCCAGACGAAATTCCTAATAGTTTTCTAAAACGGTACGCAGAGCCGATTAGTAAATATCTTCACCTTCTGTATGCAAAATCACTCCGGGAAGGTTCCATTCCTAAGGAATGGAAAATAGCTAAAATAATCGCAATACACAAATCAGGGGATGCCTCATGCCCATCAAATTACAGGCCTATCTCACTTACTTCATCCTGTTCGAAAATTCTTGAGCATATCATACTAAAATTCCTCACTGAAGCCGTTGAAACAAATAGCCTGCTTAATCCGAACAGCATGGTTTTATACGGGGATTATCGACTACCACTCAGCTAATTGAAACTATACATGATCTTGCGAGAACCCGTAAATGAACAAACACAAACTGATGTTATTTTTCTAGACTTGTGTAAGGCGTTTGATCGCGTGTCACATTTAAAACTCATCTCTAAACTAACCAGTGTTTTCGGTAATGGTACCCTCATTCGCTGGATCCATAATTACCTATCTGACCGGTACCAATATGTCCAGTATGGCGACTATGCGACTGAAATTGTAAAAGTTAGTACTGGCGTGAATGAATGAATGAATGAATTTATTGTAAACAAGGAAAGGAAAGACCACCAGCAGGCGTAGTTTGTCTCACCTAAGGGTGGACACCGGAACGCCTGCTGGTGTGGGAGGTGTGGGGAAAGGGGAAAACAGTTGTACAGGGAAGGGAGGATAGAGAGAAGAAGAGGTTACATATATACAAATATACAGGTCTAACAGGACATATATGTACAATATATACAAGGTAAACAATTTTTTAAAACACGAAGACAAAAAAAAAACACAAGAAAAAAAAAAAAACGAAGCACCCACACACACACCGTTTAGTTTATGTGGGGAGAAAGCGGAGATCCGGAAGGAGTCCTGAGGGAGGAGTCCTCAGGGCAGTGTTCTGGCTCCGTTATTGTTTTTAATATTTATTAATGATATAACAGATAATATTGATGTAAAGATCCGGTTATTCGCAGACGACTGCATTCTTTACCAGGAAATTAGAAACAGAAATGATCAGCTGAACCTCAACAACGCCATTAACAAAGTAGCTCGATGGTGTAGCGTCTGGCAAATGCAAATAAACACTGAGAAAACCGTTTCTATGACCGTGACGCGCAAGAGAGTAAAATTAAATTTTTGCTATCAAATTAATGATTTGGTTCTCAAATCAGTTGACGAATATAAATACTTAGGTCTAATAATTTCGTCTAATCTTACCTGGAATGCACATGTGAAGAATGTTACATCTAAAGCCTACAACAAGCTTTTCTTTTTGAAGCGTACTTTGAAAGAAGCCACGTACGAAACAAAGCTTCTCGCGTATACTACTTTCATACGCCCAGTTCTGGAACACGCTAGTGCTGCCTGGTTCCCGGCCTCAAAGGCGAGCATTGCTTTATTGGAAAGCGTTCAACGTAAGGCTGTGCACTTTATCTTTAACCGGTACAGGCGTAGTGACTCTCCAACTGAAATGTTACAGCATGCGGGCCTTAGTGAACTGGAAAAGCGTGCCAAAGTGAACCGCTTGAAGCTTTTGTATTTACTCTTTCACAATTCGTTAAAGACAAACTCCGATACCTACATTCGAACCAATAAAACCCGTCCTACGCGATACAAACATTCACACACACTCGAAGAGTATGATTGCAATAACGACACGTTCTACTTTTCTTTCTTTCCCCGCGCCATCAGAGAGTGGAATTTATTAGATCGCTCCATCACTCAACAAACAACAGTAGACAAATTTACTTCTCTTGCTGAAATTGCTGTCCTTTCTCGATAACAGGTTTTCCATGCTACGTGCGCCAATCTGTGTGATTTCGATACCTTTTTGAGCAAGTGCCATCTTTTTTTCGGCGTTTACCTTTCTTGCTTTTATTGTATTGTATAATTTCTGCGTTGATTTCGATACCTTATGAGCAAGCGCTATCTTTTCTTTTCTTCGCCGTTTATCTTTGTTGCCTCTATTGTATTGAATAATTTCTGTGCTACTGCAAGCTCTGTGCTTCGAGTCAACCGTCGTTATACTTCTTCGTTAACTATTGTAAAAAAAAATCTGTTCGACATGTGTTCTTTGATTATGCCTGCTCCTGTAAAAATCCCAGAAGGGATTGACAGTATCAATAAATAAATAAATAAATGTATGTATGTATGTATGTATGTATGTATGTATGTATGTATGTATGTATGTATGTATGTATGTATGTATGTATGTATGTATGTATGTATGTATGTATGTATGTATGTATGTGTGTATGTATGTATGTATGTATGTATGTATGTATGTATGCATGCATGTATGTATGTATGTACCCGCCGCGGTGGCTCAGTGGCTAAGGCGTTGTGCTGCTGAGCACGAGGTCGCGGGTTCGAATCCCGGCCGCAGCGGCCGCTTTTCTGATGGAGGCGAAAAGCAAAAACGCCCGTGTGTGCGAGATTTCGGCGCACGATAAAGATCCCCAGGTGGTCAAAATTAATCCGGAGCCCTCCACTACGGCGCGCCTCATCGCCTGCGTTGCGTCGGCGCGTTAAACCCTACAATCAATCAATTATGTATGTATGTATGTAGGTATGTACGTATGTATGTATCCATGCATGTTCGTGTGTATGTATGTATGTACGTACGTATGTGTGTTTGTTTGTATGTGCGTATGTATGTATGTGTGTAAGTATGTGTATGTGTATGTACGTTGCTCGATTCAGCCATCCAACGGAAAGTTAAAAGAATTTGGGAACAAAAACTTTGTGTAGCACAAACTTTGCGAACCACTAAATATGGAAACAAACCATACTTGTCAACATTGTTGAGCAAAAAAAGGAAACATTAGCCATATTTGAGGCAAACCCGACATAACCAAACCTAACCCAAACCAACCCAACACAAAGCCTCACCTAACCTAACCTAACCCAACCCAAACAAACCTAACTTAACGTAACCTAACCAAACCTAACTTAACCTAACCTAACCAACGGAGCAAGAATATATAGGAGCACGAGGTCGTGGGTTCGATTCCTGGCCGCGGCGGCCGCTTTTCTGATGGAGGCGAAAAGCAAAGACGCCCGTGTGTACGAGATCTCGGCGCACGTTAAAGATCTCCAGGTGGCCAAAATTAATCCGGAGCCGTCCACTACGGCGCGCCTCATCGCCTGCGTTGCGTCGGCGTGAGAAACCTTACAATCAACAAGAATATATAGGGGGGGAAACGGCCCATTGCGGCAAGCGTGGGAGAGCGACCAGATAATGTCAGAATGAAAACCAAGGCGGACTGCAAAGCTTCATAGCTGCGACGGCGAAGGAGAGGGTAGCGGCACCTGATGGACGAGACGATAGCGGCCGCAATTCATTCCGTCGCTGCGCAGTAAAATGCCAATCGCGGTGGCCGCGCAGTTTCTTCACCCGCCGAAGATGCCGCTAGCTTAACCTGTGACGAGCGCTTGTGACACTATCTGGCCGCGCTAGGAAGCCTCGTTTCGCCTCCTATCTTGTTACTGCTCCGTGACCTAACCTAACCCAACCCAAACCAACCAAAACAATCGCCTCCTCTGGGCGCTCGGCCCGGAGGAGGCGATGCCCACTCCTGGAGGCTCTTAATGTTCAGGGGAAGATGAGCTGTTCTCTCCGTCGCGAGCCCCGAGAACTCCCACAGCATGTGGAGCATTGTGGGTCTCGCTGGTAAGTCTTCGTGTGGTCCTTGGTTTCCCACAGGTGTCTTGAGCGGCGGGGAACGTATGCCAGGCACTTTGCGAGCGCGTGTACATAGCAAGTTAAAAGTGCAACTACTCATAACGGCGCTAGCGCCGTTATCAGCGTATTGCGAATTTTATGGAAGAGGCATCAGTGCTGGCGAGGGGTCTAAAACTTGTGAAAAAGGAGTCGGCGATGGCGAGAAGGAGATAAAGAGTGGGGGAGAGTAAATGCTTCTCTGAGAAACAGAAAGCCAGGATCCTAGCCATATACAGCTTCGATGTAAAAGCCGATGTTAAAACATGCTACGCCGAGAAAATAAAAATAAATGTCATGCAGCAAAGACACCTTTTTGCATTGCAGCAAGTTCTGGAAAAAGGGGAAAAGAATGGCGGGGGAAGAGTTTTTTAAAGCGAAGCATGAAATAACTGACTTGGTCGTGTGATCTTTGATCTAAAGGCCATACAGTAAAGCCCACCTTACGAAGCTCTAATGATGATGTTGACCTGAATTCACGTTTGCTTCTCTAAGGGTACGCCACGGTTGATTCGTTGGGCCATATAGTAGGCGGCTTTGCGGGCACGTGCTTGTGAGCGTAATCATGAGCATCGTCGTGCCACCCGAAGTTCACCAGGCGGAATTGGAGGCCAACCAGCGACGAAGGCCTCAGTTATCGCTGTGGATTTTGTGTTTACCACCAAGCTTCGCGTGTTCTACCCTTTTGTTTAGGAAAGGGGCGAATAATTTTGGGGAGGGTTTCGCGGATCTCTGAAACACCCTCGCAGACCCTTTTATCGAACCACTGATCTAGCGGATGAGGCTCTATCAACGTCCAATAAAACATGACTATGAAAATAAATGATAATGTTGTTTCGTGGGGAGATGGATGAGAACATCGGTCAAGTTATTAAACAAATTTGTTTACTCTAGCCCTCTAGCATATTTAAACTAGTACCATGAGCAAAACATTGTGTAATTGAATTCAGCTGTGTTCAGGGCATGAATTATAGGTGAATCAAGCTCGTCGTATTGTGGACGAAGGAACTGGCAAATATCCATGATGCAGATTCTTGGCGAATACACTTCTACATACAGGCCTCTTCCGGCGTCGGTTCAGTGGTATTACACGGGGCCGGTTTTGTCCCCGAAGACACGAGTAGCAAGTTAATCATTCTAGAAGGTTGACGAGCAAGGGCTGGTGTCCCCAGTGGCTGAGACATACGAGAAAGCCGCAGTTCGGTAACGCCGCCCCGGTCCCCGTTATCAGCGCGTTCCAGGTCCAGCCGATGCCCACTCTCACTCGGACCCTCGTGCTCAGGCGCCATCAGCTTGCTATCCAGACAACTGGATCCTTCCCGCGCTTGCGACAACAGTGCCATCAGCCTGGCTCCCCCAGCTCTTTCCCGGCGCAAGTTGTCCTTAAGCGCGCCGATCTTGGCTCGCCCCTCCGCGATGCTTCTTGTCACTGACGCCACCTTGAGCGAAATGTCCCCCTCTGTGACCCGTAGAACCGCAGCGCTGACCAAAACGCTGACCAAGAGGTGACGGAGTCCCCTACGTTCCTCGCCCTCCTGGTGGGAGGATTGGCGCGATGAAAAGGCGATGGTCTCTTGCCGGGTCTCATACCGCAGCCCTTCGGATTTCTGCGGGAGCTGGCGGGAGTCTCCAGACAAGTGAAATGGCTGTGGTGGGTTGCCTTCGCAGTTTGTCGCTTGGTCCGTCGTATGCTCGGTTAGAACAGGGTTCCCTTCTTCGCGGGAGGCACGAAGATCGCTGTTGTCGTTTGCCTGGACGATGCTCTTGCTGGGAGTCTCTGTAAAGGCGGTTGCAGCCAGACGCCCCCTACGGATCCTTTGGCGGTTTTGCTCTCGTGTTTGCATTTTGCGTTTCTATATAGCGGTAGGCAATTCCAGTGTATGATACTCGGCGTACCTTCCCAGCAAGGTGCCAGGTGTCTCAAGTGCTTCGTCGAGTATTGGCTCTTCCGTATCCAGCTGAGTCTTGCCCTTTTTACCCTCCTTATCCGGTGGATTAGATGGTTGGTTAGCAGCTTCGTGTCCCTTCCGAACAGCTCGAGGCGTTGATGTGCATGAACTCCCGGCTGCGGTGGGTCCAGTGGACATGGCTCATACCCACACGGGATTGGCCATGAAGAGGGTACTCAACAAGGGTTACAATAGGGGCATCACAAAATAAAACTAAAGCATGAATACTAGGTATTGAGGGAAGCTGGAATGAGGAAGCAAACGACACCCACATTTAAAGGAGCCATGACGACAAAGTACAAGTTTGTTTTATTCGAAAGATTTGGTGTTTTATGTTGCCCCCAGCACTAGTCCGGCAGCAAACGATAGTTTGTTCACTAAAAACTTCATCAATTTATGTTAAAATTTTGATTCTCCAGCTAAATCCTGTGTTTTGTGAGGTTGTCCGCGATGACGCCTGAAAAGCAGACATTGAAGTGAACGCGAACGCGGCACTAGGCATGCAGCGAACTACAAAGCTTTTTTTACCGTCAGTCCTCCCAGATGGCGGTACAGTATCGTGGCTGACATTTGCCACCTTTGCTTTGTTTTTGACAGTATTTGCGCCTGGCTTCTTTTTATTACGGTAGTAAGTACTCGTGTTGTGTAACATGGGGCAAATTAGACAAACAGGGTCGGGTAAGAGAGTGCCGCTTGCGCTGTCTGTCTGTGTCGTGTCAAACAACCCGAAAGCGCCATACTGCTGTGCAGCTATGACAAGCCAAGTATGCGCAGTGCCAACAACACCACGCTCTGGTACTTCGATGTTTACTTGTATACTTTCGTAGCTTCCATGCTTACCCCACCATTCTTACTTCTATAAAATGAATATATGCGTTAAATTTAAGCGAGAATACCTCGTGAAGGAAGATTATAAGCCGAGCACAACTTGAATTTGCTTTTGCCGGCTTCCGTCAATCGCAGAGCTGTCTGGTACGACATCATAGGTTCTGCTGTGGGAAATGAGCTAGTGCCACGCATGGTCATTGCCGTTCTTCCTAATTATGAAGCTTATTTGAGCGAAGTTAACGTTAGAAGTGGTGCCAGTATGATTCTAAGGAGGAAATCTTTCGAATGAACAAAAGTCGTGTTTTGTTTTCATGGCTCCTTTAAGAAAATTGAGTTGAAGAAATAAATATCACAGAAAAGGATCCATGCCAGATCTTAGACGAAAGAGAAAAAAATGAATTTTTGTTTACGTAAATATATACGCGAGAAGAACAGGGTAAGCTCATCGCCTTAGAGAGAGAGAGAGAGAGAGAGAGAGATAGAGAGAGAGAGAGAGAGAGAGAGAGAGAGAGAGAGAGAACATTATGCTTTAAACAGCCCTAGTCCGTGCCGTCGTGCCACAGTCGCTTCATTAGGAGACGGCTGGTCCGTAGAACTCCCAGAGCTCCGCACTAATACGAAGGCAGTGGGCAACCAGAAGTTCTTGCGTCGATTTGACATATACGCCAAGACCCGGGTTCAGCCAGTCCTCCGAGGAAGTGATGGGGGAACGCAGGTGTGGTGGTAGGTCTGGCGGATGCCACTCCCATTAAAGAGCTTCTTGAACCGCGCTGTTTTAAAACAGGACAAGGAAATAGCACACAGGACGGTTCAAAACAGCGCGGTTCAAGAAGATGCAAAACCAACTAGCCCCCATTTTAGCTTTGCCCATTAAAGATGTCGTACTGATGGGTAGGAAGGGCAGTTGGGTGTAGGGCAAGTGGGACGCGAGAGGTTCCCATGCATGTAGTGGATACGGGATGGAGTGAGTTGGTTCTTTCCAGATCACATATGCGGCTTCACGGGAGAGGGTGAGGTGTGGCCCGGGAAACACTGCCTGCTTGCGCATAGCGCGCAGGGATGCTGTCGGCGGGCCTGATGTTGTGAAATCTTTTGAGTGCCAGGGTGGTACACATGTGGCCACAACATGGACGGGCCCGGGAAGGGTACTCGGGTAAGCTCGTGTGCTCGAGCATTGCCGTCGAAGCTGGTGTGGCCGAGGACCCATACCAGCGTTGTTTTCGGGGGAGGATGGGCTCGAAGGGCGCAGTTGAGGGTGTCAGAGGTATGAGGGTGTGTGGTGTATCGAGAAATATTTCGTGGCGCCTCCTGCGAGTCACGAAACGCGAAAATTCGGGTGACAGGGTGCTCGACTTTCACAGCGTATTATACGGCGGCGGCTATGGAGGGCTGTACAGTTTGGTCCATTGTTAAAGGGAAACGGCGAGCGCGTGGCCACTGCGCTCCGCGAAGCGCCGGCGCCGAGAAGTGTCGAGAATCGGAGACAGTCGGCACCTGCGCACTGAGCGCATAAGGCGGGAGAAGCTTCTCTGTCGTCTGCTACGGCGCTTTGCGCAGCCGCCCACATCCTACGATTGCGAAAGCGGAGAGTGGCTGTTTGGCCATTTTTCGCTCACGCATTGGGCAATGTTAATACAGGCGGCGTTGCTATGCATGTATGCATGCACGCAGGCAGGCAGGCAGGCAGGCAGGCAGGTATGTATGTATGTATGTATGTATGTATGTATGTATGTATGTATGTATGTATGTATGTATGTATGTATGTATGTATGTATGTATGTATGTATGTATGTATGTATGTATGTATGTATGTATGTATGTATGTATGTATGTATGTATGTATGTATGTATGTATGTATGTATGTATGTATGTATGTATGTATGTATGTATGTATGTATGTATGTATGTATGTATGTATGTATGTATGTATGTATGTATGTATGTATGTATGTATGTATGTATGTATGTATGTATGTATGTATGTATGTATGTATGTATGTATGTATGTATGTATGTATGTATGTATGTATGTATGTATGTATGTATGTATGTATGTATGTATGTATGTATGTATGTATGTATGTATGTATGTATGTATGTATGTATGTATGTATGTATGTATGTATGTATGTATGTATGTATGTATGTATGTATGTATGTATGTATGTATGTATGTATGTATGTATGTATGTATGTATGTATGTATGTATGTATGTATGTATGTATGTATGTATGTATGTATGTATGTATGTATGTATGTATGTATGTATGTATGTATGTATGTATGTATGTATGTATGTATGTTCCTCCATTCAGCCATTCAACGAAAAGTTAAAAGAATTTGTGAGGAGGAGGAGAATAAACATTTAATGGAGCAGTTAATGTTGTTGGGTTGACCGCCAGGTGGGAGACCTCCTTAGTCCAGGAAGCCCTGAGTCTTGGCGGCCTGTCTCGCCCGGTCTACCAGATGTTCTTGGTGATCCGGGTTGGAGCTGGTCAACCGACCCACCCACTGCTCAAATGAGGGATTTCGGTTTGGGGCAAGGGATGGTGTGTGGCGGCACTCCCATACCATGTGGTAGAGAGTGCATGTCTTCATGCAGAATTTACAAGTGTATGTGTACAGTGTCGGATGCTTGAGTGTAGTAATGTACCATGTGGAAATGTGTTAGCTTGTAGCGGTCTGTAGATGACCGTGTCTTCGCGAGACATGTTGAGATGTGGAGGCGGAAAGGTTCTTCGTCCCAAGCGGTAGTGGGCCAGGATGTCAATGTACCTTCTGGGGAGTATTTCTCTTTTTGGGCTTATGAAAGGACTAGCTGACATCCCAGAAGGAGGCACCCGGTGAGTATGAGCTCTGGCTGCGGCATGAGCCACCTCATTCCCTTCCAGTGATGAATGAGCCGGTGCCCATATGATGAAAATTTCGGGTAAATCAGGGTGGGCCGATAAAATTTTTGCTGCTGTTGATGAAATGCGTCCAATTTGAAAGTTTCGACACGCCGTCTGGGAGTCCGATAGGATGGTGACATGTTTTTTGCCAGTGGTAGCTGCAAGGGCAATGGCTGCTTCTTCAGCAGTGTCGATGTCCTTGGTAGGTATAGAAGCTGAAGAATTTGTGAACAGAAATTTTATATATGCAAAACCTTTGCGAACCACTAAATATGGAAACAAACGTCAATATTGTTGAGCAAAACAAAGGAAACATTAAGCATATATAAGGCAAAAATATCATTGCAGAATCGGTACTGGCAGTGTCATCTTAATTTAAAATAAACGCGTGCTTGATATTTGCGATAGCAAATAAAAAATGAACCTTGAAAACAATATTTGACCATAAAATACAAAAAGAGCTCGCGGGAGCCTGTACCTTGTGGCGGTGCCCCAAGTGCAACACCAGCAAAAAGTTCCAGTTGATGGCGCGGAAAAATTGGATTGAGTTTAGGAAACCTCCTCCGTGTTAATGGTGGGAGAAGCGAAAGGGAGGGGAAGAGCATGAGATGTGGGCGGGGGAGGGAAGAAAGGCATTAAGTGGCAGGGGCAGCAGGAGAATGCAGAGAAAGCAGCAGATACTCTGCCAATTTTTGAAGGCCGCAACTATTGCAGTGGTCTTACATTAAAATATTGGAGGGAAGTCCGGGGAAACGAAAGCTTACAATTCCCACACCCACCCTCGTCGCACGTTCTAACGCTTCTGTTAATAATATAGTTAATAAGCTTGTAGAAAGCATTTTGGTGGCGTTGTGGAATCCATCATCAAAAGTTTAAGGATTATTACGGAGCTGACAGGACGTCGCCAGCACTGCCGGAGGTTGGTGTTGAGCGGGTATAGTAAGGTTTTGCATAAATACACTGAGGGCGGTTGTACCAAGACCATAAAGGAGTGCCGGTTGAGCAACATCATTGATAGAAGCCTGCTAAGTAGAGATTTGGAGATCTGCAGCTACGTCCGTACTCTTAAAAGCTGTAACCGAGGCTCTAGTCAGGGCAAGCGGTCCTCTAAATACAGTCAACGCCTCCCACGCGACGTGCGCGGAATGCCGGTTGACCCGGTTTAGAGAGACAGACAGAGAGAGAGAAAACTTCTTTATTGAGAATTTCAGAATGATGCTCTTGCATGGAATTTGGACTTGTTAATTCAATATGACATTTAGAGATTAACAAAAAAGTACAAGCCAAAAAGCAAACAAAATAAAAGAGATCCCTCCGAGGATTGCCTAGGGCATGCGAAGCATATTATTAACCAGTTACGCTAAGACAGTTGCGATGAAAGACGGGTAGTCTCGTTTGACAAAACTGGCATTTATGATATGACTAGTATTACTTTATTTTCACGAGATACTTGGGACAAGCGAACGAGGGCACATGAGTAAGCGGTGTACATAGTCACACGGGTGAACGACCCGTAACTACCAAGACCGGTATAGGGGGTGACGTTTCGATTGATGTAGTGTATTGGGCTGATGATACGTGTCACCTGACCGAAGAGGCTAATGTACCGGTGTTGTAACAGTAGCTATAATGGGAGCCACCTCTGGCTGCTACCGAATCAACGCAACGCGTAGATGCGCCGAGGGCCTTCGTGCCATGCTCCTCCGGCGCTACTGAATCTTGTTTTGCACGCATCAGTGGAGCTGAGCGTGCGCTACTATGTGATGTCCCAGCAGCGTGTCGTAAATGTCGTGCGAGCGGTGTTCAGCGCCTCATGAAGGCTCGTGCGCGGTTATTCACGTGCCTGACAAGGCAAAAAAATATTTAGGGTGTGTTAAAGGGCGTTTTCATCGCGGTCCATCGAATAACTAGATGAACCCGCTTGCTTCTACCGCTGACGCCGTGAAGTAAGCGCGTGCTTCTGTGGAGCCTGCTGTTGCGCTCTGAGAAACAGGAAACTGGATTCGTTATAAATGGTACTTCCTTAAAGGAGGGGATGATTTGCTCTTCATGCCTGCAGTGCGAACCGCGAAAAACTTGGAGCAACGCGAGATTTCGAATCAAGTTGTTTTTTTATAAGGGGAAATTAAAAAATAAACAGGCGCCTTGGTGAGAGCAATCATACCGCATCAAAGTAACCGACTGTTTGGCCACCGCTCAAGAGCTGCAGGAACAGTGTGCGCGTACACGGCACGCTGGGCGAGCCGTTGAGCGCGCAGTGCGTGCAGGTGCTCGTTCACCGGCTGTCCCGTGCCGGGCCGATGAGTCCCTGACATGCTTACCTCCTCTACACGGCAGCGCTCGCTCGGGCGTGACTTGCCTCCGGGCGTGCACGCGGCCGGAGCTCTGCGAGACGGGCGGGCTGTGAACTCTCGGCGCGCAGTTGGGGCAGAATGTGGGGGCTGTCGGCGGCGGGAGGGCTGGAAAACAAAGGGAGAGCTGCTCTCCTTGCTCGGTGGCCGCGTGCGTTACAGCAGACACCCGTTCATAGAAACGACTCTCGTGACGAGGCATTTGCTCGTGATGCAGGCGGTGCCTGCATGCCGCGAACATTCTCTTTCCCTGGGAGCCTGCTCGGAGATTTGCGTACTCGTCCCTTTGGAGCGAGATAACGAGAGAAGGGAGCTATGCATTAGTCGAATCGTTCGTCATATTAAAACGGGCGCTAAAAAGGAGAAAGAGGCAGAAGGATTGCCAGGTTGGCGTTTAGAGAGGGTAAGCCAAGGTGTAATGTCTTTTTGAAGCCAATTTAAGGGCATTCGAAGGTGACAGCCGTCAATACGATGAGATATTGAGGGCACGCGTGCGCCAGCTCGACCGCGCTTGTATGATCGTTCTACGCATAGGAACTTCGGGGACAACTTTATTTGAACTGCTCAAGACAACCACAAGCATTGATTCGAGGAATTCATTTGTGTGTCCCCAACCTGTGTAGTACGCAGCCCGCCACCGGAGAGAGGGCGCGCCGCCTGGAACGAGCGTGCGTGCCTTACGAATAAACAGGCACTTTGGGTCTCGACTTCGCTGCCTGCAGACGTCTTTTTCCTGAGCTCGACTGGCCCACTGGCCACCCTTAAAAACAAAGCATCACCCCCCTCCCAACTCCCACACCAAACCCTTCCCGTTTTTTTCGGCCCCTTGCGAGCACGTGGATTATAAAATTACTTTTAATTTCGGCCTCAATCTAAAACAGCGGTTTGTGTCTGTCGTTCTCCGGCACTATATACGGTGGCTGTTGGGCGTCTTTTGCCGTACCCACAATATTGTTCCAGACATACTGAAATTTCGATTTGTTGCATTCGACAGAGGAAAGCAGGGTACATGCTCTGTACCATATAGGAATGATTCCAACTCAAGAGATCCAAGGTGAAAGATTGAACGTGTCAAAATGCGCAAAATTGAATCTTATTGTACGCCTTGACCCATTCATACCGACCTCGTGGTTCACACACACACACACACACACACACACACACACACACACACACACACACACACACACACACACACACACACACACACACACACACACACACACACACACACACACACACACACACACACACACACACACACACACACACACACACACACACACACACACACACACACACACACACACGCACACGCACACGCACACGCACACGCACACGCACACACACACACACACACGCGCGCGCGCGCACATATATATATATATATATATATATATAAATATGCTATCAAAGAAAATTTAAATTGCGACACCTCAAACGTAATCTATAAACTTCGTTGCCTCGTTTGTAATCAGGAGTACATTGGACAGACCGAAACGCCCTTCCGCACCAGATTTAACAATCACAAGTCGCATGTAAAGGGACTTCCCGGTCTTCCACTGTCCAGGCACCTCCGCCTCCCGGATCACTCCTTCGAAAGAATACAAGTAGTGTTAATTCAGTCCGGCTTCCGCAACACTTACGAGCGGGAACAGAGAGAATCGTTCTTTATACATAAATTTCGGACGCTTACTGAGGGTATAAACGAGAGCGCAGGGAGATTGGGCTGCCTACGAGACCATACGTGATCATTTTTTTTATTATTATTATTATTATTATTATTTTTTGGGGGGAGGGGGCGGGGGGCGTGCGGCGAGGGAGCCAAACGAGTGCTGTTAGCAATAAATCTGCGGTTCAGACCTACTTTTCTCCTCATTATCGTTTTGCCATTTTTAACAAAATAGAGAACCCGCGCCTGGCGACCACACGGTTACGAGCTTCGGGAAAACGGGGGGGGGGGGGGGGGGGCTAGGGGGGTGCGTTTCCGCACGGGAATGACTCCTCCGGCGACGTTTCGGCGCTCCGCTAGCGCTTCTGCACCAATAAATCTCCGTGACGCGCCGCGCCGACTCGGGCTATCGATTACAACACAACTTCGGACCATGTTGAGTGCGCGGACCTTGCCCGACGCCGCAGCCTTCGTACTCATGTTTCCTCCGCTCCTCTCGCTATGTGTGTTTAGACCCTGTATTGGCATTCGTGAGCTACTGGGGGCCATGTGGCGCCTATCTACATTCGCAACAACGTTCTTCAAACATAATTCACTCCTAGGGGTTTTTCTTCCGTTTTTTTTTTCTCTTTTTTTTACAGTACGCGGAATGCGGCACGTCACGTCATTCTGAGCCGCTGAGCGGTCCCTCACTCTACCTTTCAAGTTTCCGCTGTTCGACCTTTCAAGTTTCCGCTGTTCGACGCTGTTCGACACTGTTCTCAGTGTCTGCTTCTGAGAACCCCCTTTCTTCTGCCTCTCCTTTTCTCCCCTCTTTCTCTATTTCTAATTGCCTCCTTCTTTATACTCCTTTTTTCTCCTGTTTTCCTTTTCCCCTCTCCTTGCTTCGTATCGCCGCTCGCCTGGGGAGAGACGTGTATATGTGCCGCTGAGATTATTGTACATGTTTGCTTTCATTTATTTGGTTTCTTTTCTGGCAAGAAAGAGAGGTAGAGGGCGAAATTCCCCTCTGTGTATCGTAGAGCATTTTCAGTCACTTGTAATTTTCCCTGAAGCAGACCAGACCACTGGTCGAAACTGTCGAAATAAAGTATTTGTTAGTGTTTTCCAAGTGGTCGCACCCAAGTTTTTGAATATTTAAACAGTAGCCAAGAATTCCTTCTCTGCTATATATATATATATATATATATATATATATATATATATATATATATATATATATATATATATATATATATATGTGCGCGCGCGCGTGTGTGTGTGTGTGTGTGTGTGTGTGTGCGTGTGCGTGTGCGTGTGCGTGTGCGTGTGCGTGTCCCTGAGGAAGGAAGTTCCACTTCCGAAACTGTCGGACTAATTTATAATAAACAAGTTAACCGCAAAGTTGTTCTTATCTTTTACCTATATATATATATATATATATATATATATGTAAGGGGAAATGGGGGGCTCCTTGAATGAGCACAGAAATAAAGGCGTCTATCAGCAATCAAGAACGCCAAGGAAGGCACCGGGGAAGAAATTCATCCGTTTTTTTATGCTGAAGTACGTACGTTTAATTCTTGAAATGAAAGACATAAACCGAAGAAAAACACGCTACCCGGCTAAACACCGAACCAACGACCCCCAGAAGGTCGTGGGTTCGGTCACGCCACGGTCACAAGGCACGTCACGTACAGATTTAAAAAATCAAAGCCCCTTTCATCTAACGCGGAAGATGGTGGAAACACGAAGCTTTCTCTGCGCGAAATTAAGTGACTGGGCGTTTGCGATTGATTTGTTTAAATTCGATTTATTTGGAAGTTCGAGCAGCTTAGAGTGTGAGCAGATGCTTCGACCATGTCGGAATGGCGCAATGGGAGAGACGTCGGCTTCAGAATGGGAGAGACCCAGCTTAGATTCCGACCACGGAAAGCATTTTTAACGCGATAGCTTTATTAGGCTCATTTTTCAATTTCCTCGTGGCTGCTAGCCGTCCGATATCAGCCGTGCTCATCAAGTGTCCACGGAAATAGGTCATCCCTGCCAGCCCGAAGCTACGACTGAAGCTGCAATATTCGAGGGCTGGCCTGAATCGGGGCAACTGAAATGTGGAAATGAGTACAATGATACGACTGCGAACTCGGAAGAAAGGACACGCATTTTCAGCTGGTGCCGCGCCTGCGCAGTGAAGTTCGTTCAACGCCAAGTCGGTGGTACCATACTCGACAGACACGGTCGCCAGCCATGCCGGCAACTGACGCCACCACATCAAGCGCTTTTCCCCCGAAAGATAAAAATAAAATTCCAGTAATGCATGAGCCGAAGCTACAACTGGCCTAGGAGGCACGCCGTAGCTGAAGTTTGCCGAATAATTTCGACCACCTGGCGATCTTTAACGTGCGCCGAAGTGTCGACATGTATGTATGTATTTACTGTTCTTAGGAAAAGGAAAATCCACCAACAGGCGTAAATTGTCTCGCCTAGGGGGCGGACACCGGAACGTCTGCTGGTGTAGGGGGGGGGGGGAGGATAGGGAGAAAATAATACATAGGAATAGGAGGATAGGGGAGAAGGTTGACATTACAATGTATATAACACACACAAGGGTAAATATAAAACACAAAAGAGAAAAAGAAAGGAAGAAAAAAGGGAATAAGAGAAAAAAAAAGGAGTTACACTTTGAGAAAATTAAAATTACAGCGAAACACTACAGATATAGACAACACATGAATCTACAAAGGACAATGTTTCACACCCATGTAAAAGGGGTCACACACAAACACACGCACACACAAGTACAGAAGCTGCTTCAGCAGCAGCACTCCACCACAATCTGGGCAGCTAGGCAGAGTTGTAGTGGAGTGCGCTGTGCAGCCCCGAGGCCCGCAGGTATGTACCCAGGGCCTCGAGCACTTTGTCTCGCTCCCTAGCACTTCCCGGGGGCCAAAGCAGCTCCTCAAGTAGCCGCACTCCGTGAAGCACGACCAGCAGCTCTGACCGCCCTGCCGCAAACTTGGGGCACTCGTATAGTACGTGACGCCCGTGAGGCGTGAGGCCCGCACAGGCGGGAGGCCTCCTCCGACACGCAGCCGCGGGTCCGGATGCCTGGTCTGATGTGTCACTGGATGAGCAGGCGGGCGTCGTCCGCTGCCGCCTGAGCCACAGAACAGTCACGTAAGGGTGCTCGGCGTGGCTCTAGAGTAAAGGCACAGCCGAACTCACAATCGCCAAAAAGGAGAAAATCTCTAAACAATTACCCACATTATAAAACTCGTGACCAAGAGAAGGCAGGAAAGAAAGAAGAAGCGGTAGCACTCATTCAGCCACTGATCATGAGCTGGATAATGCAGAGCTTACTGTACCACAAATTTTCCCGCACCGAAAAAAAAAAAACAAAACAAAAAAAAAACACCATCATCAGGACAGCATATAGGGCAGCCCTCAACCTCGCAGTTTTGACCGTTAGACGAGCTCACAACCGCTAGTCCACCTGGGTAACAGCATGGACTCCCAGAGTTGGCTCTAGAAGAATGGGAAGTGCATTAACTCGATGGAGGGAAGAAATAGCCACAATCAGAGGCAAAACATGGACTCAGGCAGCGCAGGACAAGAGCGGTGAACGTCAATGGGAGAGGCATTCCTCTTGCAGTCTACCTAAATATGATGTTGATGTTGATAACGACGAATAGAGCCTCAAATGGTGTCTTCATAACGCTTTTAAAGAAATCAGAGAAGCCACTCTCTTAATACAAAGTGAGCGGCTGCAAAACAAAATCCGGACGGGCCACGGTATGTAACACAGGTTACCCCTCTGAAAAGAAACGACTGCGCGCCTTGATAGACAGGTCGCTGATTCAGCGAATCTGCATAAAAACTCTCCTCTACAAAAAACGTGGATCCAAACCTACACAAGAACAGGCATATTGCAGGATCAAGTTGATTTGAGGAAAGTTTCACACTCATGAGACCACAGTATACACCGACTCCAGCACGACGAAAGTACGAGGCAGCAGTTGTCGTGGTTGACTACCTAGGAAATATTTGTGATTGCATGACACTTGTACGTACAGGAACAAAGAAATTGAAGTTGGAGACATCCTCTTGGCAATTCTACTAGCGGAAGTATCGAATAGAGGCGTAAACATTATTACAGGCTCTCAAGGGCCATTGGAGGCAGAATCTGCAGGCAAAATATCTAATCGCTTCTGTAAGATACTCCATTCCACTATTCGGAAAATTAATGACGTCACCTGGACGCCCAGACAAAAGGGTCTGTAAGAGAACGAGCCACCGACCCATAGGCACGGGAACTCAGATACCGTGCTCCTGGCGACCACGACTACCGCGCTCCCCTCCAAGAAAAACGCCAAAAATGTCTCCTCATGCTACACCTACGAACACAATTTTTCCCTCGCTACAAGGGGGTCTCAATGCCAAAGAATCGCAAACTCTGTGAAGAATAGACCAACACAAGTATCTACAAATCTATGCGGGTGAAGGTGTTTGGTGGGAACATCACACATTAACTTAACTCTGCTAAAATCAGAGAAACGTCCATCCCCTTCCACGCAACCTAGCTATGTACAGGGCTATGCTGAGGGGAGAACAACTCAAACATCCAACCTTCCACTTCTATCATGACATGGGAGGCAGCTTTGATCAGCTCGTTACCTCATGATCAGCGTGAGCTGATAAGAGGGCCAGGAAAGGAGCTACCGCACCTGGCTCCCTAGACTTCAGGTTCCATCCTTGAGCTCCCTACCATCTCTTTGCCCCTTTTTTCCTTAGGCTCAACTTTTTATTCCCTAACGAAGATCTTCATACACACTCTCTCTCTCTCTCTCTCTCTCACTCTCTCTCTTCGAAAAAAGCAAAAATGGCCAGTCCGGCTTAAGCATCAGGGAATAAACACGGTGAAGCACTGACACTGACACCCTCTCGCTCAAACTGACCAACAATCAATCCGCAGCCGCAACCTTTTACGCTTACATCTTAAAGCCACAGAAACGCAGAAGGACTTTGTCTCTCCTGGGCCGCGGCGATTAAAAATCCTGCCTGATAGTCTTTCCCTTTTCGCTGACCTTCAGTGCTCGTGAAACATAGGTCGTAAATACGGCAACTGCGTTCGAAAACGCTCCCTGGATGTCGAAGTAGCGCTATCGCGTTTTACATCTTAGGACACATACGTAGATGTCAACTGAACTTTTTTCTTGAGGCGCTTCGCGTTTCATTGGGATCATCATCCCTTTTGCGGAAATTCATTGCGTAAAGTTGGCTTTCCTGCAGTGCGTTTTGGTGTTGCTATCTACGGCGCGAGTGAGGCATAGAGAGCTTCGTTTTAAAAACCGTCGGCCGAACATCGGCTGACGGAAAAACTTCAACATCAAACGCCCACACTTCTTCTAAAAAGATAACCATTCCGCATCCGGCTCTGCAACTTATGCATTTCAATGAGCAAACAAATATCTTATGCTCACAGTGAGGACGGGAGGGTCATCTTGGCGCTAAGGCCCCTAACTTGGCGCGCCGAACTACACCACAATTCCAGACGCTGCGTCCTGTTTCATGGCGTCGTCGCGCGGCACTCTAGCCAGTGCGTCAAAATGTATGGAGGGCGGCGAGGCGATAGAGCAGTCCAAAATCCAGAGACGAGAAAGGCAGCGGTGGTTGATGTCAGGGTTTGTTGTTGTTGTTGCTTTGGTTGTTGTTCCTCCATTCGTGACGCATTCGTAGATTGGTCAAGAAACGGGGTAGCCTACTAGGATTAATTGCGCCACTTCATAGGCCTTTGTTACAAATGTGTACAAAATGAAGTGAAGACCAGCATAATAGAAACGAAGAAGAATAGATTGATGCCATTGGTTAGAAGACTAGGCAAGAATCCGATTTCTGTCGGATAAAATGTACATGAGTGGTGCAGTCAACAGGCTTGGCGCCTGGTCTCCGAAATCTGCAAGAGCACGCTGTCATCCATAGCCACTCAATGCCGATCCTGCTTCCTCTTCGCGTCCCAGCACCTTGCCCTCACCATCTGGTGCATTATCGTCCTTTATCCGGTCAATACCCTGTCGGTTGCACAGGCATTTACCGCATACTAAACACATGCGTGCATGTTCTCTTTTGGCTGAACAGTATCTTCAGTGCGACCAATATAAAATACCATATATTTGTGCACTTATTTGTGTGTTTAAAAACCATACTTGCTTGCAGTTTTCTCCCTGAACCTATACATGTCTGCAGCCACGAGAAGAAAAAGTTACAGTAATATGCTTAGCTAAGCGAATTTATTTACTACCGTCACGAAAAATCTGTTTTGGCCGCTGGTTTTGGTGGATGAAACGAAGTCCTTTTTAAATGTGAAAAAATCCTACTGCTGTTTGGAAAATGAACAATTCTGGTCTAAATAAGTGTTTCACAAATTAAAACGGCGTCTTTACGAAAACAACATACACCTCGTCTATGTAGCAAACCGTCGTGAATGGTCATGGATTACTTCAGACCAGATGGAGCCTATTAACACGAGTTAAAAACTCCCAAGAGGATTTTTGCTTGCTCCACCAGAGAAGCTGTATCGGGAATCATGACCGTGAGAACCCGCGCTCATCAATGCTAGCTCTTTTTAGCAACTGAGTAGGCGCAGTAAGTGACTGCTTATGGCCGGCCCCTTTTGATACACGCGCGGTTCTTCCACCTAATGAGACCTTCAGGCCGTGTGAAAGACTGCCAACTACCAGCGCCAAGCTTTGCCAACGACGCCTGGTATATTCCAGGTGCAGAGAATGTCATGCTTGGAGTCAGGAAAGGGTTCGGCTATGTCGGCTATGTCCCGAGATTAATCGTGTGCACCCATGACTGCCTAGTTAGACCCCGGGCGTTAAATAGAGGGAGTAAGGTGCGTCGTGTCACGCCGCGCGTACGTAGTGATACATATGGCATGAGCGCAGTCACAATAGTATTGAATATATGGCTTCCGCGACACCTCTGTTCAGGGATAACACTGGAAAGAGGAAGGGGATGTCTCCACGACGTGGTTTTGCCGTTTAGCAACGGACGCTCTATTTCAAGAAGGCAAGACGCAGTCAGCTAATCTCGCCTTATCGCTGCCGTAGGCAGCAGACCGTGTCCACTAAACTTTTTTACCCACTTTTTGGCGGAAAGGGTGTAAGAATCTTGTCCCTTGGCCCACACCTTTCAAAGGTGTTTTGACTAAAAAAGGGTGTAAGGGTCAAAAGAAGGTGTGCTTCTGAGCACCCTAAAATAATTGTGTAAGGCTGCATAACACCCTAAAATAAGGGTGTGGACAGCGCAGTTAGCCTGACACTGTAGATCGGTTGAACGCGCAGTACGACATTCATACACATTCAACACGCACAAAGTCACACGTGGACCACCAATAAATTGAGCAAGCAAAGCAACGGGATACACGGGAAAAGCAAGTATATACTTACTTAAACCACTGCTACATCTGATCTTGTTTTAAAGCCATGTCCTCTGGTGGAGTCGGTGGACTTCTCACAAAAATCAAGTATTTTAGCGCAATTTCGAAATTATACATTTTAGTGTCAGCATATAGAAGTCAGCATACGGATTTGGAAAAGCTTTTTTAATCGTGAGGTGGACTGGGAAAATTGCTGTAGTTATTACGTTCAATAAGTCATGTAATTTCATTAAATACCAAACACCTATTCCAGACTCTTGCAACACCCTTCAAAAAGGGTGTAAATTATTTCAACAAGATTTTTGCTACGTGGGTGTAAAGGTACAAATTAGGGCGTTGCAACCTAAAAAAAAGGGCGCCCAAGACCTCCAAATTTAGAGGTCTTTTCTACCATTTTACAGGGGGAGGGAGGGACTTGAATATCTTCCACGGGCGGGGGGATGTCTTGAACCTCACGGTGTTTAAAACAATATGAATTGGCAGAATTTATTACCAGCGGAGCTGTGTAAGCTTGAGCTAGGTTCGGTGGCGTCAGTAGAATAATACCAAGAAAAACAACTGCGCCACCTGTAAAGGGTGCACCACCGCCGATAGGGTATAATAACAGTGAAGCCCGCTTTCGAGCCTGTTCGAGTGTGAGCACAAGGGGCACATGCGCACGTCTCTCTAAAGCATTTTAGAGGTACTAGTCTTTTTGGGAGACTAAAACGCGAAAAAACTGGCGCAGCTTGCACTAGTGGTGCAAGGCTGGAGAAACAGCAGACCAGGGGGTCGACCTAGCTTCTTTCCTCCTTGGATCCGTCGTCAGTGGGGATCCGCTGTTGCCACCCTTTTTGCCACACACACACACACACACACACACACACACACACACACACACACACACACACACACACAAAAAAAATGTGTGACGCTACAATTCAGGCCATTGGAACCTAAAAAAAGGCGTAATGACTTCCCAACACCCTTATTGCACCTATACTACACCTTTTCTTGCGATAAGGGTGTAAGAAAGTTTAGTGTGGGGCTATTCGCGCGGGCAATGTACCTTTGTTTTATCAGAAATGGCGCTCCACACGTACACGTCTGATAGTCCGGATGCTTCGACGAGCATATCAGGTGCCCAGGCTCATATCGGTGTTCATTGTTGCGTTTGTGCAAAAAAAAAAAAAAAAACACTCAAGCGAAATGGTTTGCCGCCAATCGCGCAACCTTGCGTCAGCATCGCTTTAACCATTTCGCAGCAACAGGTGGCCGAAATGCACCACGTTCTCTTCCAGAAACTGGGAGAGGGGTTATAGAGGGGCGCGCATCCGTTCGATAAAAATATAGTCTATACTTCGCCTTATATACAGCAGTCAATCAGATGATGTTGTTCGACGTGGCTGGCCGTACTCTGCGCTTTTTTATTCAGTCCCTCCTAGTTCAGCGGCTTGAGGACGGGACAACGCCGCTGCAACCCGCCTATACACGGTAGACGCTGCTTTCTCTGTGGGAGTTCGCGCGCTCTTCAGGCATCGACCAGCGAATATAACCTTTAAACTTCCCCCCTCCCCTTCCTTCAATCCCCAAGCCGACCGACATGTCAACCCTCTCTAATAAAGTTTTGTTATGTTATTCAGTTCCTGTCACTCTGATGTCGTGGCACGAAAGCCGGAAGCT
Organism: Haemaphysalis longicornis; assembly: GCF_048455015.1. Taxonomy (NCBI): domain Eukaryota; kingdom Metazoa; phylum Arthropoda; class Arachnida; order Ixodida; family Ixodidae; genus Haemaphysalis; species Haemaphysalis longicornis. Next base: position 166,007,449 of record NW_027526203.1, read on the forward strand.
TCAGACTGGACAACTGGAAGTCTTGGGCAGCAAACAGGCTCCTCGTGCGTTATAACAACACCTCACTCCCTTCAATAAAACATTGTGTAAACGTCCAAGATTACTTCATGTATAATTTCGTTATCGGTGACACCCTTATTAGTGGGCGTTGAGCTCAGTTAATGGATATTGAAAAAGACATGGCCACAGCTGCAACTTTCTCCATATTTTTGTAATTTATACCTGCGAAAAAATTTGGGTACTAGCGCAGCATAATGAATGCACTGAAAGGTGTGGACGCCATAACTTTATTTCATCATAAATGCCCTCATATCTCACGCAGTGCCGGTTGATTATCTTGTTTGTTTGAAAACTGCGCTTGAGGTTACTAAGGACACACTTTTAAGAAATACAAACGAACGACGTGGACAGCACGAGCGCAAGATTATCTTGTAATGAGCATCAATTAGTACAAAAGGAAACTGCACCTTGCCACCATTTGCGCCTTGTTAAGATTCAGCGCGCCGCTACCCTGCGCGCGCGTGCTACAAGTGTGGTGTAGTGCGGGGAAGCTTCCTGTGCTTGGCGGTAAAGCCGCCCTCCTGGAACAAGCTGCGACACGCCGGAGCGTGTCCGCCGCGCGGGCACTTGCTGGGGACGGTTCATGTCCGCGGCTGTTGCAAAATACGGAACAAACTGGTTCTAGCGGGGATCCGTTGACACGGTGACGGCGAGCGGACGCCGCCTGCAGAGATCTCTGATTTCCCCCTCTCCGCGACTCAATGTGCGCCGGCTATCACGGCACCGGGTAAGGGCGTCCTTGTGCGCGTGCAAAGCCCCGCAGCAGCGGAACCGTTGCCGCTTCTGTGTATAAATTCCGCCCTCTTGGTGGCTCGTATCAGTCGGCATTTGGGGCTGAACTAAGAATAAGAACGCCGCTCTGCCCGTCGGCTTCCTGCTGTTCCTGTATCGTCGCTGTGCATCTCTCGCCATCCAGTAAAGCAGTTGAGTTTTGCTCTCGGCTCTGCCGTCAACACCAAAGCAGCTCTCTGCTCGCCGCTCGTCCAGCACGCTCCTACTACATGACGGAGGCGACGGAGCTCGATACGGGGACGCCTTCATCATTGTAACAGTCTGTTTGCGCGAGGAACAACCTTTAGAGTCATCGATGAGATCGAAGCACGCGTGTGTATGGGGTGCGAGGTGGTACATAACGTTATCGGACTCTCATCACCTTAGTGGGCCTGTTTTCTGACTTTCCCGCTCATAGGTGTTTTGTACCTTTCTGTGTACAAGCAAACAAAATTTTCTCAGTAAGCAAATGAGATTCGCGGTAGCGCTATAATCGGAGGTAGATTTTGCATTTTGTCAATGGCAGCGCTTGTCGTGTGCGTCCGCTTCCTTCAGTACAGAACTTGCTGCGCTGTTTTTAAATGTTTGCATTTCGTCTATATATATAGTTCAGCTACGGAACGCACGATAAATCGTCGCTAGAAAAACAAGAAAGTCTGGATATTAAGAAAGTGCGTTTTCGCCAAACATGCCATTGGGACAAGATTATAAAATGTAAATAAATAAAAATACGCATGTTTTATATAGTGAGCCGCCTTGGGGAACGTTTAACATTCAGGTTAAGAGGAGAGGGAGAGCTTCGTGGGAACGTTAAAAAATCGCTAGAATGGTGAGTAAAGGACGCAATAAAACAGAGACGAACGCCATGTGTGAAGTGCTCTTTGAATGAGCGCAGTAATCACGCGTCCGGAAGAGTACAATGAAAGGGGCCGCACCCGCACGGTGAGCCTAATGCGCCACGCTGGACGTGCTGGAGCGTCGCGACTGCCTTGACGCGTGCTTCTCCGGTACGACGTCCCTCTCGACTTCCGAGTGGTGCTTTCGATGCACCTTCTCCTTGGGAAGGGCTACGGGCGAAGCGCGAATCCGCTGGTGCAGCGCCACGCCGCCAACCTCGTCCGGGCCGGGGTGCGCCTCACAGCTCTTCTGTTTCGGGGCCCGCACCGTCGTTACCGGTAGCCACTCGGTGGCGATGCACGCGAATGCCATTACCACGCTGACGGCGTAGTGCGCTAAATCCCATCGCTGAGGCGACAGCAGCTTAACCGACACGACGGCCACTGCTGCAGCCAACTTGCCCGTGGCGACGGCGAAACTCACAGCGGTGCAGCGGACCGTTGTCGGGAAGAGTGATGCTGCCAAGAAGTGGGCCACCAGAGCGGTCGTGTTGAAAGCTAGCCGAGACGCGACGACCAAAACCGCGCCGAGCACCGTTTCGTCTGTGGTGTAGGTGACCGCAAGTGCAGCCGCCGACAGGCTGTACGTGAGTGCCGACGCTACGCCAGTCCACTTGACGCCGACGCACAAGACGATGAGGTAAGTAGTTATGTACGCTGGCATCGCTCCCAGGAGAGAAGCCCATGTGGCGTAGACCCCAATACGCGGGCTCGCCGTTATTGTGACGTTTACTGAGAACAGCGTGGCTGCCCAGACGAACAGGATAAGGAAAGCGCGCACCCGGAAGGGCGGTGAACAAAATGTGAAGTTATCGCCGTCGGCGTACACACGGAACCCCCGGCGGATCGAGCGAAGCTGGGAACGGAACGCTTCCCGGAATTCGTTGAAGGGAACACGATTCATGCAGGACGCCCGGAGTGCTACCTTTTCGGCGTTTTTCGTCCGCGACACGCCCAGCAGCCAAGCCGGAGACTCGTCGACCGTGTAGACAATGAAGACGAGCAGCATAGTGGGCACCATGAGAACCAAGTGCATTGTAGTGAAGCTAAGCCGATACACGTCGGCTGCGCTGAACACAATGGGAATAGCGAACGAGGGAAGCCCCGTGGCGAGGGTCCAGAATAGAAACCGCCTCTTGTGCGTGCACACCTCGTACAGCAGGACAAACGTGACCACCAGCAGGGAGGTGGACGTGGAGGAGACCACGATGCGCAGAGTCACGAAGACGACAAATGAGCTGGTAAGGGTGCTGGCGAAGCCGGCGACAAGCAGAGCCACGGCCAAGACGTACGCAACAGTCTGGCGGCCCACGCCGTCAGCGACGTTGCCAGTGACGGGAAGCCACACCACGTTGATAGCGTGGTACACGAACTCGGCGAACGGCACCAGCCAGCGGCGATCGCAGACCAAGTTCCACTCGCTCACAGCATTGGTGCCGTACTGAGTCAAATTGTAGTCCCAAGCGGTGCAGGGTACAACGCGACTTGATATGTTCGAGGGTTCTGGTGGGTCGCGCATCGAACAGCGGCTGTAGGTGCCGTCCTCGCCGAGCGGCACGGCTAACTCCTTCCACTCGGCGGCGCTCAGGTTGGCATAGGCCGCTGGCTGCTTGCACCAGTGGTCCATGACGCGGATGCTCACCTGGGAAAGACGGGACGACAGCCCGGAAGAGACGCATGTAAAGTTGCTCAGTGAAACGAAAGTACACAGTTCAAAAGGAAATTCGCTTGAGATGGCTCACATAAACAGTTGGCCGTGTGTCTGCTCACTTTGCTGCAAATGTCGCTGAAAGACGGTAGCCTTCTGCCGCCCCTGCCACGTAAATGCCTCTCTTCTCTACCCCGCCCACCTGGCACGCTCTTCCCCTCCCGTTTTGCTCCTTCCACGACAAACACGCGGGAGATTAGCTAAAGTCAATTCAATTTTCGCGCGTTCCATTGCTCGCGCGCCATCTAATGGAACCTTTCGTTACTGTAGAACTTGGAACGCCGTCTCGAGGTCCAAACTCGTCGCATACTCTATTTGTACTTTCAGGGCAAAGAATTTTTCAAGGCGAATTTTTAAAATTTTCTATTGCAAAAATCCAACAGCCATGTATATTTAATTAAAAGAAAACTGCAAATATCCCTTATGAATTGACGTCTTGCGTAAAATATGTCTAATGCTTCCTTTTTGCTCGACAATTTAGTAGTTTGGAAATGTTTTTGCCTATATAAACGCCTTGTTCAAGAGTTCTTTGATATTTTGGGCGGAAGGCTTAATCCAGGGACAGACAGACAGCCAAGAATGACTAGAGAGTTTTAGCTGCCCGTTTTCGACGGTCCGCTCCGGTATCGGCGGCCCGCTCATGCGCAACCGGAGCCCATGCCGTTCACGGCCGAACGCGCCACGCATGCGCAATGGCGCGCCCACTTGCCATCGGAGCGGAGCGGACCGTGCAACACGGTCAGCTAAAACTCGCTACTATCGCGTTTAATATTCCGTACAAATGCCCCGCACAGCGACATCAGTGACGGCAAGATCATCGAAGAAAACTTACTGTTGCTGATTGACTGGGGTCATCGAACATTTTGATATAGGTCCAGTGCATAAATGCGCAGCATTATGCAACAAAAACCTTTACTGATGCAGTCCTGGACATGACAGTGTGTCTTCCACATAAATCAAAGCTCCCCAAATCTAGGTAGAATATCTATTGTCCCAAAGTGTGTCGAAAATAATGCTTTACAACCAAAGTGTTATTGCCATTATTCCCAGGATCGCTCGTGACGTGGACGGTTTTTGTCCAAAATGTATGCCCCACACAATCCGCACGTGCGTCTTCAGAGGGAATGGCCAATGTCAGCTGCTATCATATGGCTCCTCAAAAGTGGTCACACTGGTTGAACACAAGGTGACAGGGGAGTTTTTGTGACTATCCGCGAGGTTTAAAGAAAAAACATTACCTCTTAACCCTTTCCCCGCATAGTGACGAGGTGATGACATTGTCTCCTTTGAGGAGGAGGAAGTGTTACAATTCCCTCTCTGCAAGAGTTGAGGCAGACTAGTGTTGAGCAGGGGAGAGACTACCGTCACTACCTCTTATTGATTTGCTAATTGAATTGGGATTTTGCGATGAATTGATGGTCAGCTTTTATCAGGGATCAAAGCACGTCATTCTTTTTTGGTTCACGTTCCGGTTTCCGCATCGAGGTGCATTTCGAGTTAATCTAGGGAAATTAATTCAGTTCATGAGAGGTTACGGAAGTGTTTTGGAAGCGGGTGGCTCAAGAAAATCGATGATGATTATGATGACGACTACGACGATGATCTCTTGCTCGATCATTTTTACGCCACTCGGAGTTTATGCGCGAACCTTTCGCCTTTTCGTTTTGCATTTGGTGGTCAAAGAAGCCTGAACGTGCTTTTTTTGGCCGTCTGAATAGTGTTTTCACAGAGATCGGCCGTGGCTTTTCCAATTGAACCTTTAATCAAATAAAATTTATTTTTAACTAACAGCCTTTTATTCATTTCAAAGATCCTACATAATGTAGATAGTTAAGACTATTCTTTGTTTAGTTACGGAAGAGCAATCGCACGCTTGCGTGGCACTCAAAATTCAGTTTCAAGCGCCTTCGCGCGTGATACAGTCGACATCGTGAATAAAATCATTTACTTTCCATTACAGGAACAGTAAAACACTAATGATAGTAATGTGTCAGTAAGAAGTTATGAGAAGAAAAGAAACAAGGCGAATGAGGAAATTGAATAATGGGCCTCCTCGATTTACCAGTCCTGGACGGTCCGCGGGCAGTCCGAGGACTGCGTTCTGACCGGAAGTCCTATAGGAATACATGGGAAAATCGAGCACCGGATCACGTCTCAGGCAGTCCGCGGACAATCCGGCACTGATAATAGAAGAGGCCAATTGATTTGCCCTGCCAGACGGCTCGTATGTTCTGGCAAAACGGTTGTGTTGAGCCTCGCGCTTTGTACCATTCTAGCCAGTTTTCCTTTGAGGTGTTTTGAAGCCATAAATTGTCTAATCGTGCCAAGACCAGGGGGTAGAGCTCCTTCTTTTAACACAAAAGTGTTTTATTCCAGGGTACACGAACGTTTGAGTGACGTCATATTCGTAACGGAAGTGGCGCCAGTACAACGAAGCATGCGGCCTGTAAAGGGTGCACCCCTGCACATGGGGTCTTCTTGCGGGAAAGCAACCTTTAGAACCATGGACTACGTTATACTTGGGGTTGTTCGTTTTAGGGTTCTATATTTTAACACGAAAGTGTTTTATGCGGGATACACCAAGATTTCACTGACGTCATATCCATCACGGAAATGACGCCAGTACACCTTTGCCGAAGTGACCCGCCAGCAGAGCGTCGCTTGCCAAGCACACCCACAAGGCATCCGCTGTCCCGCAAATCATGCTCAGCTGCAGATTTCGCTGCACATTTCCCTTTCGTGTTTTACCGATTCCTGTGACAGAGGAATCAACCACAATTTTTTTGACACTATGGGAGCTCAAGTCCCCTTCCCATCGCCTCTTTCTCCCCCGTCCAGATCCCCTGTGGTTGAGGTTCTAACCAATGAGAGAAACTTTGAACTGGCCTCTAAAAACCCCTTAACAACGTGTGTTTTCGAGCTAGTTGGTGCTCCATAGTCAACACCTTTAAAGGGGACATGAAGACAAAATACAAGTTTGTTTAATTTGAAAGAAGTAGGCTTCAATTGCTCACTCAGCTCCATTCTAGTCCAGAAAGACGTTTTTTTAACCGAAAAAGCGCAAGAAGTATTTAAAAACTTTCACATTTCTTGAAGTGTCGTGTTATGGGAAGGAGGGAAGTCATATGGGGCAGCAATAAAAACATCATTTTCAGCATGTTGAGTGCACGTTAGCAGTGAAGTGGTGCGATAAAATGGAACTAGAGGCCCCACAACAATCGTCCAGTCATGTGCCTTAGCGTTGAGTTCGTTCGCCGGCCGCCAATCGTACACACAAGATTCCGTGACGTCATAGAAAAGTTGCCGGAAAGTGGCTAGGGAGTCGCCACTGCATCACATGTTTTTTTTTTTAATATATCCATTATTTGTTCGAAGTTTGCAATAAAATTGGTATCAGTGTTATTGGGACAAAGCAGCCTTTCTAGTGAACCGGGATTGTATTTTGTCTTCATGGCGCCTTTCAGCGCGAAAAGCTTTAGACTTTAGGCTGATTTAGACTGCTTTAGGCTGCTGTCGAGAAGGACAAGGGCAGACACTAAGATTGTGAAAAGTTTGGCAGAATTTGAAATCTGGGCCCGGGTAAACAAAGCTAAATTAGAACAAAATGAGTGAAAAACAAAGAGGAGCGCTAACTAGAATAAAAGAGACGTCGTAAGGTGAGCCAGCTTGGCTCCCTTGCTTTACGCAACAATAAAACATCGGGCGTGCGAGAATGCACTCACTGACACTACGGCACAACAAAATTCATATCATTGAAACGCTCAGTTGAGCTCGAACATGTGTGCTCGCCTCCCATGGGGAATCGCCTATGGCAAGCGCAATCATTTCAGAGAAAGAATGAGATAACCACTGCGGCAAACCGAGAAAGTACGCACAGTTGAAGAATAGCTGAAGAAAAAAATCTGCTCAGTTTGTTTGGCTTCCTTTAGTTCTGTCCAATGTCACTGCACCTAAGAGTGCTGCAATGAATCTTCACTTTTTCGGCGCACGGGGATCGCCAAGCAGGGGCAGATCGCTATAAATAAAGCCAGTCAGGGTAGGGTCTTAGGGCCTTTTATTAAAGACAGTAATACCTCGTTAACTCGAAGTTGTAAAAACCGGGAAATAGTTCGAGATAAGCGAATTTTCGAGATAAGCAAAGTTGCTCGAACTGCCATAAAACATCGAGTTCTTTGGAAAAAAAGGCGCTACTACTTACCAGCTCTTCAACAGCAGCTTCCAGTATTACTTTTCATAAATGTTTGAAAGGGAAAAAAACCATACGGCTGGGACCCGCGAGCTCCATTGGGTTTTTCCCCGCACGACACACCTCTATCTTCTAGTACACTGTACTTCTGCGCATGTCTCTGCCCTCACATGACGTGCCACAGGGTTGCATGACGAAGTTGATATGCCTCTAGGCTCAGACTTCACGTTCGGGGAAAACATCGGCTTTGTGGTAGGCGCGTCTAAACGAGAAAAAAATCGAGGGACTTATGCGCGGCAGCATCGCGCGAATCTCGTGAAACGGTCCGCGGCGGCGAAATTTTCGTTCCACTCTCAGTCAACATTTCGTGATATCCGCCGTTTGGCCCAAAATACTTCGAAATAAAGAACAACAAATACATGGGACGTATAGGAAACGGTTCGGTGCCACGGAAAATTTCGACTTAGCCGATTTTTCGAGATATGCGAGTTATAGTTAACGAGGTATTACTGTATACCCATTAAGACCACATGAATCCCCACGAAGCGCTATGCATCGGCTCCCTCGGGAGTCGCCTTCGCGAGTAAACACAACTGCACTGCTGGGAATAGATTTTTGCAGGTGTATTGTAGGTGCTCTTGTATGAAAAAATGAAAGCCCTAGGCCGTTTTATTAAATAACGTAGCAACAAACCATATATACAAGTATAAAAAGCTACACACCAAGTCGCTTTAAAGTCGGTTTCACTACTACGCCCAAAAGCGTTGCTCAGAAAACAGTTTTAGGGGCGATATAAGCGACGTTATATTAAAACCTAGTGTTTTAGGGGCGAAGTCCCTTAGGGGCTGGGGCTGTTGGCGTCTCCTGTCGTCGTCGTCATCATCGTAATCGTCGTCTTATGTAGTCACGGTGCTAGAACAACGGGACACCCGTTTGCGCCTCGCGCTGAAACGCTTTGTATCCCGTACTAAAAAAATACCGGGACACTCGTTTACGCATCGCGCTAGAACGCTTCGTAACGCGCGCTAAAAAAACACCGGGAAACTTGTTTACGCCTCGCGCTAGAACGTAACGCGTACTAAACAAACACCGGGACACTCGCTTACGCCTCGCGCTAGAGAGCTTCGTGCTTCAAAGACAAGAGACTTTTACAGCAAAGCTGTATACCTCTACCCGCCAACGGTTTCATCGCCGTTGGCAAAAACGTCAAGGCGCCAAGAATACACTTATACACTGCATGCTTCGCCCCTCCCCAGGTTTCACGTTAGTGGAGATGGCCCGGGAATTTTTTTTATAATAGAACCTTCCCATGCGGCAAAAGTGCGGCACATCAAGGGTTACAGACGAACCGTGGTGTTTCCGCACTTGAGTCAAAATATTTACGCATTTAAAATAAACGGAACGAAACTTTAACGCGTATTTACGTTTCCACCTCCTCCAATACCTGACATTGTCATGCGCTGTGACACCGTCATACATGACTCTGTCATTTTCGTACGCTGACTTTATGAATTGAAATTGGGGGGTGGGGGTTGAACGTGCCGAAACTACACACGAGCTATGAGGCGGGCAGTAGCGCTCGGGATTTATTTTGATCGCCTAGGGATCGTTACAGTGCGCCGAAATCTGGACGCACGTACGTCTTTCGCTTTCCTCCGTGATTAGAAAAACTTCCGCCTCGGGCAGTATCGAACCCGCTTCCTCACACCACAATGCCTTAGCCAATAATAATAATAATAATATTAAAAAAAAACACCCTGCCACCGCAGCGGGTGTCTGATATCCGTGAACAGCATATTCAGCATTGGAAATACGGCAGAACATGTGTGGTACACCCGAATACCAGCTCAAAGCCGAATATTACAATACCTGGAATATCTTTTTCTCGAATCGACTACGAATTTATTAATGAGAAGCATTGCGTACGTATTGGAAAATTATACCATTCACTCATCCATAGTCATTACAATTGGTAGTCACATGAAACGTGCACCTTCTGCACAAAATTCCTATTCGCTAACTTCTTGTTCTGTTCTTACATACAAATTCGTTATTTTCTTTATTTGGAAGGCAAAATATTTTCTTCGTGCTGAATAAGAATATATTCGCACAGTAAAGAAAATAGGGTTTGGGAACGCTACCATACGCTAATCTTTGCCACACACCATGGAAAGTTTGGGTATCTTTCATGTATGTTGGGGAGCCCCCGCTGTAACTACTCATTCAAGAAAGCTGTCTAATCCTAACTACTCCCGGTATAACCCAACTTCGTGTAATAAAATATACCGCTGTTGCCCTATCGTGCGATTAAATGATTCCCTCTAAATAAGGGGCCAAGAGTGCACGGGTAATGCTGCTGTGAGCATGTTGCGGCCAAGAAGCCCGAATCTATTAGCACGTGATAAACGGGCAATGGAAATTTTGTCCGGGATTGAAATGCTTGATTTTCCCGAACGCTGAAAATTTTAGCCTGTCGCTCCCTGTTTCCTTTCTGCCTCAACTCCTGGTAAAGACTACGCAGGTTTAAGAAATTGCAATTACGTAGCGCCTCGTTGCAAAAGAAATATCAATACGAACCACCAGATGCAATGTCACCTTTATTATATGGCTAACATTATGTGGATAACATTATTCGAGAGGGGGTGGGGGCTTTATTATCAGCGTATTGCAGTGACGTGCATACGCGAACTTATGCAAGCGCTTACAAATTTCAGAAAATGTTGCCATCGACCCATCGCCAGGAAACGTCCACAACTTTCAACGCTGCACCCATGGAGGCGCACCACCATTACTTCTTAAAAAACAAAACAAAAACAAAACAGGGTCGTCCGGAACGAATTTTTTTTTTTTGCGGTTTCCGCTTCGTTCCGTCAATTCAGTTCCAGTTCAGCTCCGGAACGAAAAACAAAAAAAGAAAAAAAAATGGTTCGAAACGTTTCATAACAGTTCATATTCTCGCGCAAGAAAAATTGAGAGCTATAAAATTGTGGTAAAAACATGCAGCGATGTTTTTTTTTTTTAATGTTGGCAGTTAAATGAGACGACGATTACGATGATGACGACGACGACAGGAGACGCCAACAGCCCCAGCCCCTAAGGGACTTCGCCCCTAAAACACTAGGTTTTAATATAACGTCGCTTATATCGCCCCTAAAACTGTTTTTTGAGCAACGCTTTTGGGCGTAGTAGTGAAACCGACTTTAAAGCGACTCGGTGTGTAGCATTTTATACTTGTATATATGGTTTGTTGCTACGTTATTTAATAAAACGGCCTAGGGCCTGCTGTTTTTACCTGCTGTTTTGTTATATTGGTGCTGTGTTTTTGGGGCAATGCGTTTTGCCCCACTGCGATTTATTGTGTTGTTCTTATGTCGCGGTTGTGCTTAGTCAAGTATTTGTAAGCTTTAGTGACATGCTATAGGTAGCATCCTGTTCATGCGTTCTTTGAATTCTTGCTCTGTACTGCCATCCCTGCATGGGCCAGCATCTTGGCCTGCAGTATGAATGAATGAATGAATGAATGAATGAACTGCGACGAAGCACCTTTTGAACAACTTAGAATCAGTTCAGAACCGCAGCGCAGGCTTCATACTGTCGGACTGTCTTCGCACTGGCAGCGTACCCTGCATGAAGCTTTCTCTAAAGTTGCCTCTTCCTTCGTTGCGCAGGAAATAGCCTCGTCACGGTTTATCTCACGAAATTTATTATTCTCCTTTCCTCACCCGCACGCTTATACTAATCACGCAAACAAAGTAAACGACCCTTTTGCCCGCACAAATTCGTTCTATCGCTCTTTTCTTGTAAAGACGTCTAAAGAATGGAATGAGCTGCCATCCTCAATTGCAACCCATGTTGATGCCCTCGCTTTTAAAACTTCAGTCGAGAATTTCTATTTACATCATTGATTGTATTTTGAATATTGTATAACATTGTGTAGTATTGTAATAGAAGGTGGGACGTTTCATTTTTTTTTTATTTTGGATCTATTGCTGTCGTTGTATGTTCTGATTTTCTATGTATTTAAAGATTTTTGTTGTGATATTTAGGCTGACAACCACTCCCTTCTGTAGCATCCTACGGGTCCTGAAAGAATTGAAAATAAATAAATAAATAAATAAACAAATAAATAAATAAATAAATAAATAAATAAATAAATAAATAAATAAATAAATAAATAAATAAATAAATAAATAAATAAATAAATAAATAAATAAATAAATAAATAAATAAATAAATAAATAAATAAATAAATAAATAAATAAATAAATAAATAAAGAGGGAGGAGCCTAGGGCGTTGTTTCGCGTTCATAACTTGTTTCCTTGAGTGTGCAGCTGACTGCTTCGGAAGTCTCCCACCGGCAAAGACAAGCCCTTGGTTTGGAGTTTGGACCTCACGCATTAAAAAGAGGCTACCATTGGCTGTGGTCCGTAATGTCACACAAAAAGGTATCACCGCCAAATGGGTGAGAGACGACGAAAGGGTTTACTCGGCAGAGCATGATTCCCAGATGAATCGAAAACTCCCGGCGTTCCTTTTTTAAATTTTGAATGTTTCAATCTGCAGCTAACCCGCTTCAATTTTACTTTTGGTTTCAATCTGCAGCTAACCCGCTTCAATTTTACTTTTGAACGACGAAAACAACACCGGGCTTTTATCTTTTTTTTTTTTTCACGTCTGACCACACAAATGAACAAGCAGTTTTAACTCTGGAGGGTGAGCTATAGGCAAATTTCCCCTCGACGACTGCGTTCTCTAACGTAAAAAACAAGTAACGCCCGCGAGGTAGGTCGCTTTGATTGACTGAAATTTTTTTTATTAAGGGAGGAAGAGCAGAGGTTCAAGCGCGAGTAGGGGAAGAAAGGGGCGGGGTAAAACGCGATCGCTAAAACTCTTGTTCACAATGCGGTCTCGATGATGTCCATTACTAGAGGCAGTCATGAGTCGGGGTCTCAATCGTGTCCATTGCTAAGTAACCGCAGGGTGATAGTCACCGATGCGCGCTTTCATACCAGTCGTGCGTGAAACTCTTAAGTGAATACGCCGCTATTGCGCGAGTAAGAGGGTAGAAGAGTTGAATCGGGTTGAGGGTGTCACAAACACTGCCTTTACAGCAGAACTGATTGATTGAAAAACATTCATTAAGACAGGAAGACCAGAGGTCCGAGCGTGGTAAGGGAAGAAAGGATGGAAATGGAAGCCAATAACTTAAGCACTTGTCCACATTGATGTCTCGATGAAGTCCAATAATTGAGGCAGTCGTATACATATATAGGCCGGAGTCTTAATTGTGTCCACTGCTAAATAGTCCCAGCACGACAGTCCCCGATGGCGCTCTTATACCAGTCGTGCTAGGCCACTCTTTAAAGAATACGTCGCTAATTGTGCGAATAAGGACGTGTTCAGTAGAGTTGGGTCTGGTTGAGGGTTCGGGGCGGTGAAAGTATGGCGGCGATTGAAGGCTGGCCATGTCCAGACCAAGTGGCGGAGGTCGGCTGGGAGGCTCGACTGACAAGGAGGACATCGGGGAGGAAGGTGAGGCGTGTACCATTTACGAACTGTTTCCGGTGTGAAGGAAACAACTCGCAAATGGTACACGCCTCACCCTCCTCCCCGATGCCCTATCGTCACTCAACCCTCCCAGCCGACCTCCGCCACTTGGTCTGGGCAGGCCCATCTGAATGCGGTAGGGTAATCCCATCTTAACTCTCACAGACTTTGCACCTGGAATTCATCACAATGACTTCCCTGACAATGCTCAATCAACTCGAAAGTGGAACAAGGACGAGCGGTCACGCCTTATAGTTGTGCCTTTAATAAAACGTGTTTGATGGGCGAGCTGGTTCAAGAATATGGAAGCAGGTTTAGAAGAGTTGCGACAAGGACGGCATGAAAGACGGGACGCAACTCGTTAATGCGAATAGCTCCCGTGCCGTGCGTAACTGTGCTAAACTTTCTTCAAAATCCAGGTAACATCTGCTGCTTCGCTACAGACCAGGGAAGCAGCCGCGGCAATCCACCGTACGGAACTTACAATAAAAAAAAAAACGAAGACCCATACAACCAATGGTTTTATGAGAACAGAGGAAAAATCAACAGTATAAATCACTGAAACGGTATTTTATAGCGCCTACCTTGAAGCTTTCGACGTGACTTAGGAAAGCCATACGCGCGATGATGGCGCCGACGAGTACGACGACCTGGAACCAGCCGTCACCGAACGGGATCGCGTCTACGCAGTCTTCGTCCATCAGGGACTCGGCGGGCGCCTCCTTCCCCTTCGCGGAATTGTATGGCCCAGCCGGCAGCGCTACCTTCCTGGCCCACGGGCCAGTGAACCGACGATCTCCTGGCTGGAGGTTGCCATCGCCCGTGATGATCACCGTGAAGCGGATGATGATGCTGTTATGTTGTTGCCACCGGCACGTGCAATATGCTGTAGCGACACAAGATGGCGCTTTCAAAATCATTGAAATAAATGTGCTGCCGGCCGCGTGGCCCAGTCAGCATTTGGACCGAGCCTCGTGCGTGCGCTATCTCGGAAGAACATGACAGATACCCACGAGTTTTGCACGCGATTGCTCAAGGATATTGCTTCTGCTTCTTCACCTGCCTCTCGATTGGCCGTCGTAAGACCCATAGCTGGGCAGATAAGACTGAAAAAAGAAACACTGCCCTTCCACTCTGTAAAGGATGATGAGCGAAGCTGGGCGCCGTCCAAGAGTGGAGGAAAAAAAACATATTTGTTGGTACTCGACGATTGTGCATACTTCCCAGTCAACTAGGTGAGTGAAACTTAGGACTAGAGTTTTATTCTATCGGGTAAAATAATAATAATAATAATAATGATCTTGATTTCACAGCAGTTGCTGCCCATTACGGATGCAGCGATTCAAATATTGCCGTCAATCATAATGATACAAATCATGGTGATGTCAGTTTTCCTACCGCAGAAGCCTATGTATTGACAGCAGACGATAATTCCTCAATATTTACAACTTTATTGTGAGCTACACAATCAGGAAAAGTAAATTAAACTCAGCGTAATGTTGAAGTCGTATTAGCGATTAATTTTCATGCAATTTGTTTCGGAACACTTTAGATTACACAAGAAGCACAGCCGTTTGTTTTCTGAACCATACTGCCTACGTACATGGTGTTACATTGGTGAAGGCATCCTAAGCGGTAGCGTGGTGGACGGGCGACTCACAGGGGAGTCGCCTACGTTTCGAACGACGAAGAGCCGAGAGCAAAACTTGACTGGTTTAACGCAAGCGAGAAATGAACGCGGTGATACAGGAACAGCACCTGGCGTGCTTACAGCGGGACTCGGGCGGAGCAACGTCTACTCTGATGCCGATGCCGTCCTGCTCTGGTGGCCTAAGCAGCAGAGAGAACAACTTTATTTGGCCACGGCTGGTGCGATTAGCCCGGCGACGTCTTCGCCGTCGTCCGTCGGGCAGCAGGGCCCCTTTCGGGCACGAGTCCGGTGCCGTCGGCCAAGCGGGCCAGGTCTTTTTGGACTTCGTGCTTCAAAGACACAAGACTTACGCTTCGTGCTTCAAAGACGCTACACTTACATACCTCTACCTCTGAACGGTTTCATCTGCGCGGGCTAAAACGCGAAGGCGCCAGGAATACACTTATACACAGCATGCTTCGCTCCTGCCCAGGTTTGGCGCTAGTGGAGATGGCCCGGGATCTTTGTTCAAGATACCTATATAAGATTAAGAGCTATAGAGCATTCACCAGAAAGTTGGCTTTGCCGTAAAATTCAAAGTTCTTTGTCGACGCGACTTTGTCCGCAGATGTGAAAATTTTCAAACTAGCCATAGAAAGCTTCGCTGCAAAAAAAGGAACAAGAGGTGAAGCTGAGCAGAAGAACGAAACGCCAGGACAAAAAGCTATAAAAATGACGCAGATACTCTGCTGCAGGTTCTCTAAGCGATAAGTAAGCATTTGTTCCATATAATGCAATGATGAAACACATAATATAATACAGTGATTTCATTTCAAAATCAATGTTAACGCGCAATACAAAAGAAAAAAAGCAATCAAGTGTGACTCAAAATGCACTACTCCATCGTGACAAACTTGGAACGAAGAACGACTTACTTCGCGCTGTACATTGATAAAAAACGAGCGAATGAGGGGAACTAGCACTAAGTGAAGACGTGAACAAATATAACGTGCAATGCAGCGCCTTGCGGCTTTTCAAACTCGCAAGTTCACATTGCGGGCCACCAAACGTAACGTCGGTTAGCAGTTTCCCTTCGATGGAAATGATGGTTAAAGAATTCGTCTTCTTCTCTACGAGGGTGGAGCGCACGCAGTTTTTAATTAAGGATACTTTTGAAAAGGAGTGCTCAGTCTCGGAGTTTGTTACCGGAATAGTTAAGTATAACCAAGAGCACTGGAAACATTACGAAAAAAAAAAAACGCATTCAATACATTATTGCCCCAACACGAGGACTAGTTAATTCAATCAACGGTGCTCCACTAAAGTCACCGCCGATAAACATGACTGTGGGATTTAGTGGTGCCTCTTGTTACATTTGATCATAGCAGTTGAATGCCAACAAGCAATTAATACTGACGTTGTGTACTGTAAAATCTGAAAGTTTTTATTGTGTGTTCTTTTTTAGTGAAAACAACGTTTTTTGAGGCCAGAATGGAGATGAGCGAGCTACCAAAAGCTAGTTCTTTAATATAACAAAAGGCTCTATATTGTCTTCGTGGTGCCTTTAGCGCCCCAAGCCAAGCGTGCAAGACGACGCTGAAATGTTCCCGCAGAATATTTAAAACCGTGTCCCGAATATTTAAAACGTGCCCCGAAATCTCGACACACGGACGTTTTCGCTTTTTGCCTCAACCAGTGTGTGATTATAAATAATAAGCATAATTCGATCAAGCCACCTATTAAGCAGAGCCAGCTGTCGTTCGCTCGATATCTTTTCTCCCGTTTCCGTTTTTGATTAAACCGCAACTCTACAGAGTCGCCTCTTACGCTACGGCTAGGCCTTTAACCGCTGTAGTTAAGCGTATGCGCACCGCCGCGTCACCTCCGCACGTTAGAAGAAGACATGTTTAAATACCAGCGGTATGGTTTCTTCATTAGTTGTAGCATACGCAAAAAATCCTATACCTACCGCAGATACGCTATACGTACAAATTCAATTGTTTGGTTCGTTCAGATAATTTGTTCGAAGCCTCCCGCTGGTGGGCTTAAACCGAAATTCGGTACAAAGTCCGCGAGACTGCGGCATCTTGCGGTGACGGGCCTCCGCGTAGACGATGCATCCGCATACAATTCATGGATACATGGGCCCCATCATCGTTCCGTCCTAGAATTCATACGCGAAGCGAACATTTTCATGTTTATTTAATCACATCGTCAACCCGTACCTTCTTATCTATGCCCTGTGGCAAAATAAACGCTCTTAAAAAATTTGCTTATTGATTTCTTTTTTTTCCTCGTTTCTCTTGGCAGCTCACTCTGTCCACGGCGAGCCTAGGGTACACCGAGGGGCGTTCATGAGTGATGGAGGACGCTCCGACGGCTTGTGATGCGCGCGGCGTGACAGTGAGCTCCACCTACCGGCGCTCGTTGGCGGTCACGCACGTTCACGGTGCTGACGTATCGACGTCACGTCAAAGGCAGGGTCACCGGAGGGCGGTCACCATCTTCCCGTAGGGGAACCCTGAGTAGTATGCGAAGCAGCCATGGGGTCAACACAAGTTCCCATTTCGTAGTTCCGCAGTATGCAGCGGCTACCGTCGCGGCTCTAACCCTAAGCTGCTTCGCATTATCGCGCGTGGAGCCGCAGGTCTTGCCATTAGTTGCGCAATCCCGGAGAGGAGAGGAGCTTCGCAGGTGAGAGGAGGAATGCCGGAGAGGAGAGGAGATGAGACGAGGAGAGGAGAGGAGGAGGAGGATGCGCATACGCAGTGGGGGTGTGGACGCCGCACAACGGCGGAAGGAACAGGCGCGACCATAAGCTGCTTCGCATCCAATATTGCGCTCATCGCTGAGGTGCATTTCAAGATAGCTATCAACGATGCTTGCGCCACTGCGAATACGTCGCCGTTCCGCCTGACACCCCCCATGGTGGCTTCCGCTACATTGTGGAGTCCAATCACGGACTATGAGATTGAAAACTGCAACGGAAATTTGAAGCGGGAAGCACGGGATGGAGCACTGTTGGGGAAAGGCTCTTTCATTTGTTGACAGCAGTACAACCATTGTGGAACGAGTAGCGGTAGCAGCAGGATTGCCAGTCGGGCTGGGCAGAAAAAATGCACCCCCGAAAACAGAGCAGCGCCGCTAGAATAGACAAAACAGCAGGAAAGCCAGAAATGATGAGCGTGGGGCAGACCGGACAATGTGAGACCGGCTTGCGCTTCTGCGTCTGTTATCTACTCTGGCCCTTACTTTTCTTCAAATACGAAATGCGCAATGCCGGTAAGGGGGAAAATACAGTTCATTGCAAAATGAAAAAAAAGTGCGTACTATACGTTAAACGTTTTTCGCATGTGTCCTATTATCTAAATGCTCTTCTGCATTTTGTTTTATTATATTCCGCTCCGCTTTAAAAAACGCGAACCTGTGCGAAAGCAACAAAAAAAGCAAAAACAAACAAACAAACGAGAACATGCCCTGAAAAAGTGACGGATACACTAAGCACCACGGCGCTCTCTGCTGTCGCAGTGATAACACGTTTGGGCGAATGAAGGGCCAGACAAACGCAGTCATGTCTAGAGCAAAATCTACGTTTTGGTGTTGTTCTTCTTCGGAGGCTGAAGGCAGCAAAAAAGGGAGACATTATTCGTGTGTAATGCTTCCGCAGAATATTTAAAACCGTGTGCACCGCCTTTTCTTTTTTTCCCGTAGAAATACGCTTGTCAGAAAAATATTGACACGTTTGATGCGTTTGATGTGGCGGGAGCGGCGGTCAAAACAGTTGCTTTGTTTTCCAAGTAGCCATCGTTTCATAAAGCGTGCACGTGATACAAGTGTCTGTCTGTCTGTCTGTCTGTCTGTCTGTCTGTCTGTCTGTCTGTCTGTCTGTCTGTCCGTCTGTCCGTCTGTCCGTCTGTCCGTCTGTCCGTCTGTCTGTCTGTCTGTCTGTCTGTCTGTCTGTCTGTCTGTCTGTCTGTCTGTCTGTCTGTCTGTCTGTCTGTCTGTCTGTCTGTCTGTCACGGCCAGCCTTTACATGCCACCGAAGTGATGCCTAGCAAGATCCGCATTGGTTGCACCAGAACCAGAATTACCGTCAGACACAATCTTAATCCCATTTAGAGGATGGTTCGGAACAAGAAAACAGGCGTTGATCGCCCCGCGCATTCTGCCGCATTACATTCCTTTGGTCGCGCAAATCTAGCCCTCACAACGTCATTAACAAGCTACGTCAATCGGCTAGGAAGCAGATGGGGTCACTGCTGCCGGGTCCCCGTACCTGCAGGCGTGAGCAGCACGGAGGCGACGGGGAGGCGAGGGTTGGTTCCCAGGCGGAGAGCGGACACAACAGGCGATGACCGTGTACGGCCGATGGAGAATGCAACGAAGAAGCTCCTGCCTCTCGGGCCAGGAGCGCTCGACGGCCAGCGTATTACAGGGCTCGGTTCATGCCCACAGCACACGCCTTAAAACAGTTCGATGCACTGGGAGCGTCGGGACCACGCAGCCCAAGTGGAGCTAACTGAAGCAAGAAGCGCGCTCAGTCCCAACGATAGGTGCGATCAGCCTACAAAAAACAACTTATTTTTGATTGCCGGATACTTGAAAATGAAACTAAGATGAATTCGGAGTCATTAGAGTTCGTGTTTTAAAATGAAGATGCCTGCTATCACACTAGATTTAATGCAAGCCGACCTATGCGATTGATTTTGAGTGCTCTTGTGGTCACGTTCGAAAAGTGCTGCTATTTGCAGTGAAATCGGGTCACCGAGTAATTCATGTATGTCTGGTGTATCGCGTATCGGTTAGCACTAGTAGAGCCGTATTGGCGAACGCTTTCAGGTTTAAGGCAACCCGAAGAAGAATTGTAAGCATGCACCCGCGAGCTTACCGTTAACGAGATTTAACGCATTTGAAATAACAGGTAGAAATAGTACGTGTAATATATGTGTGCTGAGCATGTCTCGTCTCCGATATGCGGAAAAAAATTGAGGGTTGCGGAGCAATTTGTACTCTCAATTCTTCCTCCCACTTTGTCCAATTTCAAGAATTGCTCATAGACTTTCTCCTCCCTCATAATTACGTCTGACTGACTCCATGTTTCGCTTCCTTTAGGTACAGCTCTAGCAAGCGTTATTTTTATGCGGCTTTTTACTCCTTCAATGCTCGTGACTTACCTCGTGAGAGCCTGGAGATTTATGGCTCATGAGTTGCCGGGTGCGATTCTTGCTTGGCCTCCGAAAGTGTTTCTTAACAGAGAATGTGTTCTATCAGCCGAATTTCACTAGTGCGGTAAAAAAAGCGTCACGGCAGCGATACACTCTGTTATGACGAAAGTGCCACAGATAAGATAGACACACCAAGTTCATCGTCGTGCAAAAAAAAAAGCAGAAGAAACGGGAGCAACCACACCAACCGATTCCGAACGCGATCCGAACTTGCACCGGTGTCAAAGATAATATTTCTTTGCCCTACGAACGGGGTTATTTGTACAAATAAATGCGAACAGCGCCCTGTCCGCCTTTCACACATGTAGGGTACATAATAGAAAAGTAAAAACAAAATGTCTGTTCAAAGGGATCACGCGTACTGCGCACAAAGTGTTTACAGGGAGTTGAAATAGGAAGGCCGAATTTTCAACGTGCGTGTTCAGGCCGCTCAGGGCCCGCTTTACTGCACGCAATTCGTCCGTCGGGTGGCACGCTCAACTAGCGATGATCCGTGCAGCCTGTCGTGGGCCGCGATGATAAACATGGGTAGCTCGCGGGTGCCGCCACCGCCGCACACACACGCATGTGTTTCGCTGCCTCTGCCCGCGCGAACGCTGCAATCACTCGCCGGATCCCGTAGTACGCTCGCATACTACGCCTGGTGTGGCCTCGGCCATTTGTCTGGGCGGAAAAGTAAAGCGGCCGAGCGGTGCGTGTATTTACGCAATCAGCTGGACGCGCAGCGGACCCGTTGCCGTGCTTTGTTTACTTCTCAGCGGCGCGCCTGTTTCGTCTCCGTAGTGCCTGTACGCTCGCTGCAGGGTCAGCACTGTTGCGGGAGGTGGTGCTGGAAATTCTAAGTTGCCGGTCATGTTTGTTTAAAAAACGGTAAACTTTTGTCTCACGCGCATAAACGAAAGTGGGTTGTTTTGTTCTTCCTTCTACCTGCAACTGCAAGCCTGTTCATGCAATGGTGTTTCTCGCGAGGTTTCTCAATCAGAAGCACACCTAGGTGAGAGACTCCCGGTTGGAAATAACATTCAGTAAAATCTCGTTAATTCGAACTGTAAGGGGAAGCTATCTTGGCAACCCACCGGCGTAGTGTTCGAATTATCAGTGGCCTTTTCACTGTTTGTATATATATGAGAAAAGAGAATTTCGAACAATGTACAGACCACGATTGTTGCCAACGTTTCAGCAAAGAAACTTGCCTTCGTTATACATACACTAATTCCTTTGCTAACTCGAACTCGGATATCCAGAAACGTCGGTTAAGTCGAAACTTTTTTCTCCGTGCATTTACCTCCCATAGGCGCCATGTATTTGCACCCGTTTATCTCGAAACGTTTTTTTCGGGGGACCACTGATATCTCGAAATGTTGACAGAGAGGACAAAAGGCAAAGCCCTCTACAAACAGCTGATGAGGTCTCCATTCTGACGCTTAGCTCCCACTACGCGCCGACCGCGGTCGTGAACGGCAGATTTACGTTGTATGATGTCGATGTTCCCGTTACCGGAATGCTGTACGACGCCTACATCGTTGAAAGAGCTGTAGACAATCCAGCTGATCATGAGGACGAAGGGGAGCCCCGAGAAGTGCCTACAATGATATAAACAATAAAGATACTGCGCCGTATGGGTTGATGGCGATGATAATAGTATTATTATTAGATGCAGAGCATCTGATTCACTCGCGTTGTCCCTCCGGCGTCGTCGTCGTCGTCGTCGTCGTCGTCGGCGTTGTCCACCCCTCCCCCATTCTCCTCGCCGCGCCAGCTGCGCTCTCCGCCGCTCACCCCCTCTCCTCTCCGATAGCGAACACTCTCTCGCGAGGGTATGGTGTTCCAGACACCATAGCGAGGGGCATTGGATTGGATTCGATTGGATTGGATTGGATTGGCTTAGATCGGATTGAATTGGATTTGGATTGGATTGGATTAAAGTTGATTGTATTGGATTGTGTTGCGTCATAGCCGCGGCACGTTGCGTCATAGCCGCGGCAGACGCGCTGGGGCCGGCGCATGTGCAGTACTCTCTCTTCCGCGGTTTCCTCTCCTTCGGGCGCGCTGCGCATATAACCGGTGTGCCGTTCTCCGGCGAAGCAACATCCACGCTTGGCTCAAACACCTAGAGTCCACGCCGCTTTACAAGTACGCCAACGTCGTCATCGACGGCTTACGCAGTCCCCTCAACGTTATGCGCGCTATAAAACGCGGTCCCTTCGCCGCTCCGCCTATGCGTCGCATCTACACAGGGGTTCCCGCGAGGGGAGGTGGGAGTTTTTCTTGTAAATAAGGTACGCGTGTTCGGAGAGGAATTTAGTTTTCGAATGTACTACTTTACACTCCGAAGTTTACATATGCGTTGTTTAGAGGTGAGCTTCAGTTAACGGTTTCGGCTTTATATACTACACCATGTCGAGTTCCTGAACACGTACTCGATTCTCGTGCACAGGAAAGAGTTCCGCTAGCCTGCTCCAATTAGAAATGCCGCAGCTCCGGTTTTAGATCGTCACCGCAACCTTGAGTGGAAATATGGTTTTTTCGCTTATTTCTTTCCTAAAAATGTTACGCTTCCACCATTTGAGCGCAGGTGAATTAAGTGTTGAAACTGATCCAGAGGCTCAACGGACGAACACAACGCGGATGCCATCTACGGGCGACCATATTCAACTGGTTGGCGGCCGCTGAACGACCAGGCAGACAAACGCACGTACCAGCGACATTGGGCAGACAGCGTTGGGCAGGCCGCGCATGCGATCGGCGCTGACCCGCGACACAGGACTTCATTAGCGGCCGGCAGCCTTCTCTGACGTAACCGGTTCTGGCCGCGTGAGGCTGCTACACCCGCTCCAATAGGGCGACCTTCGCGCGCGCATACTCATGAAAACGAGATCCACCATCAAGCTGGACCTGAATCTTACAGAAAACTGCGTACAGTACATGTGATTCCTTAACGCCCACTATACCTACATTCAGCCGCAAATAAGACCTCCACACGGAATCAATAACGTCGCCAGTCTGTGGGCTTCCGCTGCGTTCTGTGTAACTAGGGGCAGCGACTAACGGGGCGCGCAAATTGCTTGCTTACGGGACATTTTTATTTTGGAAAACAGGCAGTATACGCACGCATTTTCCTTCTCCAGACGGTTTTGCTACTGTAGGCGCGATGATAAAGCATGTTATTTTCACTAGTGGGATGCAAGCAACGCTTGGAACTCAGGCCTTGTAGGCTAGTACACATTAAATGCATAACCTCCCAGCGCATCACACCACAGGGCGCGCGAACCTAGCAAAGCTTCTTTTATGAAGACGTGGGGCACCCAATGCTTCATTGATACGTGGGACAGTTTATTATGTCGGAGCAAAAATAAAATGGTTTATTGTATCGCGACACGTACTTCGTACCCACGATTGTGATCTATCCGCAGGCACAAAACCGTGCATATCTGCACACACTTTGCTTTGTTTCGAATGTAGTTAAGGGTAGCGCTTGTCTTTGCCGTGGTAGTCTTTATTTGGCACTTTCCGATACGGTCCTGAACGCTCGCCAGCTAGCCCAACAACAGGTTAATTTCATTCTGATCGGGTCCTGCTGAGCACGAGGACGCGGGTTCGATTCCCGGCCGTGGCGGCCGCTTTTCTGATGGAGGCGAAAAGCAAAAGCGCCCGTGTGTAGGAGAATTGGGGGTACGTTAAAGATCCCCAGGTGGTCAAAAATTAATCCGGAGCCCTCCACTACGGTGCGCCTCATCACCTGCATTGCGTTGGCGCGTTAAACCCGACAATCAATCAATCAATCAATCAATCAATCAATCAATCAATCAATCAATCAATCAATCAATCAATCAATCAATCAATCAATCAATCAATCAATCAATCAATCAATCAATCAGATCGGAAAGATTCATCGTTTTTGACGACATTTTGCCTGAACACTAATGAGCGTTCTGGGTCGCACTGAATGCGTCTGCACATCACGACGTTGCTGGCGTCTCTGCGTCTTTGTATGCGCGCGTGGTGAATACACTTGTCATCAAATACTGTGTCCGCATCGATTTCTTTGAATGAGGAATTAAAATTGAGGTGTCTTTAGCAAACATGCAGAGGCAAGCTTGTCGAAAGCCTTAAATGCAACAGTGCCGTCTGCGGCGCAGGACCAGTAACTGGCCGCGACTATATGGTCACAGCTTTTCTCCGCAGCCATTCTTTGTGGCGGCGAACTCTTGACTGCGTTCTCTCGTTGGAAATCCCTTTAAAAACACTCCATTGAAAAGCCCTTATTGGATTTGCAGGCCTGTTATGCACAATTACCGATTCCAAACCATAGCGGCGAGGGTAGACTTTGCCTTGAATGTGTCATCACCACCGGGGCACGAAACAGTTGTACCAACGGGCTCGAGAAAACGCGTTGGGTTCCACGGGCTGCGCGTGTCACCTACAGGGACAGTAAAACAGGATGTTGTTCAAACATTACGCAGATATTTTTACAGTGAAGCTGTATACGTCGAACCCTCGAGTTCTCGTTCCGGTGAACCCGCTTTACTTGACACCGCTTCTCCGCTCCTTCTTACAACCACCGACACCTCTTTCACAAGTTGCTCAATTTCTTTATTTAAATAAAAAGCGAAAGTGGGGCAAGTGTGACGTCACGTGACGTGATTCGCTGCAAAGGGTGTCCTAGCTGCAAAATACAAATTAGGCAAAATACAAAATCACCCTGGTACACGCCCACGCTGAAACGACTACTCAATAAGAAAAAAACGGATCTTTCGACGAGCAAAACAAACAAACAGCGCTGAAAGATGGTCCGCTTATCTCCATGCAGCTGACGAGTACGCACGCGCACTATCTTCTGCAAAAGAAAATTACTATCAAGAAACCCTTCCTTCACTCCTCGCCACTAACCCACGGAAATTTTCGCAGACCATCAGCGGAAATGAAAAAAAACGGCGCTAGAGTTAACCGAAGCTAATACCTGTGTACCCAAAGAAAAGTGTTGTGCCATTTTAAGTTCTGTGTTCTCATCTTCGTTTGTTAAAACAGCAGCCCTTTCTTTTCCTGATATCCCAGCCGCGAATTTTTTTCCGATGGAACCTATCATATTTGACTGCGTCGGCATACAAAGATTAATCGAAAACATGAAATTATCCACATCCCCGGGTGAAGACGGGATTGGTGCAAAGTTTTTACGTAATACCTCTGTATGTTCATCTGTTATTCTATGTAAGCTTTTTACGCAGTCCATGGAAACTCATTGCCTCCCGAGCGACTGGAAAGTGGGAAAGGTGGTTCCTCTTCCGAAATCAGGTAACGCTCATGACCCCATTAACTACAGGCCCATATCATTGACAAGTCTAACATGTAAGCTCATGGAACACGTCATTTATTCCCACGTCGACACTTTTCTAGAAGATAACTGCTTTTTCAGCAATCATCAGCATGGATTCCGCAAAAATTATTCATGTGAAAGCCAGCTTCTCTGCTTTATTAACGACCTATTCCTTGCTCTTGACGCTTCTTCTATTGTTGACTGTATTTTTCTTGACTTTGCCAAAGCGTTTGACACCGTATGCCATAAACTACTACTGTTGAAATTAAGTAAACTTAATCTTGATACTAACATTATAAAATGGATCGAATGTTTTCTCACAGATCGCTCCCAATTTGTAACGGCTAATGAATGCAACTCCCCTTCCTCACCCGTAACTTCTGGCGTCCCGCAAGGACCCGTTCTTGGGCCGTTACTGTTCCTAATCTACATTAATGACTTACCTAATAACATTTCCTCTAACATAAAGCTGTTCGCTGATGACTGTGTGATCAACTTACTCTGCTGACCAATTTACTCTGCAGCTTGATCTTGATAACGTTTCTTCTTGGTGTAATACTTGGCTAATGAACCTTCACACTTCTAAATGTAAGATTATGAGAGTTTCACGTCGAACCTGCGATATTTCTTCTGACTATGTACTGAACAATTCTTCTCTTAGCAAAGTTACCTCTTACAAATATCTTGGTGTTACAATTTCTGACGACCTTTCCTGGCAGACTCACATTGACAATATTAAAATAATGCTAACCGTACGCTCGGCTACGTACGACGTAACTTCTCTCTTGCACCGATGCAGTTGAAACTTCTTCTTTATAAAACGTTAGTGAGGCCTAAGCTCGAATATTCGTCATCTGTATGGGATCCACAGGTTAACATTCATGTCATAAGCTTAGAATCCATTCAAAATCGCGCCGCACGCTTCATTTTGTCAAATCACTCACGTATGGCAAGCGTAACTCACATGAAATCAACTTTGAATTTACCCAGCTTATCACATCGCCGCAAAATTTCACGCCTGTGCCTCTTCCACAAGATTTATCATTCTATGCCTTCGCTAAGTAGCTCGCTATTTTCGCCGCCATCCTACATTTCATCCAGCAGCGATCACCACTTCAAAGTTGGAATTCCAAGCAGCCGGACAAATCTTCATTTTAACTCATTCGTGCCCACTACAAGCTCGGATTGGCACCACCTCCCTGCTACCATCGCAACAATAATCGACACTACTAACTTCAAGATGACCTTACACGCGTACCCGTTTTGATGTTGCTCCATTTTGTTCTATTATTTGTAAAACGTTTTTCACCACTCCTCTCTGTAATGCATTGCCTTGAGAGTAAATAAATAAATAAATAAATAAACACTGTGTACATAGCCATTGCGGAACCAAAACAAACGGGCCCTTCGCTCGTGATAACTAGGTTTGGATGTGTTGCACCTGGGCCATTTTTTATTGGCCGTTTATTTGACTCGTTTAGAATAACTGAAGTCCGCGCGATATGCGTGGCGCGGGTTCAAAACACCGAGCTGCTCTACACAAGTATGTTTATATTGAAACTTTGCCCACCATGCCAATGCCGGAGACAATAACTGTATTTGCAGTGCCAGAAGAAACCATAAAGGTCACGGTCCTGCACGCAAAGCGCCGGAAAACGCGCTACTGAGGATGTTTCCCCCAAAATTATGCACCCCACCACAAGTATACGGTCGCCGACAAACCCCCATCCGCGCCTTCCGTGAGTTGCTGCGAGTATACCTCAAGAAATCCGCTACGTCGACAGCGCCGAGCACCGCGCCAAACCAGCCTTTGCTCTCTACACCCTGGACCATCAGGGCAAAAAATAACCGCCATTACAACCTACGCAATTGACGCTACAGAATCGCCATCGCTCTCACCGCCACCCCTGCCCAATGTCTTACCTTAGCGGCTTGCAAGCTCCCTGCCGCCACTACGGCGCCGTCTGCATCGTATCCACATGCAGTCCTCAGCATTCTGCAGTCCTACCCAAAAGGAGTAACGCAGCGTCCATTATTAAAGGTAGTGGCGGTAAAGAAACCTTGGGCAGTGTGTGATACAAGCTACAGACATGGTGAAAACAGTGCAGAAAAGACGAAGACAAGGATCGGATTAACCACGGCGTGTTTATCCTATCCCTGTCTTCGTCTTTTCTGCGCTGTTTTCACCATGAAGATACACCAGCTTGCTTAGTTCGCCGTACAAGCTATAGAGTACACCGATGCAAGTGAACATCACTTACACGTGCGGACGGCGTCTGACGGCAACATTGGGCGGCAATGCTTGTGTTCTGCAAGTCTGTTTGGCAACACAAAGTGTTCAATTAACAAATTTTTCCTTATATGTATTAGTCATGAAGTTCAGCCTAAAATGTGCTCAACTTTTCTTGGGTACAAAAAAATGGGGATAATCATGACCAAGCGATGCGAATTGATAGCGTCAACGCTCATGTTCTGTATACAACCGACACCGACAATGATGCGGTCGGCGCACGCTTACAGTCTAGCGCATCGCAGTATCTACAGTAAGCCGTGCCGTAAGTTTACACATACACATCTGAAGAAAAAGGGCGAGGGAACCAGCGAATCGACAATAGGTAGCGTGAGGTGGGATATAAATCAAGATAAAAAGCCGCCCCTCCCTCAAAATTGCAATGTAAAAACGATATTTATGCATCATCGGCAATTTAGTAAGCATTACGAAGACGCATTATCACTGCATTGTCAAATAAAATCACGTGACTGTATCAATGAACCAAACAACTACAAACGCTGTCCATTGGCATGCCGTCCGGTGATCGCTGGCCATTTCGTTTCATTTCGCCTCTATCAGAAATTCATTTTCGATTGACTTCGTGGGTGAGCTTCACGGCGTTACCTGTGAGCGCAGTTTTAAGCACGCTTGGAGGTTTTCGGCCACTCTGCACAAATCGCGGAAAACGAACGGTTCTAGACAAACAATACACGCATCGATCATGAAGAAGGAGTACAATAGTATACCTTTATCTCATAAACCACGTACCGGTATACACATTTAGATCATTCGTATAGGTGCGTTTACTTAGTGCGCGAAAAAAATCGTCGGATGGGTTCGTTCTTTGTTTGTGATTTGGGTGCTTGAAGGTTTAAGATCGATTGAGCTCACTTTCATGCGAATGTTGGACGCACTATTAGCGAAGGTTTTGATGCACTTTTGACGCAGTATTGATGTGAAAAAGCTTTTTGCGCTCCTGTTAGCTTTGTTTAGGAAGGGGTGGTAAATTTTTAACGTCTTCCACGAGGCTTGTCATCGAAAGAAGTTTGAATGGTAGAAATATTCTTTACACTTTACAGGCACTGTGGGCGCTGCAGCGTTTTCCTAACTACGTGCGCGTGAGCTAAATTTGGCATCAGAAAACGCAGTGTCTAGAGGGCCGTCCGAAGGCACTCTAGCTCCGCACTGCAGCAATGGCTGCAGTGCCATCCGACGGCATTCGAATTTTTAAGGCAGGGTTGACTCAGGCCGGAGCGTCCGCCATAGGTTCCGTCTTAGATTCCTGTTACTTAGGACGGTGATTCTGAATCCGGCTTTTGCAATCTCTATTTTCGTTACAGTGTAAGTTTTAATTATAATGTTTATGGCTTGGTTATGGTTTTCAGTGTTATAAATGATTTGTTTTCAGTTCCTTAGGGTATTTTGGCTTAGTTTACGTTACGTCACAGTTAATGGAGGCGAAGTGGTGCGAGACGCGGCATTTTTTTTTTAATGAAACGCGGCTAGACGTCGCTTTAGTGGAGTGCTTACAGTACCGTCGGACGGCACTCTATACACAGCCTTCAACAAAAGCGTTGCGAGGAAAGTGACACCAAAAGACTCGTTGAGGTCCACCCGGTAAGCTTGGCGCATACAAAAATAGGGCACAAGACTAAAGACGAAGCCGATGGCGTCTGTGTTACATGAATAGAAGTACTGAATAAATGTTTATAAGATGCGGTGCAGACTTGTGAAAAAATAACAATAGGAGAATGCCTGAGCAGCCCTTCCCTCTCCATGGCGAACACGAGGATCGTCCCGACCGGGCCATTGTTAGAGAGACGCATTTGTTCTGCGTCGGCTAAATCTAATTACCGATGCAACGAGACCATGTTTTCAATATATGAGTCAACCCGTGATTTTGTGGCACTTTGGACCCTGTGGTGCTAAACTAGAAAACGTGAATGTTGGTGTAACCTTGTGCGGATGGCGCATGAACCAAGCGGCCGCCAGTGGTAATTTGTTTTACAGCGAAGCTGTTAGCCTCTCGTGGGGCGGGAAACTTCGAGTCGCTGTAAGAAAAAAATCCGGGAAGGACACGGTAGTTCTTGCCCAAGACACCGAGCGCATGCGGCAGGCTATTCAGGCATACGGCATAAAGGTCAGTATTCGTCTAAAAAATCACGAAACAAGCATTGAAACCGCATGATGGATGATAAGGCGCCTGTGAACAATGAGACCCCCCCCCCTCCCCCTTCCCCCATGTGTTCCTAGTAAACATTAGCCTTACAGCTGTCCTCGAAAAGGGGTGTTGAGGTCATTCGAGGCCGAGCGCGTACGTCAGGCTTTGCCGCCAGAGAAGGCGAGCGTAAGTGAGAAGCCGCCGAAATGGCGAGGAAAATTTCATACCCTCTTCCTTCAGCATATGTAGTGTTTTACAACACCTTCGCTGGAAATCTAATTTCACAGGGCGGGATTGCGACAATTTTTTAAACATGTTTGCATAAGAGAAGTTTGTTTTTGCGCTCACGAGGAAGCAGAATTAGAAAGCCGGATTAAATAGGCGGTAGTGAACTCACCGCTCAATGCATACTCACCGCTCGATTACACAATGAAGAGTGTCATGGCTAACTCAACGCATACTCACCGCTCGATTACACAATGAAGAGTGCGATGCCTTACTCTCCCCCTTTTCACTTACCTTGATCTTGGTCGCTCCTCGTCCAGTCAAGCCTATGAATACTATCCTATTATAACTACCAAAGTTTTATGATCAACCGTTTCTACAATTATGGGCTATATAATGGTATACATGGCTAAGATAAGGATCGCGCGAAATTGCAAGCTTGACTCTTTAAATCATTCACTTTTATAGGTTTTTTGCAGGAAACTCACGTCCGGGTGAATGAAGTAAGTCTTTTATATATATGTATATATATCCTGTAACTATTGTGTGCCTTTCATCCCTACGCTTAATTTAGAGGTTTTCGGCTCTTTGTTTTCACTTGCTTCCCTCTTATCTTCTCCTTTTTGTATTTTGAGTGACATGACATACCTCCCCTTGAAGCTTATTTTGCTGGGTTTTCTGCCATGTGGTAAAAGCGCATCTTTCTACGAACAGTAACAGCAGCTGCGACATCGTCAGAATGCCGCCGATGATCGTGATGATGCCCTCAACTAGTGTCGTACGTGCCCACAAGGCGGGCATCGCCAGCGGTGAAACTTGTACGCCTTTGCCGTTGCAGCTCATATGTGAAATTTACAAGTGGGTGACCCATTCCTTAGCGTCGTTTTTTAGCTCCATTCCCGCGCTGATGGGCCTTAGCTTTCCATTCTTCTTCTTCTTCTTCTACAGTAGGCAAAGGTCGATGGGCTGTGCACTGCAACCGGCTCGTGGGGCCTGTGGCTCGCGCGCTCGTGCTACGGCGATGCGAGCCCAGTTTCGATCAGCACCGGGACGTCACCACCGACACTCAAGACGGTGGAACCCGTGTCTTCTCGCCGTCGTCCCGCCCGATGCGTCCCTCGGCGTCGGTTCGACTGGCGCCAGCGGCTACTGGACACGGCCAAGGCCCTCCGCCTTGAATGGGACACGCAGCGGTGAGCGGGGACACATACTGCGCGTGTAAACTCGGGCTTTCATTGCGATGTAGCCTTGATGCGACGCTGATTCGCATTCGCATTGGCGTGCCCATGCGTTTCTTTAGCTCATCATCTCAATGCCAAAACCTGCACGCATAGGCTTGTTAGCATTATCTGTTGGTTCGTTCGGCAAATTTCGTTAGAATGAGTGGCAGTCCTTTAAGCATTGCTTTTTGGAGTTGAGTTCCCCGATCTCACGAACGCATTTACTGATCCTTTGTGCAAGAAGCCCCTCCTGGTACAATCTCTTAGCGTCAGTACCTCACGCCGTAGCAGGTTTGTTGTAAAAGCTCAGCTCCAGGGCGCTGACACTCACTGTTTTAGTTACTAAGAGATGTTCAAAACTAGGCGGCCTTGGTTGGCATGATGTTATACTGCGTGAACTAAAAAAAGTTTCGTGTTCTGTGATCAACAACTTAAAATGGTGCATCTTTAATAATATTAATGCCAAAAGGCAGCAAACAAGTCTTAACAGGGGTTGACTCATTAACTGCCTAGACTCGGCTGCCGTGATAACTTAGTTGTAACAGCGTGGAAGTCGAGGGTTCCGTTTTAGCAGCGGAGCTGTTTTAAGTCGAGCCTTTCCGCCCGTTTGCTGAAGGCCGTGCGTAATTCAGGGGTAGGAGCAGGTTCCCTGCATGGTTACCGGGCCGTCGGCGGCCTCTATCTGTGGGGCCGATAGATGGATTCCGTCGGGATAGAGGGGTCATCGATGTGTGCTGGCTCTATCCGTTAGTGAAGGCAACACTGTTTGATTGATTGTAGGTTTTAACTCGCCGACGCAACGCAGGCGATGACGAGCGCCATAGTGGAGGGCTCGGGATGAATTTTGACCACCTAGCGATCTTACACGCGCGCCGAAATCTCGTACACACGGGCCTTTTTGCTTTTCGCATTCATCAGAAAAGGGGCCGCCGCGGCCGGATATCCAACCCGCATCCTCATGCTCAGCAGCACAACGCCTTAGCCACTGAGCCGCCGCGGCGGGTTGTGAAAAGGGAAGCACAAGGGGGAGGAGTTGGCCCAATGCCAAGGAGGTTGGAGAGGATCCATCCGCAGCTTCCTCTAGAAGTGAACTAGATTTTCTTTCCAATGCGAACACCTCTAATCGCTATACAAACACACAGACGGTAGTGCCTTGTGCTGTCCGAGGTGACTGCCGAGATTCATTCACAAGGCAGGGGTCAAGGACTTGGCGAATGTGCTCCTTTGACACTCTTCTTTTACCGTCAGGCCATCCCGCAGCTACTCTGCAAAGGCGAGGTGTACGAGGAGGGCTGGGCACGCCATCGGCTGATGACTCGTAGGATGCCCCTGGACGCGAGCCCCGTGGCCACCCCACCCCACGCAGGCGTCGCCAAGGGGCTGAACCTGTTCAACCAGGCCTCCCGCCTCCACATGGAGGTGGAGAACGACGCCGTGAACGACGCCGACCGGACATCGCAGGTGCTGGTCGATGGTTTATAATCATTAGCACTCAATTATAGGTGAATGCAAACCATTGCGTTTGCAAAAAACAAAACAAAATTTTGCTCCTAATATTTTGGCCCTATATGGACAGTGAGGGCGATTGCAGAGCTGTTTGTTCACGCCAACAAGGGTAAAGGGGAAGTAGATTGTCTCTTTTTTGCGTAAAACTATGGATTTGTAAATGATAGATAGCGAATGGAGAGAAACTTGTTCTGTAAGGAGTATCCGAACCCTCTACTTTATGATATGACATGCGATGCTCTATTAAATCAGCTACAGGAGTGAATGAACTCCCCGTCCACGGAGTATACCGTCCTTATCCTGTGTACGTAATGCGTATGTAACGGTTTCTGAAATCCAGGGGAGCCTGCCAGCTTTGCAACCACAAATTCGCTCTTAAGGGGAAGTTCTTTTGAGCTCCCCGCGCCAGGGATTCGAGCGTCTACGCCGAGTCAGGAGCAGTCCACTGGCCATGAAACCTCGTATACGCTATTTGTGGCAGCCGGACCGCCTGGATAATCGAGTCCATCGCTAAGCGTCTATGACATTGGAATGAGGGGCTCACTGAAAGAACACAATAAACAATGCAAATAGTTAAGAAGGCCGATTTTATTTGTGGTGGCCCTAATGATTTTGCTGCTCCATATTTGAATATTTTCATATATTCTTGGAAGAATTTCGTCTAAATTCGATCTGAACTCGCTTTTTTTCCCATTCGCACACCTCTAAGCACTATACAAACGCAGAGACGGTAGTGCCTTGTACTGCCCCAGGTGACTGCCGAGATTCATTCACAAGAGCAGTTGTCAAGGACTTGGGGAATGTGCTCCTTTGACACTCTTATTTTACCCTCAGGCCATCCCGGAGCTCCTCCGCAAAGGCGAGGTGTACGAGGAGGGCTGGGCATGCGATAGGCTGATGGCTCTCAGGATGCCCCTGGACGCGAGCCCGGTGGCCACCCCACCCCAAGCAGGCGACGCCAAGGGGCTGAACCTGTTCAACAAGGCCTCACGCCTCCAGATGGAGGCGGAGAGCCACAGGGCATCCATGGACCACGCCGACCCTGGCCTTTCACCTCGACCAGTCCCTGGCCTCCACCCTCCTCCCACAGGTCCGCATGTCATGCTCACTGTTTCCAGCCACAGTGTAGGGCAAGTGACCGCGTGTATGGCCAGCGACAAAAGCCTGCATGAAGAAGTTTCATTTATCGGGACGTATGTACCTCGTTGTCGAGTATTTCTATTTGTACCTGGTTCTATTTGTATGTGACGCGATCACTGTGACCGTGAAGTGCATCGCGGATTTTTTTTTTTGCGCGTCATCTTTAGATTCATTTCGCAGACGTTTGTAACATAGAGGACGTTCAACCAAATGCGGCATGGCATTCCCCTTCACTTCATGGCTACGCTATTGCAGCAGAAAGGTTGGTTATCAAAAATGTGGAAGATTGAGACGGGTCGTGTACCGGTTTTACTCTTAGAAGCCCAGAAGCGCACTAATCGCTTCCGCGAGAAAACGTCCTGTGCGAAGTTGGACATAGAATGATAGGAGGACGTACAGCGGATACAATAAGGTGGCACATTCCCAATGGCAAGTGAACTGCTGAGTGCCTAATTTCCTGATGCAGAAAGTTAAGAAATACCCCCATGCACTCCGCACAGAGGGTTAACCACCGACGCTGACGCAGCTCCGCCCGTACCGCCGTCGCCCCTTCTCGCCACTGCCGTTAGAGCTCCGCTTGGTGCGGAAGCTCGTTGCGTGCGCGTTCTGCTGCGAGAGACTTTTTTCATTCCGTCCGATGCGGCGGTCCCACTTAACAGTGTCGATAGGAGCGAGAGCGTAGCTACGTCATCTATTACCCAGCTAGTACCTCTCCCTTTACTTCTAACTGCTCTCCAACCGGGCGTTTTCGCGCATGCGCATGGGGTGCTGCCGGACGAGTTTTCTGCGTGGATGGGACGGCCGTATATCCCTTTTGCATGGTCATCTAAAGCTTTGCTTTAAAGAGCGGTGTTTAGAAAGAAGCGTTGTTGCCCCGTGCATGATAACCGAGGCGAGATCAGACCATGGTTTCAAGGCAACACCGATGTCCTTTGTATCCGTTGCATTTAAACTCAACCATAGTCAAATCATTTTAATATGCGCCGTTCCTGCGCCAAAACCCCCCTTCCACAATTAAGAGCCTTTATCCCTGGCATTACATGTTTTGCGATGACAGTAAAGAAATCATCTCCAAAAAAAATTGCGCCCACCTCCCCGCGAGAGGAACCCTGTGTAGATGCGACGCATAGTGGGGTTCACTTGGTGTTTCCGTTGGATTGATTGTGAAATCGCGTGAAACGTGTCGGGAACGCGTATTATTATTATGTTTTATGATTATTATTATGTTTTATTGGCCAATCTCGGTCAATCTCTCTAAGTGGTATCCTTGGGGCTTCGCTGTCGCAACGACCTTTACTCCATCATTGTTGCTGTAAGTGGGAGCTTCTTTTCTTTTATTGCAAGTGTTAATCATTGCCCCATCATGCGTTGTATCAGTAGCTTCTTGACGTAGTTTGAATGAGTCAAGGATATAAGGCGCGTTCGTAGCATTTGATTCTGTGTCGGTTTTGTGGCGCAGTGGAAGAGCACCATGTACCTCGCGTTCCGCCCACAGGGTCGTGGGATCGAAACCGGGCACCGCTAACTATTATTTTTTTATAGTGTAGGGGGAGGGGTGTGGACGAGAGATGGGAATCGGAGAGGAGAGGGGGTGAGCGGCGGAGAGCGCAGCTCGCGCGGCGAGGAGAATGGGGGAGGGGCGGACGACAACGACGCCGACGCTGCATAGACAAGGCGAGTGAATGAGATGCAGTCGCATCTAATAAAGAGAGAATTCTTCTTGCTGGGTTTTCTGGGTATTGTGCCGTGTGGCGAAACCGCGTGTACGGGCAGTAGAGAGATGCCAGGGGTGAAAAAAAAAAGTTCCTGCGTTTTTGCAGCCACCCCTTTTCATAGGGTAGGTTTCCCGTGCAAGCCGGGTGAACTTCCCAAGCGTTGTAGTCCCACACAAGGGCCGCGCGCCAGGCCGGGGAGTCGCTTGAACCTATTTTACCGGTAGGTGCCCGGCGCCACCAAGGCACACGAATGCACATGGTGCCTTCCACGGCCACGGTGGACGCTCAACTCACAACCGCCTGTGGCAGGACATGCCGCCAGGCTCTTTTACCCCCGGCCACGGCGCAACGCGGCATGATGGCCAGGGCCCCCGCCAGCTGGACAAGGGTCAGGGGCCCCTCGCAAGGGTAAAGGCAGCTTTCCAGACGTGAATGCCCCTTTCAAGGGCCCGCACGCGACCAGGGACGCGTGTACCCATTAAAGAAACCGGTGGGTGCCCGGAGGTACCAGGATTCGAACCCGGTACTTCCCGTGTACAAGGAGAGTGCTGAACCTCTGAGCCATCGCTGAGCCATCGCAGCACAGCACTCGCCTGGTATGCGGGAGGTACCGGGTTCGAATCCTGGTACCGCCGGGCACCCACCGGTTTCTTTAATGGGTACACGCGTCCCTGGTCGCGTGCGGGCCCTTGAAAGGGGCATTCACGTCTGAAAGCTGCCTTTACCCTTGCGAGGGGCCCCTGACCCTTGTCCAGCTGGCGGGGGCCCTGGCCATCATGCCGCGTTGCGCCGTGGCCGGGGGTAAAAGAGCCTGGCGGCATGTCCTGCCACAGGCGGTTGTGAGTTGAGCGTCCACCGTGGCCGTGGAAGGCACCATGTGCATTCGTGTGCCTTGGTGGCGCCGGGCACCTACCGGTAAAATAGGTACAAGCGACTCCCCGGCCTGGCGCCCGGCCCTTGTGTGGGACTATAACGCTTGGGAAGTTCACCCGGCTTGCAAAGAAACAGAAACTATGCGGCACATAGTGTTAGAATGCGAGGGTATCCATCCAAATGTACATGAGGGAAATATTCGGCTTCCAGAAGCCCTAGAATTTAAGGGTATCACAGGGGAAGTTAACTTCAAGGCTGTCGAGGGGACGAAAAGAAGATTAGAATGCTGGTGGACGAAAAGCAGAGAGGGGAATATTGTCTAGGACAGTTACCACCTGTAACAGGAAAAAAGTATTTTGTGCCTAACAAGATTTTTGTGCCTGCCCTAAGCAGCGCTAGTATTGAACCAAGAGTGGAAAACATAGGTATATTAGTCCTTTTTGGTAACATGACACGTCATCACCCCGCTACAGAGGGAAAACCAATACTAATCATCATCATCATTTTCAGTAACAGCAGCTTCGACACCGTCAGAATTCCGCCGACGATGATGACGATGCCCTCAACGAGTTTTGTACGTGCACACAAGGCGGGTATCACCAGGGGTGAAACTTGTACGCCTTTGCCGTTGCAGCTCATATGTGAAATTTACAAGTGGGTGACCCATTTTTTAGCGTCGTTTGGCTTTAGATTTAAAGGGAGCCTTTGATCATGTGTCCCACAGGGCCATTCTACAAGCACTTAACGAATTACATTGCGGAGTGAGGACATACAACTACGTCAAAGCCTTCTTATCAGACCGCACAGCATCCATTGGGATTGGAGACGTTCGCTCCGACGCCTTCAAAATGCCAAATAAAGGAACACCACAAGGATCTATTATCTCCCCCTTGCTTTTTAATGTTACAATGATTAACATAGCAAAGAAACTCCAAGACATCCCCGACATAGGTTCCATATTGTACGCCGACGACATAACCATCTGGGCCACTAAAGGCTCCCTGGCTCAAAAGGAACAGGCACTCCAAGAAGCCACGAACTGGGTGGAAAAGTTGGCAAGGGCTAACGGCCTAGAGTGCGCACCAGAAAAATCCGAAGTTATCAGAGTCCACAACGCCAGATATAGGAGCCCAGGGGAGATAAAAATCAAGCTTGGGGACCACGAAGTAGCAGAGACAGATAAATTAAGAATCCTTGGGATGATTGTTCAAAGCAATGGCAGAGCAAACTTTACAATTGCAAAAATTAAAAAATCAACGCTGCAAATTGCCAAGATAGTTAGGAGGATAACCAAAAAGAGAGCAGGGCTGAAGGAAGAAGAAACCTTGCGTATCATGCAGGCCTTAGTAGTAAGCAGAGTTGCTTACAGTCTGCCTTTTCACTCTCTAAACAGGCAGGAAAAGGAACAGGCCAACGTTATATTGCGTACTGCATACAAAGCGGCTCTCGGTCTTCCCAACTACACGGCAAATGAAAAACTCATGAATCTCGGCGTGTCTAACACTTTTGAGGAAATTTGTGATGCTACCCTTGTTTCACAAAAGGAAAGGCTGCAAAAGACAAGAACTGGCAGGGCCATTCTGCAAAGAGTAGGCTCCAGGTTAGATGTGCAATCAATTATCGACAAAGAAGACCTAAGCAACGCCGCCAGAGAGAAATTGAAAGCGCTCCCCATTCCAAGAAACATGGACCCCCACTTACATGAAGACAGAAGGAAAGCCAGGGTCAATTTCCTACGCAGAAAGTTGGAAAAAAACCCAAACGTTGTATATACAGACGCTGGCTTTTACGACAAGACCAATGCTTCCCTAGTCATCGTCGACAAAGAAGGAGTAATCAGGGACTGCCTCACATTAACGAACACCAGCACAGAGGAGGCCGAAACTGGCGCCCTTCTATTGGCCGTAAGGTATGGAGAATTCCAAGGAAAAAGCCTCCAAATAATTACGGACTCTAAGAAAGCCGTACAAAACATTATAAATGGCCGAATCCACAAAAGGCTCACAAAAATTTTACCTGTAAATATCACAAAGTTCCAAAATATCATTTGGACACCGGGACATGAGGAGCTTGAGGGTAATGAGAGAGCAGACCAAGCTGCGCGAGAACTTACTAACCGCTCAGCCAGTAGTCTTAGCTTACTCACCCCTCTCCCAAATACCTTCGGTGAGCGGCTCAACATTCAAAGAAAATCCAGAGCTCTCTTTCCTGCACCAGATAAAAGCTTAACCGCTGCAGTGCATCAGTCTCTTAAACAAATACAGACGAACACCTATCCCAACATCCTCAGGCTATCGAAGATGTTCCCCAAGAAATTCACAAACGCATGTAATAAGTGCGGTGAAATATCCACCCTATTCCATGCATCCTGGGGTTGTCGTACTATATGGCCCTCAGTAAACACCAACACCAAGTTATATGAGCTATGGGAGGCAGCTCTGGCCAGCTCTGACCCTGGGGTTCAGAAGTATCTGATCTTTAGGGCCGAGACTGGGGCAGAGGAAACAGGGGCCCTGGAAGGAGGGAACCTACCCTAGTTCAATCAAAACCTTTCAGTTCAAATAAACGTTTCATCTCTCTCTCATCTTAACAGCATTCCCGCGCTGATGTGCCTTAGCTTTCCATTAGTAGTTCTACTGTAGGCAAGGGTCGGTGGGCAGTGCACTGCAACCGGATGGTTGGGCGTGCGTCTCAAAAGGTGCCGCGAACATCTCGGCAACTTCCGCAAAGCAAGAATGGTACTTCCCTACCCATCTAAATTCATGTCACGGAGACACGCTACATATATTAGACAGGCGCAGACATTGTCCCTCCCCTGTGATCTGTTCCTCCAATACAGATGTCACCAGGCCGTCCGCACTGTCAGGTATGCGGTGGCTATCCGGACAATGAACATACATATTGGCGCTGTGTACGGGCGACCTCGTCTTCTACATTTCTTTCGACCAACCCCTTCCCCCCTGATATTCCCTACTCGTGGTCTAGCTGGGCCGCTCCCCCCGCAAACCTACGGGCAGCCCTGTGGTCCCTCTTGGCTGCCCACATTGAAACTCTTTGTGCACCTCCGCCAAGCCCGCCACCGTCGGAGGACCATGGGGCACCCCCTTCCTCCGAGGACTCATAACTCCGCGGCTCGGACTTGAGCTGCAGCATAAAGTTTCATCTCTCTCGCGCGCGCTCGTGCTGTGGCGAGGCGAGCCAAGTTTCGCTCATCAGCCAGGGTTACCAGATCGTTCAAACCAAAAACCGCTAAATCCGCCTACGCAGTAGCCCAAAAGTAGCCCAATGCGAAAATTTCAAGCAGCCCAAAAGTAATTTTTTTGCAAGTGATTTTTGGCGCATATAAAATTACTTTTCCGCGAGGGCATTTTTTTCAGTCATGACATCTGAGGTGCGAATGGCGTGGTTGTCTCCACCGCGCGCACCATGTGTTTATTCTAGGCAAAATACCATCAGGAAGGCCATGCACAACAGCAAGATCACCGGGGTCGAATCTAGGGCACGTAACTGGCCGCCCAAGTGTTCGATTTTCTGACATTTTTGCCGTACGCATGCCAGGAACAACTCCAAATCAAACAGCTGTATTGTGTCACATGGTTTACATATAGTTTTTCGCAGAAAAGAATCGAGCGACGACTGTATACCTTTTTAAAAGAGGTTTATTGTTACTTGACGCAACACAAACAAAAATTTAAGAGAAAGGCAGCACAAAGAACATTTATTAACAATCCATACAGCTGCATACAGAAACTGACTAGGCTTCGTCGAATCACATAACTTGATGCAACACAGCCAATACCTTAAGAGACAAACAGCAGACAGTCCATCTATTTACAATCTATACAGCTGCATACAGAAACAGCAACGCTTCGTAGAATCACATAAGTTGACGCAACAAACAAAACCCTGAGAGAAAAAACAGCACACCAAACGATCTATTTACAATGCATGCATACAGAAACTGACAAGGCTTCGTAGAATCGCATAATTATATACAACAGGCTAAGAGTTAATTTGCAGGCCGAAATTCATACATACAAACACTCATTGAAATAAACATCATAACAAAGAAGATACTCTAGGTTAGAGTATTCAGAGAGTACAGCAGGCTAGAGATGGATCTTAGCCATTATGATCTTATGTGGGAGTGGAACTGCCTGCCCCATAAATAACGGTTCAAGTAAAACGGAAGAAAAAATTGGCCGCGTATCTGCTCCTTTCGTTGCAAATGTCGTCAAAAGGCGATAGTCTTTGTAGACAAGCAAATGCCCCCCTTTGCTTTCTCGCTCACCTCTCATGCTGTTCCTGTACCGTCGCGCTCATTCCAAGGTAAACACTACATGTTTGCGCAAGGCGATTTGAGTTTACCGCGTTAAAAAGTCTTGTCCGGGTTCAAAACTCTTACAGCAGCCTGCGCTCCTGGACAGACCCAACTTAACGTGAAGGAGAGCTTCTAATGCATTTTATTTAGAAGGTCGGTTTTAGTAAGCGAGGCTTGGCTGAACACGCGTTCCACAGCAGCGTGTTCAGCCAAGCCTCGCTACTTTCGTTGCTTCGAAGTGGAATTTCAGTGCATCCCACTGATTAAAGATTCTCCGCAAGGCAGGTGCAATGCTTAGCCATCTTGTCGCACAGACACCTACCAATTTATTCGGTACATAAATCACCCGAGGTGAGCGTATGTTTCCTTGTATCCTTGTTGCCTTTTTGGGAAATGCGCGAAACAATTGAAAGTTTCGCGCACAAGGACTTCAATGTGCGTGGGTAACACATAAATTCCTTCATTACAGGCTAGCTGCAGCGAATGGCACACACACTTCAGAAGCACAAGCAGAGAAATTTCTGCTTTCATTTTAGTGTAAAGGCTGTTGTGCTATTCCCACATGACGCTTGCCCCATCTGTCCCGAGGCCTATACAAAATTTGATGTCCAGTTTACGTTCAGCTAGCGGCGCCATCAATTGGGAAAATTGACCCACCGCACACACATCAGTTACAGGCACCAGGCCGATATAGGCTGTAACAAAATTATTTTGCTGCTACGAAAAAAAAAAACGCGCCACGACAGCTAGTTTCTTTGTGCATTAGACGCCCGTGCTCTAATCCCCAATTAGTGAATATGGAGCTCCAGACATGTGTTTCAAGAGCTCATCTCTAACGTTGGTCCCAGTACCTTTGTGACGAGTGCAGCACACTTGGTTCGGCGCAGTGTCATGCCCGACGCCAACGCCGAATCACTGAAGCACCCACTGATCACGAGAGCCAGGTGGTCAGCAGTCAGGAAGCTTCCGTGGACGGCAACGTGTCGCTCGAAGTGTGTTTGAAGAGCACAGAGTGCTCTTAAAAAATGGCAGCATCTCCACTCTGTGGAAGATGGCGAGGGTGCGGACATCCCAAGTTGCGCCCCGAGTGACATCCGATTTGCGCCCCGACCCTCATTCTATTTGAGCCTTGAGTTGCACCTTGATTATTCCCTAAATGAAACTGCAACTCACGGCTGAAATCAAATTTCGCTTTTCGCTTGATTTTCGCTTGATGGTGGTGTGCGCACGGATGGACGCGGACGGACATTGGGAAGTCCTAAGGTACTCCGCACCGTTACAGGCGAGGGAGTAAGCCGTTTGACTCTCAGGTACTAACTCGCGGTCGTAGCCCAATGGGTAAGACGACTGACACTAACCCTGTCTGGTCTACCAGACACAGGCTCGAATCCTGCCAGTGCCTGTGTGGTTTTTTTGCAATTGTAAATGCTATGCGCAGGGACGCGGACGGAAATTGTGTGGTCCTAAGGTCCTCACCAGCCTATCTACGCCCACTGCAGCGCAAAGGCCTCTCTCATAGATCTCCAATTATCTCGGTCCTGTGCTAACTGTGACCAATTTATCCCCGCAAACTTCTTTGTCTCATTTGCCCATTTTTCTGCCGCCCTCTGCCATGCTTGCCTTCTCTAGGGATCCACTCCGTTACCCCTAATGACCAACGGTTATCTTGCCTTCTTATTACATGCCTTGCCCACATCCATTTCTTCTTAATTTCTACTAAGCTGTCCTCAACACGCGTTTGTTCCCTGACCCACCCACTCAGCTCTCCTCGTGTCCCTTAATATTACACATCATCTTACGTTCCATTGCTCGCTGAGTCGTCCTCAATTTGAGTTGAACCCTTTTAGTGGGCAGTGGTGCAGCGGTGGCATAGAGGTAGAGCATCCACCTCGCGTGCAGAAGGAGCGTGGTTAGAATCCCGAGGCCGCATAATTCCCACCGGATTAGAAAAACGAATCAGCGTGTCGATGTAATTGCAGAAAGAGGCTTGGGGCCTGATCCTGGCGACCATTGCCAGTAACGCACTCCCTCACCAGAGCAGGATTGGTCACCCTGGTGTAGCAATGGCCACAACCTCCCATGAATACGCCAATTAACCCTCGGCCCTCAGTCTCCAGTGGCAGCGAAGCAACTGACCACGGCGGCGGTAAAACCTGTGACGCAGCAGAGGGTGCTAAGAATACCTGGACCCGGACAGGCCGCCATTGGAATCTGAACCTGGCAACGTTTGACGCGAGAACTTTGCCTAGCTAGGAGAGTCTAGAGGTGTCGTTCGATGAATTAGAGGGCAATAAATAGGACGTTGAAGGGTTTAGCGAGGTTAGGACGACAGGTGAAGCCTTTACAGTTCTGAAAAATGGACACGTCCTATGTCGTCGTGGTATAGTGGACAGAAGAGAAGTTGGAGTGGGATTTCTAGTCAATAAAAGCATAGCTGGCAACATACCCGAATACAATAGCATTAATGAAAGAATAGCCGGTCTTTTAAATAGGCCTAATAAGAGGTACAAACCCAAGGTGATACAGGGCTAGGCGCCTACATCCAGCCACGGCAACCAGCTAGCTGAAGATGTGGAATCGGCAATGGCTAAAGTAAAAAAAAAAAGCTATGGTAGATTTGGTGCTCAATGATGAGCTAGGAGGACTGATTGCATGCAAGGCTGCAGACCCGAATGACGCAGGGGAGGTTTTTTTTTAATACGCGCACTTACAACTTCTTTTCTGAGGTCACGACACACGAGATTATGGGGGAGAATCAAAATTTTAAATTTAATGATTAATTTCTCAATACGGCATCATTTGCTGCCGGACAAGCGCTGGAGGAACTATAAAATACGAAATTCTCCGAGCAAAACACACTTGTATTTTCTCTGCATGGCCCCTTAATCGCGATGTGAACATAATTGACAGCTTTCCTTGTCGATTTGCACGTTAGCCTTGGATCCACTTATATAGTTTTTTTATTGTATTTCTTTGCGACACATTCCCGAAAGCCATCGTCAGCTGTTACAATCGGCTATTTGTAACTGTGGGTCGCCTCAAAATTCCGATGTCATGGAGCACCTTGGTAGGTCCATTTACGAAATCCCTCATCCCTCATATATTGCGAAAACGCGTCTGTTCTCGACACGTCTGCCACAAGGCTGACGAATGTGACTTGAAGTTTTGTGTTTTGCTCCTCTCTCTGAACACGCACGCACGCGCGCACACACACGCACAGGCAGACATACAAGCGCGCGCGTACAGTGGAGGTCAGGGCGTCCGCTTTTGTGGAGGTTCTCCTGTTTACAAGAATGCGAATTGCGGCATCTCAGTAACACTCCCTAATCGTAGCTCGAAAACCGGGCAAGAGTAGAAAAACACAAGGGCTCATGTGCTTGCTTCTTTGTCTTATTGCAGCCGCTCTCGCCGGTTAACGAGTTTTTGCTCTATGACTTCAAGGATGTTTTCCCGTCTGTTCTGGACCTTTCCACTTTGTTTCACCTTAACATTGACGAAAGGAGATAATGCTCGGGAGGTAGTGTTCATATATCCGAAGCTGTAATTGCGCGCTCGGGAATGCCTGAACTTTTATATCGGACATCACAGGTGCCGGGTCAAGGTTTATAATAACTGCCACTCAGTTATAAGTGAATGCAATTGCATTTGAAAAAAAAAATTTCGTGTCTAATATTTTTTTCCATATGGACTTTGATGGCGATTGCAGAGATGTATGTTCGCGCCAAGAAAGGTATAGGGGAAGTAGATTGTCTATTTTTTGCGAGAAATATAAATTTATAAATGAGAGATAATGAATGGAGAGAAATTTTCTCTAAGGAGGATCCGAACCCTCTTATTTTAAGGATGGTATGCATTGCCCT
Organism: Haemaphysalis longicornis; assembly: GCF_048455015.1. Taxonomy (NCBI): domain Eukaryota; kingdom Metazoa; phylum Arthropoda; class Arachnida; order Ixodida; family Ixodidae; genus Haemaphysalis; species Haemaphysalis longicornis. The sequence goes on from NW_027526203.1 coordinate 166,052,080, forward strand.
ATTAATTCAGCTACAGGAGTGAATGAATTCTGCGTCCTTTTCCTGTGTACTTAATGTGCACGTAAGGGTTTCTGAAGTCCGGGGGTTCCAGCCAGCTCTCCACCCACCGACGCCAGGGATTCGGGCGTCATCGCCGAGTCAGGAGAAGTTCACTGGCCATGAACCCTCGTATACTCTATTTGTGGCAGCAACACCACCGGAATAATCGAGGTCATCGCTAGGCGTGTATCGTTTTGGAATGAGGGGCTCACTGAAAGAACATAATAAACAATGCAAACAGTTTAGAAGGCCCATTTTTTTTTTAGGTGGCCATAATGATTTTGCTGCTCCATATTTGAACGTTTTCATAACTTCTTGGAAGAATTTCGTCTAAATTCGTGTCGAACTAGATTTTTTTCTAATTCGAACACCTCTAATCGCTATACGACGTACAGAGGGTAGTGCGTTGTGCTGCCCCAGGTGACTGCCGAGATTCATTCATGAGAGCAGGTGTCAAGGACTTGGAGAATGTGCTCCTTTGACACTCTGCTTTTACCCTCAGGCCATCGCGCAGCTCCTCCGCAAAGGCGAGGTGTTCGAGGAGGGCTCTGCACGCAATCGGCTGATGGCTCGCTGGATGCCCCTGGACGCGAGCCCGGTGGCCCACCCCACACGGGCGTCGACCAGGGGCTGAACCTGTTCAACAAGGCCTCACGCCTCCATATGGAGGCGGAGGGCCCCGGGGCATTCATGGACCACGCCGACCCTGGCCTTTCACCTCGACCAACCACTGGCCTCCACTTTCGTCCCACAGGTCCGCATGTCATGCGCGCTGTTTCCAGCCATAGTGTAGGGCAAGTGACCACGCGCATGGCCAGCGACAAAAGCCTGCATGAACAAGTTTCATTTATCGGGGCGTATTTTCCTCGTTGTCGAGTGTTTCTATTTGTATGTGACGCAAGCAATGTTTGCCTGAAGGGCATCGCGGATTGTTTTTGCACATCTTCGGGTTCATTTCGCAGGAAACTGTCGTCGAAAAACCACGAGTGGCTTAAGTGCTTGAACTACGCCTCATTGTGGCATTTCCCAACCGAGCTTCGCAAATAGATGGTCTAAGGCAGAGGAGAAATGAAGTTTTACGGCTAAAATTGCATCCAAGAGACGTTTGTACGACATAGTACGTCTAACCAAATGCGGCATTGCATTCCGCTCCACTTCGTGGCCAAGTTACTGGAGCAGGAAGATTTGTTGTCAAAAATAGGAAGATTCAGGCCGGTCGTGTACCGGTGTGAATCTTGAAAGCCCGGAAGCGCACCAATCGCTTCCGCGAGAAGAATGTCCTGCGCGTAGTTGGATATGGAATGATAGGAGGAGGTACAGCGGATACAGTAAGGTGGTACTTTCACAACGGCGAGAGTGGGCTGCAGTAGTGCCTCCTTTGCTAGTGCAGAAGGTTAAAAAATACGCCCCCGCACTCCTCACAGAGGGTTAACCAGAGAAGCTGTAACACGCGGCTGGTGTTTGCCATTGCCGTACGCTGACGCTGTTTGCCATCTCCACTAACTTTAAACCTGGGGAGGGGCGAAACATGCAGTATATAAGTGTATTCTTGGCGCCTTGGGGTTTTTGCCAACGGAGATTGATCCGTTAGGAGGTAAAGGTATACAGCTTTGCTGTAAAAGTAACTTGTCTTTGAAGCACGAAGCTGTCTATCGCGACGCGTAAACGACTGTCCCGGTGCTTTTTTAGTACGCCTTACGAAGCTCTCCAGTGCGAAGAGTAAACGAGTGTCCCGGTGTTTTTTTAATACGGGTTATGTTTTAGTGCGAGGTGTAAACGAGTTTCCCGGTGCTATAGTACCATGACTATGTGAAACGACGATTACGACAACGACGACGACAGGAGACGCAAACAGCCCCAGCCCCGAGGGTGTTTCCCCCCTAAAATACAGGAGGACATGGCTAGTACATCGCTCATGTAGTGAGGAAGCGGAAGAACGCAGCCAAACAAGTGATAAGGCAGGCAGCGAAATTAACGATCGGCGTCGAGGCCATGCAAAAGCGTTATAGCGGATCGCGATGCAATGTGTCTCAGCGGCAAGACAACGAATTTTTCAGGCTACGCGATGCGGATTCAAAGCGTCTCAGGTGTTCATTTAGACATGATTTCGCGCTCACAAACCATAAGAGGTGAGGTGACTGTGAGAGGGAAAGCGGTTCCCAGCCTGCACCACATATGTATCGCAGGGAGAGAAAGGGAAGGGGAGGGGGTAGAAATATGGGTTGAGGTAGTGGTACAAAGGTGGTTGGGGCAGGAAAAGGAAGGGGTGATGGGGGAGAGAAGAGGTGTTAGTTTTCCTTGGACGTCTGTCGCGAAAGCACTGCGGGAGCTTTAGTTACCGCCAGCACAGGGCAGTACAGCGTTTTTTGCTCCCCGCAGCATACACACCTCCCAGTTTCCGTTTCTGCTTTGCTGCTGCGATTTTCTTTTAGGTGGTTATCAAATGGGTTTATTGCTTCAAGGGAAACAAAGCTGGTTAAAAGCTCCGAAATCACACGCATGACGTCATTCGTGCCCGCAAACAGGGCCAAGGCCTGGGTCGAGAGAGAATCTTTTCAGCAAGTTCTAAATTAACTTATGGGTGTAGAGCAGTAATTTTTGGCTGAGGTACTTTGTGTCCCCCTATCATAGATGCACTTGTTAACTACATTCCGAAAGAATTTCAGATTTTTTTTTTACAAAAGTTAAAGAAAAGAAAAGCTGCTACACGGCCTCTTTATAGGCTATCAGACGCTTTACCCGAATGCTTTAGGTTTGGTTTCGACTCGAAGCCCATGCTTTTTAAGTGCAATGCACTTCTTAAGCGACCCTGAACCTGCGTCCACCGGCGATGTCCGCGCACGTGGAGATGGGCGCGCGCAGCCTGGCCGCTGACATGGCACATACCCACGTGGGGGATTGGCCAGGAATCTCCTCGTCTTCCTTGGCAACGGGGGGAGATGGGGGCGCGCTGCCTGGCCGCTGACATGGCACGTACCCACGTGGGGGATTGGCCAAGAATCGGGCGTGAGAAGGGCTAATGCACCCGCTTAAAGGAGTACTGACACGAAATTTCAAAACTGAGATCCGCTCTAGCAATCAAGTACAACGACAACACAAATAGGTGTCTGTGAATAAATGCATCTTTCTTTCTTTGTAGTTGTGTGTGTGTGTGTGTGTGTGATCTCTCTTTCGCGAACATTACCGAACCGCGTAAATTCAACTCGTGCATTCGCACTTTCACATTCTTCCCCTCGGGGAAATGCGGGGAATTTTTTCCCTACAGCATAGACATCCCTTTTTTCGAACAAGCAATAGGCGAAATTCTTTTCTTGATGTGTGGACGAGTAACTTTACTTTCTATGTAAATGGTGCGAAGCGACTGACTGCTTTATAATTGTTTGGCGTGTGTTTGCCTTGACTGTTCGGTGGACGGTTGTCTACCTGTTTTGCGCCTCTTTGACAGCCAGTCGTTGAGGCAGGCGCCCATGCATTTTGCCCGCCCTTTCGTTTCTTATTGCTTTAGCGGAGAGTTCTACCGATTGGTACGAGACCAAGCCCGAACCGGCGCCTGCTGCCCACCCCGAGTCGAAGGAACAAGGATGGAACAGCAGCCCTTGTTCCATTCGAAATGAAGACCTGCGGACGACGCCGTTTTGAAGGAATGTCGAAATCATCGTCTCCGCATCTCTTCATTGGACGCCCCCCACCAAAAGGTCCTCCTCGACCAGAAGTATTCCTGTTTGCAGCTGAGTGAAGAGGGACTGGGAAAGTGCGTGCGCCTGATGAACTGCCAGTCTGCTGCTGAAGGGCACATTTTGTTTTTCACAAAAGAAATGCCAATTGTTCTAGTGTGCCAAGCGAATGAACCAGCACACTTGAAGCCGTTATTCCTTGTATATAACATATGTATATACAGGTATAAGTAGTTGTAGTCAAGGGGTCGACGAATGTTCGTCTGGTCAGACGTTACATGAAGGAGGAGTGATGCAGTCACTGACCAAGTCAAACAAGAAGTAAAAGACGTTCTTCATTGTGAACAGAAAACCCGTACGGTTTCTGAAGTGTCTTTTACTTCATGTTTTTGACCTGGTCAGAGAATGCAATACCGTTTGTTCATAAATATAAATATTTATTGTTATTTTTATTTAATAAATACTAGACAGCGCATATGTTGTCCAGGCGGGATGGGTATTTCAAGTGAGAATAATCATATGACAGTGAACATGCATTGCGTCTAAGATCACGAGCATATGGAACGAAATGGAGAGAATCGTAACAATGCTACACGATGTCATGATGATCGCTCTGAAAGAAAGTTGTGTTGAGACGCTGTATGCGGAAGCAATAGAGTTGAAGGCATCTGTCTTTACGAAATATAGCGTTAAAGATCGTAGCTCATTCAGGCGCATTTCTAGTTGGCATGAGGGATGAACGCAGTGAATAGTAAGTATATAGCGACTTCTTGGTTAAGCAGGGAGTTCAGAAATCCCCAGCGTTGTTGCCTTATAAGCTGTAGGGGTAGTATGTTCGCCATTATCTTTTTCGACAGAGGTCATATGTTAAATTTTAAATACGGAGAGCGAATAGCCTTTCTCTGCATTCCTTCTAGATTCAGTGCTACATTTCTTGTAGAGGCCCATACTATACTCGCCTGTTCTAGTTGGGGTATGATGATTGATTGGTTAGGGGAAGATTTCTCTTTCGGTAGTGTATTGTGAAGCTTGTGTCTTAAGGAACACAACTTTCTCAAATCAGTCTTAGAAATGTTGTCAACGGTAGATCTCAAGAAGATGGCAGTAGTATACCTGACATCTCAATATTTCTAGCTGTGGACATGTTTGAAGGACCCTTGCAACGCTTTTCTTCAGCAACATTTCGGGTTCTGCGTCTCTTCGTGCTATGAGGGCATCGTCGCAAGAGAATTCCATGTGCAGCACGCCTTGCTCCGGTTTTATATAAGCCCCGCAATATAGCGTTTCTCGCCATCCACTCCGTCACCGGGTCAACAGTATATTGAGGGCAGACCGTCCCAGTGGTCATGCTTTCTGGCTTTAGCAGCGGCATTGCCTGCCTGTCGCTCCTTTTGTTGTTTACCAGTATCGGCGTTTCGTCATCGTCATCGCCATTCGAGTTGCAGGTATGTGTGTAGCCCACATTGTGTGCATGTGTGTAGCCCACCAACTAGCCCACATTTCGACCTTGTTGCAGATATGTGTGTGTGTGTGTGTGTATGTATGTATGTATGTATGTATGTATGTATGTATGTATGTATGTATGTATGTATGTATGTATGTATGTATGTATGTATGTATGTATGTATGTATGTATGTATGTATGTATGTATGTATGTATGTATGTATGTATGTATGTATGTATGTATGTATGTATGTATTGTGGAATCCTGCATTTCACACACTACTTATTCCTCACTCCGCAGCCATCCGCGCTCAACAAACAAGCCTTGCGAGCGCCGGCTGCGGACGGGTCCGTTTTTTGCGGAGACAGGCAAAGGCAGGAGGCGACAAGGCCAAAACACCAATGGCAGCATTTATTGCAACGTGAAAATAAAATATACCTAATACACAGACTAATCGTAGGCCATAACGGTAACATTGGGAGCGAGGCACTAAACAACGCTAGAGATCGAGATGGATTGGTTAATTGGTTGACTGATTGATTGATTGATCCTTTTCACTGACTACGATGAGTTATAAATGCACTGTGAGAGATATGATGTTATGTTGCCGTGAATTCTGTACATCGAAACGTTGGAAGTTTACTAGCACCCGAATTACTTCACAAGAGTGACAGCGTAATAATTTAATAAATGTGTTCGCTCGCAAAACAGTGTAATCAGTACCCGGCCACTCGCTGTAAAGTATGACCTCTTTCCATCGAGCGGCCGTGTCAGTACGCAGATATTCATGGCGGAACACAGTAAAAAAGGCGCAAATAAAAAGTATACCAACAACAAGGAGGTATTTGTCCCGTCTTCTCCCTGTCCGCATCGGTTTTATTTACGTCTCGTTCAGCCCGCTAAATCATAAGCCGTCTAGACCAACACAGCGTACTTCTCATATACAGTGGACTCTCGATTAACGGAACATCGAGGGACCGGGAAAATATGTTCGTTTATCAGGAGTTTCGTTTAAAGAGAATAGATTCAGCATCATACAATCCTCTTTAAGGGAGCCATGAAGAGAAAACACAAGTTTGGTTCATTCAAAAGATTGTCTCGTTAGAATCATACTGACACCACTTTTAACGTAAACTTCGCTCAAATAAGCTACATAATTAGGAAAAATGGGAATGGTCATGCGACCCACCAGCTCATTTCCCGCAACAGAACCTGTGATGTCACATGGGCTAAGCTCTGCGATTGGCGGAGGCTGGCAGAAGCAGACGCAAATTAGGTAGAGCTTACAAACTAGACGAACGAGCGATTTGCGCTTAAATTTAGGGCACATTCTTTACAAAGCAATAGGAATGATGGGACAAACAGTGGAAGTTACGAAAGCACATGTAAACATAGAAGTACTGATGCGTTCTGCTGTTCGTACTGCGCACAGCATGCTTTGGTTTAGCTGCACAGCACTATGGGGCTTGGGGTTGTCTCAGACGACACTGGCCGATTGACGCAAGCAACGGTGTCTTACGTGACCCCATTTGTCGAGCGAGCACTGTTTCAGGGAACGAATATTTTCTCCCAGAACAAAAACAAGCCAGGTTTAAATGCGGGCAAAAACAAACCAAACGCTTGCCACGGTATGGTGGCGCCATCTAGGTTACGGAACGTAAAGAAACGCGGGAACAAACCAACACCGCTACAGGGTGGAGACAACCTTTGAACGGTCCCGTGCCGCCGCAATTGGGCCAACGGGCTCAACGCGTTATTCTTTTCGTTTCCCACGAGACCTAGCAACGCGAAACAGACAATATGATTCAAACTTCTTCAGTAAACCGCGTTGCGGCGATAATTTTAGCGCGGTTTTGTCACAATGACTTGCTTCGGCGGCGAGCGAGCAACCGAACATGGCGGCGCCAGCGTTACGTGTCTCTACCCTGTACGGCGGATGCGTGAATGAAGGTATTCTAGGCTGCAGAGCGGTCGGTTCCCGTGATGTCACTTGGGACCACGAAAACGCACGATTGAGCGGGAAAATCAAAATTTTAACCTAAATTGTTTAATTTCTCAGTGAATAAAGCACCGTTTGTATCCGGACAAGCGCTGGGGGCACTATAAAACACGAAATCTTTCGAATAAAACCAACTTGCATTTTCTCTTCATGGCTCCTTTAAGCCGCTTGGTCCCGACGCGGCAGGAGTGCGTGCAGTTGGTCTCCGCGGAAGCAAATCCTGATGTGCGAAATCTAGGCAACGAGGAGAACGGTACATTATGGGCGCAAACTTTATTGCTCAAAAATAAACAGGGAGCTTTCTTTTTTTCGAAGTATACTGCTGGATTAAAAAAATTGTCAATAGTCCACTCACTCATTCCCCACGTAAAATAAAGTGGGAACTTCGGTTTATTTGCTTGAGAAAAACGACTTGATACTTGCTTGTCTTAGCTCCCGCAGCCGCTTTTTCTGAATGGCATTATCCATACTCGACAGGCTGCGCAGAAACAGTTCGAAACCTCCTTCTCCTTGGAAGTGGAGGGAGAACGCTAGGTGGCGCATGGAGGAACACCAGGTCCACATGAGCTCCGCAAAAAGTGGTTATTGCGGCCAAAAAGTCTGTGTGTGGTTTGACTAGAACATACGGAGGTTGCACCGGAACATCAAAGGGACACGCGCATACCAAAGTCAAGGCAAGTGCACCAATATTTTGGACTTTATAGCCACTCTTCGTTTCGAGCACGCTGGCCATCACGCTAAGCCTAACCAGTGGGGCGCGGGGCCGCGCCACCCACGGCGTGCGATCGTTCGAATGCCAGCCGAACTCACCGCGGGCGACAGAATGGACGTCGTAAAGGTGGAAGGCATGGAAATAACACCGGAAGAATTTAATGCCACTGAGTTGCTCACGAAAATTGACCGAAGGCGCCAGGCGCTGGTGACGCGAACAGTAGACAAAGATGGCGGCGACGGCGACGCTGTAGCTGGGGAGACCGGCCGACGCAGCCAAGGCGGAAACGGTGACGCCACCCAGGAACGCGCTGCTCGAAAGAAGGAAGGTAGGCGACTTGAGCGACAGTCGATCGCTTCGCCACAGCCAGGACTGCCCCGGGACGATTTCAAGATCATTATGAGACCCCGCGATGGATTCAACTTGAGCAAAGTGCCTATGTCGAGGCTCTTTGAGTCCATAATAACAGCCGCACAGATCGACAGCGTGGCGAGCATAGGGTTCGACCAACTAATCGTGAATGCAAAACAGAACACCATCGTCTTCAGCACGGCAAACATAGAATGAGCAGGACAGCTCCTTAAGGTCAAGCAACTGCACGCCAATGGGAAGAACCACGAGATCTCGGCTTATGCAGCGCAGCATGAAACGTGTGGACGAGGCGTAGTACACGGCATCGATCCGACCCACACCCAAGAGGATCTCGACAAATAGTTCAAGGACCCAAGAAACCTGGAGATCATAAACGTGCGACGAATGGGCAAGACGGCGTCCGTCATCGTGACTTTCCAGGGAGAGAAGGTCCCGATGTGGGTCTTTTTCCTCAACACTCCGTACAAGTGCGTGCTGTACAAAAAGAGGTACGACGTGTGCTACACATGTGGTGAACTTGGTCACCCATCAGACGTGTGTGCAAACCAGGACAAAAGGTGTCGGAACTGCGGGACAAACAACCCACCCGAAAATCATCTGTGTGACTTGAAGTGACGACTGTGTGGTAAGGGGCACCCAACAGGAGACAAAAAGTGCAAGGAAATCTTCCGGACACCGTACATTGTCAAAAAACGACGCTGGGAAGCCAAGCAACGCGAAGAAGGAAAGAGAGAGAATCAACGCCAGAGTCGCTGGGAAGAGAGAGAGAGAGAAGATGACTTTATTAAATGTTCCTGCGGAGGGAGGGGGCTACGGCCACGCAGGGCCGGCCTCTCCTAGACGAGGGTCAGGTCGTCCCCGAAGCAATGCCTCGCGGGCGTCGGCGCGTTCGGCGCGCGTTGGGTGTGCGGGTTTTGACCCGTCGACCCTCCGACGACGCTTCCCTACGCTTCTGCCCTGCAAGAGCAGCCTCGAGCCGCTGGATAGTCCGTATTTGTATCTCGTGCTCACTCGAGTTCATGGCGAAAGTGGTGTCCTCGGGCATACGCCTTGCGTCGTGTGCCTCTATTAAATGTCTTTCACAGCCCCACATCAGGTGGGCTAGCGTTGCATTTGTTCTCTTGCACATACTGCACAACACGTTTTCGTAGATGTCGGGGCACACGTGGAGCGCGAGCACCGGGGTGAGCACTGAGTTCGTCTGTAGTTGCCTGTAAAGCACTGCTTCGGCGCGGTTGAGCTTCGGATGAGGGGGTGGTTTGGTCCGCCTCCCAAGCCGGTACCATTGTAGTATCTCCCCGTATGATGCAAGGGGCTCTTGTTCGCTGTCGTGGGACCCGTCCGCCGGTGAGGAGCGGGGGGGCGTCTCGCGGTTCGAAAGTTCGCGCGCGGCGGCGTCCGCTTCCTCGTTGCGGTTGGGGTGGGCGCTGACTCCGACGCTTGTGTGCGCCGGGAACCAGCGGAGATGGGTGACGTGTGCGGTTGGTGCTCCTCTGGCTGGGCACTGTACTGAGTTCACAACGCTCGCACTCAATAGGTTCACTGCACTTGCACTCACTGTGTTTTTGGCGTAGTTTGCGATAGCCGAGCGCGAATCACTGAGCACTGTAGTACAGTGCGGGTGTGACAGCGCGAGCGCGATGGCAACCTCCTCTGCCTGCGTGGCAGAAGGAGCATGAACACTGCACGCACTGTACACTTCCCCTGTTGTAGACTTCACCGCCACGGCCACATAGGTGTTCGGACGGTTTGGGTACCTTGCTGCGTCCACGTAGAGGGCTCCCGTGTCATTCGCGTGCGCCTCGGTGAGGGCCTTGGCCCTGGCCTCTAGGCGACCTGGATTATGGTCGGGATGCACGTTGCGGGGCAGCGGTAGTATCATGATGCGTTGGAGTATCTCTCTTGGGAGGCTCTGTGTGTTGGGCGGATCCTTCCCCTTGCTGTCGCGGCCGTAACCGATTCGCTCGAGGATGCTTCTGCCGGCCCTCGTGGTTGAAAGGCGTTCGAGTTGTGTTGTTCTTTGGGCCTCACTGATCTCTTCCAGAGTGTTGTGGAGTCCCAATTCCAGAAGTCGCTCCGTGCTGGTGCTGTTGAGTAGCCCCAGCGCGGCTTTGTAAGTCCTGCGGATGGCCGCATTGATCTTGTCCCTTTCGTGTTGCTTCCATGGGTGGAAGGCCCCCACGTAGGCCACGTGGCTCATCGCAAAGGATTGTACTAGTCTTAGGAGGCTGTGTTCCTTCATGCCCTGACGTCTTGTGGATATGCGTTTGATGAGGCGGGTGGTGATGCCCAGCTTCGTGATGACTCGGTCGACCGTGGCGCTGTTACCCCGGCTAGCTTCGAGGAGCATGCCGAGGACGCGGAGGGTTTGCACTCTTGGGATGACGCTGCCGTCGCTCGTGTGCAATGTAATTGTGGCGGAGTCTTCTTCTACCTTCCTGCGGTACCGCCCCGGTGGTGGGAGGATGAGCAGCTCGGACTTGTGCGGGGAGCATCGCAGCCCGGTTCCCGCCAAGTGCTGTTCGATGGCGTCTACCGCCTCTTGTAGTGTAGACTCGACGTGGCCGTCGCTCCCTCCGGGGACCCACAAGGTAATGTCATCTGCGTAGATGGTGTAGCGAACCTGCGGGATCCCCGAAAGTCGCTCGGCCACGCCAACCATCACGAGGTTGAATAGCACTGGCGATATCACCGAGCCCTGGGGTGTGCCCACACTGCCCAGCTCGCGTTCCGGTAGCTGTAGGTCTCCCGCCTGCAGTTCCACGGTGCGGTGCGACAGGAAGTCGCGAATGTCGTTGTATGTCCTCTCCCCCAGGCCCAGGCGCGAGACTTGTGCCAGGATGGCGGAATGGCGTACTTTGTCGAAGGCGCTCTGGAGATCCAGGCCCAGCACTGCCCTGTTATCTTGGGTGGGAACTGATGCATCGAGGATGTCGTGCTGTATCAGGATCATCGCGTCCTGGGTGCTGAGCCTTTCACGAAACCCCAACATGGTGTCGGGGTAGAGGCCTTCGTCTTCGAGGTAGCGTTGCCATCGGCTGTTGAGGACGTGCTCGAGAACCTTGCCCACGCATGATGTGAGGGAGATGGGGCGAAGGTTCCCGATGTCAGGTGGTTTGCCGGGCTTGGGGATGAGGATTGTCCGTGCCGCCTTCCACTGTTTGGGGAGGGCTCCCGCGCGCCAACACTTGTTGTAATATCTTGTGATGGCTTCGATGGCTCCGTCACTGAGGTTGCGGAGTGCCTTGTTGGTGACCCTGTCCGGGCCCGCTGCCGACTTGCAGTTTAGGTGTTGTAGTGTCGCTCCTACTTCCCACTCCTCTATGTCGCGGTCTAGTGTGGGGTTGGGGGTCCCGCTGTAGTCTTCGTGTTCTTCAGTGGGTGTGCTTGGTAGGTACCGCTCGTTGATGCGTTTGCATGTTTCGTCTTTGCCGAGTTTCTTGATGGTGGTGTGCATGATTTGCGCTAGGCGGTGACGTTGGTATCCCTTGCTCTTTGTTTCGTCGAGGAGGTGACGAAGGAGCTGCCAGGTCCTGCCCTGATGTAGTTGTCCGTCGGCTTCGTTGCAGATGGCGTGCGACTGTTGCGTGCACATTTCGCGGCTGTATTTTTCGATGGCGCGACCGAGCTCGGCCACCCGTTTACGCAACTTGCGGTTCTGTCGTTGGCGCCGCCATCTTCGTTGTAGTGACTGCCTGGCCTCGATCATGTGAGCTAGGCGGCTATCGACTTGCCGGACGTCGTCGTCCGTTTCCACTTCCGTGGTTGCGGATGCGGTGGCTTGTACGACGGCCGCCGACCACTGTTCGATGTTCGTGATCTCACTTTGCGATTCTGGGCAGCCATTTCTGAAGCGGGTCCAGTCGGTAGTCTTGTGTTTGCGGCGACAGTTGTGTTGGCCGGCCGCGGATGTCGGGAGTGTCAGCTCGATGATGAAATGGTCACTTCTAAGTTATGGCCGGTGTTCCTCCATTCCACGCCTCCCCTTGTTGTGGCTCTCGTGCGGACGAATGCCAGGTCGGGGTTGGTGTCGCGTGTCGCCGATGTACCGATGCGTGTGGGCGCCGCTGTGTCGGTGTGGAGGGTGAATCCGGCATCTGCCGCCGCGTCGAGTAGGTCTTTGCCCTTGGCGGTGGTCCGATGATATCCGAGCTCCTTGTGTGATGCGTTGAAATCCCCACAGATGGCGATGGTATCGGTCGATGCCGTGCGTAATGCCTTGTGGAGGAGTATCTTGAATTTCTGGTGCCTGTGTGTTCGATTGCTATATATGTTTATGAGAAGGAGGGACTCCTTCTTCTTCTTGCCGATCACCACCTCGGTCGCGCAGTGCTCGATGGTGCTGCGGCCGATGAAGTGTTCGTGCTTGACGAAGGTGAGTCCCTTGCGAATGAAGGTGCACACCCCCTGTGCCGCCCCTTTGCCACAGTCTCTGGCACTGGGGGGGCTTGCGTGCGTACGGTATCCGGGGAGAGTCGGCGCGTTTTCTGCGTGCGTTTCCTGAATCATGATGACGTCGGGGGGGCGTCTCGATGCTCTGCAGGTGTTGCTGTAATACCGCCTTGCGGCACTGGAACCCGTTGGTGTTCCAGTGCCAGACCTTTAAGCACGATCTTGTTGTTGGTTGAGCTGCCATGACGTGGTTGGTGGTTGGGCGAGGTGGCTGCGGTCTTTAGGCGCGTCTTCGTCGCGCCCCAGTTTCCTGTATAGGAATTCCTGCAGAGCGTCGAACCGTCGCTCCATTGCTGTGAATCGGGCGTTTACTCTGTGTTCAAATGCGTCCATTCTCTTTTCTAGACGGTCGATCCTCTCGGTGCACCGTCTAAGGCGGACCGCTACGCTAATTCCCCCCTGTGTACGGGGTTCTTGATCTTCGTCCCTCGCGAGCGATGGGTCTTCTTCGTGTTCTTCCTCCATGGCCGTTTCGGCGGGCGAAGTCGTCGTGGTGTCTTCGTTCTGGCTGGGCAGTTTCGCCGCTTTCTTGGGCGGTGGCATCGGCTGTGATGTGCGTGCGGTGGTCGGTGTCGGTGATGACGTTTGCGCGCCTTGCTGGTGGCGCGGTGTGAGTGAGGGCGGGAGGGGTACGTGGCCCTGTTCCCACTGTTGCTGCTTGACCGACTGCGGTGGCGAGTTCTTGCTTCTCGTTGCTTGTGGGTTTTCCAGAAGCCGCAGGGCTTCGTCGAGGCGCCGGTTGAGCCGCGCATTTTCTTCTTTGAGCGTTGTTATCTCGTCTCGGAGGCTCTGCATCTTGTCGTCGTGCTGCGTCGACTGCGCGGGGCGTGCTTGTGGGGTTTTCGATCTTTGTCGCTTCGCGGGTGTGTTGGTAACCTCCGCCCACGTCACGCGCTCACGTGATTGTGACACGTTGCCGCGCCGCCGGCTGCTGCTCTTCTCCCGGCCGCCCCGGCTTGCGGAGCGGCTGGCCGGGCGTTGCCCTCGCTTGCCGCTGCGGCTGCGGCCGCGTGGCTGCTGCTGAAGTGGCGGGAATTCGCAGTCGTCTTTTCTAGAAGGTCGTGCTTCTGGTGTCACCGCGGCTTGCCTGCCGATCCGTTGCCTCCGCTTCACCATATACGGTGTTTTGAATTTGTTAATGCACCCGGCGGTGCCGGTGGGGTGAGGTCCCCCGCATAGTTTGCAGTGGGGCTTGCATTCCGACTCGTGGTTCTCGTCCGGGTTCGACTTTCCGCACGCGAAGCAAACTCGTACATTTGGCTGCGGGCAGACGTCCTGTCGGTGTCCGATTTTGCCGCACGTCTTGCATACTTCGTGGTGTTGTCTGTATAGGCCGCACCTCACGAGCACTGCTCCGTATTTGACCGTTGCTGGCACTTTGTTGCCTTGGAAGAGCACGATCACTGTGGTTGAGTTACCGATGCGGTGCGCGTCGATCGCCATGGGATTGTAGTCGTTGACTATGTTTTGTCGAATTTCCTCTGGGGTGTCTTGGACTGAAATGTTCCTGATGACGCCCTTGGTCGTATTGTCCGGTGCCGCGTGATATGCATACACCTCGTGGGTTTGGTCTCCGAGTGTTAGAGCTTTGAGTTTGGCGTACCGGACCGCGCGCGTTTCACTTGGGGTGCTCAGTACAATGATGTTTTGCGCGACGTTGGGACATATGGTGTCCTGCATCGTTTCTTCTTTTGGCGTTTCCGTCGCCGTCATTATGGCGGCCATCAGTTCAGTCGCGTTGACTCGGCGCGTGTGTAGGCCGCCTCGTGGTCTGATGATAATCTTGAACTCGCTGCGGGGTAGCTTGCCCGGCATGCGTGCAGCTCTCGTTAAGGATGCATTGACTTTCCTGGCGTATTGCGCCCTCGTAGGCGGAGACTTACTTGCTTTGGTGGCAGGCTTAGCGGGGGTTGCTGAGGTCTGCGAGGTCTCTCCTCGGTGAGGTGGCGTTCGTCGGCGCTGGATGGTCCAACCCGCGTGGTCGTCCGGCGAGAGATCTTCCCCCGGTACGGTGACTGTCGTTCGGCCGCCTTGTCGGTCGACGTGCGCTTGCGGTTGAATTTCGTGCACAGGGCTCGTATCCATTGTGGTGTCCATCTCGTTCGTCGCCGGGGTGGTGTCGGTGGTCGAAGGCATTAGGCCTAGCAGCCGCCGCGGCGGCGTGGCCGGGAGCCGTCCTCGAGCTAGGCCTAGGTTAGGCTTAGCAGGGCCGCACCGCCTCGGAACATAAAATGTTCGTAGAATCCGTAAAAATGCTCGGACTCACCAAAAAGTGGTATCGGTGGGTTCCGGAGATGAAGCCTAAAACATTCGTATAATTCGGGACTCGCTGGGGCTGATTGGTCCGCCGCATATTCACATATTCCACGGAGCCGATGTGAGGCACGTCTGATCTCGTCGGCCGCTAGCAGCGCCCAGCACCAGCAAGAACACCACCAGCGCAGCAGCTCCAACTCCAGGTCGAGCTCCTTCCCGAGGCCACCTTCGCTTGGCGGAACCCGGGCCGAAACCCGGTCCCGATCGAGATCCAAGTCCAGGGCCAAGGAAGAGAGGGGCAGGGGCCGTAGCCTACTGCAAGACGAGAAGACGCCAGGAAACAAGGTGAGCTGGGTAGACAGAGCCTCCCAAAATCGCGACACAAACAAGAAAGAGATGGACGACTTGAAAGAGCTTGTGAAAAGGCTAACCAGAAAAGTTGAGGATCTGACGACAGATAAAGAACAGCTAATGACAGAAATTACAGCTTAAGAGCGGCCTCCACCAAACGCCTGCGCCGCCAGTGCCGCGGACATCAGAACGGAAGACACATAGCCCGGACGGGAGCACGGTTGCCTGAGTACCCACACCTCCTAAAAGGAGGGCTGCAGAGACCCCGGAGCAAACATCGGTGGAGGTAACAAACACGCAGGAAGTCCTGTTTTCCCGCATTGACAAGCTTGAGTGTAATAACGCGAAACTGGAAGAGAACATTCAAGAATCCCTGCGGCAGTTCACGGCGCAACTGAATGCCAACCTTGAAAGCATGGCGAAGGCCGTGAACGACAACATTCAGGAGTTGAGTGCGAGATTTATGCAGGTGGAAGCTAGAATTCAGCTCATAGAGAAACGCATTAATAACTATGGCGTTTCCATCTAACTTCTCCAGAACCACTCCGTGGCAATGAAATTGCCGGGGATTCAGCCGTAAAAGGCCAGTGCTTCAGCAGGTCCTCGTTAATAAGGATTGTCCCGAGATAATCACATTGCAAGAAGCTGGCCCTCTACCAGCAAGAAGCTGGCCCTCTATCAGTCTACCGAACGTATAGGGAAGAAGGCACAGACACGCATACAGTAACTGCAATCAAACGAAATGTAACTGCCGTGCTGCATGAGACTGGCACTGACAGCATTGATCATGTTCTCGTCGAGATCGTGCAGCGTAAGAAAAAAGACCACAGCCTTTTTGTACTCAATGTGTACAGTTCTCCGAAGCAGGGCAAAGTCACGTTCGGAGTATTATTGATGAAGACCCTGAATATAGCGCAAAGAAATTTCCTCGTTATTGTGGGAGACTTCAATGCACACCACCCAGCGTGGGGATACAGGACGGAAACAATTAAGGGACGTTCGCTATGGCAAGACATACAGCAGCAGAAACTCACCCTCCTTACTGACTCCTACTCACCAACCAGGCGGGGGAACAGCGTATCAGTCGACACGACACCGGACTTTCCCTGGCAAGCGAGGGTGTCGAAGCCCCCTGGTGCAATACACAAGAGGACTTGGGAAGCGACCATAACATTATAGAAATGGTCATAGAAGGTGAACCCATTAGGCACAAGAAGCAAAAACACAGGCTAACAAACTGGGACGCTTTCTGACAGAACAGAAGTGAGCCGAGTAAGATCTCAGATATAAGTGTCTGGGCCAAGGAACTCTTACAAGACGTAGGAGACGCAACTGAAGAGATCCTGGACGAAAAGGAAATTAAAGGTTTTGATAATCGGCTACTAATTCTCTGGAGAAGAAAAAAAAAACATTTGGAAGACGCAATCAAGCGCTTCAAATTGGATAGATCTCTAAGAAAAAAGCTCGCCTTACAAATTGAGACATAGAGCAACATGCGCTTAATCTCACGAAGCCGAACTGGGAGACCATTTGCAACCAGTTGGAGGGAAAGCTAGGGGTAGCCAAGACCTGGCACCTGCTACGACACCTCATAAACCCGGAAGGTAGCAAAGCAGCCAACAGACAGCAAATAGAACGTCTGGTGCACCAATATGAAAGCACAGAAGAAAAACTGCTAGATGAACTCAAAGAACGCTACATCGGAGAAGCGGAAACAGTTTTTCCCGCCATATCAGGGCCTTGAACACTCACTCCTGGACACCCCAATAACTATAGCCGAAATAAGAGCTGCAATCAATAAGCTAAAAACAGGATCGGCGGCTGGACCAGATAGAGTTACCAACTGAGATGCTGAGGAACCTAGATGATGGGTCGGTGAGAAATTTCGCAACATATATGAAGAAATGCTGGAACACAGGCAGCGTTCCTCAAGAATGGAAACTGGCTCGGATAATCCTAATCCCAAAACGGGATAAGAAATTAAGCCTTGAGAATCTGAGACCTATGTCTCTCACATCATGCGTAGGAAAGCTGATGGAGCATGTGGTGCAAACAAGACTGACAAACTACATAAATGATCACGATCTCTATCCGAACACCATGATAGGCTTCCGTCCACACTTGTCAACGTGTGACATTATGCTCCAACTAAAACATGATATTTTGGAAAACCGGACAAAGGATACCAGAGTGATCGTTCCCCTTGACGTTGCGAAAGCCTTTGACAACGTTAAACACGCTGCTATACTGAACAACCTCCAATGCCTTAACGTGGGGGAGAAGATGTACAACTACATCCGAAATTTTCTCACTGACAGGAAAGCAAATATCTCGATTGGACAAAGCTCACTTGATGGTATAAGCCTTGGCAATAGAGGTACTCTTCAAGGGTCAGTTAAGTCAGCCATTCTTTTTAACATCGCCATGATTGGACTCCCTCAACGTCTCGAGAAAATAGAAAATCTTAATCACAGCATATATGCGGACGACGTGACCCTCTGGATAGCAAGGGCAAAGACGGCCAAATAGAGGAAGCTTTGCAAACGGCAGTGGACGAAATTGAAGACTACCTCTCGGGAAAGGGCCTGAAATGCTCAGCGGAAACGTCTGAACTTTTCGTCCTTTTCACGCCAGGGTCAAGGATTAGTGACCGGAATCCGACTATCCAGATTAAAGAAGGCGGAAAGGAAATATAAAGAGTGCAAACCATCCGCATACTGGGCCTATGGCTTCAAGCCAGCGGCAGAAATAATGAGACAATAACTTGTCTAGACTGCAATGCACAACAAACTAGTAGGCTCATTCGCAGAATTGCAAACAAGAACTCAGGCATGAAAAAAGCCAACCTCGTCCGACTTGTTCAAGCGTTCGTGATCAGCAGAATCACGTACGCAGTACCATATCTAAAACTAACCAAGGACGAGAAGGACAAGCTAGACGCGCTGATCAGAAAAAGCACCAAAACTGCCCTAGGACGTCCCATGTGTGCCTCCACGGACAAGCTCATGAAGCTAGGCGTCTCCAGCACCATAGACGAGCTGATCGAGGCGGCAAGAATTGCACAGCACCAAAGACTGTTGTCAACCAAGGCAGGCAGGCATATCTTGAGCATACTTGGTATCTCTCATGTAACCACAGCCGACCCGCAAGAGGATATTCCCCCGGACATTAGACACAATATCCGAATCCCTCCCCTTCCAAAGAACATGAACCCAGCATTCCATGAGGATAGGAGACAGAGCAGGGCTCAAGCGCTACAGAGGAAGTACGGCGGACGGTGCGATGTATTATACACTGATGCTGCGGAATACCATCGCAGAAGATACAAGATTGCGGTTGCGTCCGATGAGAGCATGTTCATACGCGCATGCTGCATGATCAGAAATAGGTCTGTCACAATGGCGGAAGAAGTGGCGATAGCGCTGGCAGCTACGTTCAAAAATACCAAAGTAATTATCTTCGACTCCAAAAACGCCATAAACAATTATAAGGGGACGAATATCAGCTGAGGCGGTCAGAATCTTTGCAAAAAACCCAATGGGCCATCAGGTTTTACTAATCTGGACCCCGGCCCATCAGACTCTCAGAGGCAGTGAAGGAACAAACGAGCTCGCCCGTGGACTCACTATCCAAGCAGGCTCAGGCGCCCCTTCCACAGGACACATTGTCTGAAAAAGACAGGATGTTCACCTACCGAGAAATAACTCAATATTACAGGTTAACAAGAAAAGAATACCCGGACGCAGACCGCAAACTCAGCAAGAAGGAAGAGGCAATCTGGCGAAAATTACAGGTTGGAACCTACCCAAATCCACTACTGTTAGTAAACTCTATCCAGGTCAATTTTAACCCAAATGCAAACATTGCGAAAGCCTGGCAAGCATGGTCCACATGATATGGACGTGCCCACAGATATCCGACGGCACACACACCACAGAAACATGGGAGGCTGTGATGCTCAGCTCAGACCTAGAAGCTCAACGATAATTCCTCAATCAAGCTCAGGCAGCCGCCAGGTCCCAAGGGATACTGGCCGACTCCTAGCAAGGGTTTTAAAAAAACCCATTGATTGATGCTAAATAAAAGCTTTTCATCAGAACCTCGTTGGAAGAAACTTTTCAGGGTTTCAAATGCCGATTCCGCCTGCGAAGGTGTCACCACAGGATCAGAGTCAGTGGTCTCGTTTTCGAGCTCTTCCTGTTCGTCTTCGCTTTCAGCGGGAGGGGGGGGGGAGGGGGGGGGCAGACATTAGCTGTAATGCCCTGTACAACCCAAGCGCATTGTGCGGCCGTTTCTGCGCTGCCATCATATGCTGGCTTCGCGGCGAACTGTCGCATACGATACCGCACAAAGTCAGAAACCGCCGCACAAAGCCAGAGCCACCGGACAAAGTCAGAGAAAATCAGAAACCGCCTGAGACGAAAATAAACAGTGATGCGTACCGCGATTGCGCTGCGCTCGCCCAAATAGTGCGGTTTCGAGTCTGTTTTCGGTTCCGTTTACACGTTGGTCGGAAAATTTGAGTTCCGTTTAACGAAAGTTTTTTTTTTTTTTTTTACATTGCCTTCATACAAAACGAACCAATTGTGAAGCGTTTGTTCCGTTTAAACGATTTCCGTTTATCGAGATTCCACTATGGGGAGTCACGGGCGTACCCAGGGGAAGTTTTGCGGTGTCAGAACACCCCGTGAAATTTTAGGGCCGGACCCTCCCACTTTTCAGCCTTTTTTTCCACCCATGCTTGCACACTTCATCTATAGCTTTAAATGTAAAAACGAGAATAAGACAAGAAAACGAAAACCAGAGGGCGCCGTCTAGCTCCTTTTCTTGACCGGTGGCGTCTAACCACCGTAAAAAAATTTCTGGCTACGCCGCCGTGGTGAGTCATACTCCAGCTCCCCAAACAATCTCCATCGCCCGGTGTAGCCGAAAAAGAAATGTGCAATAAACGTTCCAAACAAGATAAGAAACAATTGTGCCTGGAGGTGAGATGGAGGGAGAAATTCTAGGAGGCACGTACCAAACATATGCTAAAGCCTGTCGCTTGTGAATTATCCAGTCGAAATTTCGGTCACACTTTATTTTTTCTTCTGATCGTCATTTTTAACATCAATGACTCTGCCCTCGAACCTGGAATCTCCGAGAAAAATGTCCCAACGGCCCCACCCTGTGACGTAAAAAACACGTGCGTGGACACAGGCAGTGCCGATGCTTTTCCTTTCTCGCACACTCGTTACCCTCATCGGCAGAGATCGCCGAGCGACGCGTAACTAATGGCGGCGCCCGCGCAGTGACGCAACCGCACTGACCCCGGTGCCCCTTGGGCGGCGCGCGCCACGTTTCTCGGAGCCACTCGACCCCGCGCGTGCCCGCGTTATCGACGTGGTCGCGTGCCGGCAGGCGTGCGGCTCTCGCGAAGCGAGATGAGTCGGGGTGCGAAGGGCGGGCCAGAATCGAGGCGCGTGCGAGTCACGAGTTAGCGGACTTCTTCGATTAGGCCATTGGGAGATGCAATTAGGGCAACGCTATATCGTGGACCACACTGCGGTAGAACAGGCTCGCACGCACCGTCGAGTAAGCGAGAGAGAGCTGCCGTGATTGACCCCAACAAACGATGGGGCCGACGGAGGAAGGGTACGGAAATTCATGAGTACATCTTGCTTTCGAGCTTACGGAACGTACAAATGGGGCAGTCGGAGCAAGGAAATGCAAACAGTACGACTGTCTTCGCCAGAAAAAGCGAGACTGTAATCCGATTTTACAGCGCCACGGAGGCGCAGTTTACACAGGGACGTTTTCCGTAAAGGTAATATGATGCCCCCTTTTTCTTCTTGACGCCACAGTAACATTAGAAAGTATTATTCATTGATATTACTAATTATTCCGTGTTGCCGAACCTCTATACTCTCATTCACCTCGGGAGGCAACAAACTCCGTGCCGAACGCCCCTGTAGGAATTTAATGCAAGTGCCGAAGTCGTGTATAAAAGCCCGATGCTTTTCAATTCTAGCAATAATTAATCTTGTTAAACGTGTTTTGACATGCGGGTTAAAAGCGTATTGAAAACGCACGGTTAAAAACGTACGCGCACACGCACACAAACATGTGCACGCTCACGCAAACGCGCACACGCACACTCACACAACCACGCCCTCACGCACACATTTGAGGGACGACATCGAAGACTCATTTCTCCAGCTATCAGGGAATTTTTTAAAGCCAAGTAATTTGTTTTTGCTTGCCTCCGTGTTCCTAAACTAAACAGGTGCCCTAAACTACGTGACTGAAAAGCCAATTTCGGAATTTTTTGTTAACAATCATCTGTTAGCTGCACCCTGGCCTCCGAGATTCCCCCGCGCGCGTTTTGCTCCGGCCGTCGCAATCGCCGCGCGCCCCAGCCAAATTTTGTAAGCGGGCTGGTTCCCCCGCGCTCCGCCAGGCGGCAGTGCGCACCTATGCATCGAATGCATCGTTCAGCCCGTTGTGGGCCGCTGTTTATGCGGCATTTCCCGGCATGTCAACGCTGCAGTTTTTCTGGTCTTGGCACGAGTGTACTTGCGAGTTTATTGGTCGCATTTTTTCTCAGATCCTGCCGAAAATTCTGACACACAACCCCTGTAATGGATATGTCCGTCGTTGGAACAGGCGAGAACTCGACACCTTCGAGGCACAGGCCTCCGCCAATGCAGGTCGAGCCCCCCGATCTTCATTGATTCATAAAGGGACCCCACCACTGTTCCCTCGCGCTCTTCCGCGGAGCGAAAGCCAATATATAACTGTAATATACGTTTTATGCCATGAGGTATGCAATTGGATTTAGAAAAAGAACAGCCTGTCGTTGTTGGCTAATTCTAGAGCGAACGTTTACACAACCGTCGAGTACCGCACGTACGGCACCAAATGTGCAGCCCTGCATTTCCAGAGAAATGTATGATAATGGTTGGGTTTTTATGGCGCAAGGCCGACTAAGGGCAAAGAGCGCCAGAGGAAAGTTTATTTAATGAAGTGAAGTGGTTACCACAAAAAGGTAGGTAAAAAAAAAACGTGTCAACCAAACATAGTAAAATCAGTTACAGATAATGATGATGGCTGGTATATAGGGCCAGATTTGATTATGCGTGACAGGAAATGAGGTTTAAAAACTTAACGTCTGACGAATACTCAAACACACGTTTCACAGAAACAATGGCTTCGTCGCCTAGAAACAGCGATGGATGTAGTGGGATATGTTGTCTGTAGAGTTCTCTGAAGTGTTTGTGTCGTGTTGTGTGAAGTGCCTTACATTGTATGAGGATGTGGATCATGGATAGGGCCTCTCCGCACCTGCTGCACAGAGGTCTTGGAGATGCAGTGAGAAGGTGCGAGTGCGTCGCATGTGTGTGCCCTATCCGTAATCTGGCCAAGGCGACTTCAGAGTATCTATTGCGTGTGTCGGTGGTGTATGGTCCCAAGTAAGGTTTTATTACGTGTAACTTGTCTGTTTGTTCACTCCAGTGTGTTTGACATGTTTTGCGAAGTTGTTGCCTGATGTGTGGTTTCACGTCGGTGTAGGGTAATGTGGTTATGTCTACTGTATTCAAGAGTGTAGCAGCAGCAGCCATTCGGTCCGCTGCTTCGTTCCCGGCTATACCACAGCGGCCAGGGACCCAGCAAAGAACCAGTTCAAATTTGCGTACATACACAGACATAATACCCTTGACGATCAGATTGACAACGTGGTTTTTCGAAGGCATTGTTGATGACAATGCCCGCACAACACTGAGGGAATCTGTATAGATAATGGATTGTGGGATGTGGCTTTAAAGTATATGATTGAGATCAAGAAGTACACCGTAAGCCTCTGCCGTAAAGATACTAGTATGACTATTCAGAGTTCTGGTGACACTAAGGCCGGGCCCATGCGCCGCGCAGGACACAGAGCTGGCAGTTCTAGAAGCATCCGTATAAAATTCAGAACACTCATACTTCTCCTGCAAATACAAGAAATGCTGCAGAATTGCACATGTGGGAGCTCGGTTTTTATCAATATGTGTGAATGATGTGTCGCATGACACTGGGCGGAGATGCCATGGTGCTATGAAGTCTGTTACAGAACTTTGGATGGTATCTAAAAAGGAGACAGCAAGCTCTGACGCTTCCTCTCTAACTCTGTAAGAGAAGGGCGCAGAGAACGATGGTCGATTTAAAAGGAGTTCAGTCATGGACGTATCATGAAAAACTGATTTAAAAGGATGGTGAGGCATGGATGAAATTTTAAAAGCAAAAAGGAGATCTGTGTATGCTCGCTGACGTTGTAGGTTCCATTTGTTGCACTCCACATATAGGCTTTCGAACGGGCTAGTGCGGAAGGCGCCACACGCCAGGCGGGGCCCGAGATGGAGCACTGGGTCCAGCATTTTGAGGGATGTTTTACTTGCTGACCCATGTATACTGGGCAAAGTTAAAATGTGTAAATAATCGTTATAATAGTGTGAACGGAAACGATTGGTCGTAGGTAATCTTAAGAGATCCAAAAGCAGAAAATAAATTATAAAAGAGCTAGCTTACAAAGTAAAAAATGCGCACTCATACACCTCCTCCAAAAAAAGCAGACAAAAAAAGCACTGAAAAGAACTACGAAACACGTACAAAAATATCGTGGAAACGACAGACCGTGTAAACCCCTGCCTTTGCATAGAAGCGCATAATTGGCACGATAAGATGTTTAATATCTTCAAAATAACGTAAATGGAGCGAATTAATTAATGGAACTTGAAAACAGAAAAGTCAACAAAAATAAAAAATAAATTTTAAAAAGGATCTTACAAAATAAAAAAAATACGGATTAGCACATTTAATTGTTGAATTTATATGGAACCACCAATATAGCTGAGCCCTCTGCGCGCACAGGTGTACAAGCAAAACGCAATCTCAATTGCAAACACAGGTAAATAATAAGTCGCACATCCCGCGATAATTATGCAGCTTTATATGCTACGATGTATCGCGTTGTTTTTACAGACCATGATTAGCTTTTCTTAACTGCCGCGCAAATGCGCTATATTATCACACGCTTACTAAAACCTCGCAAATACTCTCTGGCACTGAATTGCAATGGACGGTGGTGTCTGGATGTATCACGGTTGGTTTGTGTCGGACGTGCATGCTTACGATTTTCTAAGCCTGCCGTAAAAAGCCGCGGTGACAAATCTATCGTGACATGCCTACTAATCAGAAACAATCTTAATATTCCATTTATGCGACAGATGCTTATGCAAGTCGCCACTCTTGTAAATAATGTTGGGTGAGGACGTGAACGGTTTGTCTAGGGCACCGCGTGTAAATACACATCGACAAATCTAAAAAAAAATCAAAATAGGGTCGCGAAACCGCAGCAGAGAGTGCCAGAACCGACTGCGCTTCGCTCGTATGATCTGCTTAAACTTTGTTCTTGCGCGCCTCATATTATTAAGTTAACCATAATAAATTTGTTGGTTATCGTCTTGTACCTGTAAATTTAAAGCTCGTTGTTCGACTCAATTTCACTGCGAGCTGCGAAAACGCGCGTTTCCTCGCTTGCGCCAAGCTGCCGCGGAATAGTTGATGCATAGGTGGCGAGCGCCGCGGTGCGGCGGAAGACGCGGCCACGCCCCCTTTTCAACTTACGCTCTCTCCGGCCGATTGGGACGGCCGGAGCAAAACGCGCACGGGGTGATCGCGGAGGCCATGGCTGCACATCCTATGTCAAATAATTCCGGGTAGCCCTGAAACGTACCGGGAATACTACGCATTCATGCTACCCTCTGTAGTCGCTAGAAACGTGTCAGGTTGAGGAACCGGTTCACACCATTGTTAGTGATATTTTGCCCGGGAAAGGACTCAGGTTGAATACGAACACTGGAAAAAAATGTATGTATGTATGTATGTATGTATGTATGTATGTATGTATGTATGTATGTATGTATGTATGTATGTATGTATGTATGTATGTATGCATGTATGTATGTATTGTGGGTCTAACCTGTGCAATGCAGCGCAGTCTGCCAAGGTGAAATGTGGGCCTCACGTGTGCAATGTAGCGTAGCCTGCCAAGGTGCCCACCATGGATTCGAGCGAGCCAAGCCGTAAACGGCCGAGGCGGCCCTCGCCACGCGTGCGCAGTCACTCCGAGAAGACGAAGTAGCTCCTCAGAACTGGATTTAATTCCTGGTATTCCACGGTACAGCAACCAGCCCTGGTATGACACTCCTAGCTCTAAGGCAGAGAGGGGGGTACCCGCCGACCGTACGCTTCAAGCCGCAGAGCCCGACACGCAGTGCGGGTAATCGGCAGCTGTTGATCCAGTGGCTAATCCACCGAAGCGCTGCGGGTGATGGACCGGAACCGACCACCAGACTGACTGAGCAACCAATAACAACTCAAATCGCCCGCGGGAGCAGGGTGCGCGAAGCCAGAGGGTGCATGCAAAATACGTTCGCCGACCTCACGGAAGTGAGAAGACGCCGGCCGCTCAAGCCGAAGCGAGCGAGCACCGTACGAGCACGAAGTACATCAAATATAATCTCTCATCCATAGGAACACCACAAGGTGCGGTGCTATCACCATTGCTTTTCAATCTTGCCATAATAAACATTCCGAGAAACCTCGAACAGATCCCCCACCTGAAATTCAGTCTATACGTGGACGATATTACCCTCTGGGTCACAGGAGGTAGTGACGCTCTCATTGAAGAAACCCTCCAACTTGGAGCCCAGACAGTCGCGGACGACGCCAAACTCGCTGGACTGACCTGTTCACCTACCAAATCAGAACTACTACTCATGTCACCAAAACGGGGCACTAAAACGCCACCCAATATTAGAATCTCCATTGATAATCACCCGATCCCAGAGGTACACACTCTAATGATACTCGGACTGCTCATACAACAAAATAGGGCAAACACACAATTCCTCACGCAGCTTAGCAAGCACGTCACACAGACTATCGGACTGATAAGACGTATAGCGACTCGGCGTCAGGGCTTACGAGAAAATGAGAGGATACGCTTGATCCAAGCCTTCGTCGGGAGCAGGATCACGTACTCTCTGCCGTACTTCCACGTCAGCGCTACCGAACTTGAAAAAATCAACTGCCTCCTTCGAAAAGCTTAACAAAGCGGCACTTCAACTGCCCCTGCACACATCCACTGCCAGATTAGAACATCTAGGGGTGCACAACACGGTAGAAGAGCTAGTAGAAGCACACCTTTCTGCTCAAATAGCCCGTCTAGCGACTACCCCTACAGGATTGCACAT
The DNA here is from genome assembly GCF_048455015.1 of Haemaphysalis longicornis. Classification (NCBI taxonomy): domain Eukaryota; kingdom Metazoa; phylum Arthropoda; class Arachnida; order Ixodida; family Ixodidae; genus Haemaphysalis; species Haemaphysalis longicornis. Next base: position 166,078,656 of record NW_027526203.1, read on the forward strand.
TCTTGACAGAGTTGGCCTTAATATCCCGGCAGGCTTAGAACGGAAAGTCTCCATTCCGCATACCACCCACGCTCAACTCATAGTTCGGCCACTACCCCGCAATATGCATCCAACATATAACGTGGGCCGAAGAACACAGAGGGCACGAGCACTCGAGAGGCGTCTTCCAAACCTCCAAGATATCCACTACGTGGACGCTGCTGAATACCGCTACCATGACGCATATGCGATAGCCGTGATCAACAGGCCCGACACCCCTCCCATTAACTCCCTCACGGTGAACACCCCTCATCCCGGAGAAACGGAGGAGGCGGCAATAGCGCTAGCGCTGTCACACAGGCCGACCCCCGCAATTATAATCTTGGATTCTCAAACGGCCGTTCGATATTTCGCTCGGGGCCTTATTTCGCCACTCGCCCTCAAAATTCGGGCTGAAAATTCCCCAACCTCCCCGGTAGAACTAATTTGGACCCCGGCTCATGCCGGCCTCGGGGGAAAAGAGGCAGCCCACGTGGTCGCTCGAGGACTTACAATCCGAGCGGGCCCCAGCCTTATTCCCTACCATGGAGCCAGATCTGCCAGAGACAGACTGACAACTTACCACGACATTGTCAGTCATTACCGCCTCGCCCGCCGCAAATACCCCCCTGCCCATTCTCAGCTCACCCACGCGCAGGAACGCACATGGCGACTCCTCCAGACTCACACTCTACCTTGCCGAGCGGTACTTCACCACATCCACCCGTCCCTTTACCCCTCCCCCAATTGTCCTGCCTGTGGCACACGCTCCACAGTACCCCACTCCATGTGGGGCTGCCCTAATGACCCTTTCCCTCTCATTTCCTCCGACGAGTAGTGGGAGGGGGCTGGGTAGCTCTGACCTAGGGACACAACTCTCCCTCGTGGACAGGGCTACGCTAGTCGCCGCCAGGCTGGAGCCTGCGGCCACGCCGACCCCTTAAACCTACTGCAAATAATAAAGTTTTCTCTCTCTCTCTCTCTCTCTCTCTCTCTCTCTCTCTCTCTCTCTCTCTCTCTCTCTCTCTCTCCCGGGTCAGACTGAAGCGCGCGCCCACTGCCGCAAGCCCTTGGGTGACGTCATGCCCCTAGTGGCCCACGGACAGGCGGGCATTGGTCAACCCGTACCCTGTTACAGGGAAAAAGCGCGAGAGGCTATCCTCCCCCCTCTTGGAGAGGGGATCGCGGGCTAGCTGCTCGCGTAAGGAGTAGTCCCAATTAAGATCCCCACAGTATGTATGTATGTATGTATGTATGTATGTATGTATGTATGTATGTATGTATGTATGTATGTATGTATGTATGTATGTATGTATGTATGTATGTATGTATGTATGTATGTATGTATGTACGTACGTATGTATGTATGTATGTATATGTATGTATGTGTGTGTGTATGTATGTATGTATGTATGTATGTATGTATGATTCATAATGATTAATCAGCGCAAACTAAACGGGAAGAGAGAGGAGTACACAACACGAGCGCTACTAACAACTGAAGTTTTATTGAAAAGAAAACATAAAGAGTTGAGCCTGCGCACTAACCACAGCCGTGACGTAGACCACGCGGCAAACACGCTCTCCACAACACAGAAAACTGAAGCTCAAGTACTGTTGAGATAAGCAACTTCAGTATCCAGCAGTGACACCGAGGGCGAACAATGCATGTGTCAGAATTCATTTTTTACAAGAAGGCTTCCGAAATTTCCCTCGTGCGCGTGTCATTGTGTGCAATCAAAACAATTGTATGGTTGAACTTGGGGTAACAACCATGCTTAGAGCAATGCGGCGAAAGGTGGGACGTGGGTGTGCCCTTTAACGTGTTGCGATGTTCCAGCAGGCGCTCATTGATTCACGGAAGCACGGACGGATGTACGTCGCCATACCATGCGGCGTTGTCGAGTTTGAGTCACTGTATAAGGGGGGCAAAAACTACAACCAGGTGTTTCAACTTGCTGATATAGAAAAAAGCATTATAAAGTTGCGTAAAAGTTCAAATTCCGTACTTTTGCAATTTTTGAGATCCAATACCTACAAGTGTGGGCCTAATTCTTTTCTCCGAAAATTCACAATGATGATTCTTTTAAAGCGACGTCACAGGCAAAACTTTGGGCAGTGACATTTTACGAACCCCTAGAGCTCTTTTTTGGCTACTTCTCGGGCTTTAAGCCCCAGAGATGAACGCAAAAAGAAAAGAACAAAATATTTTATTTCACCCTTTTTGTCCCCAAACTTGTGGTCATAGTGGTTGTGAGGAATTTCGGCAACCAGTCACTGAGCGAGCTCTGTAGGAGATCGGGATAGGTTGGTACACACTTAACAAAACTGAAGCCGCCAACGGGGAATAAACGAGGGAGCAAAGCGACTATATCCCTCCTTCAACCTTGGCAGTGTAGGAAACTGCGAATTGGGGCCTACTGCTTGCTTGGCTGCTGCTGCTCCAAGCTGCACAAAGCTGTTTGAGTTGCTAGGGGGGGTGTTCATTTTCGGAATGGGTAATCCCGTTTATCTGTACTTTTGTTTTGGGATTATTGTTCTAGCTCAGATATGTGTCGCTCATAAGCTGCTCATTAGTTACCTCAGCGACTGGCAGTCAGCAGAAAAGGACGAGTTTTCTTTTTATTGCAGCGCTTTTATTTACTAGTTTGGAATGGCGCTACGCCATTGCATCAAACTGTTGATTGAGGAAGTCGATTGAGGACATTAGTTCTTTGTATTCTTTACGCAGTTACTTCTCGAGTGCGTTACCCCCCTCACGCATAGCCTGCCTAAAATCTTTCAACAAATTTCCTGTGTCATCTGCAAATTCGCGGAGAGATGTGTAATGTCACATTTTCACTTCCGGCTGCAGGCGCCGAAACCAGCAAGCGTGCAGTACACTAAACTTCCCCGCATTTCCCCGAGGGGAAGAATGTGAAAGTGCGAATGCACGAGTTGAATTTGGGTGGTTCGGTAATGTTCGCGAAAGAGAGATCACACACAGACACACAACTACAAAGAAAGAAAGATGCATTTATTCACAGACACCTATTTGTGTTGTCGTTGTACTTGATTGCTAGAGCGGATCTCAGCTTTGAAATTTCGTGTCAGTACTCCTTTAAGCAGGTGCATTAGCCCTTCTCACGCCCGATTCTTGGCCAATCCCCCACGTGGGTATGTGCCATGTCAGCGGCCAGGCAGCGCGCGCCCATCTCCCCCCGTTGCCAAGGAAGACGGAGATTCCTGGCCAATCCCCCACGTGGGTATGTGCCATGTCAGCGGCCAGGCTGCGCGCGCCCATCTCCACGTGCGCGGACATCGCCGGTGGACGCAGGTTCAGGGTCGCTTAAGAAGTGCATTAGCACTTAATAAAAAAAAATTAGTGCCCTACAAAGGGTGAATAATATAAAAAGAAGCTCCGCGGGACGCGGCTGCAGCCCCCCCTAGGCTACGAGCCACGACCAGGTTGCTGGACGTACCGCAGTGTCTGCATTGAACTGGAATATTTTCAGTTTGAACCGCCTTTGCAGGCTGAGTCGTTCGAAACTGTGCCCCGAAGGGCGCAGGGGGTTCTGCGGAGCTTCTCCCAAGCGTACACCTCTGAGGAAGCCGGGCGCCAGGCCGAAGGACACTTGTACCCATTTTTACCGGTGGGTGTCCGGCGGTGGGTTTCGAACCTGCCACCTCCCGCAGCCGTGGCGGACGCCCTAACCACTGGGCCACAGCTGTGGTGATGACCCACCCGCAAATAATTATTATTTAGACACAAGAAAACGATGCTGAATGCACGTTTCCGGCACTTCAACATAGCTGAAACGCGGATTTTGGGAGGCAAATGGATCTAATTTGTCCGCCCCTTCGATTACTGAGGCGATTACTTGGGAAAAAAGGCAGGTTCTGGCGAAAGCATACCCAGCCACAATCTGCTCTGGTAGATGGCACCAGTGATCTACAAAAGGCAGAAAAGGCACTCCAGAAATAATTAGCTTGAAAGAAAACCCGAATGACGAAGAGCAGGCCTTTGGGTATAGAAAAAAGTGACTCAGAAACTTGGTCATGTGCTGCCACGCTGATTCAAGGAACATTTTACTGTCATCATCCCGGCAGTACTTTCTGACCATGCCACCTGTGCCCTGTAGCACATATCCTGCTAAACCATACTGACCATACCATTGCTCTATTAACACAATGACCGTTGGCGGAATCAACGTGCACTACAAAAGCACCGGTGCACCACAAAAGCCCCCTGACATCAACTCAAGCAGTACAGCTCGCGGTGCCTCAAGTTCGGAGTTCGCTTCAATGGTGTTGCCGACGTGTGCGAAAATAGTGTGCATCTTACAATGAGGTCCAAATTAAAATTAAAAGACGATTTGGCTGCGGCAACCACGGGACATCCTGTGGAAGCAACCACAATCGAGATATTTGAAGCGTCAGCCAATACACCACCGCGAGTATGTGCTACTCTCTGGTATATGTAACACTTTCCTAAGCTGCAGATCATGAACACAGGATTCGGAGAACGCCAATATATTTTTGGAAGTCCGCCCTCCGAGTGCGTGCGCTCTAAGGATTTGATGTATTGATCGAATATCTTGGCCGACTAACATAATTGAGCTTAATAGCCGCCATAAAAAGCGTTGTATAAAACTTTCGTGGGAATGTTGCAGGGTACGCGAGCTTGCTCCGAGTTGCAGAGGACATGTATGCTTCTGTGGCTCGTGATGTCATCGAGCATTGCCCTTGCAGTCTTGTTAATTTTTAAAAAAATTTATTTATCAAAACTGTATACGTCTTCTGCAGACCCATACAGGAAGCGGGCATACAACATCCCAGGTATCTAATTGGATACAAAGGCAAGGAAATACAATATTTTGAGGGACGATAAGCGGAACACTTGCTATAGCGAGTACATCAATAGTACATTGGTGCTCTTCCCATACACGAGAAGAAGAAGAAAAAAAAATACTAGAAACCGCGTGCTACGCATGAAAGGTTGCCGTTTGTCAGCCCCAACGTTAATCTGAACGACCTGCAAAGCGACGTCAAAATCATTGTACTTGATGCGGAAGGTACCAGTTTGCTATGTCGTACCCGAACGAAGAGAACTAGCCAGAAATGACGCGGCAAGATGGAAGCCGGTTTTATTCCCGCAAGCTATTGCCGATGATTATGGTTGCTCATGATGATTGGTCGTGATGATGATGTCGTATAACCTCTCCCCCCTAAATAGCTAAATGATTCTTGGGAGAAGCCGAAGCAGTCGGGAGGGCGTCGGGGACAGGTCAATCTTCGCAAAGTTAGGGAGTGAGGTCCCGTCCGGGCTGCTTCCGTGCAATGAGGCCGTAGTACCTTGAGAGTAGGTCGAAGCATCCTTGTATGGAGTGGAAGTACTCCCTGCGGTTTCGCTCTTGCTACCTCTCTATAGCGACAGTTTTGTTCTTCAGTCCGACTGCCGAACTGGTTCAGGTGGCGCAGCTGAAGTCCCTGCTACTAGTCGACAGTACCAACAGGGAGCCCTGGTGACTGTGCACAACTCCGGGAATCCACCGATGATCTGACCCGAAACTGCGCATCCAGACGGGCTCACAGGCATTAAATTTAATCTTTCCCGCTCTCGGCTGGATTTCTTCCGTGCCCTTGTTCAGCGTGATGCAGTCTTCGTTCTTAGCTCTTAGATACCCCATCACGAACTCAGCACGTAGCATACCATCTTTGACAGGCATTCGGAGATATCGGGACAACAAAACAGCATATTCAGAGACGACGGTTGGCGTGACCGTTTATTCCAACACTCGTGCCAAGGAAGGGGCCAAGCGGTGGTGATGATTATTTACAGGTGATGATGATGCCGAGCACATCAGGGCTAGCACTGATGAGAGTGGGTGATTATGGGGAAGCGCCGGTAACATAACCCAAAGTACTGGGAGCGTAGTCACAGGGTCTCACATAATTTCCCCTCCGCGAGCTGAAGCACCCTCCTGGCCGTGAGCCAGTCGGTGGTACGGCGGTTGAATGGCTTCAGCCGGGATATATGGACGATTTTAGTTCCACGGCGACGGCGGTCCGTAGGCGGAGTTACTGGCGTGATACGATAGTTGAAAGGAGGCGTCTCTTCTAATATTTGGTATCGGCAAGAAAACAGTGGAGGAACTTCTCGCACAGTCCGGGGACGCGAATGGATGTCCAGAGCAATACTTCATCCCCGGGCCGGAACCGGACAGAGCCATGGTTCGTGTCGAAGCGGGTTTTCTGTTCGTGCTGCTGAATTTCCGTTCGACGTCGCGCGAGGTCTCGGCAGCGGGCGAGGCGCGAAACGTCCTGCTCATGAGATGGTGCATCACAGGCGACAGGAGCGTAGAAAAAACTTGATTCGAAAGTAATCGATGGGGAGCAGCCAAAGACGAGAAAGAATGGTGAATAACCGGTTGTCTTTTGCTTTGCGGAGCTGTAAGCAAGGGTTACAAAGGGTAGGATAACGTTCCAGTTGCGATGATCAAGACTAATGTACACGGAGAGCATGTCCGACAGTGTTCGATGAAATCGCTCGGTAAAACCGTTCGTCTGGGGGTGGTAGCTGGACATCGTTTTTTGCGCCGTGTTGGAAGCACGCAGAAGCTCTTCAACAACGGTACAGAGAAAAACCCTGCCGCGGTCGCTCAGAAGGACGCGTGGTGCTCCATGGCGCAAAATTATGTTGTGCAGGATGAACTCTGCCACTTCCGCAGTGGTGCCAGAGCAAATGTCCGCAGTTTCGGCATATCTAGTCGACGGCCGTATCTATCCATGGGTATCCACATTGGGTGGCAGGTAGCGGCCCATACAAGTCGATGCCCACGCTCTCAAAGGGAGCCGAAGGACAAGGAAGAGGGTGCAGATAGGAGTAGTCGAACGTTTACGGTGCTGGCAAGAGGCGTACGAGCGGACGTACTTGGCCACAGCTGTAGAGAGGCCAGGCCAAAAGTAGCGGCTACGCATTCGCTCGTATGGTTTTGCGAAGCCAAGGTGCCCAGCGGTGGCCGCATCGTGATATTCCTCGAGGATACGACGTCGAAGTGGACCAGGTAATACAGGGACCCATTTGTTGCCATTATGATGGTAATTTTGGCGGTAAAGGACACCATGAAGGAGTTGAAACTTGGCGAGTTGACGACGCGCACGGCTGGTCGGAGGTGGCACACAACCGTCGAGGTGGTCCATGATGAGGCAGCAGTATGCGCCTGCTCGCTGTAGCGAGGTCAAATCTCCGTGTCCAGGAATGCTAGGGAAAGTGATGGGTGCCAAAGGGAGAACTTGGTCGAGGCTTTCCTGTAGAGCAGTCGATGGAGGAGACAATGGACAGCCAGACAGAGCGTCTGCGTCCGTATGCTTCTTTCCGGACTTATAGATCACAGAAAAGTCATATTGTTGGAGGCGGAACCCAGCGACCAAGGCGGCCAGAGAAGTTTTTCATGGAGGATAACCAGCATAGCGCATGGTGATCTGTGACCACTGTAAAGTATGGCCATGGAGGTAAGGCCGGAATTTTTGAATAGCCCAAACGATGGCAAGGCATTCCTGTTCAGTGATGAAGTAATTCTTCTCGGCCGGTGTCAATGAACGACTAGCTTAGGAAACGACCCTCTCCCGCAGCTGAGCATCACTTTGAAGGAGAACAGCGCCGATTCCGTGGCCACTTGCGTCTGTGTGGAGGATAGTGGGCTTGCTTCCATCAAAGTGGCAGAGTATCGGGCTAGACGTTAAGGCGGTTTTCAATGCCTCAAAGGCTTGATGGCACTCATTCGACCAAACGTAAGCTGTGCCGGACTGAAGGAGCTGGTTGAGCGGTGCTGGAATGGTTGCGAAGTTCCGGACAAAGTGACGGAAATACGCGGCCATCCCGAGGAAACTACGTAGATCTTTTTGTTGGCGTGGACACAGAAATCCGACAACGGCAGCGATTTTGTCAGGGTCAGGTCGTATCCCGTCTTTGCAAACGACATGGCCGAGTACCTTGGTAGTTTTGGTCGCAAAACGACATTTTTTTATTTGAGCTGAAATCCAGCATTGGAGATGCACGTAAGAACTTCGTCCAAGAGTTGCAGATGCGCATCAAATGTCGAGAAAAAGACAACGACGTCGTCAAGACAGCAGAAACAGGTCTTCCATTTTAGTCTCCTGAGCACCGAGTCCATCATTCGCTCAAAAGTTGTCGGAGAATTGCACAAACCGAACGGCATGACATTAAATTCATATAGGCCGTCGGGAGTAGCAAGCGCTGTCTTTTTCTTGTCGGACTCGTGCATCGGTATCTGCCAGTAGCCAGAACGCAAGTCGAGGCTCGAAAAGTATTCAGCTCCTTGAAGGCAGTCCAGGGCATCGTCGATCTGAGGCATGGGATACACATCCTTTTTGGGTAATTTTGTTGAGGGCCCGATAATCTGCACAAAAACGCACGGTACCATCCTTTTTCTCCACCAGGACGACTGGGGAAGACCAAGGATCGGATGAGGGCTGAATAACGTTACGCTGCAGCATATCGTTCACGTTCTCCTCAATTACTTGCCGTTCTGAAGTGGGGACTCGGTACGGGCGGCGGTGAACAATAGTTGATCAGTGTTCTTCCTCGTTGATCAGTTGATCAGTTGATCAGTTTTCTTCCAGTTTTATTCCTACTTGATCTTCATAGCACCTCTGCGTAGCTGCAGGGGTGCGAGGAAGAAACGTTGAATGAGTGTCGAACGAGGCACGATGCTTGTGTAAATGTTCCAGTACTGAGGACTTCTGTGATGGGGTAAGGTCCGGACCGATGGTGACCGCAAGAGACGACTTAGAGGAAATTTTCGCGGAAGCCACACTTGCAGGGGAAAGAGTACCAGAAGGAAGGATGGACACCTCGTCGGCAGAAACAGAAGCAATCGCGCAGCCTTGCGGGAGCAGAACCGCTTGGGAAGTCGTATTACGTACAGGGATAAAGGAGTGCCCTCTGGAAAATCGCACCAGACAAGCGGCTGCAGCAAGACCTCGGGAAAGAAGGCGGCCGCACGGGATGGTCAGCACATCGCCGTCAACGATTTCTTCAGCGGAAACTGAAAGGATGTGCTCTTGGCGGGTAGGCACAACGTGGTCGGTACCTAGCACCAGACGAGGCGTACTTGTTTCCGAGACAGCTGAGTAATGAACGTCTGTGATGCTAATAGCAGGAGTGCGGCAACAAATAACAGCGGAAATCGATGAAAGAAGGTCCCAACCAAGAATAAACTTATAGGGGCCATTCGAGATCACTGCACACTGAATGTGATGACACAGCCCATCGATAGAAACACGTACTGTGCAGAAGGCAGAAGGTTGGATGGACGTGTCGTTCGCACCACGTAATAAATGGCCAATGGCCACTGTACGGGGTTTTCACCTTTCGTTGCCTCTTACAAAGATCAGCTCGAATAATAGAAATACTTGCCCCAGTGTGCACCAGAGCTTCGATATCGTTACCTTCAACCGATACTGACACCATGTTCGACGGGTATTCTGGAGGAGTTGTTAATGTCCCGGTAGATGCAGTTTCCCCTCCAAAAACTGCATGACTTAGTTTTCCGAGGGGTGGGAGGGGTCATGCACGACAGGGCGAAGTGGAGATACAGATCGTCGAAATGGTGATGGGGAACGACGTCGCCACGCACGAGAATTGGTTGGTGACTCAGAAGTGGCAGGAGGAGAGGACCGCCGTGGCGGAGATGGGTAACCCCTCTGGCGGTAGCCGTAACGAAGGTTTGGTCCGTCACGTTCGTAGGTGTCGTAGCCACGTCGCTCGTCAATTAAACGCCTCCTACAGAACCGCGAAATGTGCCCGCGAATTCTGCAGTAGAAACACACCGCGGTCGGTTGAAATAGTGCTCAGGGCGATGCGGTCGCCATGCTGGATAGTAGTGAGTCATTTTCTGCATAATTATAATGTTTAATTACCTTTCTACATTTTTTTATTTTAAATCCAAACATCCATTTTCAATGTATTTAATTTACCCGTTATACCTCGGTGGAACGGGAAGGGTTTCAGTTCATGTGCCCGTTTAATAAAAAAAGGCTGTGGTCTAGAGACCGGGTTGACCGCTGCCACGTAGCCAGGAAGTGGTTGGGCGGGAACCGCTGCCACGGACAGAGGCGGCCTGCCAGCCACTTCGGAATAGGATGGCGTGACTTGAGGAGGTGTAAGATCGGAGGGCATTCTTCCGTGAGTAGACGCGGCGAGCTCCTCTCTAATGATCTCACGCATTTTAGGTGCAGCCGAGTAGTGACTGGTAGCAGAAACATGCACAGAGGTGCAGCCGTCAAGTTCTTCCCGAAACAGTTAGCGTATTAGAGCTCGGAGGTCCTCATTGCCCCCCTACCGGCTCACGGTATTCTGCTGGAGATGATCGACTAAAGTACCTAAGGCGTCGGCACGTTGTCCTCACATCCGAAACGGTAGTTTGATTTTGAAGGGCCAGGGCAGTAAAGGCGAACTGGCCAATCCCTTTCAAGAAGTGGCGCACGTGATCAGTCTCCGTCATGTCTTTGTTGACCTTTCGGCACAGGGCCACAACATCTTCAATGTACGACGTGTACGTCTCACAAGGATATTGGACTCGCCCCTCCAGCTTCTTTTTCGCGATTTCTGAGCAGGCAGTGGAAGAGCCAAAAATCTGGCGGAGCTGCGTAGTGAAATCGGACCAGTCATTAATACGGTGCCCATTGTTCAGGAACCACGTTTTGGCTACTTCGTTCGGGGACCGCGAGACGGTTTCAAGCTTCGCGTGGTCGTCCCACCTGTTAAAGGAGCCATGAAGACAAAATACAAGTTGGGTTTATTAGAAAGATTGCTTAGTCCCGATAACAACTTCGAACAAATAACGGAGATATTAAAGAAAACGTGTGAAGCAGTCGCGACCCCCTAGCCAATTTCCCGCAACTTTTCTATGGCGTCACGGCACCTTGTTTGTGCGATTGGCGGCCGCCTAACTGAGCTGTCGTGACGACACATGACTGGACGTCTGTAATGGGGCCTCTGGTTCCATTTGACCGCATCACTTGAATGCTAACGTGAAGTTAACGCAATGAAAATTATGTTTTATTGTTGGCCCGCATAACGTCATTCTTGCTCATAACACGTCACTGTGGCGCAAAATTTGGAAGTTTTTAAATACTTCTTGCTTTTTTCCCCTTAAAAAACATCTTTTGTGGCTTTAATGAAGTTGAGTGAGATACTGAATCCTAGTTCTTTCAAATTAAACGAAGTTGTATTTTCTCTTCATGGCTCTTTTAAAGGAGCTGACACGTGCAAAGGTATCGAGCCATTCGTCAACGTCCTCACCACGAAGGCCACCGAACATAGGTGGTTCCCGCTGGCGGCTGGTGACGAAGTTCGGTGGGACGGCGGCTGAGCCTGCACCGCCGTTTTCTGCTGCCGGTTCCGCTGCCGGTTCTGCTGGCAGGTTCCGCTGTCATAGGCATGGCGTCGCGCGGCAAGCGACGACCCGAACGGAGCTACAGTGGTGCACTCAGAGATGGAGGACAGGGGGTCAAGACGCACGCTCCATCACTTGAGAGACGACGGTTGGCGTGGCCGTTTATCCAACACTAGAGCAAAGGAAGGCACCAAGCGGTGATGATGATTATTTACAAGTGATGATTCCGAACCCATCGGGGCTAGTACTGATGATAGTGGGTGACTATGGGGAAGCGCCGGTAACATAACCCAAAGTACTGCGAGCATAGTCACAGGTCTCACAATATTCTTGTTTTCAGTTCCGTCCCATGGTTTTTCTTTAGCCCTTCTTTGAGTCTTGTGGGGATTTTGGCGTCCGAGCCATTGAGCGATCGCTAGGTTTGTGCCGTTTTGCGGTGCATTTCGCCTCTCACCCCGAAATGCCGGCTCGTTTCGACGCCACGGTGTTGAGCCGAGCCGACTTCTTGAACTCCTGCCTGAGGTGAATGCTGTAGCAGGCGTTCCGCCCTGGTAGTGGGCCTAACCTCACCTCATTGGACCATTTGAAAGGCACCCGAACTCTCCCTCACCGGGACGCAAGGGGCTGTTCAGGGAGACGCTGCCCAGGACTCCGAAGGTATGTGACGCTTTCTCCACCGTCCGGCCGGAACTCTGTTGCGCCGGCGAAAGCCTGCTAGCACCTCTGGTTGCTGGCTCATGCCTTAGGTTGTTCCTATTGCTCCGACCAGACGCTTACATCTAGGCCGTACCTAACAGTTGACGATCACGGCATGCGGTACGCGCCTGGGAGCGAACGGACCGCGTCTCCGTCGCTGGTGCGAGCCCATATGGCCAGGACGGTGATGCGTGCGCACAATAGTGCACCGCTTCCCGCATTTCGCCCTGACAGAAGAGCCCACTGGTTCTCGCAGTGACGACGCGCACACTTGAGCGGTGCGCCTTATCGCCCCTTTCACCAAAATGTAACAACATACCTCTACTGTACCTAATGTAACTGGCGGTTGGCGTAAAATAAACGTCTTCTCTATGTACCCTGAGGCATATTCCTTTGTCACCCCTACTCTACCTGTGGAATAGATGTGGCGTTTAGTTGGCGCGACGGCCTTTCAGTATCGCGAGCGTGCTCAACTAGCTTGAACCCACGGTGGTTCCTCACAGCGTGTGTGCCTGATATGCTTTGTAATGGATGGGTTATGCATATTTTGGGGTAAAAAGACCACAGTCTGCGCACTGCTCTTTCAGCTACTGCGTTCAGTTGGGGGTGATACGGCACTGTTGTGAGATGGTGCACGCTGTTTCGTCCAAGCAATTCGCGGAAAACTGCACTCACAAACTGCAGTCAGTTATCTGAAACGACCGTTTTTTCAGAAGATGCATTTCAAACTTCCCGCTTTCCCAGTGGTCGAGCGCCCCCTGCCTTAAACTGCGCCAGCGGGAGTTCTGTTCTTTTTGTATTTGCTTTAATTACGTATGCTGGAGCTGTTTTTCATCATTTCGAAAGCGTAATTTTTTTCTTGCACGGCTGGAGCCTTTCTGCGGCATTTCGAACGCGCCATTTTTTTATTGCGCCGCCGCGTATTTCGCTTACCATCGTAAAAACCAACCCAACGAACGTTCCTAACTACATGAACGCGTGGTGGCAGCCGGTTATATACACAGATTTTGCCTGAAATCTACCTGCACTTTTCTCTGCGCTAAACAACGGGGAGACGTATGACAAGCGCCAGCGGTTGACAAGATTCGAACGGTTATGACATGGAGGAAAGAATACTCAGGAGAGGCCCCTAGCACCCCAATGCATTGCGAAAAGTCTGGAGGAAGTCACGTGAATTTTCTTGAGCCCATGGACAATGTTGCTTACTTGTTTACAACTGCGGCGGCCAAATTTGGGCGAATAGAACGGACAAATTTTTAAGGCGCTTGGTATGTGGCTGCCTCGCTACGCTTGCAAACCAGTGCAGTCGCTACGACAAACGTTTTTAAAATAGGCCAGTTTGAAAACTCTGCCATCGGAGGCGTCTGCGTTCGCCATCCCGCCAGCCTGTTGCCATGACGACGACAAACGCTACTTTGCCAGGCTTAAGAGCTGAAAAATTGTCCTATCTCAAAAACGAAGGTCGTCTTTCGATTGAAACTTTGGGTGAGGGTTAGAATGGGCAAATTGAAGGCCAAATCAACAGCTTAGAAGATGACATCGCACCGAGGAATTAGCGACGAAGCTGTTTTCGCTTCGAAGCGGGAGGGCAGGGCGACGCCATGTTAGTCAAATCAAACCGGAGACAGCAAAGGATGATGGGATAGAGTGCTGGGCTCCGTGGGCTCAAGTCATGGCGGGACTCGGCTTCACAAATGTGACGTCAGGGCCTCTCCTAACCTTTTCTTTCCTCCATGGGTTATGACTATTTACACCACGTGGTTTTCAAAGCCTCTGCGTGCCTCCATGAGGGCCAGTACCAGGCGGGTAAAGCTGGCTCAAAAATGTGTCCAAACATGGATGCCGCCATGATGCCACGCTGTAGTTGCCAGATCAGTAGTTGAAGATATGGCTAACAATTTTTCTTGAAAATGAAGCACAAATTTAGGGCCCTAAGCTAAAATTAGGCAACTTTTATGGCAATAACTGAGTTTCTTTACGAGTTTGTATACTTTTTATTAGTTTTATTGAAGTATTCATGCTTGACGAACAAAAATAAATGAAATTATAAGCAAAAAGAAGACGTCAGGCTGAGGCGCCAACTTCAATTTCGGTATATTGTGAGGAGCGTCAGTCGTGTGGGGCTAATTTACAAAGGTTCACTCTAACACGCCTTAGTGTCTGCTGTGTCACTTCGTTGCTTGCGAAGACAAGCTTGCGAAGACTGCCGACGATACGGAATAAAGCCGCCGCTGCCTATCTTCAAGGACACCTTCTGTACATGTCCGTAGTGGCTGCTGCCGATTTGAACTCACCGTCAGCCGGTCATATAATGTTACGCGAAACATGTCTGGGCAGATCTGCTCCTTTTAATCGTATATGATTCGTAAATTAAAAACAAAAAAATGTACGAACCATTTCACCATGCCTAGCGTATAACTAGGCTCTTGTTTACGGGTGCTGTTATACTTTCACTGAACGGTGTTTTACTTGAGTCAGAGATAAAACAACCGCCAACTAATAATAATAATGGTAACGTTATTTGCACGATAAGGTGGTTTTCTAGAGGAGGACAAGGCGAAGACGAAAGGTAATCCCGAATGTAGGTGCAGAAATCTCCTGTATGGGTGTGTGCGATTGGTGCATGCTCCTTCGATCGCTGAAACACGCAACCTGAAATTTTCGAGAATATATTTGATGCTTTGCATGACACATTTCTTAAATTCGGCGGATGAGCGACGTTGTTTAATTACGTATACTTGCATCTCTGCTCTCATATGGTCCATGTATATACCTGCACAGAGGAGGTGGGGGAGGAGTAAACTTCGTTCATGTGAGATGGGCACCCGTGTGGTGGGGCGTTAAGAAAAATTATTCTGTCCTTCCCTGGGTGCCTTCGCCAATGAACGGAAACAGCCACTTCTGTTCACGCCCAATTATCAGGACCACCCCGCCTGCAGGCGGTTTTGCCTGAAATGCCTGCGGGTTCGGCCGGAAATCTGTGTCAACAGAAACCGCCTAGGAAGCATGTTGAGGTAACACACATATGCGCTTTCTTGGGTCGCGATGGGACCGTCATGTATTTTGTGCAAGGCGAAGTCGACGAAGGATATACGTCTCCCTTGAAAAGTAAATTAATTTGAGTGCACCTATAAATTGTTATTGCCGCTCATTAGTTCAATCATAGTGGTAAATTTTGAAACAGCTGCCAAACATAACTATAGCAGGTGAATCAGACTGCCTAGCATGAGACTATCAATGGCTAATATAGAGTATTCAGACACTTAATGTGCATTGCATATGGCAGCCATTAAGAAAGCCGACAATAAATTGAACTCTCAATTTTATTATTTGCGACAGTTACATCTGCACGTATCGGTTTAGCCAGGGCCATCTGGAGACGTTCTTCAGCTGTACACACTAGATAAAAGGAAGGAATGCGATATGCGAATGCGATAGAACGAAGGAATTCGATATGTGTAGCACAGCCTTCTCATTTATGCCAACATCAAACCGGTGGCCACAAAGGTGCCACACCAGACCTCGTAGAATTTCCACGCTTCCCTTCCAGCGTGCCCACAGCAACAAGGATGATGACGAAGTTGCATTACCGAAGCTGGGTTCCAGTAATGCTGTAGCTGATTATGAAAGTTCTGGCTAATGCTCATTCAGATTGTGGTCATCAGCATTATTTTCATCAAAAATAATGGGCCATCGCAGTGCTATCAGTCCGTGTATCAGAAGCAAAAATAAACACAGAAAAAGCAAGAGGGTCATATGTACAAGCAATTCTTATCCAACAAATTTTATTTCACCACCAGTAATACCACCAGACCTTTAGGGAAGTTTGTGATGGTAAGAGCAAGGCTAAGATGACCTAATGTGCGACTTCAAAGAAAGGAAGAAGCTGTAGAAAAAAGCTACGGAGGTTAACCAAGGAAAGAACTGTCCAGCTGGCTGTGCTACATGTGGAAATGGGAACAGGAAACTTGAAAGGAAAGGAAAGGACTGGCATAAAATAAAAGAGAAAAAATTCGGGAGAAAAAAAAAACATGACGTGGAAATGGCCAGTACAAAGACAGCACCATGGGTGAAAAAAAGATAGGCATAAAAGAAGCAGGCAACATGACAAAATGGGCAAATGAAGGATGCTGCATGCTGGTAACACCCCTAAAGCACCTGTGACTGTTTTTCTCTCTTAATCACTGCAATCTGCTTCTTCAAGGCAAGAACTGATTTGGCTACTTCAGCTCCATCTTGTCTAAAACCACAGAAATATGTCTGATTTTCTGTGTACATAATGTAAATAGGGTACATAATTTCTAATTTTCAAAAATTTCTCCTGAAGTGTCTGCTCCTTCGTGGAAGCTTTCGTGACTAACTGCCTCGTAGAATTGCATTTGCTTTGTTCATTTTTTGCTCTTTTATGCTGCCTCTGCTTGTATTTGTTTATTTCGTTCTTCTCCTCTTCTCCAGTGCTTAGGTTTTTTATCATGAAATTGTTTTTTCTTCAAAAAGGTTTTTTGGCTTTTAACCCTGTCTGTTTATTGGCTTTAAACCTGCCATAGCTTTGCTGTAAATAGTGAGTTCCTCACACAATTTTCCTCTTTCTTTATTCTGCGAGAGGGGGCATGAAATTTTAAAAGGTAAAGAGCCCTGCAGCGACTAATGAACACTTGCACTACTTTCTTTGTAGTTGGAAGTACTGAAAGCTATAGTTCCACAAACCCAGAATGGAAATGCGCGTTCTACATGATATCTTCTAGTCTCTGGTTTGCTTTTGTCGAGATTTTGTTTAAGCTGCTATTAAATAGAATTATTGCGACCTAATGTAACCTGACAACATTAATCATGTACCTTGTGTGACGTCCCCAAGCATACAATCAATGACAAATCTTCTAAGCGTACCTAGAAAAACGGAAAATCTCTTGAGAGAGTTTCTTGATGCACATAACTTAGTAATATTAGGCTTGGGTATTTCACGGTTATTGAATCTAAGCTAATGCTAGGGCCACTACCTAAAAGCATTTCAACTGGAGAAAAAAGTTGACACACGTGCTGCAGGGGCCTCGTAGACAGGCACAGGAACAGGCACAGAAAGCATGTTTGTTTAGCATAAAGTGCAGTCACAAATACGATTTCCATTTACATGCATTTCTTGGAAGCGTTGTCCAGTTTCAACTTCCATTCGCTAGAACAGCAAGTAGTTGTAAAGAGCACCTCAATAGATTGCGAAAACAATCAGCTGACGCATACAGGGGGGGGGGGGGGCGTGTGAAACATGTTAAAATAGCGCTGTACAGATGGGACAACAAAGAAAAGACTACACAGGACTAGCGCTGCATATCAACTGAACACTTTTAGCACACACCAAATGATATATACAGAAACAGCGCAGGCGCGAATACAGGGGAAGCCACCAGAAAAAAAAAATCAGGGGAAAAAAGCAATCAGGGGCAAGTGATTTCTTTTTAAAGGAAGCAGGAAAATAAATGGACTGGGGATATTATTAAGCTCTCATGGGAGCTCACCTGCATTTAACACAGTCCGGACGCGGGAATAGTTGGGGAAATAGGATAGGAGAAAGAAAAGTAAAGATTAGAAAGGTGAGGAAAGAGTAGAGAAGAGTAGTTCCACTGTGGTCGATTCCGTCGCACACAACACACCACGAACACTGTTGGCTGGCGTAATGCTGCGTCCGGGAGACGAGAAACCTCGAAGGGAAAACAGTGAAGCGCGGAGGCCAGCATGGTGCGACGAAGAGCGAAGTCTGCGGGGGTCCCGACCGCTTTGGAGACGGGTACTAGGGGGGGGCGGGGCGGGGCGGGCGCCGTCCAACGGCCCGCGCTTGCAACGGGCCGCCGAAATGAAGCCCCTCCGAAGCACAGGAGCACGAAAAAACACGTCCGCTCAACTCCGAAGCGACGACCGAACTCCCCTGACGCACCCGCAAAAGCTACCTCTCCGAGCGTACGAAGTACCCGCTAATCTACGCGCTACCCTTCTCAGTTGCGGAGAACGCAAAACTGCATCTAACGCGGCAGCATGGCACAAAAGTTCACTACCTACCACAGGAAAAACTTCACACAACGTTTCTGCACAGCAAAGTTTTCACAGCGCACTCACAGCAACGGTGGCTGCCATGATGGAATGCGTTGGTTACTAGGTGAATACCGACTACTGCCGCCAACTCTAGTAGGCAAAAAGGCAGCGGGCAACGCTGTGAGGGTGGCATCATGTCAGCGCCCGGGTGTAGCATGGTTTCAATGCACGGGCTGGCCGGGTAGCTTTTCCTCTAGAGTCAGTAGTATTAACTCTATGGCCAGTACAGAAGGCTCTCCTTGGGTCCGTTATCTCGCTACCCCGCCTGATTCCGGCAGTGGCATCGAACGTTGGCGAGCTAAGACCCTAACACGAGAAGGTGAGCCTCTAAAGTGCTCTGCAATTCAAACGTTCACATCCACAGCTTAAGTGGGACCTCCACCGGCTTTATAAATAGCGACATGCCCGCGCGCCGATTCCGTGTGCCGAATTTGTTATTGCTGATTAGGTTCTTTTTTGGTTCTTTCGGACGCCACTACACCACCTGGCGCTGCATTTATTCCCCATTTCTCCGCTATATACGCGTTCGCTCGGCTGTATACGCGTTCGCTCAGCATTTCGTCTTTCTCTCCGTCCGTTCGGCGGAGTCCTTGCCGATTCCCACTGTGGGAAGTGCACACCTTCTCCGGGATCGGCGGTGTGTTGAAATAAAAGCTTTTTAACGCGAAATTGTTACTTGGCCAGGCTGGCGAACTCTAGGCACCCGGGCGGAGTCCACTGAACGCGCACCCACACGTATATCGTCCGCGAAAAACTCCCCAGAGCTGCTAACCCTTTTCTAACGCGTTCCATGACATTCCACACGTTTGAAAGTGCGCGTTCATCCGAAAGAACAAAGGAGTTAGTTAGTTGAAGCTTTTATTTGAAAGGAAGGCCATAGCCAATGAGGGGGTGGTTGGGGTTTGGATGGGAAGGGGGGTATATAGAATATGATCTTAGTTTGCACTTCGCACTTCACAGTTCACACTTAGTTCACACTCAGCTCACATTTCACACTTAATTCACAGTTCAAACTTATTCACACTTCACAGTTTTTGAGTAAGTGTGACGGGTTAGGCGTCGCCCTTCTAGACGACTCGCGCCAGACCACTCTTAATTGCGAAGCTAGCAAGCTCCGAAAGAAGCTCACCGCGGTCTATGTTGTCTGATATATCGGGGAAGGTAAACGGAGTGTGACGGGATAGAAGCTGAGTTCGATGCTTTTGGAAGTATACGCATGACCAAATTAGATGGTGTAAATCAGATTTGACGCCCATATTGCAATAAGGGCAATGTTCCCGTCCTTCAGGTCTGCGGGTCCATTTCTGAATTATATGTGGAGTATACGCAGCGTCAGCACAAAACTTATTTATGAACACTTCAGCCGCTCTTGGTTGCGTGCCGACATTGAACAAGTAACCTGTGGGGGAGGCCATCCGTTGTTCCTGTTGTCGTGCCTTCTTAAGTCGGAGCAGGAGAAGAGCCGGGGGCGTGGAAGAGGACAACGAGGAGTTCGGTGGAGAGGAACGAGCGATGCTCTCCTGCGCTGCCTCGTGGGCAGCCCGATTTCCTGTGTTCGTGTCCTCATGGCCCGGCGTCCAGTCAATTCGGCCTTGTACACCCTGTCCTCTGAGGAGTTCCATTTGCAGCAAAATAGAGTTCACTATTGGGTTGGATGAGAAAGGCTTCCGGAGTTCTTGTACAGCCTCAAACGAATCTGTGAGGATACGCACGTGTCCAGGGGGCCGGGTGTCAAGATCGTAGCATAGATGACTAAGTGCATTATTTATAGCGTGCAATTCACCTTCCAGACTTGTGGCATTATTATAGTGGAGTGTAGAGCTGCCATTTAAAGATGTTTGTTCCGGGCATATCCATGCGGTGCCAACAGTACTCGGTGTAATGCTTGCATCTGTGAAAATGTCAACTTCCCCTTTGAGTTTGGTGTCCTGTAGGTGCCGAATTCGCCGTTTTCTTGCATGGCACTTGGTTTGTGGTATCGCTCTGGAACTGTGTCCTAGGACATTGTCTGTGAACGTCCAAGGTGCCAACACAGTCGGCAGAGGCACTTCCGGGGGAGGCTTCTGGGCGTCCCATGCCATAAGTTCAATGCCCTGTCTTGTGAGGCTAAGAAAAGATTCTGCGCGTTTCGTTCCATAGCATGGAAGAGAAAAAAACTGAACAGGGAGAAGCACTTGCTCGCACTGTTTCATATAGTGCATCAAAAGAAAAAAGGAAAAATTGCTGTGGTTTTGCTGTGGTTAACCCTAGTTGATAGCGAAAGCTTCACTGACCTGGCTAGGCCCATTGTCGAGGTGTGGTCGAGGGGTGGATTCGCAATGATATACAGACATGTTTGCAATAACCACGCTGCATTATCTTTTAGATGCGGATCAGCTTATGGTCGCGCCTGTTCCCTCCGCGCATGTGCGTCCGCCGTTGTGCGTCCCGTTGTGCGGCGTCCACACCCCCACTGCGCATGCGCATCATCCTCCCCCTCTTCTCCTCTCCTTGTCTCATCTCCTCTCCTCTCCGGCATTCCTCCTTTCCTCTCCGAAGCTCCTCTCCTCTCCGTGATTGCGCAACGAATGGCAACACCTGCGGCTCCGCGAGCGATAATGCGAAGCAGATTAGGGTTAGAGGCGTGACGTTAGCCGCTGCATACTCCGCCAGGGGCGCCACTGTAGCTCCGCGGTATAAATGACGCGCGCGCGCGCTCCACTCCCCTCATTCTCCTCCCGCAACGCCGCTATCGAACTGAAAACTAATGGGAGCTTCAGTCGACCCCATGGCTGCTTCGCATACTACTCAGGGTTCGCCTACGGGAAGATGGTGAAATTTTTTTCGCCTCACGGCGTTTATCAACCCTCGCCGCTGTACGAGCGACCAAAGCTGGATGTTGGTCTTCCTGCATCGCACACGGATCTGCGCCGCACGCGTCCTCCTGGCCTTTCTTTGTGGCGCGCGCTTTTCGCTGCGGCCGCGGCCTCGTCGCCTTCCCACGCCAGGTGGCGACACGGGCCCCGCGCACGTCTCTGTTCCCTCCTCACCTATCTCTCGCCAGAAGGGTTGCAAGCTAGGATAATTTGGAAATACATATGCTTGGATGAAACTAGTGGGAACTTAGACAAGGACAAAGGAAGTGGAACACAGTTGTATCAACGTGCGTTTGAGAGAGCACGAATTGTCATTAAAGGGCCCCCATCATCCTATCTTTCTTCACATTGTACTAAGTGCCGGGGATGTAAACCTAATTTTCCTGCCACTGACATTTTATTTAGGCACCGTGAAAAAACTCCTCGCGAAATGGTGGAAGCATTCCAGGGTAGACAAGTGTGTCAGCCACGCAAGACTGTGTCTTAATCCCAAAGAGATTGCATATCTGCGTGGGCCTTGACTGTAGCCGGTGTCTATATAATTGCCTCATAATAGTGGCTTTTGTAAACTTGTTTTGCTCATGCGCAGTGTTTTTTATTGTTTTGTGTTGTGCTTATATTTACTATTTCCGATATTAAACTTTAGTTTTTAGACCAGCGGCTGTCCTTGCGCTACACTTCCTCCGTCTTTCTTTAAGCCTATCTATCCGCTGCCGCCTATATCTCCCCGCCATCGGGCCGCTGCTCCGGGCCGGGCGCTTGCGGAAAAGGGTGTCGTTTGACCTCTAGCTGTCAAGGTCAAAACTGGTCACCCCGCGAAGACCGTCCGAGCTAGCGTAGTGTAGCTTTCGCTACAAAAACGGCAACTTCGTAAACACTTGGCGTCCGGGCGATTCACTGTGGCTTACGACGCATGGCACGAGTATAAGAAACAAACAAAAACTAGCAGAAATTTCCACCCCTGTTTTGGTTGGCCTTCCTATTCTAAGGTAGTGTAGGAGCAGCATGAATAGTTATCCTTGAAAAAGTAGCTGCAGTGAGTCTGATGCGGAGGTTGTAGGCTATAGTCGACTTAGGCAGGAGGCTCGGCGGCAAACCTAGCCAAAATCAACGCGTTCGCGAAAGAATTTGAGGAAAGATCGTGCAATATTTTCCCATCGTACTCTAAGTGAACATATCGTATGCGATGGTATTTGTTGCGTACAGCTGAGGAAGACCGGCAGGCGCGTGGTAAACGTAATTCTTCTCACAAGGTACCGTTCGCTTTTGTACGGGGGAAGTGGCTCAAAAAGATATCCCGGAAATAACTGCTTCTCATCGCAAGCATTGAACTGGCACGGCTGCCATACCCAACTTGGGCTTGTAAGCCACCCCGACGGAGATCCTACAAGCGTGG
Source organism: Haemaphysalis longicornis (assembly GCF_048455015.1). Taxonomy (NCBI): domain Eukaryota; kingdom Metazoa; phylum Arthropoda; class Arachnida; order Ixodida; family Ixodidae; genus Haemaphysalis; species Haemaphysalis longicornis. Next base: position 166,101,104 of record NW_027526203.1, read on the forward strand.
CGCCTCAGTTATGATTAAAACTCCGCAGCCGCTGAAAAGATTTCCGTCGATTAATGCTCCCTCCGCTGGAAAAATTATGTTTTCCCACAAGAGTGACGGCGCTTCCATGCACAGAATGCCCCGGGCCTGTTGAGGTGATTATAAAAACTCGAGCTTTCCCTGTGAACTTTTGTACCTGTATAGATGAGGTTCACGTCAAAAGAAAGCTCCTCAACGTACAGCGAAAGTCGACAAAGTTTCCGCATGTTTAAATGAACGAAAACGTTCGAAAATAAACAACTCTACTCTAGCGGGCGGAGATGGTAGCGGTCCGGTTTACTTGTGTACATTGAAGTTTGCTTAGCTAAGAAACGGTTCTAGATTTAAGCGTGAATTGTAGTTGCATGCCGGTAATATAGGTACCGATCGCTACAATCGGCACTGATTTGTACGAACGGTACTTTAGATGCGAGCAGTCGCAGGCCCCATTGCGAGCAAAACGAAGCTGTCGAGTTTGGCGATTTAGCCACACCTGGAGGAGTGCGCCGTCCCCACACGGCAATTTTTTTGCACGCTGGCTCCCATTGTAGCCGGCGACCATTATCAGGTCACTATTTATACAGCCGGTCGGGGGTGGGAATCGAGGTAACGCGAAGTCTGCATCGTACCAGGCCTGGGCTGAAATGAATTTGCGTATGGCATTTTTATAGGAGTGTTATTGTGGTTTCGTAGTTGCTGATTTTTAAAAACGGTGAGCGGTGGGAACGCGTTGAGAAAAGCAAAACGTAACAAAAAACATTCGACGTCTCAATCTCCCTGGCGAAGACCCCACCAGACAAAGCGCAGAAAACGTGACACACGCATGAGCTAGGGATTCTCGCCGACCCATCGGGCGCAGTGCGGGTAGGTCAGTGTTAACTCATGTAATCCCCCCGCCCAAGCGAGTGTCTTTTCGGGCCCTGTGGAAACAATACTCAGAAACTACTGTTATCTGGTGCGAGATAAAACCCAGCGGCGCTCCCGGTCAGAAAGCAGCAGCAGCAGCAGTCCAACGTAAAAGAGGGCGAAGATCCAAAGAATGCTTCGCTTTAAAAATATAGAGTATGCTTGAGCTTCAGCGCTAAGGTTGAAACGCGAAAATGGGAGCAGTAGCAGACGTAGGTCGACTGTGTTCACTCGTAGAGGACGACTGAGAAGACTGTGCCGCACTTGTAGATGGCGCCGCCGGCATCGCAAATGTGTGGTTAGCGGCGTTGTAACGGCGGCCGCGCCTAGGATACGCATTCAGCGCAGACGAACGATGACGTCAGGACTACAGCACCCCTCGGCGGATTCCGCGTCGGATGGAAACTTTCCGCTCCTCAAACCTACAAATGAGGATTTTTGCACCAAGGCACCGACGCCAGCTTTTTTTGAACATAACCTCCTTAACGATCTTGCTTTAATACTGCAACCAGAAGTTCTCTCCGTGCCTAATGTAGAGTAAAAACCATCTGCAAGGCAACACAGCGCAGCATGTACGTGTACTTCGCCATACCATGAGGCGTTATTGAGTTTGAGTCACTGTAGAGTGGGCGAAGGCTACAACCTGGTCTTTCAATTTACTGATATAGAAAAAAATCATTATAAAGTTGCGTAAATGTTCAAAGTTTGCACGTGTGTAGTTAGTCAGTGGCAATAACTGCAAGTGTGGGCCTAATTCTTTTCTCCGAAAACTCACAATGATGATTCGTTTAAAGCGACGGGGTCGCTACGATGAATACAAAAGGAAGGCTCCACAGGCAAAAAATTGTGCTTTGACGTTTTGCGACCCCCTAGAGCTCCTCTTCGGCTCCATCTCCGGCTTGTAAACCCCAAAGAAGAACGAAAAAAAAAAGACAAAAACGTTTTATTTCACCATTTTTGTCCCAAAATTTGTGTTTATATTGGTTCTGAGGAATTTCGGCAACCGCTCACTGAACGAGCTGGATAAGATATCGGGAAAAGTTGGCACACACTTAAAAAAACTGAAGCCGCCAACCGGGAACAAAGAGAGCAAGGCGATTGTATAACTCCATCAACCTTGGCAGTGCAGGAAACTGCGAATTGTGGCCTATTGCTTCCTTGGCTGCTGCTTCTCCGGGCTGCACAAAGCTCCAGCCCCAAGAGGATGAGGGAGGGGGGGGAGGAGGAGGAAATAACTTTATTTAGTCCAAAGAAAAGGCCTATTCAGGCCCGTGGCGCCTTAGACGACGGCCAAGATATCTTGACTCCTGGCGGCGTCTTCGGCCCTTTGGACGGCCCACTGCTGGATGTCAGGGTTTTCGCTGTGTAGCACAGTCTCCCATTGCTCTTTACTATTTATAATAAATGTGCCTTTGGTATTGCTAAAATCTTTCTTCTGGACACTGGGGCATTCCCATAACATGTGAGTCAAGCTCGCAATTTCTGGGCAGTGCTTGCATTTGCCGTCGTGTATATCCGGATGGAAGTGCCTGTAAAGGCCTGGATTAGGATACGTGTTCGTCTGGAGGCGTCTCCACGCGGCTTCTTGCTTCTTAGTGAGCGAGGGGTGGGCAGCCGGGTAGGTTCGTCTTTCCCCTTTGTAGTGTTCGAGCACGTCTCGGTAAGCACAGAGGCGATCCTTGGCGTTGTCCATTGATTGTAAGCCGGGTTGCGGGGGCTCTCGGTGGGTAAGATCTCGAGCAGCCTCGTTGGCCCATTCATTGCCTTCTAGTGCCGCGTGTGCGGGCATCCATATCAACGTGGTTGTGGCATTTTGGTTTGTCTCGCGGCGGGAAAGAACCCTTAGCGCCGCGCCGGAAATTCTTCCTCGTGCGAAATTGCGGATCGCTGGCTGGGAGTCGCTAACGATTTTCCGCGCTTGGGTCGTTGCTATTGCTAGTGCAATGGCCAGTTCTTCGCCCTCCTCCGGGTGTTTGGTTCGGATGGAGCAGGCGGCTAGAACTTTGCCCGAGTGGTCAGTGACGACCGAAGCCATAGCTCCACGTTGTTCGTAAGTGGCCGCGTCTGTATAAACGACGTGCGGATCGTCCCGAAGTTGTTTCTTGAGCGCCTGGGCTCGCAGCTGTCTCCGCTTCTCGTTGTATAGTGGGTGCATATTCTTGGGAAGAAGTGGAACGCGGATGCCTTTCCGTAGTTCGGCGGGGACGGAGAGCTTGTCGCCGAAGGTTTTCTCGTATGGTATGCGCAGGCTATCCAGTAGGTGTCTGCCGGTGGCCGTCTTGGTGAGGCGTTCGAGGTGCGAAGTGCGTTGCGCCTCGATGAGTTCTTCGAGCGTGTTGTGTACACCCAACGCGTCGAATTTCTCGTTTGGGGTGCATATTGGTATCCCGATGGCTTGCTTGTGTGCTCTCTTGATGAGGCTGTTGATTTTCTGCTTCTCTACCTGCTTGAGGGGTAGGAACGAGGCTACATATGTAACCCTGCTAATAACAAAGGCGTAGACGAGCCTTAGCAGCGTCTTTTCCTTCATGCCCCTGTTCTTGCTGGCAATCCGCGTAATTAGTCGCGTGATTTGGTGGGCTGTCTTTTCTAGGTATTGTACGGTCTTGCCATTGTGCCCGTTGGCTTGCAGGTGCAGGCCGAGGACTCGTATTTCGGACACCTCGGGGATCGGAGTTTCTCCCACTTTTAGCGTTATGCTGTGCGTCTGGGGCCCGCACTTGGGTTTTCTGCCCCTCCGTGTGGGCTGGTAGGTAAGCTGTTCCGATTTTTCGGGGGAGCACGAGAGGCCTAGGGTTTTTGCGTGTGCCTCGACAGCGTCGATGGCCTCCTGGAGGCGGTCTTGTATGTCGCCGTCTCGGCCGCCCGCAGTCCACAGCGTGACGTCGTCTGCGTAGATGCTGTGGTTTACTTCATCAATACCCTGCAGCCTGTTGGCAAGTTCAATCATAGTGGCGTTGAACAGGAAGGGAGAGAGTACTGAGCCCTAAGGCGTCCCTATGCTCCCCGTGGGGGTCTCCGGTGATGCGTGTGTCCCCACCTTGAGTTGCGCCGTCCTGGACATGAGAAATTCTCTGATGTAGTCATATGTTTTTTTGCCTATCCCTAGGCTCTGGAGGCTTCGGAGTATGGACTCGTGCTTGAGTCTGTCAAAAGCTTTGGTAAGGTCTAGTGCGACTATTACGCGGCCATCCGTGGGTGCCGTGTCTTCGGTATTAACTATTTGGTGTTGCAGCTGTAGCATAACATCCTGGGTCGACAAACCGGCCCTGAAACCCACCATAGAGTGCGGGTAGAGCTGGTTGTCCTCCATGTGGTCGTTTATTCTGTTCAGGACCATATGCTCTAGAAGTTTACCAAGGCACGACGTGAGGGAAATCGGCCTGAGATTGTCTACACTGAGAGGTTTCCCCGGCTTGGGTATCAGCCGCACTGATGCCTTCTTCCATTGCTTGGGTAGAGTCGCCGTGTCCCAGCATTTGTTAAAGTAGTCGAGTAGGAGTTCACATTCTTCGTCCGCGAGGTTCCGCAGCATCTTGTTGGTAATGCCGTCCGGACCAGGGGCTGAGTTTGGTTTGAGGCCTTGTAAGGCTGCCCTAAGTTCCTCCATGGTGAAGGGCTGGTCAAGTTTTGCATTCGGAGTGCCTGTGTAATCTCCATGCTCGACTAGGGGATGTTCTGGCGTGTATTTGGCCCGCAACTCTCGGATGGTCTCGTTTAGGTCTCCTCGATTGTGCGTATGGAGGAGTTTCTCCAGACCCCGGCATTGCTCGTTTTTGCTTTTGGTTGGGTCTATGAGGTGCCTTAATAAGTTCCACGCCTTGGCCGTACTCATTTGGAGCTCCGTGCGCTCGCATAGCGCGTGCCAGTTTTGCAGCGCGAGCTTGTCAGCATATTCTTGTATTTCTAGGTTGAGCTTCGCTATGCGTCTTTTAAGCGGGCGGTTGCGTTTATTTCTCGCGAGCCGTTTTTGAAGGCTCTCTTTGGCCTCCCACATGTGTAGGAGTCTGGAGTCTGCCTGTTGGAGCCCTTCTTCCTCTGGAATGGTTGTAGTGGCTTCCTCTGCCCGTTTCTTAATTTTAGTCGTCCATTCTGCAATGTCCTCAATGGCGCTATGTACGACTCGGGGGCATTGCCTGAATTTCTCCCAATCAGTGATTTTGCATGCCACACCTCTGGGTTTGGTGGGACCCGCTGTTATTTGAATGGCCGTAATGACGTGATCGCTACCGAGGTCCTGGCGCAGGTTACTCCATTCGGCGCTGTTGTCTTTGGCGAGGTTTCTAACGAATGCAAGATCCGGCGTCGTGTCTCTGGTGACGCTGTTCCCCTGTCGCGTAGGTTGGCTTGGATCCGTGATTAACGACAAACCCTCTCTCTGTGCATCTGCCCACAAGTTCCTGCCCTTAATCAGCTCCTTCGCGTACCCCCATGCAGGATGGGCCGCGTTAAAATCTCCGAGTATTACCAATGGGTGGCCCCTGGCTATTTCAATCGTCTTGCGGAATAGGTTCGCAAATCTGTGCTGCTTCTTGGGGCTACTGTATAAGTTTAGGATGAACAGACTGGTTTCGTCTCGTTTGGATTTGGCAAAGATTTCTAAGAGAACGTGCTCGACGGTGGTTTCTTCGGTGTCGTGCTGGAACGTCGGTAAATTTCTTCCAACCAAGGTGGTAACCGTGGCCGTGTTGCTTGTGGCATTGAGGTCTATGAAGGCCCTGTAGCTTGCAAGCTTGGCTTTGCCCCCTGTTTGCTGTAAGGCTATTATGTTGGGAGGCGTCTGGTGTGTGCCTAAGTATAATTCTACGTTGCTTCGCTTCTTTCTGAAGCCTCTGCAGTTCCACTGCCATATGCGGTATTGCGGATATTTAGTTGTCTGCGTCGCCATGGCAGCTGTAGTCGGCGGTCCTGAGCGTATCTTTTGAGCTGGGTCTGTCGTAGGGTTTGCTATGCTTAGATTTCTTATCCATCAGAGTTGCATCCATTTGGCTCATTCTGCTGCTCATCTGTCTTACTGATGTTTCTATCTGGCTAAACCTGTCGCTCATACCTGCTTGGGCGCCGTTTACTATTGCTTGCATCGCCGCTATAGATTCCGATATGGCCGCCCTCACCTCGGCCCTGATGGTTGTGGCGAAATCCTTGAGTTTTTTCTCGACTTTTTCCTCTAGTGCTGCCGGTTCGCACTCTTCCTTTGTTCGTTTGCGCGGAGGGTCGGAGTCTTCGCCTAATTTGTTGTTTCCTCGGGTGGGTGCCTCGTTCATAGGTGTTGGCTCTTCGTTGGGTTTGGATGCTTGTGCGTTTGTGCTTTTGGCCTGAGATGTCACGAGAGCGGTCTCTTTTCCTCTTTTGAGTGCTGCTAGTTCCATTTTAAGCTCCCTGTTCTCTTGCAGAACTAACTTTAATAGTTGCCGAATGCGCGCGAGTTCGGATTGCTCATTCTGTTGTGTGTTCGGGACGGGTATCCCTATCGGTCTAACATTAGCTTTTTGGGAGACCGTGCTAACCCAGCTCACCTTTTCTTTCGGAGTGCTTGGATGGCCGCCTTCACTGCAGTAGTCCTTGGCCTGATCCTCCCGTGGTAAGCGCCTCGCATCCCGGGATACGTTTGGAGTGGTCGCCTGACTTTGATCCTTGCGGATGCGGCTCCCTTGTCTCGAGAGTCGCGGGTCTTCGCGGCTCTCGGCCCTCGACTTGTGGTTTCCACTGCCGGGTAGACGGGGGAAGGAGATGGATCGGTTCTTCCTCGTCGTCGACGGGCTTCGTTCACGTTCTCGCTCTTTGGTGGGCTGTGGTCTTCCCGTGGAGCTTCTCCGTCGTCGGTCTGCTTCAGCTTGTCGGAGCTTCTTTTCCCACTGACGTCGCCGCAGCAAGTACGGGGTCTGGAATCTTTGGTGACACTTCTTGTCGCCAGTGGGATGACCTTTACCGCACAGTGCGCATTTCGGATCGCATGCGTGGTTTTCGGGCGGTAGTTGCATGCCGCAGACCTTGCAGTACGTGGTTTCGGGTTTAGGGCACACGTCGGATCTGTGCCCAACTTTTCCGCAGGCTTCGCAAATTTCATGCGTTTTCTTGTGTAGGTAGCATCGCATTTCTGCTCCTCGATAATAGACGTAGTAGGGTACTTTACTTCCTTCGAAGAGGATGATGACCGAACTGGATTTGCCCATGCGCCTTGCTTGGAGTATCGTGGGATTCTTGTTATATACGAGGCTTTTAGTCTTATATACGAGGCGTAGTCTGGGATATTGCGTATCACTCCCCTGGAGGTGTTTTCCGGGGGTGCCGCATACGCCACAGCTTCGTAAGTTGCTCCGCGGACTGGGAGTTCCCGGATCTTGACATAAGACTCCGCGCGGGTTACCGAGGGAGTGCTGATCACGAAGGTGTTTTGCTTCGGGTTTGTGCGTAGAATATCATCCGCCGCTTGCGTGGGTTCAAGCCCTGTCGCCCTGGTAATGCAGTCGCGTAGTTGCGCTTCACTCAGTTCGGAGACATTGAGGCCGTTTCTCGGTCGGACAACAATTTTTAGGTCCTCTCGCGGCAGGTGCGGAGGCAGTGGCGTTCTGTTTTTTGCTTTGTTAGCTGTCCTAACTGTTGCTCGGGGGTTGGAGATCCCGGTAGCCTGGCCATGGCGGCCCGCCGTTGTATTGTTTAGCGGCTGGTTTAGCTTCTCCAGCTCCCTGCGGCGCAGTTTCTTGTAGCTTTCGAGCCACCCAACGGTATCGTCGGGTGAAAGCGGCTCACCTTCAACTTCCATGGCCCTTGGGTAGAGGCGTCTTGAGGTCTGGCTGTGGTCTTCGGGCGGGACTTGCCCCTCGTCGGCCTCCTCCACGGCGGGCATGGTCGACCACGCCGGCGGTGGCGGCCGGTGTTCGGCGTTAGGCTTAGCGCGGCGCTCGGCTGGCACTTGTCCAAAGGTGGTGGAAACTCACTAATGGAGACACAGGTGGTCTAGTGGGTGGTGTCCGGTGGTGCGGATCGTCCTTAGGGAAGGGTATCCACACCAGAAAGGCACTTGCATTGGAAATTTCCGCCGGGAGAGGTTGAAAAACACGGAGCCCATGCGAAGGTACGTTCGCACTGCTCGGCCCCCTAGCGGCGAAAAAAGGGAGGGGGGGGGGGATGTTCATTTTCGGAAAAGGGAATTCCTTTACCTCTGTTTTTTATTTTGGGATTATTGTTCTAGGTCAGATACGTGTCGCTCATGAGCTTCTCAATAGTTATCTCAGCGACTGGCACTCGGTAGAAAATAAAGAGCTTTCTTTTTTATTGCAGCATTTTTTTATCAGTTTGGAATGACGCTACGCCATTGCATGAAACTGTGGACTGAAGAAGTTGATTGAGTTCTTTAGTTCTTTGTATTCTTTACGCAGTTTCTTCTCGAATGTATTACTCCCATCACGCATAGCCTGCCTAAAAGCCTTAAAAATATTCCCCATGTCATCTGCAAATTCGGGTAAGGACATGCAATGTCACATTTTCACTTTTGGCAGCAGGGACAACGAACAGCAAACGTGCAGTACACTAATAAAAAAATGAGGGAATCTCACACCACGGAGCAATATATTCTTGCTCCGTGCTCCACACTAACGCGTAAGACCCGACGGTAGCGAAGCTGTACCCAACCTTCGCGGCCATCACGATGTAAGTCCACAATTGCATCCGATTTGCTTCTTCTTCGCTGCCGCAACGACCTCTATTTCATCATTGTTGCTATAAGTGTGAGCGTCCTTCATTTTTTTCCAAGTTATAATTATTCGACATCACCTTGAAGGGGCGTACGCTATGACAGGCCTTCATCGTTCCGAGCAAGTGTTGCCATGGTTACGGCGAACGATGGAGTTTCTTTTTGGTCAATTTTGGCCAGTCCCCGTAAGTTGGTATGCTTGAATGGACAAACGTGTGCCGAGGATGCCGGGCGGTCACCGCGAGGCCCGTGCTCACGTGCACGCACACGGCAATTTCTTAGTATTTTTAACTGCGTACACGAAAAATTTAGATTTGCTAAACAGCGTTGCAGTTAAAATGCACGAAACAAGCCGGGTTTAAAATGTCATGCATGAAAACGGGCGTCGATTTAAAGCTCTGGTGCCAAGTTCGAACTTCGAGGCCGGTTCCAGCTGAACTTTAGCGGGTGAAGGCACGTGAAGGCTGGTCATTCCACCTATGAAATGTTCCGGGGTGATGACGTCATAGTACAGGGCAAACAGGCTACTCCCTCACGAGCTGCGAGAGCAGTTCACGAAGGACATACGTGGGACGAACGTGCGATGCAGCAGCAGTACAATTCCAGCGAACAAAAGAAACCTGCCAGAACACATCAGGCAGAAACGCAGAGGGACCTGGGTTTAAAGTGTCGTGCGCGACGGGGGGTGTCGACTGCGGCCGAGGCTGCAAAGTTATTACTATCAATCATTACTTCATCCTTATTCAATATAACTCACCCAATTGCCACCTTACTAATAAACACTATTCATCGCTAATCAATCAATAATAAACTTTGGTAATCATTATAGACATATTGTACATGGCAGAGCTGCTAGTATTTGTTTCTCACCTTCTTTGGGTTTTGGTTCAGCTGGTCCTCCTTACAGGACCAGCCGAACCTGGTGGAGGGAGCGAAGACAGGAGCATTCGCCACTGGGGCCCTGGACCGAGGGTTCCACCTATGAGTTCCACTCCTTGCTATCCCCTGCTCCCTACCCCAGTATTCCTTTGTCTCAATGAAATATGTTCAGTCAGTCAGTCAGTCATGCAGCCGTCACCGATGCCTCCAAAGACCACGTGAACATGCACCAGCAAAATTGCTCAGGACCGTTACAGCAGCGTCCAGGGGATACAGGGCCGAAGGACGTGTCACGCAGAGAAAGGTCTTCAGTAACAGCGAAACGGGGCGCAGGCCGCGAATGTATGGTGACTCGGAAATGTGAGTCAAGACAACAATACGTGGCGCCCATGAAAGACTGCGAGCGCTGAAAGAACTACGCCAAGAAGTGACCAGCGAACAAAAAGGCCACACGGACTTTCGTCTCAACCCCGTTTTGCATGTCTGACACCCGTGCCATCGTTGCCAACGGTGTTAGTTGGACTCCATTCTGCAGTTCAGAAAAGGCTGTAGTGACGATGTAAACATCATTCAAGGTTCTCTTTAGGCCGGTTCCCAAATATGCATGAGATACGCGTTATTTTTCTCATTTGCTCTCTGTTTATTTATTTTCTTTGTCTTCAACTACCAGTGATCCGATGCCCTTTGGAGGCGGTCGGACAAAACATGGGAGCTGTCAGCACGAAAACAAAAGCATAAGAACACGACAAACTCGAAAGGGGTGGGGGTGGGTAAAATTGGAAAGAATACACTTTTCGAGAACCTGACATTGAAGCCAGAAACTATGCTCCGCGCCATCAAAAAAAAAAAAAAAAAAAACACGATTCGCTGCTTCCTACATACCGCACCCACGATCTCACGTATTACGCAGCTACAAACCCCGACTTTCAAGGTTAAGACGAACAAGGTTACGCCTCTGCACTTAATTTGTAAACACCAACTTTCTCACCACAAGCGCGACATGCAGAGAAATATTACACTCTGACATGGCGCTTCATAATTATTGTAAATAAGGCATATAAGAGCATGACGGCTGAGCCGTGAAATTATTCTGGTGAAAATAAAAAGGGTGAGCAGTGAAATTCTTCGGGATAAAAGCTGCTAGGTCTACACTTATCTGTGAAGGGACGGCTGGGCGTCCTAAGGTCGAGAGTTTTTACAAGCTTGACTTTACGAGGGTTCAATAAAAGACATGCAGTCCGGTTTTTTATTCTGTGCACCTCTTCGGGATGAATGCAACCTTGAGTTTACCATCAGATGTATTCCTGCGTGCAGTGGCATAAATACCCCTGGAATTGCAACAAGACAAAAAAGGGAACGGAAGAAACTACAACAATGGTAATAAAACGAAACTCACAAAACGAAATTTAACTTTGTCTGTGCATGGCTAAAAACGCGGCCGCACAAAGGAAAGGATGCAAACAAGAGTGGGAAGACAGCAAAGTCGGAGGACGAGGAGGACAGAGCGGCTGGAGTGGAAAAGCAAGAGAAGAATTTACGCCAATGGTTAGCCATGAAATGAAGCAGACGGAGTTCCTATGTATTCTGCGGCGTCATGTCATATCGCCGACACTGTTTCTTCTCTTTCACCCTTTGTTCGTCCTACACCATTTGATACGGTACGAGCTGTTTGCCAGAGCGATTCCGCAAACAAAGTAAGAGGTAGGGCATAACTCAGGAAAATCCAACATTTTAGAGCGAAGCAGTATTTGTCTAACCCCCCAGTTTTCATTCCGGTGAACCGAATTTACTCGGCGCCTCTCTGGTGCTCCTCCTCGCCACCGCTAATCCGTATTTCACAGCGGTTATTCCTCTCTCCTCCAGCGATGCGTCTTTCACAAGTTTCCCAATCGGCTGATGATTGCGCTAGCCCCGTAATCATCAACTGCACTTTTAGCGGGCATTGGGACGGATGCCTGTCGTTCACTCGGAGGAATACTAGTGGCGATTCAATGAGTAGCAGCGGGCAGAGCAGCGCAAATGAACACAGAAACATCCCGAAGCCGCTACCCCAGAACATGCCGCGCGATTGACTTGATTTCAAATGCGATTTCGTCGATCGCCATTTCGGCGCCAGTTTCTCTTCTTCTTTTAAAGAGAATATTAGGGGCGAAGCTCCTTAGGGCGTGGGTCTGTCCATCCTCGACGTATGTATGTAGCCACCTCTAGTTTAGTTCTTGGATTGTTTACTAGATGGCGTGGCTACCTCTAGTTTAGTTCTTGGATTGTTTACTAGATGGCGGTACTTGTATATGATGAAAAGATGCGCTTGGATTGTTTACTAGATGGCATGGCTACCTCTAGTTTAGTTCTTGGATTGTTTACTAGATGGCGGGGAGCGATGTAATAAAATCCGTTCGCTGTTGGAGTGCGCTCGGAGTCGCCCGATGGATAAGGCTGCAGATGTGCGAGCCCGCGAGGCAGAAGCGCTCCGTGAAGCTGCGCGACGCCGCCGCCAAGATCCTGCCGTTCGAGAGAAGCGTGTCGTCTGGCTGCGCGACGACGCCGCCAAGATCCCAGCGTTCGAGAACGAGAGGCCCAAGCGTCACGGCAACGGCGCGAGGACCCTGCCGTACGCGAAGTGGCACGGCTGCGGCGCGAAGAGGATCTCCAAAACGTCAGAGAACGGGAAGCGGCGAGCAAGCGCGCGTATCGGCAGGCAGACCCCGATGCAGTCAGAGCTCGTGAGGCGTCTGCAAAACGCATCAGGCGAGCTCAGCCCCAAGGTGCCGACGCGCGGTTTAAGCGAGACTTTCTAGACGTTACGTTCGGACACAGATGTAGTGGGCGAACTTTCACTGAAGAGTCCCGGTTTTACCGATGATTTCCCCTCAGGAGCTTCGCCCACTCATCATCATTCACCCCGTGGATATGCTGTGAATTTTTTTTTACCTCTACTCCCCAAGGTTCTATCGCGACCGGTGGTGTCAACATAAAACTCCCACGAACAAATAAAAGAAGTTATTGGCACCGCCAGGAATCGAACCTAAAACGAATAGAGAACCACAGCGAAAGCCCGTTGTCTTGCAGATTGAGCTAAGAGCCCACGCGGATACGGCGGAGACTGACGGTGCACTCACCAAGTACATTGGCGGGTTTACCCCGTGCGTTCTCGCTGAATGCCATGTGACAGCGTCACGCGACCTCTCGTGCCACTGTGCGTTCAGCCCACTGCACGTGTAGCACCATGTGCGCGCATTGCGCATGCGCTAGTAATTATAGACATTAAAGGAAGGTCACACTAACGCATGGCATCTCTCTTCTCCGTCTCTGCCGCCGATCTGATCGCCTCAGTCGGCGGCTGCAGAGACGGAGAAGTGGGATTGTCTAACACCGGGTGTGAACTTCCTTTATATTTTATAAAAAATGAGTTTTCGAGTCATATGCTCTCCAAATTTAAGCCGACCAACCACCGTTCATAAATTGTGCATTAATTTTGCCTTAGCAAAGAATATTTCTTTGAAGTAATGAAGGGTGTGGTAAAGTGCATTTCACTTGTCTCTGATTTCACTCTCTGTAAAGCCACGTGTGTGAATTCAAGTGACGTCGCATGGGTAGTCATTTTGAGTGTTCCTTGCACTTTCACTTTCCACTCACCTTCACAGGGTGGATTGGCGCGCATTTTTTTTTAAATTCATATTTGCTGTGCGGCATATTAAGAAGCGATACCCTCTGGTTCGATGATGACGTAATCAAAATCGTAAACTGTAAAGCTTCGGACGTAAAGGAGGCGGCGCTTCGGGTTCGGGTCAAACGATTCCCGCAAAAGACTTCCACCGTAGGACAGTTCTTGGTGTGCGGAACCTGCGAGCCGTGGGACGGCCGCGAGTCATACGCTCTCTGGAGGAACAGAGATACTTTCATGAACAAGCCCGCGAACTTCGAGGCGAGAATCAACGTCACCGCATAGAATCACGAACTGACAAGGAACGGGAAGCTGAGGCAAAGCGCCGAAGGTGGAATCGTCAAGGCGATGCGCAACGACGCAACACCGACGACGTCGCGAGAATGTGCCGTTACCATGCCGCCAGGCAGGACAACGAATTCAAAGTTGCCTGTTTCAAACGCAATTTTCTCGATCACGATTTCGGCGTGAGTTGCGAAGTGTGCGATAGGCTATGGTTCGACAACGACGTCCGCAAAATCGGAAATGTTAAAGATTCTGAAGGAAAGGAGGCCGCTCTCCGTGTGCTGGCCGGAAACTTCCCGCAAAGGGCTTCCAATTTTAAGGAGTTCATGGTGGGCGGAACATGCAAGGAGTCCCTACTAAAGAGTGTCATGCCCACGTACGCGACCCCCTTTGGCTACGCATACCCGCCGCGCCCGTTTCATCTGCCTCGCCAGAACGCCATCGAGGATCGTACCCCATTTGCCGTTTATGTGCATAAGGCGTCTCTCTCACGTCCGCGGTCAGTACGGCATCCGAGACCAGATAGTGGACGTTTCCATCGATGTGCAAGGAACCCTGCAGTCCCTTCCTCGCCACATCTCGGACGACAGCGCGTTGGAGGTTCCCAGCAAGCGCCGACTCATACACAAGCCGACAAACCTGAGTGGCCAAGTCCGGAGTGCATGGGTTGGGAGTGAAAGAGAAGGGAGGGGGTACGCATACGCAGCTATAGGTTTCATGCCCTTACTCATGGCATGTCCGTTGTACAGGCGGAAAGTTCAAACGAGGACGTCAGACGGCCCAATGCGACCTATACGGGGTCCTCAGTGGTTGAGCGAATTCTGTCGGTGTCTTACACAAACATAAGATGACTTCTTAGGCATCTTAGGTACGGAGGCAGACAGCTCCATATTTTCCACTAGAATAAAGCTGGTCCTTTCAAGTTGCATTCAGATGACTGGGATGGAAGTATACTCAATAGAAAATTACAAACAAACATGTTTTGTTTCAAGAGCTCCGTCACCTGCGTCCAGCTTCGCAGGTTATCATTCTTCACAGAGTGGAAGAGTGCTAATTTCTTGTTTTTGCTCGGTTCGTTTCTTTCTGTGGAGGACGCTCTTAGAAAGATGAAGTTAATTAGTTTTCTAAATACACTGATTTCCCTTGTTTGCTTTCTGTCCGACGAATACAATATAGAATCATCCGTGCGTGAGCCACCGCAGCCGCAACGCGCCTTCGTTTTCAATAGGACTTTTCCCTGACCACAAACCCGTAGAGAATGGTGAACTCACGTCGAAGCGGATGATATTAAGCGCACAGGGGAACCGGCAAAGCAGTCACTGCGTCCACACAGCCGGGTCATGACAGAGGATGGTATTTTTCTGCTTCTTTTATTCAGTTGGCAGCTATAAAGGAGCACTGAGTAAGGAACATTTAGAAATGGGCGATGTTTGAAACCTTCAATACGATATGTAAAATCAATTCGGTGTGAACGTCGAAAATAGGAATACTTTTTACCGCCAGCGTTTTTATCGCTGATGTCTTCAATTTAGTATACAAGACAGAACTCGTTGCTTATAAACTTTACCTTGAGGTGCTTCCACTGGTGCCGCTCTGGGGTTTAACGTGCCGAAGTTACGCATGGGCGACGAGGCACGCGGCATTGGAGTTCTCCGACCACGCTTGGTTTTTAATGTGCGGCCAAACATGCAGGTATTACCGTTTTTTGCCGGTGATCCTAATATTGCCCCCGCGGTGGCGATTAAACTCGGGTCCTTGTGACAGAGAACAACGCCGCATGTATAAACATTGCCTAACGCGTAGCGCGCTTTTCAATGGGAAGGGTAGGGACGCTTAGTTGAGGCATCGATCCGCTATGTGGCACGCGCCGGCGGACATCTCGCCTTACGTCACTGCTCGCGAGTCGCGAACGCTGCACCCACTTCTACAACGTGTCTGTCAGCTTGCCGGTTGGGTTTCAAGAGCCGTTTTGCTCACATCTTTTTTTGTTTGTGAGCGCTTCCGAACACACTGATCGACCCGCCGCGGTGGCTCAGTGGGTAAGGCGTTGCGCTGGTGAGCACGAGGTCGCGGGTTCGATTCCCGGCCGCGGCGGCCGCTTTTCTGATGGAGGCGAAAAGCAAAAACGCCCGTGTGTTCGATATTTCCGCGCACGTTAAAGATCCCCAGGTGGTCAAAATTAATCCGGAGCCCTCCACTACGGCGCGCCTCATCGCCTGCGTTGCGTCGGCGCGTTAAACCCTACAATCAATCAATCGAACACACTGATCACTGTAACACCTCCTGATGCCACGATGATGTTTTGTGACCTGGCCATGATTTTGTGCAAGAGCTTCCATCGTTCAGTTTTAATTTCACCAGCATCTTGTGATTCTGTTTCTTTCGTTATGTGCGATATTGCTTGGTTTCTACTCGAGTGTGTATATTTGCACGCCCACCCTGTATGAGCCTGAGAAAGGCTTACAGTATTAAATAAATAAAAAAAAAATCTTAGCCGCGACGGGGCGATAGTTCTGGGGCGCACTGGGGATCTCGTTCAACGTGTCGCTCGCTTCATACTTGCTGAATTTTTCCAAAGATAACTGACGGAGGCATAACTGAAATAGTGTAAGAACATATTAATTGTTGCGTAGACAAATACGAACAGAAAAACGATATTTTCGGATGGTGCAGCTATTATTTTACTGATGTTTTTTTTCTCTTTGGAGGAATTAGGGAAGAAAAAATTGCGTGCACATTTTTTGTTCAGGCGCTCACTTCTACCATTACTTTCCAAAAATATCCCGTGCTTGTAAATTTCAGAAGGTTATAGAAACCAAAATGATAAGCAGCTGAGGGTCCCGCCACGCTGTCCGGGCGCTTGTACAGTACAGCCCTCAATTTTAAAAGTGCTTACCGATGCGGAGTGCGAACAGCGGGGACAAAACAAGACCGAAATGCGGAGGGGACAGAGGGGGAATGCCCCACCAACGCCGCCTGTATAAACATTGCCTAACGCGTGCGCGAAAAATGGCCAAACAGCCACTCTCCTGTTGCTCTCTCCTACCCTTCCCCGCTCCGTAGCCTTCCAGCGTGCTTTCGTGTCCGCCAGCCAGCGCCGCTTCTCGGAAACTATGCAAAATAGTGGAAAGTTTGTTTAGCGTTCCCGAGGCGGCGCTCCTACGCCTTCTTGTTTTTCACCATGCCTGTCTGTCTTGGTCTGTCACTGATAAAACTTCCTTTGTCACGAAGCAAAATCCCTTGCGCTGCCGCAGGCTGTTGCCGGCTTTGCGCGCTTATCTACTCGGATCACAGGCCCTGAAATTTTCTGAGTGGGGCATCTCACCTCTATCCCCTCCGCATTTAGGTATTGTTTTGACCCCGCTGTTCGCACTCCGCATCGGTACGCACTTCTAAAATCGAGGGCTGTACTGTAGAAGCGCCCGGACAGCGTGGCAGGATCCCAGCTGCTTATCCTTTTGTTTCCTATAATTTTCTGAAGTTTACAAGCACGTGATATTATCGGAAAGTAATCGTAGAAGTGAGCGCCTGAACAAAAAACGTGCACGCAATTTTTTCTTCTCTAAATACTCCAGAAAGAAAAATATCAGTAAAATAATGGCTGCCCAATCCGAAAATATTGTTTTTCTGTTAGCTATATGTCTACCCGACAATCAGTATGTTCTTACACTATTTCAGTCCGCCTCCGTCTTTATCTTTGGAAAAATGCAGCAAGTATGAAGCGAGCGACACGTTGAACGAGATCCCCAGTGCGCCACAGAACTAGCGCCCCATCGCGGCTAAGATGTAAGCGAAACGGCCATTGAAGCCCAACAGGCAAGCTGACAGACACACGTCGTAGAAGTGGGGCAGCGTTCGCGACTCGCGAGCAGTGACGTAAGGCGAGATGTCCGCCGGCACGCGCCACATAGCGGATCAGTGCCTCAACTAAGCGTCCCTACCCTTCCAATTGAAAAGCGCGCGACGCGTCAGGCAATGTTAATACAGGCGGCGTTGGCCCCACTCACTAGAAAATCTCGGGGCCCGTGATCCAAGTAGATAAGCGCTCAAAGCCGGCATCAGCCTGCGGCAGCACAAGTGGTTTTGCGTGCGTGGCAAAGGCGGTGTTATCAGCGACAGACCAAGACAGCCAGCATGGTGAAAAAGAAGGTGTAAGAGTGCTGCCTGGGGAACGTTAAACAAACTTTCAAATATTTTGCATAGTTTCCGAGAAGCGGCGCTGGCCGGCGGACATGAACACGCAGGAAGGCTACGGAACAGGAAAAGGTAGGAGAGAGCAACAGGAGAGTGGCTGTTTGGCCATTTTTCGCACACGCGTTAGGCAATGATTATACTGGCGGCGTTGTAGAGAAAAACAGAGCAGGAAACAAACAAACAAACAAAAAACTTGTGTGCAGCGGCGAAAAGCTCGCGTAGTTCTGTGCTGACGATAAATACCTTTCTCGATGCGTGCAGGCACAGAACAAAAAGGAAAAGCGTTCAGCAGCACCTCATCGACGGCCAAATATTTCTTCCCGCCCCCCAAGCGGTTCATGGGTCAATGTCAGCAAAGCCCACCACAAACTGCGACTACTAACGAAGGAAATAAAAAGAAGCTCCGTGGAGGACGCGGTTGCAGCACCCCCTCGGCTACAGCCACGTCAACTTTTTCATTTTTTTAGTTTGAACCGCCTTCGCAGGCTGAGTCGTTCGAAACTGTGCCTTGAAGGGCGCAGGGGGTTCTGCGGAGCTTCTCCCAAGCGTACACCTCTGAGGAAGCCGGGCGCCAGGCCGAGGGACGCTCGTACCCATTTTTACCGGTGGGTGTCCGGCGGTGGGTTTCGAACCTGCCACCTCCCGCAGCCGAGGCGGGCGCCCTAGCCACTGGGCCACCGCTGCGGTGATGAACCACCCGGATATAATTATTATTTACACTGAATGAAAGGATGCTTCATGCATGACTCCGTCACTTCGACATAGCTGAAATGCAGATTTCGGGAGGCAAATGGATTTAATTTATCCGCCCCTTGAATCATTGAGGCGGTTAGCTGGGAAAAAAGGCGGGTTTTGGCGGAGCATACCCATACACAATCTTCTGTGGTAGATGGTGTACCAGTGACTCATAAAAGGCAGGAAAGGCACTTCGGAAATAAATAGTTTGAGAGAAAAGCCAAATGACGAAATGCAGACCTTTTTTGCATATTGAATAAAGTGACTAAGAAACTTAGGCATGAGCGAACACGCCGATTGAAGGAATATTTTGCTATTATCATCGTCCCGGCAGACCTTACTGACCACGTCATTTGTCTATTAACACAATCACCGTCGGGGGAACCAACGCGCACTCCAGAATCACCGGCGGTTCAGGCTGCTGACATCGATTCAAGCAGTATAGCTCGCGGTGCGTGTACTTCGCAGTTGGCTTCAACAGTGGGGCCGACGTGTACCAGACTAGTGCGCACCTTTCAGTATATTTCAACACGTACGCTAAATTAAAATTCACTGACTATTTCGCTGTGGCAACGATGGAGCATCTTGTGAAAGTAGCGACAGTCGTGATATCTGAAGCGTCGGCCAATACACCACGGCGAGTATGCGCTATTATGGGGGTATGTAACACTTTCCCAGGCTTCACAGTACAAACACAACATTCAGTGTACGAGATTTCTTGTGGTCGGCCCTCCTAGTTTTTGCGCACTAATTAATTGATGGATTGATCGAATATCATGGTCGACTAAAAGAATTGAGCTTATTACGTGCCATAAAAAACGTTGTGTAAAACATCTCTGGGTATGTTGTAGTGTAGGCGAGCCTGATCCTAGTTGGTGTGGGTGGTGATTTATTAAAAAAGCAGGGAAGACAAAAGAACTGGGGATATTGTTGAACTCAGTCGGGAAGTTGACCCTCATACAACCCAGTACAGGAAAGGGAAAAGAGTTTCACGATAGGTGGGGAGAAAGAGAGGGAAGAAGGACGTGAGTGGGGGACAGTCTTATATCGCGTTCGACTCGTCCAAGGTTGGACGGCTACAAACGATGCACTAGTCCTGTCACCACCAGGAAGTTGAGTAGGTGCTGGAAGACCTCCCGTCGGAAGGCATCCGGACCCGTTGGGAACAGGAAGTTGTCCAGCATGTGGCTTTGTGCACCAAGTCGCTGGAGGGCGGCTTGAAGTTCCTCCATCGCGGTGTCATGCTGGTGGCGAGGGCACAGAAAGTGCTCTAGCGTCTCGGGCTCTGGGCCGTTGGCGCAGGTGGGGGACGCCCGGCGGCCCTAGTGGTGCAGGCGGGCTCCCACGTTGCAGCAATTAAGCAGCAGGCGAAGCAGGAGTGACCGGGTGTCTCTGCGGATGTGCCGGGGCAGGACCCGTGGAGCCCGACCACTGCCCACTCGGGTATCTGGATACAGGGCCTCCCCCACCCGGGCCAGGATAGTCCTTGTAGCGTCGAATGACACCACGTACCGGGAGGCTGGGACCCCTGCCTGCCGAGCAGCACCCTTGGCCAGGGCGTCTGCTACCTTGTAGCAGGGGGGCGACCTGTTGGTAGATAGCCAGGGGTGGAGTGGACTTTTTGCTATGGACCCCCGGCAATGTGGTTGCGATGCGTAGAGCTTGGCCTGCCCCGTGCCTGGGGGTGGGTACTCCAGGTGGGGCCACTGTGGCAGCGCGATATGGCTCTCGTAGGTACTGAGAAGCATGCCCATCCGAGAGTTGGGCCGGCTGCGGCAGCGCTGGAGGAGTGCCACGCTGTCCGGTGTGCCCTTCAGGCGGTGGATGTGGTGGAGCCCCACCTGCAGGGCCCGCATCTGGATAGGCCAGGAGCCTGCCTCCATGTACTTTGCCGCCACCGGAGATGTGCTCGGAAGGCCCAGGCAAAGGCGGATAGCCCGGCGCTGATCCACATCCAGCTCCTCCCATCGGCGCGGCTTCAGTTGCACCAGAGGCAGAGCATAGAGGACGGCGGACGACGCCATCTTGTGGAGCACCCGCAGGGCCACCATGTCTGGGCAGCCCTGGCTCGTGCCAGCAACCTCCGCATGCCCTGGTGGACCATCGTTGTGCGTTGCCGGAGCGCCTTCACTGCAGGTAGCCAGGACAACTGGCAGTCGACCAGGAGCCCCAGATACTCGCAAATGGTGCACCACGGAATTGACTGGCCATTCAAGGTGAGCGGTGGTGTCGCCTTAGGTGCCCTGTCGCCCCTTGGGTGGAAGACCAAGGCCTGCGTTTTCGACTCGGACAGCTGCAGGCCACGGCTTGTCAGGAAGGCGGCGACTGCCCACAGCACCCCCTGGAGACACGCCTTCACCTTGAAAAGTTGCCTCGTTGGTCCGTGTGCCCAGATGGCGATGTCGTTGGCATAGACTGCCATCCCCACTTGAAACGTAAGCCCAGCCGGGATGCAGTCCGGGAGTGCAGCCAAGACGAGGTTGAAGAGGTATGGGCTGAGCACACTTTCCTGATGAACCCCAAAGCTCACGACTCGTGGGCTGCTGGTTGCTTGGCCCACCTTGACTCGAAGGGTTTGGCTGGCCAGGAACGCCCTCACGTAACCCCGGAGGTGCCCGACAACGCCCATGCTGTCCAGAGCCTCCAGAATGGCCGTGTGGGGGACGGAGTCGAGGGTCGACTTCATGTCCAGCAGCAAGAACAACACCGCCTCCTTGTCATGCCGGGCCTACTCAAACATAGGCACTGTAGAGAAAGGGACGAGCCACCGAGACCCCTCCAGATGATTCCTTTAATCCTATGAACTCATGATGATGATTATGTGGCACAAGAGAGGCCGAGCTACTACTTTTACAACATCCTCCCCCGCGCGACAATGAATGAGCATGGTCCGTGGTCGATAATTGTTTAGTCCATGGAGAGTTCCCTTTAAGTCCATGTCAGCCAAAAGAATTGTACACCTTGCGCCTTCCACCTCCACTGATGGTACCAATGCCTTGGCGTTGGTGGACCCATGAACCGAGCCACTACATCCACTACATGGAGTCTTGTAAGGAGACTAGTCGAGCATCTTTTTTCCACGTTGGTAGCCGGTATCACTTGCTGTTTCCGTCTCACATCATTTTTGTTAGTGCCAGCCGGGTGCATGTGGGACATATTGGAAGTGGGTTCCCCTATCCAGGAGCGTATGCGCGTTATACTCCAGTGGGCTAATACAGCTCTGTGCTTTGACACACGGCGCACTGTACACCCTTTTAGTGAAAATTGATGGTGCACACGGATATTATTCCCTTCCAGAAACTTTAGTTTGCGGAGCCGATTTTGTGGTATGGTGGTAAATTATGATCCAACCCAGCTTTCAGCTCCTCTGTCTTCGGACGTTTCCCTTTAGCAGTTTTCCTTTTGCTTCGCTTGCACCCCTTATTTTCGTGTACCATACATGTTAACTATGTAGGACAAAGTAGGTCGCACCTTAACGAACATTTCTTTCGGCCTTCGACCGACGAATCGTTCGAAATCAGCTTGGGTTTTCTACCCTTGAACATTTCTTCTGTGGTCACTTGAGGGGATTGAAGACTGCAATGCTCCTTGGGCGTCACGTGTGATGGAAGGTTGTCTATGGTCGAGGCATTGCTTATTTCATTCACTTGCGCTTGTCCAACCGTAGTAGGAATCATTGCCTCTGGATCTGATACTTTACTGTCAGCGGTAACCTCCACGGATTTAGTCTCTTCTCGATTAGACACGAAATGGCCGGTTTCCAGTGTCGTTGCACCTTGCAAATGCAGTTTGGTTTTGTCGTAACTTGTTTTTGTCGTAACTTGGCCCTTGCAATTCACTGCTCCGTTAGTCTGATTCATGACTGAAGTATCGCTATTATCAAAGTATTCTTCCATATTTTGTCGGCGTTCCTTCAGTAATGCGGAGCTTTGACCTCTGTAGGAAGCAATTAGGCTTTGTCGGGCTCTCTGTGCTTCGACCATTTTAAACTCAGCCTGGGCCTTTGCCATACAAACTAATTCTTCAAACTTGGGTGAATCGTCAACGTTGGCTTCCAATTCATCAAGTTCCACGGTGTCTTGAACTTCTCGGTTGATCGCTTTCAGTGCGTAACGATATTCAATCAAATTAGGAAGAAGTTATTTCAACTCACTTTCGATTGGGAGGAGGCCTTCAGCCTTGCCGATGATGGACGTGATCGATTGTCGGACGATGCGCCGCCTTTCGAGTAGGGCCTCCATATTGCCGCGAACCATGCATTAGGTTTGTTTATTTGTGTTTTGCTTTTACCGCCCGGCTGCGCCGGTCTGTGGTATCTCTGTGCCAAGGGAAGCGCGTGTTCCATTCTTTCTTTCTGTGCCGCATGTGTTACCTGTTCTCATAGGGAGAGCATCCCGATCTAACGTGAACAGCCCGGAATAACCTTCTTGGATCTAGAATGTTCTCGATGCGAATCGACGGCTCGAGAACCACGCGCGCCGAAAGATAAAAAGCCTGCAGTGCGGACGCCGGGGCATTCGATTCTGCGAGTTCGCCGACGCACGTCACTTTGTTGACCGCTGTTTCGCCGCCTCTGTATTCTTTTGAGTTGTTAGGGGAGCACAAGTTTGCTCCAATAAACTTGTTTCTTTTCCAAAACAACTGCGTCGTCCCTGGCTTCGTGACAATATTCCGGTCCAGCGTCGCAAATCTCGTAGGGGCTGGCGACCGGGCTCAGAGGGCAGAAGTCGGCGTCGTCTCCACGTTAGTATCGGCCCCGCATTGGATCATCATGTCTTGCATCGTGCAGATATCTTTTAAGGCTCGGCGTTTTCCATTTTCTTCTTCTTCGGCTGCTCCGATGTTTCTCTAATCGGCGTCTTCCATCTGCGGCTTCATTCATGCTCCCAAGAGGTGAGAGGGCGCCCGAACAGAAGCAAAATCCGCTCAGTGTGGCTTACTTCTCGAGGTCCCTTGTCCCGGGTTTCACGGCACCAAAAATATGTAGAAAAAGGGACGAGCCGCCCAGACCCCCCCCGATGATTTCTTTAATCCTATCAACTCATTATGATGATTATGGGGCACGAGAGAGGCAGAGATACTTCTTTTACAAGGCACCACATCCCCCAGGGAGTCCGCCGTGCAGGGAGTCCGCCATTTATAGACCTGCCTGAGAATGGTGTTTTGGTAAGTCAGTTGTGCCGCCGCGTGGGCGCATATCGCCGTTTCCTCAAGGTCTTAGGTATACAAAACACACGGATCGGCAGAGTCGTCTCGAGGTTCCGCAAACGGCAGTGGTCAACGACTGAGGGCGTCGGATTGGAATGTTCACTGCCCTTGCGGTACCGCAATGTGTAGTCATAATTTCTGAGAAACAAGTTCTAGCGCTGGATACTCGTGGCCGCCATGGAGGGTATATGTTTACTTCGATTCAATAAGCCAGTGCCAGTGAGGGGCTTGTAGTCGGTTACTAACGCGAATCAGTGACCATACAATAGTCCTTAAACTGTGTGACGCCAAAGACAAGAGCCAGTGCTTCTTTTTCCCACTGTGAGCAATTACCCTCCGCCTTTGTAAGTGTCCTGGCCCGTAATCCCATCGGGTAGTCAACACCCTTGACAGTTTGTGACGAAACAGACCCCGATACCTAGGGGTGACACGTCACGCTCGAGTCGTTGTGGTTTATCAGAATACAAGTGAGCGAGGAATTTGGAAGCCACAATGGCCTCCTTAACTGTTCGGAATGCATTGTCTTGTTCGCGCTCCCACTGCTACATGGCACCTATTTATAAAAGGGCCCTTTAGCGGCGTTGGCAAAAATTTGCTACGATAATTTGCGAGGCCAAGGATGACTTTCAGGTCGCTTATAAAGGGTGTGCTGGGGCTTTGACGAGAGCTTTTATGTAGTCATCCTTCCGTCGCAGGCCTTTGGCGTCGATCCGATCATCGAGGAATGTGACTTCGTCTTGCCGAAGTTGCACTCCTTTGTTAGGTCGGTGCCCATACTCCCGCAGTGGCTGTAGGACCTGCTTTACCTGGGACAAGGAATTTCGTTTCTCCGCGATGATAATGTCATCAAGGTATTCTTTTACGCCAGGAATATTGCACAGCAGCCCGTCCCTGCGCGTTTTCAAGATGGCTGGAGCAACAGTTACACCAAAAGGCAGCCGGCTAAAACGACATAGGTCCTTGTGCGTGTTCAAAACAGTCATCTTGGCTTCTTCACTCAAGGGTAACTGCTTGTAAGCTTGACGTATGCCCAGCGTCGTGAAGACTTCTCCGTTTAGCTTGGCAAACCTGTCATCCACTCGAGGCAATGGGTAACGTTGCATTAGCGTGACTGCGTTTACTTTCACCCGAAGGTATCCCCAAACTCGGAAGGAACTATCGCCAGTTCCTTCCCGACGGGTGACACTGGTACCCGGCGGGTAACGACGGGTATTCCCTTACCACTGGTGTTGCCCATTCGGTGGGTTTCAGAGGTGTCAGGACGTCTTGGGAAACCAGCCGGTCCAGCGCGTCCGGCATCCTACCTCTCAAGGCGCAGGGCACCGTAGGGCCCTTGCAAAACCGTGGAGGTCCCTTGCAGAGGCCGAACTCAGGAACAAACACGTCGGCATACTCGTTGAGCAGCTCCTGTAGTTTCGCGGCGGTACCATTACCTCGACCGGCTGCACACTCGCAGCCACATTAGACAAGACTGCCACGCCTATTTCTTTTAAATTCTTGATTGTATCTCGGCCGCACAAGGATGGTCCGGATGTGCCGACTGCTATGACTGGGCCATCAACGTCTTTCCCACCACGCGTAGCAGGAATGCGAAGTTGCCCGACGAATGCAAGTTCCCAAAGAGACAGACAGCCGTTTCGGGGTATCCGCAACGGCGGCCACCTCGCCTTGCACTTATGGAATCCCGTTTCGGAGATGACACAGACGGGCGATCCAGTGTCCACAGGCATCGTACGTAAGATGGCGTTTTTCCCTTTGTAAATTGGCTTAACTTTGCGGATGCATGCTTCTTGGTGAATAACAACTGCTATCGTGTGCAGGGCTTTATTTTCATCCGAGTCCCCGTGACTTTCCGCTGCCATTGCGTACGAGCCCTGGTGCCATTATCTGCACATACAGCGTAGATGTCCCCGTTTGCCGCACCGGTGAAAAACCACGCGAGGATGTTTGCATCTGTCCTCTGAATGAGATTCGCCAGCAGATGTTCCACAGGTGTGCCGCTTCACCGATTTAGGGCGTGATTTCAATGATCAGACCTTTTGTAGGGCAACATGTAGTACCACTTCTGTCGCTGCAGATAGCATCCTTGTGCCGTTCTCAGCCGTTTCCTGTGCTGATGCAATAATCTTTAGCTCTACCCGAGTATACGTTCGTAGCGTCAGGAAACTCCGCCGCAAGTCTTCATCCCGGACAACGCATACGATTCGTTCCCGTAACGTGCGCTCTAGTGGCATTCAGAAGTTACACTTCTCTGCTAGCTGTTGAATTTCCTTAATGAAATCCTGGGCACTTTCCCCCTCTTTGTGCAATTGCTTGAAGAAAGCATAACTGGCAGCGATCTCATTGAATTCTGGAGCGTAATGATCTTCCAAATTCCCGATGACACCCCGTAGCCGGGCGACACCGTGCCTGCACCAGTCTCACCGCACTGCTCGGCTATAAGCACTGCTCGCGTTTTCGTAAAATCCTCGATGCTATGAGCGTCAAAGTAAGCTTCCAGGCAAACATTGATTGATTTGATTGATTCTAGGGTTTAACGCGCCGACGCAACGCAGGCGATGAGGCGCGCCGTAGTGGAGGGCTCCGGATTAATTTTGACCACCTGGGGATCTTTAACGTGCGCCGAAATCTCGTACACACGGGCGTTTTTGCTTTTCGCCTCCATCAGAAAAGCGGCCGCCGCGGCCGGGAATCGAACCCGCGACCTCGTGCTCAGCAGCGCAACGCCTTAGCCACTGAGCCACCGCGGCGGGTGTCCAGGCAAACATGGTACGTAGCCGGCGTACACTCTTCTTCGGTGAATTCCGGTGGCCGCTCGGCATTCATCCTTGCGTGGCGCCACTCGCCTAGCGCAAGCGTGATCCCCGTCGCCACTGCTGCGTCGCTCCCGAGCGAAGAGAACTTAGACCGCGAGCGAGGAACGGCGCGGTAAGATGGAAGCCGGTTTTTTCCAGCATGCTATTGCCGATAATGATGGTTGCTCTTGATGATTTAATATGATGATGATTACGTATCACACTTGACGAGATTAGACCTCATAGCGAAACGTTACTCCTGGAGTCCCACCGATAAAAAGCCGCTTCCAACACCCCCTCCATCTGCGCCACTTCCAGTTCGGCTGAACCTTTGGACGGTTGCGCAGTTTGTAAGGCTTCATGTTAATTCCGCCAAATGGAGGGAGGGAGGGCAAAATTTTTTTCGCACGAATAAGCGTTAATCTTTTGTTATAGCTTGTAAAAATTTCTCTGCCGCATAATAGGGTTGTGAAGAGGTGGGCTAAATGTACTGGGGCAGGTTGATCTCTGTGAAAAAATCACATAGGCTACGGGAATACGGCCCGAAGTGCCAGCGTTTCCAGACGGGCGGCCAGCCTCTATGACGTCCCGCAGTGTTTAACTGCCGCTTTCGAAAGCAGGGCAAGTCTCCATGCGATGGCGAATATGTTCGGTCGATGCTGATGTGGAGCAATTGGGTAAGCTGATCCAAAGGATGCGTTCGTATCCATCTTGTGGCCAGGTGTGGGCCGCAGCTGGTGTGAAGGCCGCACCGACACGAATCCTGTGTAACGCTATCCCTACCGATGGAGTGACCCGACGGAGGTTCTATTCACACGGTGGAAACATCGCTGAAGAAACCGCTTCAGTGGCCCTATGTGTAGCGGTGAATGGGGCCGTAGAGAGACGGACCATGGTATGTAGTGTAACATACCTAATTTACTAGGCGTATTGGAGGTGACTCTGGCCAGCGAGGCCTTGAAAGGCCAGCACCAGCCGATCTACAGGGCTTGTACAGGGGCACAAGCTTGTTTGGCGCTGGAAAGAGGACTCTACCCAAGTTTCTCCCTTTAATTGCTTCCCCAGCCTCGATAAAGTTTTACTGAACTTAACTGAAGGCAGCCGTCACGCTCAAGGCCACAGTCAATGAAATACTGCGGTGACGATGAAATTAGAAGGAAAAAAGTAAAGCAGTTCCGCTCAGCGTCAAACGGTCGGAAGTGAAAAGCAGGTATTAATCCGCCAAAGGGACTGTGGGGCCGTTATGCGCTCATTGCTACCGCCCCTCACGCTCTTCCATTCGCAGTCTCACTCCTCTCTAGATGAACAGAGGTTTTGTCCACTGCAATTCAAATTTTGCGCCTTCCCAGTGCTGGCGCGCTCTATACCTGGAACACCACAAGCGGGCTTGCTTTCATCTCGCAGGTGCCGGAGCCTTACAACGCAGTTTGGAAATAGTAGTTTTTGCGGCAGCTTTTTCCCCTTAATATCGTAAAAACCAACCCAACGGGCGTTCCTAACTAAATGGACGCGTGGGCTGCCGGTTATTTACACAGATTTTTCCTCAAATGTAACTGCAATTTTCTTTGCGCTGAACAAAGGGGAGATGCATCACAAGCTCCAGCGGTTCAAGGGTTTCAAACGGTTTCAACTATATAAACTGTGTTTTAGATGCGGAGCGTCTTATGCTCGGGGGTATGTCCCGCGGCGTTGGCGGTGGTCCGGCGTCCGCACACCACCTGCGCATGCGCCACCGTCGTCATCTTCCCATAGGGGAACCGCTGAAGACGAAGATGGAGAAGAAGACAATCTTATGCTCGGGGGTATGTCCCGTGGCCTCGGCGGTGGTCCGGCGTCCGCACACCACCTGCGCATGCGCCACCGTCGTCATGTTCCCATAGGGCAACCGCTGAAGACGAAGAAGGAGAAGAAGACAAAGCTGCGAAGAGGAGGGCGCGTACGTTGCTGTCACCCCGTCCGCAGCACTTCTGATGATGATTTTGCAGGATGCCCCTAGGGGCATCCTGCAAAATCACAATCGCTTGACACCGATTGTGCTTGCGCTTGACTCCGTGATTCTTCAGATGAAGTAGGATGGAAGCAACAGCCCCGTCAGTGAGTGTGCTGACGCAATTAAGTGAGAGCATCAGCGCAAACACTAACAGACCTTTAGATACCACTTCAATCTCGTCTCACTCGCGTATATACGCATGCAATAAGGAAAATTACACCCATCTCCCAGAAGGGAACCATGAGTAGGATATATGAGCATTACGGGGTTCACTACATTTCCACCAAATTTGGCTAACCAACATCACGGAAACGCAAACGGAACCCCCATCACGCTCCGCATCCTACTCATGGTTCCCTTCGGGGAGATGGGTGTAATGTTTTTAGAAGCGTTCGTTTGGGTCCGTCACGCCGCTACGTCGTGTTGGATCTCCTTGGGTCCGCTACTTCGCCACACTCGGTAATTGCGGCTGTGTCAAGACAGCGTGACAACCAACAAGCTACGACGACAAGGCGGAACCCTAAAGTGATCAGCACTTAACAGTCAAGTTTTTGATCAGCACTTAACAGTCAAGTTTTTGCCACCGCAGATGACAATGATCTAATTGATCAGGATTGGCGCCAGAACAGCGATGCCCGCCCACACAACGAAAGAACGTCCAGAAAACTTGGAGGCACGCCGGAACTCGGGGAAGGGGATCGGGTTCGTCGTCTGGTGTGTTCAGGTCACAACACGTCACGTCGGCAGGTCTCGGCGGGTCATAGGTTGGGGACACGTGGCTTGAAAATGCGCGCGTCCATGGCTCACAGGGCTGGGGTGTGCCTTTAAGATTCAAGAGCCTTGAAGGGGTGTTCCGGAGCAGAGAAATGGTGAACGTAGGGGCCAGGCAGGAGATGAATGCCGCAACATCCACGAAAACATGTTACGTGAACGGGGTCACAGCACAGATGACGGGGACCGTGTTTGATGGTAAAGTTATCTGTTCACAAAACAGTCGTGACAACTCGCTCTAGGTGAGCAGCACACTTTCGCCATCCACACCTTTTGCCAATGCACATTCCATACTCATGGGAAAGATTTTCTTCGTCGGTAGGGCATGCCCAGAGCGCTACCAGCTACTGTGTGCTTCTTGTATTCCCCGTTACGATACATTTAAGTGGAATGCATTATATCTCTATGATTCATTGGACGTATTGTGAGCTATAGAAAATCTCCACCAGCTTAATTGCTAGTGGCATTTAAGCGTCCTTACGTGGCTCGAAGGCGGAAAGCGTAGCGATACTTCAGAACTAGGTTTTTGTGGCAGCATGGTATTTGCGTCCTTTTCTTTGCTTTCATTTGTTTGTCTTCTGGCGCGACTTCTGTTTTGCTGCACCGTGTTTCCGTATTTTTGCTCTGGTTTTTAAAAGCGCAGCTTCATATGCCTCCCTGATGAAGATGTAGTTGCGCCAGAATGCACTGCAGAAAAGCCAACTTTACACACTTGGTTTCCCCGAAAGGCATACGATGATGATGATAATAATAATTATGATGATGATGACTGCACTGCAGGAACGCCATCAAGAATCAAGAAAAGAAGCGCTTATCGTGGGCGTAATCAAACCTGGGTCCCTCACCTTATGAAGTTGCCCTCAATCCGATTCCGACATCATCGCTGTCGGCTTGCTCAACATTTCATTTGGGTGTGCTGCGCGGGCTTTGGAGTTTGGCTTCGGATTTCGGCAATTTGGATTCTGGACATAGCGAGTGTAGATTTTGGACTTTGATTTGGCTCCGTTTGTATAAAGGAAGCTCGGCGTTTGAGCCATCTTGCTCTCATGAAAAAGGCTTTGACTTTTTTCGCCTTACTGTGCGAGTTACGTCAGCACGCAGACTGCCCCACGCCGTGCTTTTTTAGAATCAGGGTTCTGCGCAGCTGGTGTGCACCTGATCCGCTTGCGGGGCATCACGTTCAGTTAACACACGACACTCGCTATTCTACATCATTTACGTGTTTAGGTCAGTTTTGTGAATTTTGTGAATCGTACACATTAGCCTCTCAAAGCTCCGAAACGTGCCCAATCCCCCAAAAGGTATGCATCCAAAGAAAGGAACAACAAGAACTTTTGTGTTACCACTGGCAACCTGCGGGGATAGCACAGTGGTAGCCCATCAGGCTGCGACTGGGTAGGCCCGAGTCAAAATCTTATGGGATGACACATGTTATTTATTGACTTATTCTTTACAATTACTCCAATTTTCTGGACTGGAAAACAACAACGATGATTCTTCTCCAAATGGGGCCCTTAGGGCTTGCGTCTTAATAAGGAGACGTACGGAGCGTCTAGGGCCTTCTTTGTCTGTGACCAGTTGGCAAATTGTATTCAGCGGAAACAAGATTGCCCTTACTCCCAAGTGGGAATTGTAGCATAAATGCTTAAGCCGCTGTGCTAAACGACCCACTTAAACGTGTGCCTCACTGCTACACGCGGGTGTATTACTTGAAAGTAATGGTGTTTTATAAATGAATTCGGTCTCAACATTGAATTCAGGCCAGGAGTATTTTCTCTTAGTGATGTTCGTAATTTAGTATACAGAACCGAATTCGCAGTTCAAGCACGCTAACTTCAGGTATCTCCAATGATGCGATTCTGAGGGTTTTACAGCGCCGAAGACTCCAAGGGCTCCAGATTAATTTATTGATCCCCAGATACACAAAGCGCGCCGAAACATGCATGCGACCAGTTCCCCTGTTGCCCATGTTCCGAAAAATGACCCCCGCGGGATTGACTGAACTCGCGTCCTTGTGACAGACCAAAACAAAGCAGAAAATAAAAAAAAATGACACCCATCTCCCCGAAGGGAACCATGAGTAGGATGCGGAGCGTCATGGGGGTTCCGTTTGCGTTTCCATTATGTTTGTTAGCCAAATTTGATGGATATGTAGTGAACCCCGTAATGCTCATATATCCTACTCATGGTTCCCTTCGGGGAGATGGGTGTAATTTTCCTTATTGTATGCGTATACACGCGAGTGAGACGAGACTGAAGTGGTATCTAAAGGTATTTATTTAGGTTTGCACGTCTTCTTACTTTGAGTATGACGGCCTTATGGTCGCTGAAGTGCACAGTCAGTGGATCTCGTAGCAGCGGTTGTATGTAGTCGTCGCCGTTGCAGTTGGTAAAGACGAGATCGATACACGTTTCGTAGATTGTAGTTGGGTGTAATTGCTGTTAGTGTTTGCGCTGATGCTCTCACTTAATTCCGTCAGCACACTCACTGACGGGGCTGTTGCTTCCATCCTACTTCATCTGAAGAATCACGGAGTCAAGCGCAAACACCACCGGAGTTGTTGTTGTTGTTGTTCCTCTTCTATAGCACGTACCCACGTGGGGGATTGGCCAAGAAACGGTGGTGTGCGGACGCCGGACCACCGCCGATGCCGCAAACATACCCCCGAGTATAAGACGTGGGGGATTGGCCAAGAAACGGTGGTGTGCGGACGCCGGACCATAGAGTTTCTCACCGCCGACGCCGCGGGACATGGTCGATGCGATGATCCGATGAAACGACGACTCGCTGGCTCGTTGGCCGACGGCACATAGCCGACGACGGTCTACTCCAAGCAAACTCAAAATGTACGATATTTACACTTTATTTACATTACGTATTTACAACTCATGACTCGTGAAGGCCCGCGTCGAGCGGGGCTCGCCGCTCTCCACCCCCTGTCTCTGCCCGTCCCTGTTCGCCTCCTCAGAACATCAAACTCCTCGGTTTTACCACCAAAACCCCGCCCACAAAGGGACGTCACAACTTGAGAGTGAGGATGGCTCATTCATTAGCCCACACTAGGCCACTGATTGGCCACCGTGACAAAGAAAGCTAGGTGGGTTCAAAACAGTCACGCGACCCACCTCTCTCACTTTCATGCAGAAATCCAAAGGTATTCCGCAAAACACAAATACAACACAAATGAAAACCAACCAACTAAAAGTAGACCTAACGACGGGAATAGGCTCTCGGGCGGCACGTCTTTTAAAGTGTTGTCATACCGCGGCGCCAGAATTCCTTTCCTTGGTAAACACGTGGAGCGCCTAACAAAGCCTGGTCGCCTGCCCAATGACGCATCCCAGAAGCCGAGTCGCCAGGCTCTGACGTGTGACGAATGGCAACTTCGCCCAGTAACTTTGAGCAGTGCAACTGTCATAGACTGACCGTCTGGTGACCTAGGTTTGACCCCTAGACCGACCTTCAGCTCCCGTCCGGTTCGGGGATTCTCGTGGTGGTAATCGCGGTCGTTAAAATATCAACGGTTGCCCTCCGCCGGCTTCTCGCAAGGA
Source organism: Haemaphysalis longicornis (assembly GCF_048455015.1). Lineage (NCBI taxonomy): Eukaryota > Metazoa > Arthropoda > Arachnida > Ixodida > Ixodidae > Haemaphysalis > Haemaphysalis longicornis. The sequence goes on from NW_027526203.1 coordinate 166,133,794, forward strand.
AATCCGTCTTTAAAAGCTTACATTACTTTCAGCTATTATGGAGTGACCGACGCATTTGTATGCGTCGTCTCCGGGCCCGCTCGCCGGGTGGACACAAAAGCTCGGCGAATAACAAAGAAGCCTCCGCGGTTTCTCCTTACAACCCTACCGAAAACCCAGCTCGGCCGGCGGGGAAACAAGCCCAATACCGGTAAACAAGCTGATCCCATCGAAACATATCTGGTTTTAATTAAGAAGTGAGGGGCCCGAACTTAACACCGGTGTTAGACTATCTCACTTCTCCTCCCCCTCTGCAGCAGCCGGCAGAGGCGAGGAGATCGGCGGCAAACACGGAGGAAAAGTGACATGCCATCTCGGTTGGTGTAAGCTTCCTTTAATTTTTACAACTCCTGGCGAAAGCGTAAGGCGCGCACACGGCCGCTATACGTGCCGTGGGCGTAGCGCCCAGCGGCGCCAGAGGTCGCGTGACGTTCTCACGTGGCATTCAGCGAGAACGCAGAGGGTAGACGCGCTGATGGGCTCGGTGAGTGCCCCGTCTGTATACCCCGTATCCGCGTGGGCTTGTAGCTCGATCGGTAAGGCAACGGGCTCTTGCTGTGTTCAATTATTCGCACCAGGATCGATTCCTGGCGGTTCCAGGAACTTCTTCTATTTGTTCGCGGGAGTTTTCTGTTGACACCAACGGTCGTGACTAGCCCTTGAGGGGTAGAGGTAGAAAGCTTCTCCCAAGCGTTCATCTCTGAGAAAGCCCTACGCCAGGCCGAGAGATGCTTGTACCCTTTTCTACCGGGTGGGTTTCCGGCGGCGGATTTCTAACCAGCCACCTCCCGCAGCCGAGGCGGGCGCCCTAGCCACTGCCCCACGGCTGCGGTGGTGGCCCACCCGCATAATTGTTATTTATGCACAAGGAAACGATGTTGCTCGTTTCTGGCACTTGAACGCAGCTGAAACACGCATTTCTGAGACCAAGTGGACCTAATTTATCCGCCCCTTGGATCACTTGGGTGATTACACGCGTGAAACTGCGCGTTCTGGCTGTAGCATAGCCAGGTTGTGGTAGATGGCATACCAGTGATCCATAAAGAGCAGGGAATACTTTCCCCCGTCATTATTTTTTAAAATCAAATCACGATCGAGGGTGTGAAAAACGTAAACAGCAACCGCTAGATGTCTAGATAAGATTCACGTACACTACGCCAATATCCACCAGTGGTGGCGGTGCAGCCCTCTGACCTTAGGTCATTCAAGTCGTACAGCTCGCGGCGCCCGAACTTCGGCGTTCGGTTCACCGGTGGTGTCGATGTGTGCCAGAATAGTGCACGGCTCTCAGTGGGCTCTGTACTTAGTGGGCCAAATGCAGAGTAAACGAAAATTCGCTGACAATTTGGCGGCAGCAACGAGTGAACTTCTCGTGGAAATAGCACGCATTCGTGATATTTGAAGCGTCGGGGAATACACTACCGGGGGTATGTGATACTCTGTGGGTATGTAACCCTTTAACGCTTTGCTAGGTTTCAAAGTACGTGCATAGCAATGTAGAGTACGCGTGCAGATTTCTTGTGGCCGACCCTCCTAGTGCTTGCGCTCTGATAGATTGAGTTGTATGTAACCCCTTAACGCTCTGCTAGGCTTCAAAGTACGTGCATAGCAATGTAGAGTACGCGTGCAGATTTCTTGTGGCCGACCCTCCTAGTGCTTGCGCTCTGATAGATTGAGTTAACCTGTTGACGGTCTCAAATAATTGAGCTAATTACCTGTCGCATATATGAAACGTCGTATATAACCTCTTCGGTATGTGGCAGTGTAGGAGAGCTTAATTCGAGTTGCAGACGACATCTACGGTTTTGTGGCTCATTAGGTGTCCGTAAAAGCGTCATCATCATCATTTTCCTTTTGTGTATTTTACATCTATCCGTTACATGACTAAGAGCCTCGGTATGGTTACAGAAAACGACTGTACTCTTGTTTTGTCGGAACTGCCCAGAAACAAATAAATAGGATAATTAGCCGCACAGACGACTTTCCAGGTGTCTTTCCTCTGGAATGAAACATTAGTCCGTATTAGGTTCATTCAGCTAAATAACTAGGAAGTAAGCTCTATAGCAGGTTACACACACCCTGCTTCTTGCACTTCTTGGATTCCGCCCAGGTCGGCCTGTCGTCCTTCTTCACAGAGCAAAAGGGCTTTGGATGTTTGCCCATTTCTTTTCAACTAAGCTTAAGTGTGTGTTCCGCCACTTACAGCCACTGTGGGATCTCGTCCTCAAAGAAAAATCTTGCGTATGAACTGTGGTATTTGCTCTGCACGCCACAGTTCCGAATTTCTCTTTTGTTATGTCGAGCCTCATAAACGTGCTCTGCACTCATCTGGGTCCGTAATTTATTGCCATTTCTTCTCACCGTACGGAACGTGGCTCCTTCTCGCGTTTGCGCCATCAGAAAAATGCGACCGTTGCCACTGTAATTAATTGTGCCATCACGCCTGCCTGTCGAATGCAGAATGCAGGCGCCACCGAGCCTCCATGGGGGCGCTGAATGTGAAATGTTGATGATTACGCACCGAACTATGATTTTGTACGTGAACTACAACCAAGGAATTCGCAGATATGAAATAGAAGCAAACAAAATGGTAAAGAAAAAGATATATTTGCAAACAGGTCCTCGCTCAAACAAATTCCGTGCGCTGATTACCTTCTGCGCGAATCAATAACCGGTGAAGTTGCCTTCTGCACAAATCACTTGGGCGATTCTTTGCGGCATTGACTCGTACAGAGCCCTCGCAGTTTCAGGCTCAGCGCTCAATGCCTCCCATGCTCATTGGATTACATCCTAGAGAGCGTTCGGGATTCCGAGATTACGGGGAGCGAGACGGCTTTTCATTAGGCCCCACACATTCTCCATCGGGTTTAGGTCTGCGCCGCACGGAGGCCATGCCTCAGCACACCGCAAGAGTCCAGGGTGGCTTGTGCAACTACCGGCAGCGGTTGTGCTGCAGTCAGCAGAAACCACCAGGAAAGGGGCCGTCGAGTACGTATGGCACTAACTCTCCTTGATTAGGTCGCAGTACGAGTGGGTATGGAAAGTCCCATTTATTCGAACTAGTGGGCAACGTCCATCTTTACTGATGGCCCCCCACACGGAGACGCTGCAGTGACCACTTGACAGAACATTCGGCGTGTACTACGATCAGTATCTAAGAAAAAAAGAGAAGAAACAATTACTCTAAAAAGCATGCCCTACCAGCGCGGAGTACAACTTTTGCCTTCGCAAAGAGTGAGGATTCCGTACGGGTCGGCGCGTGCGAACGAAACGGTAAACACACTAAAACTGTTATTACTCTTAAGTTTATCGAAAAATACATGCCACAGGAAATATTTGCTGAGATAAAAACCGAAAAAGAAAAATGCCGTGAGGCAACAGGGCTCCTAAGGAGTAAGTAAATAGCTCTCAATAACGGTCGATGAAACCAATCAAGCAAGTATATTTTAAACACTTATTTGGACGTGAAGCTGCTCGCCGAAAACCGAATGGGGATCCCTGTTCCTAAACTTAGAGTTTTACTTTTTATCCCACTTTTTAAAAACGTCGTTTAGATGTCAATTTCAGCCATACCTGCAGTTCACAGGCCGCCAAACACAATCCTGCTGGCCGCACCGTGTAGAAAACGTAGATTAATCCGTAAAGATGACTTGGCCCCAGACGTCAAAAGCCCTGTGCTGATACGCACGAGCAAGCTCGAACCTATTCCGGCGTTGTTTGTCTGTAAAGCAAGGCTTTTGTGCCGCGGCACAATTCTTCAATCCTGCTTCCTTGATGCGCCTGTTAATAATAAAGAGACAGCGCGCACGGGCAAGGGGGAACGGGCACAGCTCGCTCCTCGCGCTCGTGTCGGTTGCTCGTGTTCTGCACCAGTAATAGGGCGACCGGCTGCTTGGCTCTTTTCTCCGTCGCTTTCCGCGACATTCTGGTGCCATCAAACCCCGGAGATCGAACCACAAGCACACCCGACTTGACGCGGCGCAGACGCGGAGGTACGCTAGGCTCGGGAATCCTTTGGATTCAGCTGATTCGGGAAGCCTCGTCCTCGAACGCTGCTCACCGCTCGTGCTCGTGCCGAAGCCACCCGGTCGTCCAGCTTCGCCGCCGTCTGCCATGGAGGAGCTACGCCGCAGCAGTGACTTCGTGAGACAAGCCGTCACAAGGGGCGTAGCGGCAATCGAACCGCTACTACAGGATCCTGACTCACCGACCGATCAGATCCACTCACACCTTCGCGCCTTCAACACCAAGTATGAGGAAATGAAAGCCCTTGACGAGCGCATCCACGAAAGCATCGATTTTGATGACTTCAAAGCAGACTTTTTCAGAAGCTTCGAGTTCGACGAAAAGGTCGTCTTGATCCACATGCAGGCGCCAAGCCCTGATTTCGCCGTCATCAGGCACGGCAATACTGTGGCGCTGCCCGGTGACAGCAGGATAACCGTGAAGGCCGACAAGGTGGCGAACTTGCATGCTGCGTGTGAGCTGTGCTTCTGTGATCTGACAGCTAGTCAGGATTCTAATCACACGGACAAACTACCGAAGCTCACAACAGACTCCCTCGATGGACAACTGGATCTACCTAGCAGCCCAACTACCGATGACTGCATCGTCCTCACAGACGCCCAAGAAACCAACTTCTCAAAGGACCCGCTGACTGCCATGAGCAAGGATGCGGCCAACCCAGACCTGCCCAACCTGATTTTCCTCGGCTGTTCGGACGTCGCTGCCACTCGTGGAGGTTTCTTGCTAAAACACCGCGTGGATGACCGTCGTGAAAGGGGGCCATTCCGACTTGCACGCCGGTGGCCGTTCTGCTCCCGGAGCTGGCTTCTCTGCTGGCGTTGACCCTTCCAGGATTCTCCGCCTGCGATCACTGCCCCGGTGCTTCGAATCAGTTCACGGGAACCACCGAGTGAACCTGGTCGCCCCGAAATCGTGGACGGCAACCAGACAGCTTCAACGACGCCGCTTGGCGGCCCCCTTAAAAGATCATGGAAACTTTCATATCCGCAACCACGATCGTTGTTCCAGAGGCATGGTGGCGGCGCTTGCAATCACGATCCATGCCGACACCGACGAGTGGTCACCTGTGACAAGCTACCAGTTAGGCTGCCCTGCGTTAGCGACAAGCTTGCCTGCCAGTGGCAAAACAAGTCTGAGCTCTCGAACCTTAAATGGCAGCCCCAGCAGGGTGAATTCCCCTATGACCCCGGTGGTTACGGTGCATCACGAGGCGACCAGGGCGGCGATCGAGGCAACAGGCAGAACCCTCACTCTCACTTTGACCAGGATGCACTGCTTACCAACCAGCTCGACTGCGCCATCACCCACACCAGTTTGTTCAGTGAGGATGGCGAATAGGAGTCCGCAGCCGCAAAGGAAGCTTGCCGCAGCAAGTTGAACAAGGTGACGGTGTGGTCCTTCGAGATGCCCTGCATCCACCCTGCTTCCTGTACTGGAACATCCGCAACGGCGTGTGCGAACTAAAGGGGCGCGACGCGATGTCCGCGTGTCTTCCATTTTTGCAGGCTTACAAGTACTATTTCTTTTGACTGTTGCACTGTCATCTCTATGTTCACCCTGAACGTCGTATGCAGCGCCCGACCACCCGTCTCGTCTAAACTACATGAATTCATGTACTGCCGTTGCCTACCGCCTACTAGCTGCTTCCTCCTGCTTGACGGTCGCATCTTGGTGTCTGGGGGAGTGTGTTGATAATAAAAAGACGGCTCGCACAGGCACGGGGGAACGGGCGCAGCTCGCTCCTCGCGCTCGTGTCGGTTGCTCGTGTTCTGTCCAAGGAATCGGGCGACCGGCTGCTTGGCTCTTTTCTCCGTCGCTTTCCGCGACAGCGTCTTCGAATGATGTCTCCTGAGACATTAAGGCCAAGCATTTGCTTAATTTTTTGGGCGCTCAAGAAAGGATCCTCCATGGCAGAAGCAAATTGCAATAATCAGCTGATGCTCTGCTTCCTCAGCTACTCTCGGCCGTCCACTGCGGGAGGCGTCAGCTGTCCTGCTTTGATTTTCTCGGTACGCTTTTACGACTTGCGTCACTGCCGACTTAGATCTCCCCGTAAGACGACATATTTCTTTTTGGGGCATGCCTTCCTCAAATAGGCGGGCGATATATCTTTTTTGGCCCTCCGGAACGTGGGGCGGCATGGTCCGCCAACACGCACCAGTATCAATTGTGTTAGCTACAGAAATGAGCGGTGAACGAAAATTATGGGTCAACTGACACTTTGTCCATGCTTATGTTACCAAACAGAATATAATTCGTGCTCAACCAGCAGTGTCCCTTGGAAGATAATATCAGTGTTGTACGGAACGGCGTTCCAAGGAACGGCGTTCCGGGAACTAGTTCCTTTTGGGAGGAACGGAGGAACGCCACCGTTCCAATATAAGTGGGTGGAACTGTAAGGGTAACTCGTTACGTTTACGAAGGAACGGCAGAAGGAACGGCGTTCCTTCTGGAAACGTTCAATCGCTAGGATTTCGCGGTTTTTGATGTCAGGGCTTTAGGGCGCTGATGCCAGTCCAAAAAGCCGCGGGCCGGCCGCTACTGTGTTTATCTCCCTTTAAGCTGCCCAGATTGCCTGTCCTTCCGCAGAAAGTGCTTCCTCGAAGGTCAAAGACAAGAATAACCACGCAGCGGGGCCGCAGCCTGTCGGGCAGGCTGCACCGGGTGCGCACGGCCTTGTCGCCACGTCGGCTGCAGATGGCCATGAGACAGGTGTTTCGGCGCCCCTTTGATTCGTCTTCTGCCGCTTCCTCTCTTTTTGTGCATAACAGTGGAACGCGAAAGCCGAGCAGGAGAAGACGCGACTGTACCGTGTTCATCGCACACGTGTTATCTACAGTAGAGGCAGCCGTGCCATCCGAAGGGACTGTACGAGTCTTCTCTGCTGTCTGTCAATGGGCATCAGGGTCACCGTCGTGAGCTCACCGCGTGTAAAAACAAAGCGTCAGGTTTTCAGCCACAGGTTCCTGAAATATTGCCGCTGCCGCCCAAAGCGATGCGACAGCTATCTGATCTCATGCGAAACAGCAACCACCCCTGAGAGCTGCAAGCCGAATCTGACCTCGAACGTTCTAACACCCTATGGCACGGCCATGGCGCTCAAACGCGGCGCCGTAAACTTTCTCACAGACCAAGCGGACCATCAGTTTCGTGATGTGCCCCTTGCCCGGTTTTGGAATTTTGCTGGGAATTATTGCGCCACCTTTCCTTCGCATCATAGTAGTGCGACGACTGTGGTGTATTTTTACGGACCGGTTCCGACCAGCGACTCAGCGGAGCACTGATTGCGAGCAGAGTAGTGTATTCTCACGTAAAGTTACCAACCGTCCCGGATTTTGCGGGACTGTCCTGACTTTTCATACAACGTCCCGATTCCCGCGCCGTCCCTGTCGGTACAGCTATATGTCCCGGATTTATTTCGGGCCGCCCAGTTTTCGATCCAAAGCACGCTCAACAATTAAGGCGCGTCACACCCCGGAACACACAGCTAGCGCAAAATTGTCCAGGCAGAGCTTCAGGTAATGCTTAACTTCCACTTGAAGTGCGACAACATTTGCGAGTACATTCTCCAGCAAGAGAAATTGTTGCGAGCAGCATGTAGCCAGATGAAGTACCACTTCAAGAGGCTACAACCATAAAGAAACAATAAACTTCTCTGGAAGCTACCGCCACTAAGAAAACTGATTTCGTTGCCTCCCTATGTTCGAGTGAGCTACCTCCCCCCACCCCACCCCCTCTTACCCCTTCCCGACTTCGTTCATTGAAGAGTTGGTAACCCTAAGCTGGTGGCTGCTGCCGTGCGCAGAGTTCCTGCGCTCCGACAACGAGAAGCCGGAGGCCAAACTTAAAAACTCTAGCATAAAATTACAGTAAACAAGGTTTCGGCAAAAAGGCGACCATGAACTCTAAATCCCACAGAGTAACACTCTGTAGCTCTGTTATTGACGGTCTGACTCAGATGCTCGCGCCTGCCAGAATTTCAGGAGCAATCCAGAACGGTAAACGTTATGCGCACGGCACCTCAGAGTGTTTCAGCGGGCGTCAAACAAAATATACGCAAAACAACCACTGTACACGGCGAGCTAGCTTTGTATGCTAGCACACGCCTATGAGCGCATGCGGAGGCAGTCTCCTGAGCCTGAGGGACTGAACCAACTAATCCTCAAGTATAACATGGTAGTACCCCCAAGAGCTTTGGTGGTAAGGCTCTTCAACATTGCCAACAAAGTGTTGACGAAAAAAACGGGTTCGTCTGCCCCACACCAACATGGAGATGCAACTCGCGCTGAGTTCACACGAAGGACTCTGCTAAGTTTTGAATACGTATTGTGGACATTATTTTTTCACTCGTACTGTAAAATTGAATCAGCATTCATTAAACGTCTATGTTTTGTTCCTTTCGATGCGGTTTCTTGTGCAAGACATTTATGTTCGTGCATGCGAGTAACTTTCTTTTTGCATATCAAGCGCAGTATCCTGACTGCGCATTTGAAGACCCAGGTGGAAAGCGGCATATGTGTTGCACTTTTAATATATGAGCGCCAGACTTGCAGTCAAACATGTCTGGAATATGTCCGGTGCTCCCTGAAAAAATTCGTCTAGGAGCGTTTCGTTGAATTCTTTTTATCTCCAGATAATCTGCTGCCGGCGCGGTTCATGTTTGTATAATATAGGTAGTTTCATGTGAGTGTTGAATTGCGTCCCTTCATTTCGCCTTAGAATTATCCGAAACAGGGTTTTAATAAAAAAAACAAATGTATGGTTAATGTAACGACACGTTACAATGTTCGAATTGTAACTGGAACGCGTTCCTTTCTCAATATTTATTTATTTATTTATTTATAATACCTCAAGGGCCCCAGTCAAGGGGTGTTACATGAGGGGGTAGACAGTTCACAAACAGATGATTTGTTCGATGGCTTCTTTGAAATGGGCGATGCTGGAGTGGTGCACGATGTCAGCAGGAAGATCGTTCCATTCTGTTGATGTTTGCACAAAAAATAAAGAGTGATGAGCAGTGGTATGCGCACGGGGTGGATAAACGGCTTTCGAATGGCTAATGCGGCATGAAAGACGATGAGCTGGAATGATAACATGGTTTAGTTGCAATGCATGATAAAATTTATGGAACAAACACAGTCTTGAAATTTTTCGGCGTGAAGCTAAGTTAACCATGTTAGCTTGAGATTTTAGTTCGGTGACGCTACTGTGATAGGAGTAGTCTGAATAAATGAATCTGGCTGCGCGATTTTGGATGGATTCAAGTGTTTGAATAAGAGAGATATGATGGGGATCCCAGATGGCACATGCGTATTCTAGCTTCGGGCGAACTAGTGTTAGATAGGTTAAAAGTTTAACAGAAGGTGGGGCAAGACGTAAGTTTCTACGGAGATAGCCAAGAACACGGTTAGCGTCATTAGTGATGTTCATTATGTGGGATGACCAGGTCAGATCTGAAGTTAGAGTGATACCGAGGTATTTGCATGAATTTGCTGCTGTAATTTCAGAATCAAACAGGAAGTATTTATTGGAGGAATAAGATTGACGGCGATGGAAAGAAATGACACAAGTTTTCTTTATGTTAAGGGACATCAGCCATTCTTCGCACCATGATTGAATCAAAGAAAGGTCAGACTGTAGGATGACAGTGTCGCGTGCATTGTGAATAGGACGATAAATGACGCAGTCGTCTGCGAATAGACGAATGTTAGAAGCCAAGTTATTGGGGAGGTCGTTAATATAGATTAGGAATAGTAGAGGACCAAGGACCGTGCCTTGAGGTACGCCGGAGGTTACCGCGGATAAGGAGGAGCGATGGTTGTTAGCACAAACGAACTGCTTACGGTTAGTCAAGAAGTCACATATCCAATTAAAAACAAGACAATTAAGGTTAAGACGTGAAAGCTTCAAAAATAATCTATTATGGGGAACTTTATCAAAGGCTTTTTCGAAATCAATGAAAATGGCGTCTACAGGTATGTTAATATCCAGGCTAGAACTGAGGTCGTTAACGAACAGGGCGAGTTGAGTGTCACATGAAAGTCCTTTTTGAAAACCGTGTTGGTTAGGGTGAAAGAAATGTACTGAACGTAAAAAATGTACTATGTGGGAATAAATTATGTGTTCCATTAACTTAGAGCATACACTTGTGATCGAAATGGGACGATAATTACTCGGCGAAGATGAAAGACCTTTTTTCGGGACAAGAATGATCTTACCAAGCTTCCAGTCCTCCGGCACCACTCCGCATGAAATGGACTGCTGAAATATGTATGAAAGAATAATGCTTGTTACAGGCTTAGTGTTTTTCAGTATTTTGGAATTAATTCCATCCATTCCCGCGGATGACGTTAGTTTCAATTCGTCAATTAGTTTTGCAATTCCGTATGAATCGAATGTAATGCCTGGCATGACCGGATAATCAAGGAATGGGGAGTCTGGAAGCGGGCTGCAAGATTCAGGGGTAAATACGGAAGAGAAGGCAGAATTTAATACTTGAGGGGTAATATGATCTGGAATAGGATCACCGAGTTCATCAAGTAATGATAATGTTTTTGTGGGGTTGGGGTTAATGGTTCTCCAAAATTGTTTAGGATTATTGCGTAGCATATTAGGTAATGTAGAAGAGAAAAAAGAACGCTTAGCCTTCGCAGCAAGCGATTCAAATTCCTTTGCTGCTCCGCGGTACCTGTTCCAAGCACTCGCGGTGTTAGACAGTTTAGCCGAGCGATATAATCGCTTTTTCTTATTGTTAAGACGCTTAAGAGATGTGTTAAACCAAGGTGAAGACGCCCGTTCCGTAATTGTAATTGTGGGTATAAACCTATTGATCAAATCATGGATTTTGCACTTGAACAAAGACCAGTTAGTTTCAAGGGGGCGTTGGAAGAAGTCGTTTAAATACCAGTCGCAAAATATGGATAGTTCATTGTTAAAGGCGGCATAGTTACCCTTATCGTAGAGCGTGAGGGTTTTCTTGGAATGTTTTGGGCCTGGTAGTTGATTAGAAAACGAAGCGTGAAGTACAGCGTGATCACTTATCTCGGGGAGAGGAACTAACGATACAAGATTGCCGGGGTGTGACGTGAGAATGAGGTCAAGAATATTTGAAGAGTGGCCAGTAACTCGCGTTGGGAAGGAAACAAGTTGAGATAAACCAAATGTTAAGCACGTGTTAACAAAGTCGCTTTCCATAGTGTGTTTAGATACCGTGAGCGCGAGGTTAGACCAGTTTATTCCTGGAAAGTTAAAGTCACCCATTAAAATAACCGGTGTGTTAGGATGAGAGGCATTCAGGAAGTTAAGAGCACTGTGGAAATTAGCGATAAATGAAGCATCTGAGTCTGGGGGGCGGTAACAGACTCCAATGATAACCGGAGGATATGAATTTCTGCAGCAGACAAACAATAATTCGAGGCTGGAAGGGATGACCACTGGGGAGCAATTTAATCGACTGTGAGCAGCTATAAGAATGCCACCACCCCGCTTACCATCACGATCTCGCCGAAAAATTGTAAAGCCAGGAAAGCACGGTGTCAATTCGGAATCGCTTATTGAAGGGTTTAGCCACGTTTCAGTTAAAAGAACAAAGTTGCATTCTGTCGTGCTGATAAGATTAAAAAGCGAGTCGCGTTTCGGCAAGAGGCTTCTAATATTAGTGTGTACAATTGACAAAAGTTCAGGGTTTAATTTAGGATTCGCTGGGGTGGGAGGTGGTAGCTATGGGCGGAGGGGGATTACTTTTTCAGAACAACGATCGAAAACGTAAGTAGTGTCGTCAATGGTTAGCTTGTTGTACCGAAGTTTATAAGTCTTGCGAGATGCTTTACCAAATTCAATGAGGTGCTTACGGGCCTTGCGCGTGTTGGGGGAAAGATCTTCACTAATGCTGTAGTTGGTGTCTTTTAGTTTTTTGGCGTTAGACAGCACTAGTTCTCGGTCCTTGAAATGGCAGAACCGGACAATGATGGGCCTATTTTTACTTGTTTGAAAACGCCCTATGCGGCGAGCGCGTTCAATGTCTCTAGATTGGACTGAGACTTCAAGAATGGCAAGACATAGATCGATGACGCGCTTCTCAGACTGTGCCCAAGTCTCGTCACTGTCATCTTCAAAACCGTAAAAGACAAGGTTGGATCGTCGCTGTCTGTCCTCAGAGTCGTCCATCCTGGCGACAAGGCTAGCGATATCACCGCAGTTTTGCTCAGTTAGTGTCTGCAAGCCGTCGACCTTTTCTTTTACCGTGGCTATTACAGAGCAGTTGTCTTCAATTTTAGAGAGTCTTTTAGTAATTTCTTCAAATTTTTCCTCGTGTTGCAGCAGCGTAGAGCGTATGGATTTCATTTCATTAAGGATGGCTGCCTGTCCGGATTGGATATCGCTGAGGACAGACATAATGTCGCTAGGGGTTTCAGCATTAGCGGACCGAGTTGCAGGGCCAGGGTTAGTCTCGATGTCACCACATAATAGCAACAGCACTCGCAGGGCACGAATACAACTACAAACAATCTCTAAGCAACAGTTGGGGCTCGGCAGCACTAGCAAAGCAGCGTATTTGGTACGCTTGGAAAATAGGGAACAGGAATTTTTTACCTGCACAAAAAGCAGGCGTTGCAAGTGAGTACGGGCCATCACTGGTGTGCTGCCGAGCCCACTGAAGAGCGCGCGGCCTTTGGTGAAGCTTATATCGTAGCGGTGTGACGTCAGTTCTGTTTCCGTGCCTCGTGACCATGAGGGGAAGGGCAGCAGCAGTGACGGAGGCACCGGCGGGAACATTGAAGAGCATTCGTGCGGTGCGGGCGGCAGGGTATCCATGGCACAAGGCAGACGGTGAATCCTGGCTGATGGGTCCAAAGCGTGCAGCGGGTGCTTAGCCTGGGGGGCCGGGCTCCGATGTGCAGCGTACTGCGGACCACCGGGGAAGGATTGAAGACTGGCCACGCAGAGTATCTGCACAAAAAGCAGGCGTTGCAAGTGAGTACGGGCCATCACTGGTAACTTGTAACGGGAACTCGTTTCAAAAATGGGAATAAACGAGGAACGAGCTTTCGTTCCGATTTTAGAGGAACGTGTACAACACTGGATAAGATTTAGTCAGACAATGTTGCGCGTTGCGCAAAAGGTGGCCGCGGGCTGCGACTTTTGTTGCACAAGTGATAGCAGAACCACGGCGATGGTCACGCGGCGCAACAGCGGCTGTAGCGAATATCGAAAGCATGCCACGGGCAAGCGAGGGATCAGACATGCCCGACAACTAATAAAGGACAGGCATGCGCAAAGTGTGCCTGGCGCGCAAGTTCCTTGAGCCGCGACCCGGCGCTCGCTGGCGGTAGATGGCGCAGCAATGCCTTTGGGGTCGACATTACGTTGAGCTGCTGTTGCCGCTTGACGACGTTGCAGCTCAAAGCGTAACGTTAGATTCATAAAGTCATGTAGGTACAAACCCGCCTCAAACACCCCCTCCCGAGGCGCCTCCCCCGGTTGGGCTCGCTCCTGAGCAATGGTCGCGCCGTTTGGAAGGCGTCATCTTACATCCACAAAATCGAGGGAGGAAGGGCACATGGATTTTAGGACCAAGAAGTGCTAATCTTTAATTTTATTCCAAAGCTTGCTTTGCAGCATAATAGGGCGGTGACTAGTGGGGCTAAATGCCTTGGGACAGGTGCTTCTTACTGGCAAAGGCAGAGACTTTAGGCGATGATATGGCCCAAAGAGCCAGCGTTTCTAGTCGGGTGGTAGGCATGCATGAGCCGCGCACTGTTTAGCAGACGCTGTCGGGAGCGCTGCGGACCAGTTCAAGTCCACAGACAATGGCGAATATCCGCGGTCGATGCCGATCTGGAGGAATGAGGGCAAGTAGGCCCAAACGGTGCCCGTCTGTCCGGTGGCCCGTTGTGGGCGATGGCAGGTGTGAGCGCCACACCGACACGAACACTTGGCAGTGCCACCTGCTCGCGGTGGGTGAGGCCAGCAGGAAGGTTGGATCCACAGGATGGAATAAATGGACATGTGGAGCGCAGAAGGGTTTCCTTGTGGGGGGCCACTTTCAAGGAAGTAAGTCCAGTGGAAACAAAATTGCAGAAACTCCCCGGTGGGAATTGTCGAATAAATGCTTAATAAGTCGCTCTGCTATACATTGAGAACCTCTTTAAGGTCGGCTGTACCACTACGCACCCATTCATTGCTGGTACGCAATTTTTTGGACCACATATAAGCAGTTCGATACCGAAACCGCAAGTGAATAGGGCCTTTTATAAACGCTTCCATAAGCCCCGAGTGCCACTTCCATGCGCTATAGCCCTGTTAAAATCGGCTTCACTGTCACGCACAAATGCATTTCTAGGAAGCCAGGCTTTAAAAGGGCCATGCAGACAAAATAGAAGTTTGTATTATTCGAAAGATTTCCTGTTTGATAGTGCCCCCAGCGCTTGTCCTGAAGTAAAAGATGCTTTATTCACTGAGAAATCAATGAATTAAAGTTAAAAATTTGATTCTCCCACCAGATCGTGTGTTTTCATGACGTCTGCAATGACATCACAAGAACAGGTCTTCAAGATAAACTTGGTTGACTACAAAGCCTCGTTTACCGTTAGTCAACCTAGATGGCGCCACCATACCGCAACGGGCCGGTTTATGCCTTTGCTTTGTTTTTGACGGTATTTGTACCTCTCTTACTTTTGTTCGCGTAGAAAATAATCGTTTCTTGAAGCATTGTGTTCGCTAGACAAATATGGTCACATAAGACACCGTCGCTTACGCCAATCGACCAGTGCCGTCTGAGACAACCCAAAACCGCCGGAGTGCTGTGGAGCTAAAACACGCATAGTGCACGCACTACCAAGAGCAGTACGCATCGGTACTTCTATGCTTACGTGTACTTTCGTAACTCCCACTGTTTATCCCACTATACTTACAGCTATAAAAAGAATGTGCACAATATTTAAGCGCAAATAGCTTGTTCGGCAAGCTTAGAAGCCCTGCCTAATTTGCGTTGGCTTCTGCCGGCCTCAGCCAACCGGCAGAGCTGGCACAAATGACATGTTCTGTTGCGGGAAATGAACTATACGGTCGCATGGCCATTCCCTTTTTTCCTAATTATATAGCTTACTTGAGCGACGTTTACGTTAAAAGTGATCTCAGTATGATTCTAACGAGGCAATATTTCGAACCAACCAAACATGTTTTGTCTGCATGGCCCATTAAGGAAATAGAGAAGGTCCCTATGTTTGTCCGCTGGAATAAAACTCTACTCCATCCAAGCTTCATTCAGGTAATAACTAGGTTGTATGCACAATGCGAAATTACAAACAAACGTGTTCCGTTTCGTGCATTCCTTGGACTACGCCCAGGACGCCATCGGTGCCACCAAGAAAGCTTCTTTAAAAACACCGTCCCTTTCCATGCGTGACTCAAAAACCGCATAAAGGATTGGGAAAGTCGGCATTTTTATTATTCTTTTAGCTGGGTACAAGCTTTTAGAAACATGTTGTTATCTCACGTACCATTATTAGTGTGTTTCTGCGCGGCTCACTGTCCCGATTGTCAACTGTCGTTTTGTAAGTGTAGTTAAGGCTGGTGGACCTAAACATTCCGCTTTTAAACGTTCTAGGGTTATATTAGGTAAAACGTTTCTTTTCAATGTGTTTTAAGTGACGCCCTTCCGGTTGGGACGGAGGGCGTATACGCCACAAAATTCGGCTGGTGGTCCCTTTAACTTTTTCATCATAAAATCCCTTCTTAAATTCATCCTTCAATAACCTCGCCTTTCAGCTCATTAGATCTGGTGACTTTGTTCTTCTGTTTCGTCAAGGTTCCATTTTATTTTTTCTCCCTATCCCAAGTTTTTGCTATGAATCTTCGTACGTTTTCGTATAATCAAGATATGTGTGCTACTTTTATGATCAAACCTACTCAGCGTGGGTTTTTTGTGTAACGTTGCAATAATATGATAATGCATCTTTTGTAAATTCTTTTTGTTTTGATTGCTACGACGTTAATTCCATCGTTCATTTACAAGAGGTCCCACCGGAGTGCCACACTTCGAGATCTCTTTCTGTAATATCTACGATCATGTTCTGTACCTTTATAATATGTTATAATAAACTGAAACTGAAACAGTGCGAAAAACTAAGTAACGTCTCACAGTGTCAGGGAAATATGCATAGCGCTGTTCAACGTGGGGGCGTAACATTAATACTTACTTCGTTTTCAGGATCTGCTGTACGCACACTTGTGCGGGTCTCATCACTGAAATTGAGAACGTTCACCAACCCACGCAGTTTCGCAGCATGACGAAATCCGGCGAAAGGTGGGGCGTTTCCTCGAAAGCGAACGAAGAAGACGTCTCGCCGAACAGGCTAGATGATCGGCCAATTACAAGCCAGTATACGTGAAACCGATTCAAGACTGCAATCTCAGTTCTTACTCCTCCGTGGCATTAACGTAAGCGGAGAACGGCGCTCACAACTGCTGAAGAAAACGTGAAACGAACAACTCAGTGGGCCTCCCGAAGGCGCATCTTCAATTACTATGCCTCTATCCGAGATGCTCGAGGGGCTGTTATCCCCCAGGGTTCGGTTTACGTAAGGCCCCGAAGAACAAGTTGTTCGCCTATGCTGTAAGCTCCCCGATCACGGGCCGCTGCAAGCACAGTTGTTCGACTGCACCACAATTACGGGCCTCTTTCAGGCACCGTTCTTCTAGGAAGCTTAATCTATATTATAGAAGATGCATCCAAACGTTGTGTGGAGGTGGCCCAGGACACAAGATGCACAAAAGACGAAGATGGCTGGCCATGTGCCTATGCGTCTGCAATTCTCTCCGAGGTAAAATAAAGCGATCTTCACTAATCTGCTCTTTATTGGACCAGCCTTTCTTCTTTTTTCGCTTGCGCCACGTTATTGCTTTATAAACTGCGTACCACAAAACACTGACCAGTGTCCGTAGCTGTCCTTATATTGCATTGTAGGTTTTCTTTTATGCAGCCGCATTTCTTAGCTCGTTTTTATTACACTGGGATTTATATATTTATCCTTTATTTTTTTTTTCACTTAGCGCTGCTGACGCCTTCTGGGACAGAAGTTTGAACTTAACACATCAAAATTTCATACTGATAAGAAAGTAAAAGCTGTCTAAAATGCTGCCTTTTCATCTTGCAATTGTATAAACAAAATAGTTAAAATTTCACAATTGACACGAAAAAGCGGCCCGTCATGTTAGAGCGTGTCTGCATACGAAATACAACCAACATTCTGTTCAATCCCGTCAGGTTAGAGCTGGTGCGGACCCCAGATCGCACTAAAGAGAAAAAGTCAAAAAGATATCGTGGATAAGAACTATGGGGCAGGGTTGGGTAAGTAACACGGGGACAGAGACAAGCTTGCACACGATGTTCCTGTTGCCAAATGAAATATTAACATTTACCCGCAGTACTCTCAGCCTTCTTTTTTTAATAGCTCACACGAACAAAAACGGCAAACACGCACAAAAGAAGAATAATAAAAGTTACCGTGCATACAATTAAATTTTTGCTTCGCAATATTGTCCGGCTAAGAAACAGTTTCTTAATGCTTAAGTGTCTTCGCCGAAAAGTGAAGAGCCCTGCCGTTATTAGCTACGGCCCGTGGCTACGGCTAAAGGTAGCTGGCTCCATTGGGGCATTAGTTTTTTTTTTTCGGAACCAAGCTCCTTCCTAGCTTGCATAGCATTCGAGGCACCCTTTGGGTATTTTAAACCCGTGCCGACCCGCCGCGCTAAGTAGAAATGCCGCTCTACGCGCATGCCAGTTTGCGAATCGTGTACTCTAAAACAGTTTCGTGACACCGCTTCACCGCAATACATCTGAATGGCCAATAGTTACAGCAGGGCTGTAACAGCCTGACAAATATCGAGGCCCAACAAACGATTCCGCTCATAAAGGCGATCCGTGCTGTGACACGTGGAAGAAGGTGTCATACTTGCATTTACGCAACGTGAGAGTGCTCACGACATTTTATTTCTAGACAAATCGTTTTCTGGAACTCGGTAAGGGAAGGATTTGTATTTTTACTCCAATCATCGGCCATTGAGGCCCATTGTTGTGGATAACACACATGTAAATTTTCTGGAGTTCTGGAATTCTGTTCTGGAATTCTCCTCCCCCCCCCCTCCCCCCAAATGTTACTTTTTTATAACGCCTACTCAATGTGGATCGTTTCGCTATGACGTCCCGCTGATCTTCGTATTTCCAACTAAATTTCTCAGCAGCACACCAAGCTATGAAGTTCTCCACCCATCCCAGTTTACTTTCGTTGCAAGTGTATAGTTCCGGCGTCTCATACGCTGCAGCCATGTAAACCCACATTCGATTAACCCCACACTCCATTCGGCTTCCCGCGGGAACCTTGTATTGTCGCGCAGAAACTAAAATTGTCTAGATTTACAGGCGGGACAACCGCTGTTTCGCTTAAAAACATTACCTATACTAGAGGAAGCTCTTGGTTGTTTGTGTTCCGAAACTAACCTTACGGGAAAATGTTTTTGGTTTAATAACAAAGCGCGCTTCAGTCCTGTAAGAATATTTTTAAAAGAAAAATTGGACGGAGCTTCTCGCATTAAGTGCCACAATACCAGTATAATGCTGTTTACGTACCATCTCGTAGATACGTAGAAAAGGCAGGATGAACCTGCCTAACTTGCGACGGGCTCAATTTTTAAGGGAGAAAATAAAATGAACGCCAGAAAACGTCCGCGAAAATTGTCAAAAATAAACGCTGGAAACAAGGAACCCTAAATCTTATATATTTTCCGAATGCTTCAACGGTTTCGTGTATGTAGCTTTTGGCAGTCGAAATTCGCCGGATTTAGAACTATAAAGGTTTACTGTATAAATATGCAATTTACCATGGTGGCTCAGTGGCTGCGACGTCGTGCTGTGAGACCATGGACGCGGGTTCAATCCCGGCCGTGGCGGCTGCTTTTGAGATGTAATCGAAAAACAAACACGACCGTATGTAGATATGATATGATATGTTTTATTTCTCTCAAACAAAGTACACAAACAAAGTGCACAAAGTACACAATGAGAGAGGACGGAAGGGAAGAAGCTGCCATATGCAGCTTGAAGACCCCTTACGCCCCGCTTAGCAGAGATTTCGGCACACCTGAAAGATCCCCAGGTGGGCGAGATTAATTCGGAGCTCTCCACTAGGGCGCGCTTCACAGCCCAGGTGTAGCTTCGGTGCGTTAAACCCCACAATCACTCAAAAAAGCACTTTACAGCGCAGATCTTTGTATTAATTAATTCTAGTGATTATTGTGATCCTTACTTTGGGGCATTTTTTGAGAAATTACCGTATTTTTGCGATTCTAAGCCCTCCCAGATTCTAACCACCCTCCCCTACTTTGTAAAAAAAAATTCGAAAAGAAGTTTGCATGTGAATCTAACCATCCCCTTTTCTAAGAAACCATCGCGAGGTGGACTTCCGATGCGTGGAAGCGGGATTGAGTTGATGTTGTGGCCAAGTCATTTATGAAGCTTTCGATTACAAACCACTTCAACGGAACAAAAGACGACCTGCTGGGGGATACTGAGAGTGGCGGCCTAAGCGGCACAACGGACTCGAATGGTAGTGAGAGTGGCTGAGTATCAGACGTAAGCGACGGGTTCGCTGTGTGTACCTATTTTTATTTTGAACGTTTGCCAAATAAAACATTATTCCTTGCGACCTTCTAGTCGAGATCGTCCGCGAGAAAAGTGACGCGGGAGGGGGGGGGGGGGGGTAATTTAGGTTTTTCGAATTAAGCACCCCCTCACTTTCGACATCGTGATCGAGGAAAAAAGGGGGTGCTTAGAATCGAGTAAATACGGTATATAGGATAGTAATTTTCAGGGTGTAAAGCTGACCTGACCAGTAAAAACCCATTAATCAAGAGGATCCCAACAAGTTTTTTAACGCTGACGTTGTCAGCATGTTAATTAACAATCCAAAAAAGTTTTGGAAAGTAATAAATCCCAAACACGCATTGCAATCCGCAGTTTTAATAGTCAATAACGGTGTGCTGCTCTCACCATCTGACGCTGCGATGGAATTAAACTCATTTTTCAGCTCTTTATTCACAAAAGAAAACCCATTACCACATGATCTTGTGTTTCCATCGATTAACTCATCTATGGATGACGTCATAATCACACCGGAGGGTATAGAACGTGCCATTGGCCGTCTTTCAAACAACTCAGCTCCCGTTCCACACTGCATCTGCCAAAAAATACTTAAACTGACAAATCCTGTAATATCTATCATACTAGCCGCACTCTTTCAGCAGTCACTCAATACGGGAATCGTACCGGACGACTGGAAGATTGGTCGTATCACTCCTGTATACAAATCAGGTGACCGATCACTGCCCTCAAATTACAGGCCAATTTCCTTGACTAGTATTCCTGGTAAATTACTTGAACATATCATATGTTCTGCAGTTATGAAATATTTAGGTCAGCATAGTTTTTTTCTATATTAATCAACATGGATTTCAACGGGGACGTTCTTGTGAAACACAATTATTTGAACTCGTTACTGACCTTCACCAAGCTGTTCACGACTCGGTAAAGATTGATGCCATATTGATTGACTTCAAAAAAGCGTTCGATAAAGTTCCTCACACTCGCCTACTGATGAAACTAAGTCGGCTCAACTTACATGGCAAAATTATTAACTGGGTTTCAAGTTTTTTAACCAATCGCTACCAGTTTGTTTCCGTAAATGACCAGTATTCCGCCTTAGCACAAGTTAAATCTGGTGTTCCGTAGGGTTCCGTACTCGGACCAATTTTATTACTTATCTACAGTAATGATATCAGTACCAACCTACATTCAACAGTTAGATTGTTTGCGGACGATTGCGTTCTGTACAAACAAATTATTACCCCTCAAGATACTAACATTTTGCAGGCAGATCTAAACAAAATTTTCCTTTGGTGCGAGCAATGGCAGATGGAAATAAATCTTTTGAAAACTAAAACGATGTCATTTACTAGGGCTAGTAACGTTCAACTCAGCGCATATTATATGAACAATATGTGCATAGAAAATGTGTCCACATTAAAGTATTTGGGAGTTCACTTATCTTCTAACCTAACATGGAATGATCATATCGACGATGTAATTTCAAAAGCAGGTAGAACTCTTGGCTTCATTAGACGAAATTTGTATTGAGCAAATCAATCGACCAAACTTTTAGCTTACATAGCCTTAGTTCGTTCGAAGATGAAAAATGAGGGTTTAATTTTGAATCCAAATCAGACATACCTAATAAACAAGCTGGAATGCTTACAGAATAAAGCAGCACGCTTTGTCACTAAAAATTACTCCACGACATCCAGCATCACGGCTACCAAGGCATCCCTCCAGTTACCCTCTCTAAAAAAGCGACGACTGATAGCACTGCTCTCTCACTTCCACAGACTGTATCACACCCCATCGTCCTTTACAGCATCCCATATCAAGCCCGCGAATCTCATTTTTCCGCGACTCGATCATCCGTTCAAAGCCCGCCCCATGTTTGCCCGCACAAATCTTCTTCGACAATCGCCGCTATTTCTTGCCATTTATCTTTGGAATAAGCTGCCACCACAAATTGCATGTAATAAAGATCACGACTCGTTTGTCGACCATTTGAAGAGCAGTTTAAACGGGCTTGTTTAGGAAAGTAGGATTGTTGTGCTTTTGACAAGATGCACCATGTGCTTTGTATGGTGTGATTCTGCATTCTTGTGTTCCTTTTGTTAGTGTTTGCTAGCCCCTAATCCATGTTCAAAATTACGCTTGCTGTTTATTTGGGGTAACTGTGTTCAGATGTTAGAACTATTTTGTAACTCCCCCCCCCCCCCCCCCCCCATGTAACGCCTGCAAGGGCCTTTAGGGTATTTGAATAAAAAAAAACATTGAAGCTAACAAGCGCACCAGGAAACTTCGGCTGATCCTACCAATCACTGTCAGGTAAAACAAAGTCCCCACCCAACCACGCACGCACTGGTTATTGCTTCAGCTCCATTAGTGTGCACGAGATTTCGGCGCACGATAAAGATCCCCAGGTGGTCAAAATTAATCCGGAGCCCTCCACTACGGCGCGCCTCATCGTCTGCGTTGCGTCGGCGCGTTAAACCCTACTATCAATCAATCAAGTATTCGGGTACTACATCGGCATCGACATACCGAAGCCGCCTCAACTATCTCGAAAGTGAAATCAGCGAGGGGTTGCTCTGCCTCTTCTGCGCCGACTCCGAGCTAAAGATCCACAGCATACAAACAAGCCGTGTCTGCAGGCCAGGCACCAGAACGCAGGGCGACCCAGACACGCACGGATCGACAGCGTGCTCATCCCTCCTGTCACTTACAGGTGTGTAGCAATTCCAGTGTGAAATCAATACATTACCTGCTTGTGCCAGAGTCGCGCTGAGGCAATGGTGGATGAGCAGCCTGACGGGAAGAAGGCAACCGGGGAAAACGTTTTGACAAGGTTCCAAGTACAGAAAAAGAGCTACCATGCCTGATTGTGAAGCTCAATGCTAAGATTGAAGCAATGAATTCCCACATTCATAAGGAACTTGGCAGTCTTCAAAAATCAGTTGACTTTATGAGCAAAGACTTTGATCTTTTTAAGAAAACCTTGGACGACACGCAGAAAGAGCTGCGTGGCCTGAAAGCAGAAAATGCCAGACTGGTAAAATAAAACTGTGAGTTAAATAAACAAATCGCGGAAACCAAAGACGACCTAGCTGAGCTTCAACAGTATACAGCCGAAGGGCTAACCCAGAATTAAAAGGTATTCCTAAATCAACCGGAAAGACAGTGACCGAGATTGTCACCGCGCTTGCCACAAAAGGTGCAGTAACACTGTCACTAGCTGATATTGATGTAGGCCACTGGGTATACTGACTAAACACAGGAATGTGTCGAACATTGTCATAAAATTCATGTCCTGCGCAGCCTGCGATAAGCTGTTTGGTGCTACAAAAAAAAAATGCGACTGAATACATCTGACCTTGGAATGGTCGGATCGGCCGCTGTGTATCTTAACGAGCATCTCTGTCCTACGTATAAACCCCTGCGGGGGAAAACCATTGCCGCAAAAAAACGTCGCATTTGGCGACACGCTTGGGTTACGAATGGCCGCATATTGATGAAAAAAGCCGATAACTCGGAAACTATCCGCATCCGCAACGAAGTCGATCTTCCGCAGACAGCATACGCCCCTTCTCTTATGCTGACTCCTTCTGTAGTTGATAATTTCCATAAAACGAACGGCAGACGCTCCATACTGCACTGCAATGTTAGAAGCGCTGCAAAAAACAGCGATGCTCTTTGCTCCCTTCTAACCCAGCATTCATCTATGTATGATGTTATTGCGGTGACAGAAACCTGGTTGAGGCCTGGCGAAAGCTATAACATCCCAAACTACTTGTTTATATCCCACCCCCGAGAAGCAAATAATAAGGGAGGGGGAGTAGGATTATATATTAGGAAGCCTCTCGCATATACAAAATGTTCATACCTGCTGCTGCTTGCTGTTAATCTTTATTTGTAGAAATTGATGATGTCGTTTACTGTGCTGTATATAGACGCCCGCAGGTGCATCGCAAGCTGTTTCTGAAGGACCTTGAAAGTATTTTCTCTGACCTAAACGATAAACATAAGAATACTGTAGTTGTAGGCGATGTGAACATCGATATCTCGGGTGACAGCTGTGATGACTATCAAAACTTGTTAAATTTTTATAGGTTCCAAAATCTCACTTCATATCCCACTCGCATCACTTCAGACACCTGTACATGCTTGGATCATGTCCTATGTAACTTCAAACCTGTTAGTTCTCTTTCAGGACCGTACGACATTCCCGTAGCCGACCACCTGCCAATAGCATTCCTATACCGCCTCGACAGCAACCGCATAACCCGCGATAATTTTGCATGGCTATACTACACAGCTCGAGTACGACAGGGTTTCGCAGCTTCTCCCTGCAGGCAATTTTTTAGGGCCTTAACGGTATGGATGCTAGCGAACATTGCCGGACCCTAGACGAACAGATAAAGTCGGTGATCAAGGACAGCAGTAAAACAGTAAAGAAAACGTACCATACGCATCCAATATGCCCATGGATGACAGCTAACGTACTGAATGCTATAAAAACACGAGATTTCTGGTACACCAAAATGAAGCAGAACAGAGGGAACTCCTATAACATTAACAAGTTTAGAATGTATAGAAACACAGTGGTTGCAGCTATGCGTAAACAGAAGAGACTCCACTACAAAAAACAAGTAACTTCAACTGCCAATGATTGCGGCACACTTTCGAAAGTTATTAACTCTATAATACGGCACACTCCATCAAAGAGAGTCCTCCCTAAAATGCCGCAAATGCAGGATCTTGCAAATCAGTTCAACGAGCACTTCTGTTCCGTCGGTTCAAATCTGCATTGTGTCGTAACCCCACCAAAGGTACTTTCTCTACCTTCTTGGCATGGCCCTTCATTCGGTTACGTCGACATAACTGAAACAGAGCTTATATCAGCTGCTGAAAATTTGAATTCAGGGAAGGGTAAAGGCACTGATGGCATACCTATTTCGGTCCTTACCAAGAATATAGAAATCCTAGCACCAACTTTAGTATTATTTTTCAATAAAGCGTTCCATACGGGTATATCCTGAAATTCTAAAAATAGCTAAAGAAACTCCAATTATCAAACTGGAAGGCAAAATGAACTCAACAATTACAGACCTATACCCATTTTAAGTTGCATTAACACATTGTTCGAAAAGTTATTAGCTATGCGAGTAAAGAATTTCCTGCATAAAAACGGTATTATATCGCCGGATCAACATGGCTTTCAAAAAACCAAATCAACTCTATCTGAAGTACTTTCCGTGACAGATGTAATTAATAAGGCCCTGAATAACAACCGATTTGCAATAGGTGTGTTTTTAGATATTAGAAAGGCGTTCGATACAGTTCCTCTTGATATCTTACGCCAAAAGATTGAGCGATATGGATTGAGAGGCCAGTCACTCCAGTTTTTTAAAAGTTATCTGAATGGGCGATACCATAGGGTAGTTATTGATGAGCATGTTTCTAGTTTAAGACCAGTCTGTACGGGAGTGCCACAGGGCTCCGTTGTGGGACCCATTCTTTTTACGTTATATATTAATGATTTACCCAATTGCCTTTCTAAAGTATACGAGCCGTAATGTACGCGGATGACACAGCACTACTTTTCACCACCCCGTCCCTTCATACTGCGGCACATATTCTAAACGACTAACTTTTAAAAATCAGCGAGTGGTTCACGACAAATAGGCTTACTTAAACCCCGACAAAACCAAATATGTAGTTTTAGATCACCCTGCAAGCCTGTAGATTACACTATGGGCAAGCTGAAGGTCGATGATAAAGAAATAGAAAAGTCGGTACGGCTTCATATTTAAGTGTAATGCTGGACGATACGTTAAACTGGAAGCCCCAATTAAAGAGGCTGAGGAAAAAACTTTCCTCTTTCTGTTTACCCTGACCAAAGCTGGACAGCATTTTGAAACTGGTATCTTACGCACCCTCTACTTCTCTCTGTTCCGATCCCAGATAACATATTGCATCGAGTGTTGGGGATTTACATATCACACATCCATCAAGCACATAATATGCCTACTAAAGAGAGCCTTGAGAATAATAAACCATGTTACCCCTCGTACACCCTCTCTGCCTCTATTTTCCAAAACCGCAATAATGCTCGTGCTTACGCTACGAGATTATCGTACAACTCTCTTGGTATATAAAATAACGTGTAACAACTTTCCCTTTCCCAGAACTATTTTCCAAACACCCGGTGCAAGTACCCGCTCTGCCTCCGAGGGCAAATTTTTAATCCCTCTCTCTCATAACACATACGGACAACGCCGTCTCAAGTATACGCCGGAGTTAAAGTTTGGAATGATCTTATGTCATCCATTTTACGATAAACCAGGATAGATCATGCTTTGAAAGACTTTTTTTCGCATCACACACTATCCAGCACATCGAAGAAAAAGAAGTCAGAAAAAAAAGTGAAAATACCATCGACTTACAATGCCTTGTACATGATTTTGACTGCCGCTGTCTTGGGGACAACTATCATATCTGCAGCTTTTTACCACTGACGATGTACTTCATTCGTGACGTGTGATCTGTTGTATGTGTGTTATTGCAATGTGAACTATACACAGCTGTCTTTTCCATAGCTTAATTTGTCTGTATAGAACCGAGCGTTTGTTTTTAGCACTGTAATTAATTTTGAATGTGTCTTTCCCATTCCTGCACATTCTTTTTATTGACAATGCACAGGTGCCCCGGGGGGTAAACGGAGCACGGCTTCGTGAAATTGGAATGATTTCTATCTTATGCGGCTGCCGGCATAGATAGAATATGTGCAGCCCGATTTTATGACTTTGATAAAAAGTCACTTAGAGGTTGCTGGCTAATCACATGGCGGAGAGGTCCCCTCAAAATCTCCAACTCGTGCTCCGTTGGATTTTTGCGGCACCTGTACACACTACATTTCCTTCAAACATGTGATTGTAGGTAGCATAACCCATGATTCCTTTGTGATATGTTTTTAATAGATCCATGACTAGCCAATAGGCTAAGGATCCAGACATTCATGCATGTATTGGGTGAAAATGCAAAAGAGACAATAATCAAACTTAAACAAACTTGAAACTTGACTGAAGATGGTGGCAAACGAGGACAGCTACATAGTACCATCCTGCTAGTTTATTTGACGCCACACTGCTTCATGCAAACTTGGAGGAGCCTCAATTAGGTTTTACAGGGCCCGTGTAACAATTCCTCTCACTTTTTGAAACGCTTAAAATTGTGACAAATGAGTGCTTTCAGTCCTTATAATAAGTGCCACGAAACACCGGAGCCAAATACTACTGATCCATAGGCAGATCACATAACTTCGAACCATGACAAAAAATTTTTTTCTGTAGGTTTCTCGGCTTATCTAAGGTGTAGGTATTCTTTGTGTGCTTGTGTGATGGCTCACAAGCGAATCGTCGCTTTTGGATGGCTTCCGTTCATTAGCCGCGGTGAAAGTATTGTATAGCCGCTTTAGAGAAACTCAAAGCGGAGCGGGGGCTGAAAAGTGTCTGCTGCCGCTGGGATGAGCAAATCGCGCATTGCCATTTTGTGCGCCGCGCTTCCCTGCAAGAGAGAGAGAGAGAGAGACGAAACTTCATTGTGAAAAGAGGCGAGGGCTTGTATTAGCCTCGCAGCACGTCCTGATCAACTAAGGAGGGTACACACCCTCGTTTATTTATTTATTTATTTATTTATTTATTTATTTATTTATTTATTTATTTATTTATTTATTTATTTATTTATTTATTTATTTATTTATTTATTTATTTATTTATTTATTTATTTATTTATTTATTTATTTATTTATTTATTTATTTATTTATTTATTTATTTATTTATTTATTTATTTATTTATTTATTTATTTATTTATTTATTTATTTATTTATTTATTTATTTATTTATTTATTTATTTATTTATTTATTTATTTATTTATTTATTTATTTATTTATTTATTTATTTATTTATTTATTTATTTATTTATTTATTTATTTATTTATTTATTTATTTATTTATTTATTTATTTATTTATTTATTTATTTATTTATTTATTTATTTATTTATTTATTTAATGTTACCGTCAGAGCACGAGGGCATTACAGAGGGGCGTAGGACGCACAATATTCTACACAAAAGCAGATAAACAACAGGAATAAACAGTACTGATAACAGCTCATTACGAAAACGAAACACAACTCACCGCCAGTTTCAGTTACGGACCAAGGAAGGTGATTCCAACTTGCACACACGTGCTGGGAATGAATCAAGAAACTGGTTTGCATGACGCAATTGAGCGTCGACACTGTATTCGTTATCGATGCGGGACCATATGTAATATGTCCTGGACACTAGCCCCTGTTTCTACGAGTAAGATTATAATGAGAAATCTTCTCAAATCATCATCAAAAAACGTTTGTACAACGTTCAAGGATAAACAAAGATAGGCTTGACTTCGTGTACGTAAAATTAGATGTAGGCGGATAATTTTAAAGCATGGAACGCGATTCACGATTCTGAACGCTGACTCGTCACAGGGTGACGCCGTGTTCGGTTACCAAACGCTGGCTGCACACTCCAATTTCGCACAAAATCGTCTGTTATGAAGTCATCATTTCAAGAAACTAGAAGATTTATTAAAGTTTCGCCGGAGGTACTCTAACGTGCGATTAGCGTTATTACCGACATAATCAGTTTGGGTTTTCCAAGATGCTATGGATGATATATGCCTGCCCAGGTATTTTTAAGACGAGACAATTTTAAGGGGAACTTTGTTAGTGGACTAACAGAGTATTCGGGAGTTATTTCGAGAAATACGCTTACTTTTACATTTATTAGTATTTAGTTTCATTCTCAGAATTCATACCATTGCGAAACACGGTTAATAGCGGATTGAAGAGCGATAACATCAGAAGAACTGGGGCATATTACGATAGGAGATATTAGTAGCTAAATCGTTTATGTATGTTTAATAAAGTAATGGTCCCTATACTGAACCCTGCGTAACCCCCTGAATGAACTGAAATAAGAGGTTGAGTTAGTGTTGTTAACATATGCGAATTGATAACGGTTAGTCAGGAAACACTGCAACGATGCAAGTAGGTTAGGGTATAAGTTGCGATCTGAAAGTTGCTAAAGTAATAATTCGTGAGAGACTGCTTCAAACGCTTCAGCGAACTAAAGGAATGTGCAGCCCAAGATGGACTCGCGACCGAGAACGGTATGAAGATCGTGTTTAAAGCATATTAGCTGTGTTTCACACGAGGACGACTTCCACAATGGCTCGTGCATAATTGGCAATTGACTAAGTTATCAAGAGACCAATTCAATACTTTACGCGTCGTGACTTCACGGAGAGACCATGGATTACTTAACGGTCAGTGTCACGTAATGGAACGTAGAGTTAAAATTCTAAGAACACAATTAGGACAGTTAAACCAAAGTTATGCAACTATATTTTCTGATTTTGCTACAGTTTAACAGTTAAAACGAGGAGGTCGAAGAAAAACCAGAACAACTTCGGTACGGCTTCGAAAGCTCCCAAGTAAGGCGTCTTTTTGCCGCGCCGACTGACATTCTGGCATTCTTACACGGAAGCAAAATTTTTGGTTTGGCTTTTGCGTGGTTGCGTTACCAAAGGCAGGTGTTTTTTGTTGTTATTGTTGGTCAATGAAGCTAAGTTAAGAAAACAACGATGATTCCTATCGGTGTGGGAGAGGGTAGGCTACCTGGTTAAAGAGAGAGATATATATGAAATAAAAGTCATGAAATCCAGAACTACTTGGGCGTACGTAACTCCGCGGTCCTCCCTTTCTGAGGACTTCAGCGCTCGTGGCGTGCGAGCCGCAAGGACAAGCTGATAGGGTAAAGTAGCCTGCGGAATTGGGTTTCAAGTGTAGGCTAGTGAGTCATTACTGGTGAAGGTAATACAAAATGCCTCTTCGTTCGTAGTTATCTGCTTCCCCCGGTTAATTGTCTCTGGCTTGCAAAGCCTCTTCAACCCTCAAAAAACCAACGCCGGCGACAACGGTCTACCCTGCCCACGACCGGCTCCTACAAAGCCGCTCGTAATCCTGCCACGGCAAGATAGGTTCAGCGTTTTGAAATGCGCGGCGTCGATTACTCCGCCTGCCTTTTCTTGGTGAAGGTGCGTGCGGTTTCGACCATTGAGTTTCACACTAGTTTATAGTAGAACGAAACTTTGTCGTTTCTACCAACGTCATAAACCACGTGTGAAATACGCTCCGCATATTCGTTTTACCGCGCTTGTCGCTCTGCTCATCCGTACAGTGTCGCCCCCTGCGTGAGGCTTGAGGGACTGCCGTGACACGAACGCTGCGCGTGCCGCAGTTCAAGGTTGCGGTGTACTCGTGCGCACTTTCGCTCCTTCCGCACTGGGAATCCCAGCCGTTCAAATGACTCTTTTTCTTCGCAGTTGCATCGGCTGCTGTTTACGCAGACCTTTCTCCGCTTCTCAGGCGCTGCCTCAAAAGGTAGCGAGCGCTCGGCGATGGGAACACGACGTGGACGACATTCAACATTATGTCAATTTTGCTAACATTTTGTGTGTGTGGAAGGAGGGGAGGGGGGGGGGGGAGTGGTAAGCCATGTTCGGTCGTAAACATTTAGTTTGATTGTATCTGCTAAGATTTGGCGAGGCAGTTTTTTCGACTGTTATGCGTAGTAAACGGCATAAAAGAAGCAAATTGGACTTACCTTGGATGCGCTAGTCTGCTTTGCCCAATGTGGACTTTTTCCGCATGTTTTCGATGTTCGTAACAGTGTTACCTCAATGTTTGTTTCCTGAATGTTACAATACTTAAGGATATTCGGTAAGTAATTACGATTTTTAATGACGTATACATACACTAAATTTTAGTGGCTTTCATTTAGTACAGGAGGAGAAGGAGAAAAACGAACGGAAAGGCCGAGAGGTTATTCAGGCTTAGAGCCTGGATTGCTACTCGACACTGGGGAAGGGGTGTTCAGGGGATGAAAGAGAGGGCAGGAGAAAAAGAGGGGATAGGAGCGCGGCCGCGTACACACTTTAGTCCCTTTGTGGGCACTAAGGTCTTTTATCCAAGCATGTGTCCTTCATGAACCGCAGATGGGCTTTTGTCGCCTTCTGAAGTTGATTGTAGGGGTCGATGTCCTAGAATAGTCTCTAGTTTGAACGGTTGATTGTCCAATCGGTTGAGCTCGGCTGCCAAAGCACGTCTTCCGATGAATACTGGGGGCAACAACAAAGTACATGTTTGATTGTCTCTTACAACCTTACAGGCGTCGCAGTGGGCACTACTGGCCATCCCGATGAGGAAGGAGTAGGCTCTCGTAAAGGCCACTCCTAACCACATTCTACAAAATAAAGTAGACTGTGATCGACACGGAAGACGGCGCTGGAGTAGAAGGTCCTGGTTGAGGAGGTGCGGATGAACAAACTCTGGTGTATTCCATTGAGTAATGGAGGTCCTGAGCGCGAACTGACAAAGTACCCTAGCTGCATCAGTCCATGAAAGCGGAAGCAAGATGATGCTTTCACTGTCATGGCCTGTCCGGGCAGCTGCATCAGCCACAACATTGCCGGTTATCCCACAGTGACTTGACAGCCACTGAAATACAATATTACGGCCATTTATGACGGCCTCGTGAAATAATTCTCGAAATTCTGTCACAAGTTGGTGGAAAGGACCGTGGCGCAGGGGGTCCTTAGACCAAAAATAGACCATTTTTGGGGAGGAGCTTCCCCAATGTATTGAAGAGCTTCACGGATGGCTGCAAGTTCAGTAGCCGTCGAGCTCGTTGCATGGCAAACACGGAATCGAATTTTGGTTGATTCTGATGGTATAACCACCACACTCGCCGAGCTCGAGGACGTCAGAGAACCATCTGTGTATACATGCTTCCGGCCATTGTGTTGTTCGTGCAGTAACTGCATGAAAAACTGTCTCAGAACCAGTGGTGTGCAAGTCGGACTAATGCCCGGAACATTGATACGAATATCCGGGGTTGCCAGGCACCACAACGGAGAGAACGGTGGGACCGCAAACGTGTAACTCGATGGTACTTCAGCCCTGTGCACTGCGACAATGGCTGCAAATGAAGAGCGTGGTCGACTTCGAGGAAGCTGCGCAAGGTGGTGACATGGTAGCCTCGTGAGGAGCCTGATGTGTAAAAATGAGTCAGGATCACTGCTAGCAACTCTTGGAACAGATTCATACAGTTGTTAACACTGGATTTATAGCCATCCGTGTCCTAGTGTCACATTTCTTAGTCCCTTGCATCTCATAAGGCAGAGTGGTATTTCCTATCTGGAACACTTATGTTCACAAATTTAGGGACTTTGATATTTTTACGCAGGTACAACGACTTGGGTGAGAACCTCCTGCAATTTGTACTGAAAAACGCACGCCTCTTGCAATTTCATCCATACTTTTAAATTTATATATATATATATATATATATATATATATATATATATATATATATATATATATATATATATATATATATATATATAAACAGTAAAAGAAAACTTCTCGAGGAGCCAGAAAAAATACTTGAGAAAATGGTAGACGCACGATTAAAAACAAAAACAGTGGTTTACTGACGTTTCGACTGCGGGACCAGTCTTCATCTTAGGGTTTGTGTGCGTACTTAGGGTTGTATTTCTGTTCTCGGCTGCTTTGATAACTTTTATTATAGAAATTTTCTATAAATTCACCCAAACCGCCATAGTGCCTAGACACTAGTCCTCTAAAGATTTTATTTTTGCGTTACCAGTACTTGTGCTTCTTTATTAAACCGGCCCATACAATAGATAACATTCCCGTACTACCAAGGTATAACGGGTAAGAAAAATACATTCAAATTGTATGTTTCTATTTCAAATCGGAAAGGAACGTAAAAAAGGTAATTACACGAAATAATTAGACGAGAAAATACCTTAATATAAACACACTAGCCGAAACATACCAAACTTACTCTCACGTTATTTGCCGCTGATTTTTTTGGTCTGTGTGTTTGTAAAATTTTGCACCAAAATATTTGAGAGGTTAATATTGTTTAATGTGACCTTTAACTAGTATTGTCATTTCTTGTAGAATTTTTAACGCTTCTGTATTTTTTATTAGCTCAGGTTTTCTTTTCGTAAAATCATTTCTATAGGAAGTAATCAGTTGTTCTTCGTGCTCTTTTGCTATGGGTGAGTTCTGTAAGTAGTGGCGAAGCTGTTTGCTGGTAGGTTACATTTCCATTTGTTGTTATTTGTAATGACAAACCTTTGAGAGCAAAATGGAAGCCTACCGTGTATAGTAGCAGTGTAATAGCTTGTGGGAAAATGGAATGGAAGTGGAATTCGTAACTTTTATTTCCTTCTTGATGCCGCTCATCATTACAGTGTTTTCTTAAGTTAATATCGAGCTGTTTTTTGCTAATTGTAGTGCAATAGGCCAGTCTGTTTTTTTGCCATCTTTTGCTGCTTTCTTAGCCATTTTATCCGGTATTACTTCGCGAACACTGCCGCTGTGGACTTGAATGTAAGCGAACGTTATTTTCATCTGGTTTTCTATTTTGTTTTGCCTTTCTTATTTCTAAATATATTTGGGCTTCAATTATTTGCCTTGCTAATGGTTTTAATGGTTGATAGGCTATCAGTAAACAACTGTACGTTCTGTTCTTTGTAGCTAGTTTGGAGGTATTCAATTGCTTTTAAAACAGCGATTGCTTCTGCCCCAAAGTTACTGCTGTACTCCGGAAGTTTGTATTGTTCGGTTTCTATTATTTTGCCCGCTTTGTCTAGAATTATGAAAGCTGCACCTATGTCCGTTTTATCTTGCGAGCCGTCTGTAAAGACTGTCAAGTCTGCCTGCGAAATTGGTTGAATATGAATGCTGCAGCCATATATCTACATTAATGATTTTTTGGTCTCTTGTGAAAAGGCGGTTTTTCCGAGATAACATTTTCCCGGCAAATGTTAGGTTAAATATTTCGTAGGTTAGGTTATCTCATAGGTTATTTCATTGGTTAGGTTAAATATTTCATAGGTTAAATGTTTCACTTTTTTGTCGGTCGTTAAGTGAACTGGTGGGACATTTCATATGATGTTTAAGGCCGGGTTGGATACTGTTTTAATGGTTTGTTAATTTTATTAAGGATTATTTTTTGAATACTTCTTAGTATTTTTTCTCATTACGACGTGGTACTTATACCAAAATGGAGCGGCATAAGCTATAATCGTTTCTATACCTCTGATAAAAAAATGTTTGTAGGGGTTCGCTGGTAAGGCCCAGTTGTAGGCTGTAAATTTCCCTAGGCTGTTTATTATTTGCTTTACATTTCCTGTATAAAGTTAATATTAGGAGTAAAGCGTAGCTTGTTGTCTATATAGACGCCTCATATTTTGATTTCTTTACAGAATTTGAGTTTTTGTTACCGAGTTTCATAATGGCAGGTCTTTTAATGTACTTGTCACCTATTACAGTGAATTTTAATTTTCTTGTGTTAAATGTAATTTTTTGTCTATTCCCTAGTTTTCTACTATTTTGGGCGCTTGTTTTGCCTTTTGGCCAATGTTATCTCTTGAATTGCCTTTTATTACTAAGGTTATTTCGCCAGCATAAGCCAAGATCGCTAAGCATCGCTAAGCAATTTGTTCTTTATACGATGTAGAATTGTGATGTTCCAAAATAATGAACTTAAAGGTGACCTCTGTGGAAAACCTGACTTAATATCTTATAAATTTCTTGTTTCCCCCCTCTTATAGGTAATTTTTCTATTTAAAGAAAAATTATGAGCCGAAATTATCGGGTGTTTTGGAGAGCCGGATGTTTTTAGAAGGTTTACAATGACGGATGAGTTGATGCATCTGTTTTGTTTACCCAAAAAGAAGGCAGAGCCTTACAAAACCCACGCGGACGATTAATTTAAGACGGACGAGCAAAATTAGCTTGTTTGAAGCTCAGATAATACGTTACACATCATTTGCGGACACCCGTGGCAAAGCCCCTCCTCCGATGCTTCGGAACCGGAAATCTGAAATGAGGACACATTTCAATTGAGGAGGGGGGGATGTGGTTTTTCAGTATTTAAGTTATTATGATGGCCCACATCTGCATCTTCTTCCTCTGGTTTCGTATACAGGCTACAGAGACCAACATATGCCCCACCGCCCAAACTACCCAAAGGCCACGAGAAAATAACGCACTCCAAACAGCGATATAGCCTCATCCTGCATCCCCCTTTGTGCCGCTTTTGCGGGGAATCCGGGACACTTTTTCATATGGTCAGCGGCTGTACACAAAGCTCACTTGACCCGTCCAATCTCTTCCACACTTACGAGCTTTGGGATAGTGTCTTTGCCAGCTCTTTCCTTGACGTCCAGCGCAAGTTGGTGGAGAAGGCAGAACAAGCGGACTCCTGGAATGAGGAGGCCGTCCTTAAGACTCTCTTCTAGAAAACAATAAATATGTTTACTATAGCTCTCTCTATTTCCCTCTCTTACACACACCACGACAAACGCTTTCTTAGGAAAAAGTGAAATACGCGTGTGTAGTATGATTTAGCCACTTTGACCGCGGTAGGTTATGTATGACGACGCATGAATCCAACTATAGAAACTGAGCACACTGATACCGGAGTTCGGGTAAATAGGTAGAATAAAGTACCATAAAACCAAATTATCATGAAGAAATGCGGCGGGCAACCCATTTTGATCGCGCTTCATCTCTTCATGTTTTAACGAGAATTTTTAGTCTCGTCATTTGCAGGGACCGTATTTATTAAAATAAACACGCACGACAATAAGTGCGCTCTGTCAAAGTAAACAAATCAGAAAATATATTCTTTGTCCCTTACGCGGGCCGGAAACCGAACTACGCTACTTGGTGTGTCAAAGCCATCGCAAGCAGCAAAGCTCACTAGTTTACATATGAGATTCGCTGCCCGATGAACGCCCGATGATGGCGGTCGTAATGGGGAATATTGAAAAGGAATGTAAAACATGGTGGCGCAGCTAGAGCACTCAAATTATGCGCCGTACGGTGAGTGCTGTATTCGCCTGTTGACTCCGGCTTACGCACCAGTACACTCACCGTCCGGCGGTTGGTGTAGAAATCCCTTTGCTTTCTCGGAAACGAACCATGTGCTATGCCAATTAGGTGCACTCAGAATTTGGACGCATTTAATGATCGCGTGTTTTCCTCTACGCCCATGCAATGAAAGGTGCTCAGCTCACGCTAGCGGTACAGCTCATGCGCAAGTCGACAAGCCGGCACCGCTGTCGTTCAGTGCAGGCAACCGAAGGCAACCGCTCGTCACGTC
Source organism: Haemaphysalis longicornis (assembly GCF_048455015.1). Lineage (NCBI taxonomy): Eukaryota > Metazoa > Arthropoda > Arachnida > Ixodida > Ixodidae > Haemaphysalis > Haemaphysalis longicornis. Next base: position 166,169,821 of record NW_027526203.1, read on the forward strand.
CCGGCGACGTCAGACTCCGCGCTTAGGCGCACTACCGTCACTTCGTGTTCGCGCACACGCCGAGCCGGCATCAGGGCCGAGAAATAACGCGTAGCACGCGCGGCGGGTATCCGTTCTCTGCATTTTTAATCAGCCTGTATACGTCACACACGTCACTCCCAGCCCTCTGTAAATCTATCCACCATACGTCCAGTCACGTACGAAAACGCCGCGACTAGTCCGGGTCAAAAAAGTGAGGGCATAATGCCTGCGCAGAAGACAGCAGCCCTTTCGCTTCAATCTATTCGAGACAAATGGACAAAATATAAAGGTGGTAATTCAAAACGAGCGAGGTAAAAGTACGCGCGGTGAGGCAACGCGCGCGACTGACGGCAGGGGCAGGAGAAAATGAAGACAGCGGCCTTTTTGCCTCAGCCCCCCAGGGCGAAAACTAAACAAATGAGAGAAACAAACAAAGAAAAAAAAACACAGATACATGCCAGTTGCATACGAAGAGAACAAATCAGCTTTCTCCGTTCTTCGGGCAACAGCACTGAGGTGTCAAGGTTGCGCTTACTCCAAACTTTGAGCGCATGAACGCGTCACGCAGAGGGCGTCATGTCAAAAGTTATCATCCTATAGACATGTGCGCAGAGAGCGTCTTTCGAGGCCCAGTGAGCTCAGACGCTGGTTTCGATACCGCTGATCTGAAGAGCGGAGCGAAAAAAATTAGAAAACACAAGAAACTGACCAGTGGCCAACAACCTTGCATATGTGTTGACCAATAGTCGTAACTGAGGGGAAGACGCTTCGAACCTGTGACAAAGTGAAAATAAAAAGAGATCATCGAAATCAATCGTAGCATGGACGCGCGTCTAAAATAAGTGCTATAAAAATAATGACGACACTTCCTACATTCCGCTGTCCGGGAAAATGTATGCAGGGCAACACGAAGGGTGACGTGGGAAAGGAAATGACGCTGCGGTGACTGCATGGCAGATATAAAAAGACCGCACTTGGGAACTAACAAGCTACCTAGACGGAGGAAGGCATTCGGAAGAGGTACCGCGTCGGCAGAGTAAAATGAATTAACCAAAAAACCGCAACAGCGGACGAATCGTCTCGAGGAGAGAGACAAAACGTTATTTAATGTAGGGAAGGAGACAGCCCTCATCATAGACGAAACAGTAGTATGACGACGTAGGCCGCCACAAAACACAAAGAAGCCGGATAAGTTCCGGAAGGCATTCGACGATAAGGAGCGTCAAGGGGGGAGAGTCTACGAGCGGGCTTTCAGGATACAAGAACGTTAGAAGCGGAAGAGCAGAAATCAAAGGATGCGCGGCTCCCGCTGCGCGATGTTCGCGCAGATTGTTACCACGCTGATCACGAAGAAGAAAGAAAGAAGCCGCCGGCGAAGGAGGCAGACGGAGGAGCATGGGAACCCCCGTCTGCTTCCTACTCCCCGCCTGCCCCTGCCGCTTCACCCTTCACCGTGGCACGGCTTGAGTTCTCTGAGCGACAGGCACTATCTTCAGGGCTCGCCCATCGCAAGGTGCGGAAAGAACAACGCTTAAAAAAGAGAAGATCGCAGGCAGCCGCCGTATTCCTCGTTCTCTCTGGTCTGACGCGCTCGCGGTGAAGTTCGCGCGTCCGTCTACGTGTCTCTTGCCTGACAGGCGCAACAACCCGCGGTATGTGTGCCTGCAGAGACGCGGAAGGCAGACGAGCGGGAACATACGGGCCGCCGCCACGCATGTGGCGCTGGCGCCGGGGCGCGATGTAGCGTGGAGGAAGAAGAAAGGGCGGAATTAAAAGGCGTGGAGAACGTTTCCGGATCCGCAACCCTTTTTGACAGAAGGAGCTGTTTGCCCGCTGCGTGGTGCCGCTCGAGGTCAGGTACGCATTGTGCGCAGGCGTGATCGATCGAACGGCAGACGTCGGCTCAATTGGAGTCAAGCGCTTCCCATTGTGACAGCCATTTATTGAAATATTTTCCGCGTGAATGGGATCGCCTGAAAAGCGTCGTATTCCGGATAAACAGCTCTTGTTCAGGAACCCCCCAGCTTATCTGACTGCCCGCCTCGATTGATGAGACACACACTCAATCAGCCGTTTTTTTTGCTTGCATTCCACGGCCCTTTTCGGTGTTTTGAACCAGTGATGTGCCGTACAGTGAAAAAAAATCCCATTTCTAGGTTCAGGAATTCCCTATTTGCAGCATTTTTCCCCGCGGGTTTCTCGAGAATTCGCAGCAAAATTTCCCGCGTTCTCTTTCCGCCGCTGATATATCTTTACGTGTATTACTGTTCGGTTTTGGTCGTCAGCCAGGGCCACGTATGTCTACTTTACGTAGCCTTCCGGAAGCAGACGTCGTTCAGAAAATCATAGTTTCAGCGTTAACTGAATTCCACTAGATCTGCCGCTCAGGAGCATTTGACTATGCATTTCACGTTTTGGACCATACAGCATGCTTACTTTACATGCTAAAGTTCTAAGCTAAAACTGTCTGTATGCAAGAGAACAAGGCATTGTTGGGTGATTGCGGTAATTTCAGCTCAGCCCCGGGTCTGCTGACGCCATCTCATGTAGACAAGACGCGGACTAAGATACATCCGAACAGGCTTCAGTCCTTCAGCTGCTGCCACTTCAGGCATTACTAGATCGTCCTCATGGAGTATTCTTTACTCTGTGCTCTCTCCTGATTTATTAACTGGATTGCAAACGGCTTGGATGCTTGCGGCTTGTGGGAACACGACTACAGACATTTCAACATAAATGCGACGAAGTGTTCAGGAAACATTTTAAAAGAAAACGAAGTAATAAATGATGCGAGGTCCGATTTACTTACATTGTTTGCCCTCTTTACTCTACGACTCCTAAAATTCCCTGTATCTATTGAAGATTCCCTTTTTGCCTTTTGGCCAGAATTACAGCCGAAAATTCCCCGAAAAATGGAAAATTCCTCGCACGGAACATCACTGTTTTGAACGGCTGTAAGGTAGTAGCTACGCTATTGGTCAGCCAGAAGCGGTGAAGGACAGTTGGATGCAAAACTGTCCCATTAGTAAATACTCGTGTGGCCGATTGAAGCCCCAAAATATTCGTATACTCCAAGTTTTCGCTAATGGACATAGTTAAAAAATCCGCGTTGTATGTGGAATGTTTGTTAGCGCCCGCCATGATGTTGGCATAGCTACTGTAAGCGTATCAGGTGACTGTAGGTCAGGGTCCTCTTAGCGTTGTTATCTTTAGAAATATCCCAATTAGGGGAAATACAGAGCGAACCATGCAGGACACCGAATAAGACCCTACTACCGCAACTGGGGAAAGGAGGGGCGGCAAATTTGGAATTGTGCCCGTGGGCGGTTTATTAAAATGACCGCCGGTTAGCCACGTTTCAGTTAAATAACCCGTTTGTTGTTTCCTCACCTGCCTGATTTTTAGGGAGCGCCAAATGCAGCGAACGCGGCCGAGATAACGTCATCACAAAGGCTACGTCTCTTGACGAACCCGCCGCCGTGGCTCAGTGGCTAAGGTGTTGCGCTGCTGAGCACGAGGACGCGGGCTTGATTCCCGGCCGCGACGGCCGCTTTTCTGATGGAGGCAAAAAGCAAAAACGCCCGTGTTTTCGAGATTTCAGCCCACGTTAAAGACCCCCAGGTGGTCGAAATTGATCCGGATCCCTCCACTACGGCGCGCCTCATCGCCTGCGTTGCGTAAGCGCGTGGACCCTACAATCAATCAATCAAATCTATCAATATTCTACCAAAAGTTCCTGTTGGCAACGCAATCATGAGAAACTTGGCGTCACATCATCAGTTCAAAAGGCTAACATGTATGACTTCACAGGTGGGGAGGAACGCTTCAGGTCGCAGGCAAGGCACTGAAAGCTCGGAATGCAGCCCTTCAAATGATCACGGCGGATCTGTTGTCGATGGCTGACGCTGGCGCCAGCTATGCATGCGTAAAGCGTGTGCAAAGCTGACCAAAAGCTGGAACGGGTATTCAGTGGCCAGCCGACAGCCGACATGAAATGCCTCTCGCGAACGTGCTACACGCAAGATGTGGCAAAAGGTGACGGTAAGATGACGGTATGTAAAGGTTGGCGCTAAAGGTAAGCTGCTCTGAACGGCTGCTAGCACGTTCGCCTCACCAGGACATTATCAGTTGCAAGTGAAACATTCATGGCTACTTTCACGCCGTTTCGATGAAGCCCGCCAAGCCACTGACAATCGGACTGGATCAAGAATGGGTATTCTTGCTAATGAACAGAACTGCAGCATTTCGAGCACTGAGAGAGGGCGGTTTACCCGGCAGCCTCCACCAAGCGTTTAAACGCTACATCTTAGTTGCGAGGGACGCGCTTACGCAACGCCTCTTACCCCCGAATTCATATACCTATCTTCTTCACAACTTATACCGAAAAAAATTGCCACCGTCTAATTCGGCGTCCACCATTTCATAGACCCTACGCGCCTTCAAACTGCACTTCAACCGTACTTCGACTGATCTTGGTCGATCGAAATTCAAGTTAGCTTCCTAACTATAGCTTGTAGCCAATTTCGTTATTCCAACATGATGAATCGGCACCGGTAGCGGCGCGACGTTGCACGATGGTTTTCGAGTCATCCGTCAGCAGAGACTGGGAGTGGCAATCCAAAAACAAGCCTGGTACTTTAGCCTTTGTTATGTCGAACCAGGTACACCGCACAAGAGCACCGGCCGTCACCAGGGTAAGGTAAGCATTTCTGCGCAGCAGCCCATAGGGTAAATGAAACAAGCTATGCCAAAATTGTCGACATTGCTCGCTACACGGCAATTTCTGTAGTATCGTCTTCCACTTCGTCTATCTCTGCGTCTGCTCGCGTAGAAACTAGACGGTACGGTACACCCGTCATGCTTGTCCAAGAAAAGCTCGCGCTTTAAAAAAGGCAGTGGCCGTGTGTGTGACGTTTCGAAGCACGTTTAAGATGCCCAGTTTGTCTCGAGTCCAAATTCAAATCAAGTGGTTACGTATGATTACATACCGAAGCTACGCGTGGGACACTAAGGTGTCAAAGCAAGTTTGCTTGTACAGAGGGGATTAAAAGAAATGCGAAAAACGGAGCGCACAGCCTCCGACACGCGCTGCACCATCTGGCTGCAAAGTCAGTAAACACGCGCATGCGCACTTCTTCGACAGCGTTTGAGGCTGTTGCCTACAATTATGCGAAATGCTTGATAAGAAGCGAAGCCAGTTGTTTATTTTGAGCCGCCTTTTCACGCTGCGTCGCCACTGAGCAGGATGGTCGTTGAAGGGAATCATGCTGGCTGCAACCAGCCTGATGCGCGCTTGGCTCCCGAAAGTAAGCAGATAACGGGATGCTTAGTGGCGACAGACAATAAAAAGACGCCGCGCAATAACTGACCGGCGTCGCTTCTTTATCGAGCATTTCCCCTAGCAGTAGGCCACACTCTCAAACGCTCTAAAAGAACTACGCATGCGCGCACTTTACGGACAGTGCAGCCAGAGGGTGAGGCATGGTCGGAAGCTGCGTGCTTCGTTGTTCGCATTTGTTTTAATCCTCCCTGTACTACACCAGATTGTATTGCTGAAAAGACTTTGCCATCCCTTCCCAAAGAAAGTTGAGAGAAGCGTGAAAGCTTCTTCCAATCGATCGTCGAACCTTCAAAGGCAAAAATCGCAAACGAAAAACGAACCCATACGACGATATTTTCGCGCACTGAGTAAACGCATCTACGAACGATCCAAATGTATACCGATGCGTGGTTTATGAGATAAAGGTACACTATTGTACTCCTTCTTCATGATCGATGCGTGTATTGTCTTTTCTAGAACCGTTCCTTTTTGGATATTTTCGAGTAACCATTTTTACACAATGGAAGCACGGTTTCACGCATGCGTCGTGTGTACAACGATCTTATCAGAGCTTTTCTGTCGACCAACCGGTCTATGGAGAAATGCATTCGTTTCTGGACAGGACGCCGTCGATCCCACTAACAAAGCTTTCGCTTTAAAAGTATTCCACTCGTGGTAGCAGCAGTTGTTTAATCAATCGGAAAATTAGTACAGCGTGAAAAGGTTTTTTTTTTATACATATCTTTTTTTTTATGTACAAGTGCTTGAGACAGCCCAAATCGGGAACGGCGAAAAAGGGTGAGTAGACCTTGCTCAATACTTTTTTTTTTTTTTTGAAGAACGGCAAACTCGTAGGGCCATGTTTCCAACGCAAGGCAAAGGTGTCTGGCAGCTTTCGAAGAATGCACACCTTTAAAAAGGCCCAAACTTCCCTTCAGCGAGCCCTACCACACAGACAGGCTCACTACCTGACGCTGACGGCTTTGGTTCAGGCTCAGCTGCCATACTGGCCAGTTGTTCAGGCGTGGTGAATGAGTGTGATTAAAAGATGTAGCAACGGGCATGCGTGTGCAGCTTTTTGTTCTTCGTGTGGCATGGCGTTTACACTTTCTACAAATTGTTAGTGGCGGCAATTCACTGATTGAACGGCGTGTTATGGGTAACGCTTGGTCTCCCGCGTTCCTGCCGCTCTGTTTGACGTCCAAAAAAAAAAAAAAAAAAAGGAACTGGAACGAGAGAGAGAGAAATGCCAGGTTTGATTATTTATTTCTAAACCAATAAGCACCTTTGCCGTCGAGCAAAATCTGAAAGAACTACGAAAGCTGTGATTTTGCGATTAAAACAAAAATTATTTCAGCCTTAAGTGTCCATTAACACGCGATGAATCCACGTACATGTTGACGTTTTTTTCGTTTCGTTTCGTTCGTTTTTCGCTCGCTGGCGGTCGAAATGAATCCGTAAACGCCCATTCAGAGCGCCTCATAGCCAAGGTGCAGCGTCGACCCGTGAAATCTCAGTTGGAATTTGCAATGCATTCGACCTGAGCGCCGGCGCCGCGGTACGCATGGAAGCCAGAACGTCTAGTTTCACTCAGCTGCAGGATGAAGACGAATAACCACTGGCAATGATTCTTATGGGCTATGATTGCACTTCCGTCGAATTCCCATTTCCAGACACGCTTTCGGTGTACATTAATACTTCCCGCGGTCCTGCTATCAGTCTCTCCGTACGGGCCATTTGCCTAGGGCAGCGTATACGTCCCAAGACAAATGGTGCTGTCGGAAGACTCGCTTGACGCGGTCCTGCGCGCTGGTGGGCTCTGCCAGCCCGTACCAAGCAGGTGAGGGAGAAAGGAGCCTTGGCCTTGTCCGACGCGCATGGCTTGGCACGGCCGGCTCGCCGGTGAGATCCAGCTACATACATCCGCATTTCTTTCTCTTACCCCCTTTTTGTTTCCCTCTTCCTCGGCAGTACGCGGAGGTTGGGGTAAGAGGCGCGAGAACGGCCGTAGCTCAAAGCGGGAGCTGTCGGGGTTGTAAGAAGAAAGGGCGATGGTTGACAAAGGTAAACAACACCTACGCCTTGCGTACAAAACCGGAGCTGCAGCCAAGCGTCCCGTGATTGCTATACAGCTGCAACTCGAGCCAGACAGGTGCATGAAAGGCCGACGACACTTGGTGCGAGGCCCTTGACAGCCGAGAAGCGCAATTGAATAAGAGCACCGGCATCCAGACTTATGGAAACAAGAACGGCCCAGCTTCGCCGTATTTTGTCTTCAGGAGCGATGCCTGGTTGAGTTTTTAGTGTGCCATCAAGATGACGCCGGGAATGCGGTGCGCATGAGGTCGCGGCAGAGGGGCATAACGGCTGCGCTGTTTTGTGGCCATCGTTGTAGATGAAGGCGGTTTCTGTCGCCATCAGTTTTTTTTTTTTTTTAATGAATGAGATTCTGGTTAACCGTACACACACGACAGAAACTGGTAGCCGGACATGACTCGAAATCGAGCCGTTGTCACTTCGGAACTGAGGCGGACTTGGCTCAAAACTTCATTCTGCGTCTGTGTCATCGTCAAGCACAGTGGTGCATCCTCTCACCACTACAAACAGAATGGCCACGACGATTAAACCCGCTTCTGACCCCCACAATAAGTGCACTTTAGCGCCACCACCCGCACTCCTTCAAACGGCCTTCAACAAGGGTTCGTTTTTTCTACTGTCATGTATAATTTAGGCAATAGTCATGACGAGCAATAGGCAGAAGTAGAAAAGGCCAACGAAAGGGGTTAGCTACACGACATCATCTTAACTGCATGTTCTGCAGCGAAGAACATATAATTAGCTGCATTTTGGTATATGCTAAGGCAGGATGGTGCCTTTGCTTTATGTAATAAAAAATTTGTACCGCGACCTCCCTTTTTCGTCACTTTTTCCGGCGGTCCCGAAAGAGTTAACGCACCGCCCTTTCACGTTTGATGCGACCCGACCGTGTCATTTTTGTATCCGCACCAACATAGTGAACATGACTAAACAGGAGTGGGTTCATGCATCGCTTAGGGCAGAGGAAAAATCCTGGGGTAGTTAAGTCTGTTTAGTTGATCTGAAGGCAACAGCTAGCGATTATTGAAGATTAGTTATTGTTATATCGTGTTCGCGCTTCTTGCTTCATCCTTTGACGCAAATTACTCCGACGGGAAGACCGGCCCCACTTCACGCGGCGCTTCCCACATTAAGAGCTCCCCTCAGCGTGGGGTCACATGCTCACGTGCGGTCACGTGCAGCTGTCACGTCGCACGCATCAGGTTAATTCTTGTCCCATTCTGGCTGGGTGCTGGGTTAGTGCAGTGGTTAGCCCACTTGGCTCCTGCGCCGGCGACCCTGGTTGAAGTCCCTCACCGAACCCGAATGGGTTTTCTTTGTTAATTTTCTACTTACCGCGGCAACAATCTCGGTGCCATCCCTGTTGACGGATGAAGATGGTGACTATGGTCACCTTTCGGGTTTGATGAGACGCCTAAGGCTTTCGTCGTGATAATTAGCGGTCCTTAAGTGATGGTAGGCATGTGGAGAATGCAGAGTTAGTTGAAAGAATTAGAAGGGCAGATCCAGGGTGACAACGAGACATCAGCTTCTATCATCACATACCATTAACCTATCAACACCTACCTTCGCTTACTACCGCACGCTTACCACCACTCATCATTTCGCGCCGATTCCAGGCCACGGTGCCAGTTCCAGACACATACGCTCCCAAACTTACACCAAAAACACCTTTTCTTTCCCACCAAGTACCCTGGCAACTACCCGGCTTGTAATAGCCCCACTCACACCCTCTACCATTCAGTATGGGAGTGCCCGCAATCATCAGACGGGCTGACCCCTAAACACATCCACATATCCTCTCCTCTTGGGAGGCTGCTCTGTCCAGCAATGCCCAGCAAGACCAGCAACGTATTATCGAGAGGGCCCGCCAGCTAGCATCCGCCATTGGAACCCTGGACTGAGGAACCCATTCAATGAGGACGCGCCTACCACCAAACGAGTGCAAAAATGTTTTCACGACCACCACCAACCTACCTGAAAAAAAACTGGGTGCGCGCGCAGCTAATCACCGCGTAGTTTCTAAATGAATCAGTGCATTGAATCCCAGCCAAATCATGGGAAGGGTCGAACGGCTGTTTATAATCGAACAGCCTGGCTTACTTCGGCGGCACCAATATCTTGCGACCATGCCACCCCCTCCCCCTTCTCTATCCGCAAATTCGCAATCCATATCCCGTAGAGGCACGCTCCTTAGAAAGACGTTTGACAGCATAAAGATAGCTAAAGCAGATCAAAAGCATCCAAAGTGATATAAATAACAGGCACAAACAACCTAAACGGAGCTAGACTACCCCAATCACTACCTCTACCCCCCCCCCCCCCCCTTTCCGCCAAAAAATAAAAGAACATCACGCGTATATCCACACCGCAGTATATCCACACGCGTATATCCACACCGCACTGAGCTAGATACAGTACAGCCGAAACTGACCTAACGGGAACAACACCATGTACACAACGGCAAAGCATTGTGAAACAGAACCCAAGCTAACAGCGGTGAAACCACGCTAATGTCCAAAACTATTTGACAAAAGTTTGGAAACCGACATAAAATGGCCCAAGGCCACAAAACTCACAAAAACTATCCGAAATGAATTTCGCTTGATCTGCATGGTAGTGCAAGTGTTCCCCTATCTGGCATCAGTGCGGCCCGCTTTAGACGATATTTCTCGTTCACTCGCCAATCCAGCGTTATCTGCATGGATCAGAATATTCTCAGTTCAAATTTATATCGAATTTATCGTTCTGGCTTTCTCACCTCTCTAAAGTGTCCTTAACAGCCCTGGAATGCTGCCTTCTTCAATTTAACTCGCCTTTGAGCATGTGCGGATTGGCTTTAACAAACGCTAGCCTGAATCCCCAGGGAATTATTTCTTTGAATATCGCCCCGTTTTTCATCGCAGAAAAAATTCTTTGGGGCACTTATGTCTGCTCAGGTGCTTTGAAGGCCAAAGCATGGTGATACTGGTTAACAACTTCTTTAGTGCTACATCGTATTTGCGTGTCTTTCTTAGCTTTCGTTTCTTTGTCTTTTGGGGCGAATTACTTCGACCGGTTTCTTTCTGTTTCACCATGTTTGCATCTCTTTCTTAGCTCCTCGTTTCTGCGCCTAACGGCGAGAATTACGTCTGCAGGCAGACTGGCACACGCCACAGCTTGCCTAGAATCAGGGTTCTGATCGGCTTGTGTGCACCTATTTTACTCACTGGCCATCACGTCCAGGTGTCACGCGGCACACGCTATTCCACGTCTGTTACGTTTCCATTTCTTCGATTTGTGAATTTACTGAAGCGGGCACATTAGCCCTTCAAAGCTCCCGATTCCCGGCCATTCTCCCAAGCGGGTATGTGCCACGAAGAAAGGAACAACAACGACAACGCTTGTTACAAAACTGGAAACACGCGGAGCTAGCTCCTTGGGCTGCTTCTGGGTAGAACCTGGTCCAAATACCATCGGAACAAACGTGTTTTTTTGTTTACTCCTTACATCGGAGGCCATTTTCTTGATTATACATCAACAACAACGTTTTTTTTTTTCGCAGAAGGGGGCACTTCAGGCTTTCCCCTTAAAATTTATCGTACTGCCCCATTTGAAGGGCTCGGTCCCCATGCTAGAAATTACAGTACTTTTTTCATTCGGCGCCATCATCCTGGGCCAAGCGAATGAAGAAATTCACTTTCTACTCCACGATTTTAGCCAGGCCTTCTGAAGACTAGTGCTCATACGTGCTCTCCTTTATGTCACCCGTTTGTTCCTTCAGATTCTGTCTGGCTCTTTTTTTCTACGTCTTTTTTTCGATATTGATATCTACGCATTTTTAACGAAATAGCCCGTTCTCAAGCCTCTGTGCGTATGAGCCAATGCCATGAAAAGGAAGAACAAGAAGACGATGAAAAGCTTATTGATGATAATTAAATAAGTGAAGTCATCATCATAACCATCATTACCTTGGTCGCTGTCGTCATTTACCATCCCGCTGAGGGCGTCATCCTTATCCCATTTGCTGCTTCGCTACACTATCAAGTGGCGCCCGCTCGGATAAGCGCTACCCAGTTCTGACAAGTATGCCACGTTTCACTGCGGCCACGTGTTCTCAAATTGGTCGAAGAATAGATCTTTGTCCACTGTTTACAGCTAAGCGTACTGATACGCATGGGACATCCCTTGAGGCCCGCCATCGTGTCCCATAGGCATTGAGCTCGCAGCTGAGCGCGGTCGCACCATTTAAACAGTGACACGTAACAGGACGGCCACTTGGTCCCTGTTCTCTTCAGGCGTTTTCTGTAGATTTTCCACGCGGTACGCGTCTCATCGAGCACGTACGAACCCTAGCTTAAACAGACTGCGCAGTTTAGGTGTGAACCTAATTCTCCCAATTGCTTGCAGAGCCGTTCGGAAAGGCCATACATCCAGCTTCAAGGTTCTGACGGTGCAGTCTTCAACGTCGACGCGGAAATGCGAAGTAGTGCGACGCGATTAGAAATATTCTACAGGACCTAGAAACCGATGTGGATGAAAACGATGTGGTGACTCTGCCGACAGTCACATCAGATACCTTGAAAAAAGGCGGTCGATTCGGCCATTCATCACAAGAACGACCCACCGACGCTACAAGCCCTAATGGATGACGAGTGTGCAGTGCAGCCGATTGGCGACATCTCCACCTGGAACAAAGCGTTTCTGAAAGTGGACACAACCGCGTTATTTGAACTTTTACTGGCCGCAGATAACTTGCACCTTGTGAGCCTTTCCGACGCCGTCTGCAAGATGGTCGCCAACATGATGCAGGTCGAAATCCGCCCTACATTCTACATCGTGAATGATTTTGCAGATATTCCGGGAAATCCGCAGTCAATGAAGGGAGCAGAAGACGGCTCCGGATGCTAATGGAAAGATTTCCATCTGCTACGGTTCTTTCCTCATGTTCGACAATAAAAGTAGGAACCCTTTTTTTTTTAAAGGATGATAAGCGCGAGATAGCTGACACTTTAGCTTTCAAAAGCATTTCAGGATATCGAAAGAGAGTGAGCAGCCGAGCGAATGAAAGGCTCAACGGTTATTACAAAGGTTGTTGCTGAAGTAGAACGGTTGTTTAGCAGATGTACATATGACGACGAGAAAAATGTTTACCTAAACAGACCACCACACAAGCACTAACTCTGACCTCTCGCGAAAATTGCAGAACACCGGTAACAGCGCTCACAGCTATACTAAACGTGCCTCACGTCTCGGTCCTTGAGGGCAAGAAATCCTTCCGGGTGATCGAAAAAAAAAACTTCTCGTGGGTTTGGAAAACAGCCGGCGGTGAAAAGATCACCCCCACAAAACTCAAACCTCCTGAGCAGACACCGCGGCCTGCCCCCTGCTAATTCATCGTCGTTGTCGTCACGCATGCGCAATCGAGGTCGTCATCCCTCACGGTCTCGAAGACGTGTCTCTAAATCGCCTCATGTACTTTATTATGCATACTCGGTCCATCCTCTGAATGCCGCAACGCGGGGGCAACGTACACACACAGACCCTGACACACACGGACGAACAGAGAAGAAGGAGCCGGAACAATGCGCCTCGGTTTAGCAGCAGCCGCGGCGGCAGCTGTGGCTGCACGAGTGACACAGGCACAAGGACAGCGTCCGCCAGTGCCTGTCAACATGGCCTGGTATGCGGCATCAGCAGGAGCGCCTGACCCCCCCCCCCCTTTCTCTTAACTTGTTCCTTTTATTTTGCTGCCGGCCCAGTTTGCGCATCTGTGACTCGGCTGTCGCGCTGTCTGTTGCGGGATGTGTCCCACATATTGAGGTCGCAGAGGTGCTGAACAGAGCAATGCCTTATGTGATGGCGCTCTTCAGATGCCAACCCTTGTTCATTTCCCCCTCCCTCTCTCAAGTATGTCCTGGAACGCTCAACGGTGGAGAGCATGTGGCCCGCGGTTACATGAGGAGAAAAATTACACAGTCGGCAGAAACGTATACCCGCACGCACGCACGCTCGCGTGTACATGCATGCGGAACGATTTGCGCATTCTGGAAGCACATTTATGCATGCGAAATCCCAAGCCACGTTAAAGATACGCAGCTGAGCTAAATTCAACCCTCCACTACGGCGCTCTTGACAGCGCGAGTGTATCGTCGGCGTGTCAAACCCTCAAAATTCGAATTGTCGAAATCGTGCCATCCACTTGTGTAACCCTATTCCTCCCCCTGAATTATGTCGTGCTGATATAAGCTTGACGTGCCGCTACCGTACACGAGCCTCAAACAAAAAATTCAGTGATACCGACGTGTATTATGTGCGGAATCACACGTGTGGGCGGGTATGTTCGCGCCGCAGCCAATAGGAATTGGTGAATGGGCCGCGAGCACCTGACAGCAGCTGTCATCTTCGCTGGCAGATCCCCATGCGGGTAATGGGAGAATTGTGCGTGCGTATACAGCCGAATGAGAATTGGCTCCATGGCAGTGCCTATTCTGTGGACCAGCGGATGAAGGGATGCTAGTGATCATGAACACACAGGATACTATGCAGAATCATTCTGGGGACCAGACCAGGTTTATGCTGTGGACCGTACCAGGGTATAGTTGATCCTTATTCGTCTAAAACAACCTAAAAGATACCAATTCACGCTTGTTTGCATAAATAATGAGTATAATTGACTGAAGAAAACAAATTACAGCAAAAACTTACTTCGGAAAAAAAAAACTAAAGATCTGTTAGGACTCGAACCCGGGGCGTCAGCGCCAAAACCCAAAACTCTACAACTGCGCCTCTGAAGCCGATGAGTGGAGCCGTTTAAGTAGCAGCTCAAAATAGAACAAACCCTGTGGCCTAGACCATAGAATAAAGCTAAACATTATTTTGTGGTCTGGTCCACAGAATAGGTAATGCGAACTGGCTAACCAGCCGTGAGGTTACTCTGACGGCAGTTGTCATCGGCACTGACCAATCCCTTTGTGTGGGCGTGTTGTTATGTATATATTGAGCCTTACCGTTAAGCAAACGTTAACCCGCCGCGGTGGCTCAGTGGCTAAGGCATTGCGCTACTGAGCACAAGGTCGCGGGTTCGATTCCCTCCCGCGGCGGCCGCTATTTTTGATGGAGGCGAAAAGCAAAAACGTCCGTGTGTACGAGATTTCGGCGCACGTTAAAGATCCCCAGGTGGTCAAAATTAATCCGGAGCCCTCCACTACGGCGCGCCTCATCGCCTGCGTTGCGTCGGCGCGTTGAACCCTACTATCAATCAATCAAGTAAACGTTAGCTTACCGTTAGGTTAGAAAGTATTACTAACTTAAGAATATACTAATACGCTTTAGAACAGAAAGCGTGTGCAACAAATAGTTTTATATCACTTGGCGTGGGTGCAATCCATAAACATGGTCTCACTGCAATTTGAGCTTCCGCGCCTTTCCTGCGTCGGTCGAGGATGTACCCTCTAGTGAACACTGTCAGCTGGGGTCCTCCATATCAAGGGAAATCAGGCTGGCGGGAGCAACCACCTTTCGTCCGAAAGCTTGTCACATCGCGCAAGGAAGTGTATATACAAATACACTTCCAATCCGTGAAGAAATGGGAGCCCGAGGCATGGTGCGGACCCCTTATCCATGATAGGAAATCTGGCAGCACAGGCAAAGAAGGAGATACCGTGTGTTCAAGGAAATTTTCTTAAATTATCATCACCACGATGCCTAGAAAGCAGCGGAGGGCGTGTTTGCTTGTCTGTTTGTTTTATTTGGGCATGGGGCACGTACTTCGTAGGCACGATTTGTTTTCTTCGGCCAAAGGAAACGGAGCAAAAGGCGTTTGAGATGCCGGACGATGCCGGTTTCACAACGGAAGCAGCACCAGCGCTGCAAATAATGAGATAAAACGGTATTTAGAGAGATAATTGCAACATAACAAAACACAACATAGCATGCAATGATAACATAATAATGGCTTAATTCGAGACAAAAGAGCAGGTTAAACGCCATGTACTCTAGACCAAACAATGCCACAAGTAAGATCTTTTTGTGTGGGTGGGAGATCATTATAACAAACACGCTATCGGTGCAAGTTAACCGTAAAATATTTTAGGCCTTCCTGTCTGGAGAAACGACGCCTAGAATTGAGAAACTACCGCAGTTTGCGGAAATCAAGCCCGTGTCATTGGCCAAATAAAACAGCAAGCTACCCGGTTCACTTTCACTTGATTCAGGCTCTCGATCCATACTTTCTTGTCAAGACAGATAAAACGCAGTGAGTGCAGTTAATTGTTTACTGCAACACCCGAGGCTCACCGTCGTCGTGCCATTTGCGTTTGCGACCAAATTCCTCACGGCACCATTTCGCGTCAAAAAGAAAGTGTAGGTGGAATGGCGGTGGAAAGAGCCAAAACAGCGTGCACAAAGAGCATACTCGTGTCACAAACAGTGAACGCACTGACGCTAAACGCACGTTCAACGAATAAAGCAACAAGAAGTCAGTCAGGAGAGCGCTAAGGATCATCGCCGTCGCAGCAGACTCGCTTTTCCGGCGTCGCTCAAGCGTGTCGACGCCGTTTCATGCGCGCGTGACGACCATTTCCTCTGCTGCCCACAGGACGCTGCATCTCCGCATGTGCAGCACGGTTAGTGGCATGCAGAGAACACCGCTTGTACAGAAGCGTCCGGCACACGGGCATTTGCGAGCAGCACCCTTCAGGAAGCTTGTTTTTGCTGCAGCCCAAGGCTACAACGTTGTACCGTCCGTAAGTTCGTGTAGATCACGCGCACGGAGAAGCACATGACGGTCGCTTTAAGAGTGGGTTCATGGTCCTCTGCTTGCCCGGCGTTTCTAGCGAAGGAGTTTACAGTGTACTTTGAGAGCCCGCAGTGTATTGACCCAACGTATTCGTATGCAGAAAAGTTCAAGGCATGAAGCGATGCTTTTTGGATGAAAAATTCATAGACGATCGCCCTAAGGTAATACGACCTATAGCGACAGCTATTGACGAGCGCCTATGCAACTGATTTGTTGATTGATTGTAGGGTTTAACGCGCCGACGCAACGCAGGTGATGAGGCGCGCCGTAGTGGAGGGCTACGGATTAATTTTGACCACCTGGGGATCTTTAAGGGGCACCGAAATCTCGTACACACAGGCGTTTCAGCTTTTCGCCTCCATCGGAAAAGCGGCCGCCACGGCCGGAAATTGAACGCGGCTGAGTCCTCGGGCTCAACAGCACAACGTCTTAGCCTCTGTGCCACCAAAGCGGTTGGCTATGCAATTGAAATTATTCTCCAAGGACAATATTCCCCGCGCTGCGGGCCTAACTTGTCACTTTAAAGCGAGCAGAATATCCACGGGTTTGGCATGGACCATGTCTGAATACGTGAATATTGGCCTGGGGCAGAAGAGCCTCCATTGTTGGCCAATCGCCTTGTGGACATGGGTAATCTGACGTGTACCTGGCATGGGTCTCGAACCGTAACAACTTATGTTTTGGCGCAAAAGCGCTAGTAGCCTAGAAAACTCGATTTCGGCTTTGTTTCTATGAAGCATCTTGTGGGCTTGAGAAAAGAAAAATCGTGCCGGGGCCACTGCAAAATCTTGGTCCTCGCGGTTGCAAAGCCAATGCTCCACCTCAAGAAGAAGGTCGTCCACCTTGCACGTGACATGCATTACATTAATCGCTCCCTGCCGATCCGCCGTTTTTTGGTTTGGGCGGTTAAGGTACAGTCCAGCGTCACGGACGTCCATAGGGCTGGCGATCGGATTACGGGGCAAAAGTCGGCGTTATATATACCGCCAGCAGTTCCAGAGCCTGCCCGGCTCCTTTCTTCTTCTTCTTCCTCTGATGGCAGTCGCTATGCCAGACCCAAGCTTTTTCAATGGGATCGTTCAACCGGCGGCTTCATTATTGTGTTCCAGAGGTGAGAGGGTTATCGACGGTAAGTGAAATCCGCTCGGTGCGGAACACCTATGGATGGGCTTTGGTCCCTACTTTTGGCATCAACATGTTGAGCAAGGGACCAGCTTCCGAGACCCATCTCGATACGCGGTGGAAAAAGACGACGCACAGAAGTGTACTACGACTTCACGAAGTACGCATTGCGGTCGTCCGTGCATCGCCTTTTTCGTCGCGATGGGATTCCGACAGTGAAGGCAATTGCTGCGGATGTCAGCGCTAGCGGCGATGTTACTCCTCTCAAGCCATGGACTATGCGCCGGCTGCTCAATGACATCGAGTTAAGGTATGAGAAGAGGGGCCAAAACTCGCTGCTGATCGAGCGGCACGACATTGTCGCGTGGCAGCAAAAGTACCTCTACGACATTGCCAGGTACAGGATTGAAGATCGAAAAATATTCTACTTTGATGAAACCTGAGTGGATGCGGGACACACGATATCGACTGTTTGACGGACACGACGGTTGCTTCCCACCACGACGCCTTCATGCGTGTTCTGATTACAGGTTTGAAGCAGCCGTCAGGGAAAGGATAGCGCCTGATTGTAACGCACATTGACAGCGAGGGCGGCTTCGTCGGTGGGTGCCTGGACATCTTTCGGAGTACGAAGGCAGGCGAATACCACGAGGAGACGGACGACACCCGCTTTGAAAGGTGGTTTGGGGCCGTTTTGCCACAACTGCCACTCGGTAGTGTAATTGTCATGGACCACTCGTGGCTGGAAGAAGCATTGCCTACCACGACTTCGCGCAAACATGTTTTTCAGGGCTGGGTGACGTCCGAAGGACTTGCTTGGGATGAAAAAAACGCTTAAAAAGGAGCTCCTCAGCCTTGTGGCCTCTGTTAAGACACGGTAAATCAGGTATCGTATTGACGGTGCAGCTGAAAGGACAGGATGTATTCGGGAGCCCTGCCATTGTGAGCTCAGTCCTATTGAGCGCAAATGGGCACAGATGAAGTGAGGCGTCGCAGCAAGAAATGACACATTTAAGCTGGCAGATGTAGAGGTGCTCCTAAGGGAAGAAGATCCCAAGGCAACAGCTCAGCACTGGACCAACACTGTTCAGCATGTGATCAACATTGAAACAATGTTCAGAGGAGACGGTAAAGCAAGTGCGCATGTTCAACCTATTATAATAGATCTGGGCGAAGACGACATGGACTCCAACAGTGACCGATCTGCTATCGAGTCCTTTCAAGATGTGTTAGGCTGCGACCTATTCGCCAGTGCCGCCTTTGCCTCGTTCAGTTAGTGTGGAGTGCGGCGTTTAGCTTAAATACCTGTGTTTCCATAGCTGCAGAAGCAAGAAACTCCCCCAGACAGCAGAGAAGACCAGATATGCTGTTTTGTGCTTTATTAAGACTGATTTCTGGAGCAGCCTGTATGTGGTGTGTAACTTGCTGAGGGTTGATTGCTTTGACATGTAGCTATGAGAATAAGAAGAGACCATTGCAATGTTTGGTTTGTAATCTCATTGGCCATTACTCAGTGTTGTCTGCTGCGTCGTAGACTGAACAGTGATCTTCCAGTATGACGGTGAGGGTGGCAGAAGCTATTTCAACAATCGGCTTATGATCTCATCGACGGCAACCTCTTCAACGGCTGAGGCGCTTTTACCATAACTGGAGCGACGCTTGTATACGAGCACCTTCAGGGTGGCTTACAAGTTCAACAAATCGCAAAGTTGGGTATACGGCCGTCCCCAGTCAATGCCTGCTGAGAGAAGCACGGTTATCTTAGGGATATCTTTCTCAGTCAGTGCTCCCGTATAAAGCGATGGGAACCTTGTGAATAGAAATTACGTTAACCGTACGGCTACCGGTCTTTATCAGTTGTACGCAACCAGTACAATCACGTGCGACACGTTGACAGAAATTACGATGAAAAAATGTTGCACAGGATCGTTCAGCACATTTCCACGCAGCCAAGAGACGCTGCTTTCTTCAAGGACTCAAAGTTTATTGGAGCGAACTTGTGCCCCGCTAAGACCTCAAAAGATTAAAGCATTTCGTTTTGCTAGGTGTGTCGCGGTACGTTTCGCCGTTGTCGACTATAGACTACAACCTCGGCATCAGACTCACTGCACTTACTTTTTTTCGGAATCACTATCCATACTGCTGCGACACTGCCTCCACAGAAGCTGGAGGCCAACCGTGCGCCGAGTTTTTCTTCCTGTTTTTTTTTTGTTGTTGTTCTGATGCACTATATGAAACAGTGTGCGAGGTGCTTCTTGGTGTTTATTTTCTTTTTTTTATCCATGCTATGGAACAAAACGCCCTGAATAGGTTTTTGTGTGTTTTATTTTGTGTGGTGTAAGCGCGCTATGAAACGCATTAGCAAAGATTTAGCAGCTGTCGATGCTTTTTGCACACGATATCCGGATGGGCGCGCGTTTGGTGGACGCCAGCCGGGTGCGTTCTTTCGCAAACCTAGCCAAGTAACAATTTCGCGCTAAAAAACTTTTTAGGCCCATCGTCGAGCCCAAGGAAGGTATGCACTTCCCCGAGGGTGAATCGGCGAAAACTGCGCCTTCCTGACTGAGAAAAAGGCAAAATATCAACGATGGCAGGCCGAGCAAACACGTGTACAGTTGTGATGCGGGAATTAAATGCAGCGCGAGCCGGTTCATGCAGTGGCGCGGGAAAAACTAAAAAAAGCCAAACAAGAAATAACAAATTTGGCACGCGGAATCGGCCAGCATGGGCAGGTCGCTATCTATAAAGCCGGTCGTGGAACAAACATCCAATGCGTACCTGAGGCACCGTGTCAAACTGCAGTCACCCCGAAACAAAGCAACGTGGAGGCGGTCCTGCAGTTGCTCATGCACTAAAGAGCTGCAGCGCTTCTTCGGTACCGTCAACGTGTACATCGTCGGTACACCACACGCTTCAGCGCAATTGCTCACTCACTGACACGCATGCTCAGCAAAGATACCACTTGGAACTGGGACCCTGGCTGCGAATTGGCTTTTACTAAGCTTCAGAAATGCCTAACAGAAGCGCCCATCCTTGCCATCTATGATGCGTTTAAATGTAGACTACTGCGATGTGTCCAGCAAGGTAAGGGCGCCGTCTTAAAGAAGGATGAATATGCGAGACCACCCAGTTAGATACCATTAACGCAAGATTCTGAAGGCTGCAATCAATTACGCCGTCATACAGCTTAAATGTCTGACAAATGGCATTAATGCTATGGACAAATTGCATTGCTATCTACATGTGAAATATTTCGCTGTGTTCACCGATCCTTCTGCGTTCCAGTGACCAAAAAACATCACAAATTCGCGAGGCCAGCTATTTTGATGAAAAATTTCGTGAACAACATGGAAGCCGCGGCGCACTGTCTGGTAACCCTGTAATACGGCTTCTATCTTCCGAACAGATACGTGAGCATTCCAATGACAAACCGCCCTGCAAGCGTAACATTGAGAATGTAATGACCATAGTGACGCGTAGAGGCATGCGAATAGTGTACTTACCTGCTCCTCTGCAATCTCCTCTTGTTCAGAAGGCTCATGACAGTTCCGGTAATGTCACAGTCAAGCAGACACTGCGACTTCTGTCACCACAATACTATTGGCCTGACAGCGGCACCGCCATGAGAAAGTAACAGCATGAGAGGTGAGCGGGAAACGGAAGGGAGGCCTTCACTTGGCAGGGTCGTCAGTCGACTACTGTCCTTCGGGGCGACATTAATTAGCAACGAAAGGAGCAGATACGCGGCCATTTTTTTTTCTTGAACTCGGCCATTGGTTAAGAAGGGAACCAACAGAAATTGTTATTTTCTGTTACAGACAAGCCTCAAAGTATCCTATTATGCTTATTATAAGTGCATTACAACTCTCTCTAGGGGCACCTAGGGGTAAAATCAATGTATTTTAACGATTCTTTCGTCACCTGACATAGAATTAACAAATTAAATCTAGCAAAACGGTCGATTAAACTGCCACCATATTCCTCGTACTGGAACAACAATAATTGTAACAGAACAAATCATGAAATATTCGTTAAAACATCTGTGCTGATCACTTCTTTCAAACATATTTTTTGTCGTCCGTTCGTTCCGATAAAATAGTTCACGCCTGCATGCTTTTCACGCGCAACGCAGTTACGAATTCTCCGGCTACATGTCCTGCGCGAGCGTACCGTTCGCACGGTGCCCTCCGACCAGCATCCATCATACATCGAGGTCGCATTGACGCTAATGAGCGGCTCTGACCAGCCTTCTTTGACTCCGTATACTCTCCGGACGCGGGGAACAGAGTGTAAAGATTGCGCCCACGATATCTGGTGATCGCATGCAAAACATCGTTTGCCTACCTGCCACTCTACTCCGTTTTGTGGCATAATAATGTACTGCACGCTGCGCAGATTACATCCCATAGACGGGACATCTACGGGCTAATGCGTATGCGGCGCGGCAGGGTTATTAACGGGACGCAGCGTGCGCCATAATACTCTCAGGCGGCGACCGTCGAGCCCGGTCAGTCTGGATGAAGTCACCGCGAATACCATGTTACGAATACCCGGTTTCCGTGTGCACGCCGCTATTGTCCCTGTCGCATAACGCGGGGCGATGCGTAGTGGTCACTGCATAACGTGCCGGCTCTTTGCATGACTGCTCTCGTAGGCATCGCTGTCGAGACGCTAGCCCCTTGGGGAGATCGAGGCCTTGGGTGACCAGTAGTAACAGGCGCCAGAGAAACGTGCATAAAGAGGCCACTCAGACCGCCTGGCCCGTATAATCGCAGAACAGATCACCGACCGACGCGGGCTACTTCGTTGAGCGCTCCTTCCATCATCCCTACGCATCATCCCTGTTTGCTTCGCGAGCGAAATGCAATGCAGTGCCGACGCCACGGCGCGGCGGCACAAACCCACAGACCCGGAAACATTAGTGGAGGCGAGAGGATGCGGTTGTGTCGGCGTGCCCGGTACTTCTTGTTTCAAGCGCCACGGGGTGCTGTTTTGCGTACGCGCTCTGCTTGGAGAAGTAACGGGCAGAAGGAGCAGTTGGGCGGAAGAGTGGTGGGCGAACACGAAATAACAATGCAGGACGCTGATTGCGAGGGAAGTGATCATGGGTGAGAGGGAAGCCTAAGTAGTCTTCTCATTTGCTTCAATAACAAGAAATGAGAAGGGCCGTAAATGCTTGCCTGTCTGGAGAACGCCTCATGGCGTTGGATGCAAGACTGGAGATGGAGATATTAGAGGGCAAAATTGATCGTCCAACTAGGAGTAAAAATATATCGTTATACCCGCTACCAGGGCTCCCGGATTTCATCTCTTCACGGTGGCGTTGTGGCTCATCCAGGCTTTCCTCGTCGCAAGTGGAATATTATCTTGGCTGCTGTCAACCGCATTATGACCACCTCGCCAAGGAAGGTACGGGTTTCGCCAGGCACTGAGCACTTTATCAGTGGCTCAGGTTTTCGCGGGGCGGCGCTTGCGTCGCCTGAGTTACTACGAGAGCGCCAATACAAAGGCACTGCATGATTCGGCCGCGCTTCATTCGGCAGCGGCCGCAGGCGCGCATGAATTTGCGCGCTTTCCGAATGCAGGTTGGTTTTGTCATCTTGTTTTTCTTTTTCTTTTGGTTGCTGCGTCTTCCAAGCTGCGAATGAATTAATGAAAAAAAGGAAGGAAGGAAGCTCACAGTAACGCGTAAGAATTCAGTGTAGGGAAGCTGTCGCAACATTCACGACCATCCCGACGGTTTAAGTCCTCGATTGCAGCCGATCTGCTTCTTCTTCGCTGCTGCAACTACCTTCACTCCATCGCTGTTGCTATAAGTGTGAGCTTCCTTCCTTCGTGTTTTTTTTTTTTTTTTTTGAAGTTTAATGATTGGACATCACCTTGGAGGGGCGTACGCTATGACGGGTCTTTCTCGTTCCGAGCAAGAGTTGCCACGATTGCAACGAACGCTGGAGTTTTTTTTTTTTTTTTTTTTTTAACAATATTTGCCAATCTCCCTAAATGGTTATGCTTGGTTTGAAAAAAGTCTGCCGGGGATGCTAGGCGGTCGCCACGAGGCACGCACACACGAGCGCTCCGGGCGGTCGCCGCAATCAGGCGAGCACTCTCGGGCCTTTATTATTCTTACTTTTAAAAAATGTCATAGTAAATGCCGATGACTCTTGCGGATTTGTTATTTATGCAGACCACACTACTTCACCCCCGTTCCTCAACACCCACTCCCGCTACTTGAAACACGGGTCCTCGTGTTCCATGTTAAAAGTGCTACTACTGCTACTCCGACTACTTACTTCTGCTATAAATACTACTAAATTACTGCGCGATGCAAACAATAAGCTGATAAATCTAACAAATCTAAGCACATTTATTTCGTTTACCATAAACACTTCTAAAACATAGGCAGTGCTTTTCCGACCAAGAAATTCTAGAGCAAGCATTAATAACATCCTCTGCAGTGGTGCTTTGAGCCTTGACATTGTCCCTCGTGTTAAAAGCACCGGAGCTTTTTTTAAGGAATAGTTACTTGGAATGAACAAAATTATAATATTTCGAGCAAACTTGCGCCCGTCGTTGATGTTTTCACATTGTTACGTTTCTTATGAGCCCCCTAAATAAAACTGTTAATTCGCCATTTCCTTGTTTTCTCTCTAGTATACCGCCTACTATTTTCTGGGGCATACGACCTAGTCTACTATAACTAAACTTGATTTACTACAACAGAAGACCATGCGAGCCATCTCGAACTCTACTTATGATGCTCATACAGAATCGATTTTCAGAAAGCCTCGCTGTTGCTATTGCATGATGAAGGTCTTAATAAAAGATACAATAGTTAACGAAAAGAAATGATCGGGGATAATGTCGGCATATTAATAACAGCTCGTCCGACACCAATGAATGTGCAACGTAGTGAATGAACTTCAACTCAAGAATCACGACGCGTTATGTCAGCCAAGAAGCTGGGATACGCCGTATGTTGCCTATAGATTAAAATTGATTTTCGGGAATGCAAAGGAAAGGCTGGGGTATATAGGCCCGCAGGTCGTCTGTTTTTGTCGCTTAAGACTTCTTAAAAGTGACTATCTATGTGATCTCTCAGCTGTAGAATATCACTATACGTGGTGAAACCAAGCACTTCTAGCCTACCTAGTACCAACCTTGCCTCGCAAGTGTCCATACAGGGCAGGCTTATTGCCCCGAAGTGGATCGTCCGCTTGAGAACAAGGACGCAGGTATTCACACAGCAAAGGTCACAGGCAGAGACAGCGCGTCTTTGGGTTAGCCCAGAGCCGCCAGCGCGAACCAGGCTCTCCCTTTGGTGGTCGTGCCGGCTGCCAACAGTAGCCTGCAGTGTGCCTGGTGCACGACCAACAACGTTCCCACCACCGCGATGCAGCCAAGCGGTCAGTCGGACAGGCGGACGGATTTTCGCGTTTGGTGGCGCGCTATTTTTCTCTCGAGTTCCTCTGTACAATAAGGCTCCTTTTGTTCCGCTCTTTAGCCTCGAAATGCAACCGCTGCTTCGTTATTTCTTCCAGTATGAGTAGTGGACTGTAGAGTCAGTGTGCAGACTAGGAGTTCGGTGGTTGTCAGCGCAACCGCTAGATCCCACCCAGAAGTCGCTAGGCTCCGCCACTTGGGAAAAGAGCAGTGCCGTTAAAACCGTGTCCGTGTTGTATCCGGCTTGCACCCACGCCATACACGGTCTCAATACGTGTATGCAAAAAGTACAAATGGCGCTGATGTTTATCTGTTGTGGATGAATGCGGTTAACCGACTGGCCAGTCCACCGTTGGTTGACCAGCGTCTGATCATGATTGGGGCGAAATAAAGTAGGAGTGCTGATGTTTTCCTCACTATCCTCGTCGGATCAAGCGTGCGCAGTTCCAAAAAGCTTGGAGCTGGCATTGTTAATTACGTATGTTCATGTCCAAAACACGAGGATGGCGATGAGTGCCATATTTGTGACCAAACACTGGCTTCCCTTCTCCTGGAACTTCGGCGGAATGGCTCGACCCCCTAGAGGACCCCTAAAAGCAGCTCAAACTCGCTCTCCGCAAGCGCACGAAAAGCACCGGCCGGTACCTATCCTCAGTCCCACACTTGAGCACCTCCTCATTAAGATTGACAGAAGAGGAGCACTGGGAGGCCCTCCTCCAACACGTTCAGGCAGTTCTTGGGGGTGACTGGTAACAGCAGCTCCACCCCAGCAACGTAGAAATCTTTATATAAGGGCCAATAAAGATTTTTTTCTCTCTCTCTCGTCAAGCTTCAAAAGCATTTAAAGGATCCGCTGAAGTGAGCGTCATCCTAGCTTGCTTATTAAACCGGAAGAAAAAATAAAAAATGAATCCCATCAGCGGTTAGCGTGTATAAGGCAAAGATGCTCCGCGACTTTTTGTCCACAGAAGTTGACCACGCTGTGCATCAGTCTGAGATCGCATGTGAATTTATCCCTAAGAGTGAGGCATAAGACTTGAGTCACACGTGAAGAACAGAAGCCCACCACGATAGCGTGCGAAACTACCTTCGTTGTACGAAGCGAAGGTATATGGAGCTCATAACTTGACAGTACAAAGTACAATGCATCAAGTGGGCGGGAGTGAAAAGAGCGGGGCGGGGGTTGCACCGAGCAACGAGAACGCACTCCCTTTGGCGTTGTGCCGTCCTGCCCCGGACGCCCCGTTTCGCCAACGACGCCTTGGGGCCAGGCGGCGTGCGAAACTACAGCACTCTTTTCTCTTCATTTCAAGGACACACACAAACGGTGTACTTGTAACGCCGGACGCTAGCCATACTTGTTGTAGATCCAAGCGCTAGACCGTCTTGTGGTCTACTTTAGTCGCCTCTTATTGTTTTGTTTTTACTCCTTGCGAATGTTGTGGATCAGAGGCTTATACCGGCCTTACGCTTGTCCGTGTCAATAAGAAAAGGCTGAAAAAAAGGGTCGGGGGGGGGGGGGGGGATGCAGTTAGCTAAACTTCTTCCCTTCTTCGAGGTGGAATGTGCCCAACGAGACTCAACTTTACGGATATATACTCCTGTGAAATATATTGTTTTGAATGCCTGTGTGCGTTGTGTTGACTTGGCACTACAGTGGCGTAACTAGCTGCTACCCATAGACGCCAGCAGCGTGCAGTGCGGTACAAATTTGCTTGCCTTGTAAGACACCTTCACCTCAGCTGACACCACGGAGTCCGCTATAAGCTTGCGCAAGGCACCTCCTGTGACAACCTACCGTGTTTACAAGTTGCTGTTATTCGACGGCAGTATTTGACTGAGTGGCTACGTGAATGTAAGGACCCTGTTGCCCTAACGTACGAGTAATTGGTATAGGGGAAATATAGAATGCATATCTTAAGGCAGCATCCACGCCGTTTGTGTACACACGACATACACATCAGGCCCAATGCGATGCTAGGAACGTTTTAAACGCGCGAGAAGTAATTACTGCGCGAAAACCCCACCGTCACCAGAAAGCCGTGCCCGGAGCAAAAAAAGCCGCGTAAGGAAAACGCCACACAATTTCTTCCCATTGGCTGCGGAGTGTTCCATTGCGCGTGCCTGAGACATGTACCACAAAAAGCAGCGGGATGCGTTCCCACGCGGGTAGCGCTGTGTGTGCGCGTGCACGTGTGCATGTGTGTGTGTGTGTGTGTGTGTGTGCGTGCACGTGTGCATGTGTGCATGTGTGTGTGTGTGTGTGTGTGTGTGTGTGTGTGTGTGTGTGTGTGTGTGTGTGTGTGTGTGTGTGTGTGTTTGTGTGTGTGTGTGCGCGCGCGCGCGCGCGCGCGCATGCGTCTATACGTGTGTGTTCGTACGTGCGTGCGTGCGTGCGTGTTTACGTGCGCGTGGGTGTCTGTCTGTCTGTCTGTCTGTCGTCTATCTGTCTGTCTATCTGTCTGTCTGTCTGTGTAAAGAGAATGAGAGAGCTGACATGGACCTGTCAGGGCCTACAGTACAAGAAGTGTTTATTGAGGGGCCCGTCGGAGGAAGACAAAATGAGTTTGTTTTGTTTTTAAAAAATTGGTGTTTTATTGTGCCCTCAGCGCTTGTCCGGCAGCAAACGAAGCTTTATTCACTGAGATATTAAATAATTTAAGCAAAAACTTAAGTTCTCGCACGGTACCGTACGTATTATTGCGCCAACAGTGATGTATTGTGGGCAGGTATGTACCTAAAACGAACGTTAGTACGTTGACTGAGGCTGCCGCTATCGCAGAACCTATCTTTTGTTGCTGTGGCTGCCGTCGCCCTCCTAGACGACGCAGCGATACCGCTCAGGACCGCGGTCCGCACTCGCTTCGCTTCTGACCAAACTTGCACCTGGCATATTTTTCTTTGCGTTGATAGTAATCCTTTCGTAAAACTTTACGTACGACCCGACAAACAGGGTGACGTTCGCCGATGTAACAATTGGTGCCAGTGGTGCGGATCCGAGTTCACGGACCTTAAGGCGGCTTCGAACTCCTCAGAATTCATGGCAGTCAGTGGTGAGTAGGGGACCTGTCTTCACTGAGTTCTATGCTTCAGAGGATACGGGTAGAGCATGTGCATTTGTAGCGCGGGTTATTCCCACCAGACTCGCACAACTGGACTGGGTTATTCGCACAGCTCGAGTAGCAGCCCTCGAAGTGAGAAGGGGCCGCTAGACGGCTGACTTTCTCAGTTGCTTTGTTTTTACTTATGCTGGTTTCGCCCCCTTACGATTGCGTTTCTTTTTATGCTGGACTTTTCCGTTGACCCGAAATGCCGACCTTCCGAATTCGTGTGCTTGGCTTAGTACTGCCAGAGTCCTTCAATGCTTTACTGGTCACGAAACTTCGGCTCTCGGTTCATATAGGGACCGCGCGCGCCGCTACAGGCGCCACCTCCGCACGAAGGTCATCCAGCCGCCGCGCGTGCGGCGTATTGGCCAGCTCTTGGCGTGCAAACGCTCGCTGCTTTTGGTGTCTGCGCGCTGATTAACTGCGTTTTTTTTTTCGTAGTAGTTAGCGATGAATAGTCCGGTTATTGTATTAATCACCTGCCTTGAATGGGGTTTTATTTTTCGAAGTAAGTTACCGTAAACTTCGGCCGCGAACGGCAACGGCTTCTGTGTGCTCTGGCTCAAGCGCTGCGCCGTCGTGTTTACGGATTTTAAATCTATATTGCTTCTTTTATTAAAGCAAACTTGTAAATACCACACATACGGTAGCTGTGTAGTCACGGACTGCTGCGGACCTATCGATAATACAATAAAAAAACTGAAAGAAACCAAGTACGCGTCGTTCAGACTACGCTTAATGAATCCGTTGATTGCTCTGGAATGCACAGAACGCTAAAAGAGCTAGCCCAATAGTATTGTCGTTTCGATGAGTGTGTACATACTTGAAAACATCTAAAAACGCTGCAGAAACGCGAAGGATCAAAACACGAAGAGGTACAGGGTGTTTAAGCGAACACTTTCAAAAATTCTTAAAAATAGGCTCTTCGAGAAAAAAAAAACCCCTCTTCAGAAGGAGATTGCTAGCTGCGGCGGACGCCAGAAAGTATCAAGGGTGTGCAAATTAGTTAGGTGGGTAATTAAACTCTACTAATGAACTTCTTAATTAGCGGAGTTCGGTGGTTGTTGTCAATGGTGATTTTGTGGCCCCAGAGAAGGTGATTTCATATCAGTTTTTAAAACAACGAAAAAGTCGGTGTTTAAAGCCCTGTAGCGTGAGGAAACCTGCCGTTGTTTTCCGCGCAAAAACGAAACTCGGCGCTGAAGAAGCGCTAAAAGTCTTGAGCGAACGCAACGTCGGCTGGTGACGTGTTTCAATGAATGTGGCGGCCAATTCGAAATGTAAGCGCAATTTTCCCTAGCTAGGAAGCCTCAGCAAGCAGCCACAGCCGCGAAAGCCCTCCTCGCCCAGCAAACAAACCTTTCCTTTGTCTGATGCGCTTTCTAACACACAGCGATTATAAACGACCAGCAAATAAACCTAACGAAAAAAAAAGGAACGGATGGTGACGTTTCACATCTTGCACGTCTGGTAGCCGCGTCAGATGTGGTTGAGACAATAAAAAAAAGAAAAGCAAAACTGTCGCCAACGCCCACTAGGACTCCCGAAACGGGCGACCGTGTTGTGGGCAATGGCTAGCCTCTTTCTTGTGCCCACCAACGAAACAAAAGATAACGCTAGCCGTGGTATAAGGTGAGCATTGATCATTGAAAAAATACAAGAGGCGATGGAGTTGATATCAGCTGATTCCCTAGCGTGGGGAATCACCAGAGCCTTTTTGAATTGGGCGACACAGTCACTGCAACACGTCATCAGCGGATGTTGCGTTTGTACTAGGCTTCTGGCGCACTATGTGCGCTGCGTTTCGGTTTCATGGGGAAAAAAACTTGATTTTTGCGGGCTGCAGGGCTCTACAGAGTGCATTTTTCTTTGCTTTAAAAACTGGTCCGTTATCGTCGTCTCCGTGGCTACAAACTCGCCATTGGCAATAACCATCAAACTTCGCTAATTAAAAAGTTTATTACAGAGTTTTAATTAATTAACTATGTAATTCGCATGTTTCTTATAACTGCTGACGTCCGCCGAACCTGATAGCTTGTTCCTTAAGAGAATTCCTATTTTTCTTGAAAAGCCTACCTTCAGGAATTTTTGAAAGTGTTCACTGAAACACCCTGTATATCTTGCACCGTGTGTCCTTCCGCTTCCACGCTTTGCAATCCTTGCAAAAACAGAAAGCGAAAAAAGAACAATGAAAATGATTTTATCACACGCAACAAAAAATTTCAATGTTACGAAGGGAAACAAAAGACCGTGGTCCATCGTACAAAAATTTATTTTTTTTCGCGCTGCGATGTGCAGCACACGGAGGAAACAGAATATTGCCACGTAGCCAAGAACGACGCAAACCTTTTCTGAACGCAGCGAACTAGCGATCTCCTGCACTGCAAAAGACTAGAATGAAACACAAACGTCGAAGAAGCAGTCCGCAGTGTGACGTGAACAGATGAACGTCGATAAAGTGAGTTGCGCGGAGTTTGCTATGCATGCATTACTCTTGGAACGTTATTAATTTCAGATCCATGGAAATGGGATCGAGTAAATTGTCGGAGAAACAAAAAAATCAAGTTAGCGACAAGGTGGCACCCTTTCCATATCAAACAATATTGCCCGACGGGACGTACGACAAAAAGAGCAAACGGGCGCTCTGATTGAAACGGCAGATAAGAAACCGGAATCGGCCACGCGCGGTTACAAAACAAACAAAACGAACCCTAAGGGATAATTCGCGGAAATATGAAAAGTAAAACCACAAGGACGTCCCAAAGCTTTTTTACACGCGAGCCTGAGCGCAAGGTAATACAAGTTTGCAAGCAGGCAATGAAGCACCGCTACAACCTGACTGATATGACACAAATCCGGCTTTAAGTTAGCCTTGTACAATTCTAGGTCCACGATGCTCTCAAAAGGGTACATTGCTTTTTCCATTCTCACACACAGTGCATTTCCACACACTGTCGCACACTTATAATCGAAGCTGAAATCTCCCGTTGCTTTCCTTGGAATGGCGCCCCTCCATTTGTCACACAGCTGCCCGTCGCTCCGTCAAAAGAACAAGCAAACATTTTCTGTGGTATCGTTGTACAAGGAACGACATCCCCGGACGCAACTCATGTTCGACATCGTCGTTGCACTACTTAAGTCGCATCACAAGAGCGCGATATGCACGTTACATTTTTTCCCGCACAAAACAAACACAACTCGTCGCGGCTCCGCCGTTCGAGCCAGCGCGACGCCGCCCGAGGAGTGACCTCAGTGAGAGGGTGGCGCCACCGCGCGGCGGCCAAACGCAGCATATGAAGCTCTCCCATTGAGTTACGGAGCAGTTTCGTGACCAGTAAAGCATTGAAGGACTCTGGTACTGCTGAGCTAAAATCTAACTTAATGTAGTTGGTTAATCGCGTATATTTGTCGCAATAAAACACCTGGTAAAGCTTCATTATGAATTTGTCTTCACGCTTTCCGGCGATGCGGTTGTGTTTCCAGTGTTGTTCTTCCGATTGCCTGACCGAGCCGGAGACGTTCAAGAGGACCTCTTTGCCTGACGAAGCTACAGCGGGGGGTCTTCAGCCGAGTCGCCCAGAAGCCGGCACAGTGTCCGGCGAAGAAGCTGTTACGATTCAGCGCGAAGTCCTTCACCGTTACTCTCTGCGCGCGTGATACAAGTTTGGTGCACTGTGATGAACTTTCTTGTGTGATAGGAAAGCCAGCTCTTCAAACAAGTTTCAACACGTCGGAGCTCGCCCAGCGCGCGGAGCCTCGAGGTCGGTGACTCGTGCCAGCGGCGGCCGTGGCGCGCGTGGCTCATCTTATGCGCCATTTCTTTTCGCCGAAGAATGCAAGGGCTTCTGGAGACATCTCTGCTGATTCGATGGACATTTGAACGCGACATCTAGGGAAGATTTGTTTTGTATATTTGTACATTTCATGCCGGGCGCAGGGCGCCGCACGCCTTTTGAACGTTGGGACTTATGGTTACCAATTCTCGCCCTCCGGTGAGCCGAGGTAGTACATCGTCAGCCTCGGAGCAAGACCGAGGCCGAAGACTCTGCCCGCGTCATGTTGTATACAAGCACGCCAGCGGGCTGCTGCTCGTGTACCATCGCTGCACTCTTTTCATCCCGCATTAAACAAGTTGACTTTTGGTCTCCGCTTTTCGTGGTTCGGAACAGAGGCAGCTCTCCTGCTGGCCGCGTGTTCATCGCGCTACCACTACAAGATTGAGGTCGGTAGTGGGACGCCTTCGCCCATGTAACAGCGCGTACTCTGGAGCCTTGGAAAGTGTTAATCCTAGCCGCGGTGATGTACTAAACCCTTCAGTAGCAGGAATGTACAGCCTCCCAAATTTTTAATAATATAGCGGGAGCGACCACCGATCGGACTGTGAGCGCCTTATCACGGTGTCCACCGGCAAATTAGGCGAGGGTACGCGCACGCGCATGGGATTATCTGTTGTGGGAGCGTCGTCTGCTCCGCTGTTCTTCTCAGGGCAACACACCCCCTGTATTTCTTATATTGCAAGGCCGTTTCGCTACCGCCGCCACAAGTCATTCAGATGCAGTGGCAGGGGGTGTGCCACTCTCAAGGAAACAGCGTAGCAGACGACACTCGTACAGCAGATGACCCTATGCGCGTAGCATACTCTCGCCTATTTCGCTGCTGAACACAGTGATAAGGCGCTGACATGCCGGGCGGTCGTCTCTCCCGCTATATTATTAAAAATTTGGGAGGCTGTACGTATGCTGGTTTCCCACGATATTGCGTGAATGGCGCAGCCAAACCGTCTCTCAGGCGCTCCGCTTCCCGAGCAACTAGGCCTGCGGCTGCGCGAAGGCAGTGCCACTGATGCCAACTCGGCTGGACGTCACCGCTCTCCGCAAGTGCACTGCCGTTCTCTGTTCTCCTGTCGCTCTCTGTGCGCTGATCTACGACGCAAAGATTTTGCCGACGCGCACCATCTATTGCTTACGCAAAAAAAAAAAAAAACGTAGTATAGAACCTTTCCCAAATCTTTAAAAAAAAAATTAGTGCCTTTCCACTCTGTGAAGAAGGATGACCTGCAAAGCTGGACGCAGTCCAAGGAGCGCACGAAATAAAACACGTTTATCGTAATTTGCGATGGAGCATATTTCCTAGCCCATTAGCTGAATGACCCTCTGACGGATCCAAGCTTTGTTCTTGCAGATAAACATGGAACTGCCTGTGTCCCTCCCGCGTCGTAAGCATCTTACTGTTTGTGTAAGGCCGGGTTCAGACTGTTGCCGCAACTCTCGCAATGACCTAAAGAATGACGTTATTTCATGTCTCAGCTAACCGAACTGCGTGACATGGCATTTTTTTACGTCCATTAATCACGATATGGGTTTTGCGTCGGTAATCTGAACTTAGCCTAACACACAAACCCAATCCGCTCTACCACTGTGGACTCCGGACAGGTCCCATTGGGCCGTTTAACGTCCGCGTTTAAAGCTCGTACCAGCACAACAGACATACCATCCATCAGTACGGGCATGAAACCTATAGCTGCGCGTGCACGCCTTCCCTCCTCCCTACCACTATTTTTCACTACAAAACTGCGCACGCATAAACAGGGAACCGGTCATGTACGCGCGCTTAGAAGTGACATACGCCGCGACGGCAGGTTTCAGTCGTTTTAGGGGGAAGCCCTTTGGCAGCCGTTACCTGGGCTTCGCGGGAGCGGCGTCTGTTTATGTCTGCGTAACCGAGTGAGCGAGCGCAGCAGCGACGAAAGAAAGAAAACGGAGAGGAGCGTCTAGCGAAGGGTGAAGTGGATACGACACGTGCGGCTACCGCGTCATCTCTCTCACTGCATTTCTTTCACACATGTTTCATGTGTCGCCTCCAAGGAGCGCCCTCCCCCTACACTTTCCCCAGACGCTGTTCCTTTCTCCGCTAATCCAAACTTCTTGACGTTTGCGCGGGAGGTTCAAACACGATATGCAACAACATGCTCGCTGCTGCCTTGCGCGGGGCTAATCCGAACCACGGAAAATTTGCGCGGGAGATTGAACACGATTTGCAACATGCTGGCCGGCGGCGGCGGTCCACTGCAAGGTAGCAGCGGAGTAGCGCATGCCGTCGTACGTTCGCTGATCACGCGAACACTTCCTTAGACGCAGTAGAAATGCGCCGTGACCGAGAAGACTGCAGCTCCTGCTGCGCACAATTTGTAGTAATCGTCAGTGCATTTTTAACGCCCATCCGTGCTTCAGTTTATTTTTCGCATTCATCTGATAGCCGCATATCGCCGTTAGCTGCCGCCTGCGCAACTTTACAAGGGGGAATCGGTGGAGGCGAGAAGGAAAATAGTTGTGAAAGAGCTAGGTGCCAACGGTGGGGAGGAGGAGCCCCAGAACGGCGCCGAGTAAATCGATGACACCGGAATGAAAACTGGGGTGCTTAGACATATACTGCTTTGCAGTAAAACGGAAACACCCTATCTTGTAAGTTGATTGCAGTCGGCTCATTGCCAGCGACCACACATACACACACATACCAAGGAAGGCGAAGTAATTTGATAAAAACGGCTTTTTTTTTTGCCTTGTAAATAGTTTTCCTGTATTAACTAGCATCATTCGCATCCACAGTCGACCGTTCTTCGCTCATGAATGCATTTGCTCGTCTAAAGATTCGTCCTTTCTTCTTCAATAAACGCTGTAAGCGTGAAGTAAACAACGCGACAGAAGCGGTTAAGCAATTAATTTTTTGAGAACGTATCTATCGGGTAAACGAGCTGACCAAAGCCCTAAAAACAGCCCCAATTTTTCTTCGTGGTTAGAACTGAAAACTCTCTTGTGTAGTTGGTGGCAAAAAGGGGTAATTCCCTATCCATAGAAAGAAAATCAGCGTTTTTATAATCACGAATGACTTTTACAGGTGCGTGCAGGGCACATAATATTCAACATTGCAATGGATAGCCGTGTAATTAGTTAAACCAGGTAAATAAGTTATTGGTGACACTGGTAAGGTTTGGTGGCAAGTAATAAATGAATTATATTTACGGAACCGTTACAGGCGCGCAGGTTGAGCAACATGCTGTTTCAGGTTAAAATCAAGACAGAGTTTCACAACTGACGAACGTTTTCTAGGACTACGATAATTCTTTGGGAATTGGTGGACCTATCAATAGCAGGTAAATTGAAATCACGGGAACGAAGCAGGGGGTATGTCCGAAATCAAGGTCGAAGCCATAGTCGTTTGACGATGATGGCAATATGTAGCAAACGCATAAGATAATTCACATAACCGAGGTCACTTCGTTCGTACACAAATTCCAAGGGACAATTCAGTACGACAACACTATAGAGTTTAAGATAGCGCGAATGCCAATAAAAACGCCGGCATCGGTACGGAGATCGCTTTGATGGCGATACAACCCGTACAAGTTATCCCAATGTACTTTTTTGCAGTACTAAATTTTCCCAAAAGATTAATTTTCAGTGAGGATAAAAATGTCAGCGGAACAGCTATCAATAATTTCAGGCAATTATGCTGTCACGTTTGTAACAAGGGCTACGCACATTAGAATACAAAATGGAAAAGGGCTTCGTTCAGGGCCCCAATCTCAGCTAAACTGATAATTCAAAGGAACCAGAGCGGCTCGAAGCTAAAGCCTCTGGATTGCCCTCAGTCCGATGCAACGGTTTGCCGGTGGAAATTATTGTTTATTCAGCCCCCGGGTTCGGTGTTCTGAATCTCCGATTTGACGTGTAGTGCTCCTTGTGGGACCATTTGTTAGTTATTGCCGCCAAATGTGCTGCGTGCGGTCCACAACATGATACCAGCCGCGTACAGTGTAAACCACGGGCCCCTTAAATTGTACACTGCTTGTAACGAGAGCTGCTTCTAAAACTCTCCTTAGAGCTCTTGATAAGTAGAGAGGGTGGCAATCTCTGTTATTATATAAACCGCACTCGGCGCTGCCAGCGTGGACTTCCACGTGAAACCCACCCATCCGCCGTGGATGAAATTTAAAGAAATCCAGCCTCAATTAGCCTCACTGAGTGAGGGAGTCAGTCAGTAAGTCAGCCAAACAAACGAAGTTCATAAAAGAGTAAAAGAATAAAAGTGAAAAATGAAAACACAATAAAAGGCGGGAGAAATTTGATCTCGCTTTCTTATTGTTCTGCTTGATATATGCGAAAAAATATTTATAAATACAAAAACATTCCCTAAATGACTGACTGACTCCCTCCCTCCCTCCCTCACTCACTCACTCCCTCCCTCCCTCACTCACTCCCTCCCTCCCTCCCTCCCTCCCTCACTCACTCACTCACTCACTCACTCACTCACTCACTCACTCACTCACTCACTCACTCACTCACTCACTCACTCACTCACTCACTCACTCACTCACTCACTCACTCACTCACTCACTCACTCACACCTGATCACGCAGACCAAACTGCCAAACCAGAGTTTACTTTAGAATCCTACGCGTTCCTTCCAGCACGTAGACACTCATTGAAGCGGGATTTTTTAGTTTCAGCCCTAAGCGCATGAAAAAGGCTTCGAGCACCTTTTCGCAAATTCCTCGATGCCTCTTAGACCCGAAAGGTTATGAGATTTTTTTCACGTCCCTAAAGATGCTCAAACGTACATCAAGGACCTTTCTCAAATGAACCTAAAACTGACTAGAATTAACGTGATGGAGCACGACTTTTCACTCGATTAGCTCTGCGTAGCCTGTAGAGCGAGCTCAACAATTAGCTGGTGATCTTATTGGCGCCACAGCGGAGAAGAGAACCGAGAAAGTAGTGTACAAAGAGCTCCCAGTGCACTACACTGGCCGCAGCTAGGCACCGAATGCACCATGCTCTGTCATTCGTGTTTCTCGCGTTATTGGCTGCTTGTATTTTTTGTTTAGGCATTGCACTGAATTAATACCGTTTACATATGTTTCTAGCATTTTTCGTTCTAGCATGTTTCTAGCATTGCGGGCATATATGCTAGTTCTTAAATGCTGTATCGAACATGTCCCGGCCGTAATCACATTGCTATCGAAATTACAAGATAATGAGGGCCAGTGAAATATTTTATTAGAAGAAATAAATATTTTGTGGAAAAGACAGCACGTACACACCTCACGAGGATAACAAAAAATGGCTGCGAGAGGCTGATTCAAATGGGGTTTTAAACAAAACATGCCGGGGAATTGAGTTGCGCCGTAGCGGCCTCTGTGGATATTTAACGTGTGCCTCGTACACACGGGAATTTTTATTTTTATTTTTTGCCTCTTTAAAAGAAACAACCGTCGCGGCTGGGAACCGAACTTGCGATCTAGCAGTGAGGAGAATAATGCCTTAGACACTACGCCCCCGCACAGGGGGTCTGCCTCAAACATAGTAAGAAAGTAAAGATTAAAATTTATGCAGAAGTCTCACAACAACTGAGCGTGGTTTTACCCACAAAGCTTATACTGGCTGGGCCCACCTGAGGAATTTATAGGTGCTCTCAATAACAGGACGCCAGACGGGTGACCCCTGCGACCTCACCAAAGAGACTGTGACGACAAAATAGAAGTTTGCGCCCTTGCAAATACTGACACGTCAAATCAGCACTAATGCCACTTTTAACTTCAAACAATTAAGCTGTAGTTATCTTCTCAAGCTGCGTGCAGCGCAGTGGGCGCCACATTGCTGTCAACCGTCTCCCCGCTGAGCACCTCAAGTGTGAGAGTGAGCAGTGTCCCGGTGAAGAAAGGCGGCAAGAGGCGTTGAAGCCTTCGATGGACCTTTCCGTCCACCCTCTGGGAAGGCGGAACCGCAAGGAACCGCGGAAATTAACCCTATGTAATGAGCAGGACCAAATGAAAGGCGGTGGCCATAATCACCCGACACATTCTCGTACTGCCCCGATATCACAGGGACTAGCTCGAAGGACTGACGGCAGCCGACAAAAGCTACCGTCAATAAATGCGGCTGGTATTAGTGCCTCCGGCTCCGTTTGGTTGCGCCGTTTGAATGGGTAGCACGCAGTTAAAGCACTTATTACGCGTACGCACTTTTGGCTCCTCAGAAACGGTGTCACTGCTGACGACCATAATGGAGTTGGGCCTATTATTTTATTGCTATTTTTCAAATTAAAGGAGAAAGACTGTTGTCTTTGTGGCCGCCTGAAACAAAAGGCCGGTGATTGTTTTTTCTTGCTGGCCCAGTGATCCATTCGCGACAACAGTTCGACAGTTGGTCAGCAGCACTTTACCGTATTGGTTCACTATCGAAGATAAGCTGTATAGCATGTACAGCCTCCCAAATTTTTAATAATATAGCGGCAGCGACGACCGATCGGCATGTCAGCGCCTTATCACGGTGTTCAGCAGCGAAATAGGCGAGAGTACGCGCACGCGCATATGGCTATCGGCTGTATGAGCGTCGTCTGCTACGCTGTTTCCTTGAGAGGGGTACACCCCCTGCCACTGCATCTGAATAACTTTGTGTCCCAAGCTGCTTAGCTATCTTTGGCGGTAGCGAAACGGCCTCGCAAGATAAGAAAAACAGGGGGTGTGTTGCCCTGAAAAGAACAGCGCAGTAGGCAACGCTCCCACAACAGATAGTTCGATGCGCATGCGCGTAGCCTCGCCTATTTCGCCGGTGAACAGCGTGATAAGGCGACATGCCGATCGGTCGTCGCTCCCGCTATATTATGAAAAATTTGGGAGGCTGTACGCTTGCCTGTTCCAGACTATTTATGGCGGTGCGAGTGCGGATTGTGTTTATTACGGCAGTCAGTGCAGGATTAATTAATGGTTTCTGACTCTAAAGTCCTCTGCCAGGATTCACAGGCTTCGCGTTGTTCTCTTTGAAGGTTGCCTCGATCGCGGGGACATTCCGAAGATATTTGGGCAAATAAATACATTTACTGAGTGAAAGTACCATGCTTACACTGAAAATACCCTCCAAATTGGCATGCCCTGCTCCTACGTTGAGCACACAACATTTACAAGCTTTTTTGCTCGCCTTTTTTCAAACCCCCATTACCTTTGTGTACGCTGAAAAATCCCCGAGGCGGACACGCCGACTATTCAAATAGTTTTGACCCCTGTTGACGACGTCGGTGTTCCTCTCACCGACGCGGAGGTCAAAAGCGGCTTCCTTAGGAGTCGCCCACCCAAGAGCTGCCGCGCCGTAAAACACACCGGGCTGGTCAGACGAATGCGGTCTCGGGCAGGTCGACCCGGTTCCCGAGCTGCCACCTCGCCGAATCTCTGCCGTGGGAAGAAGCGCCAACAAAAGCTGCCGAGTGTGTGATGCCCCAAGGGAGAGTTGTGAAGTGCGCCTAATTACGGGTAATTGCGTACCCGCGATTAAGCCCAGCTTCGTCGGGCTGAATGAGGAGACTGCAGAATGCTTTCGAGATGTATTTTCGGACGTTTCCCGCTGGTTTGTAGACTGAAATTTAGCGATAAAACCTTCGCATTTCTAATCGACTCACCTGGGGAATAAAAAGGGTGATAGGCTTGGAAGTTATATAGCAGAGACTAACCTATATTTTGAGATTTGTGCGCTTGTTTGCGTGGAACAGAATTTCGAAACAAGGAGACCTTGCTTACTTTGAGCAGAAAAAAAAAACAGTTCGCAATCGTTTGCTTTTGGGTAGTATGGTCTGTCACGCAATGCGATGAGGAAGGAAAACTAGGCGGGTCGCACACGGCGTCACTAGAGACGCCGCAAAAAGCCGTTCTTGGCGGCACTTTCCCCCATCTCGACAAGAAGTCATAGGAGCAACGTCAAGCCGCAAGGCACGGGCTCGCTTCTCTTTCGACTGGACAGCCCGCATGCGTATTACAAGTGAGCTATATGCGGCTCCCGATAGAAAGTCGTAATGACAGACAGCGTGACTGATGGACGTGCCTGCACCCGACACCCCACGAGTCGGAACAAAAATTATGCTCCGGGGTCGGAATAGACTGCTGGCGAGCAGCCTATTCCGCGCTGTCGTGTCTTCTGGGCGTCGCCGTACCTTTAGTCTGCCAGCACTGGGAGGGTCGACCGTAAGAAATTTGTGCACGTACTCTGAAGGCTCTGCACGAGTGATTTGGGCGAACAGTATACAGGGGAAAAGGAAGACGACGCGTGATTTCAGCGTGTGCCGCAGAGGCGCGTGCAGTGGGACAGCGCTGAAACAGGCACTGCGTGATATGCGGGAAAGGGTTACAGGGACTGAAAGAACATAGCCTGATGCACACGCGCTAAAGAGAGCACGCGAGATGAATCTGAACCCACTTAGGGAGGCAAAGGAACCAAACAAAGCATGCTTTCGCACCTGGAATGAATCTGCATCAGATCGTCCCGTAGTTTTTTTTTTTTTTTCTGCAATGCTTCTCGCATCGCGACCCGCGTTTATTGGACTAGAACGTCTGCCGCCGTACACCGGCGCGTAGTAGGCGTACACTGTCTGCTCAGATGCACAGAGAAAGTAAAGTGTAACAAGAAAAGAACACGCATATGCGCACGCATACATATACACACGCGCACGCATACGCGCATTAATATTTGGGCGTATTGCTGTGTTTTGCTTTCTTTCCGGACATTCTGGAATGGAAAGGTGAAGTATAATAAGTCAAGACCAATAACGAGAGCTTATTCCTGTGGACCATCAAAACACACCTGTTCAGCAGAATCTCGCCGTGGGCGCACTTTTTATGGGCACTGAGCGCCTTCTAGGCAAAAAATCGAACCAAAAACATTATATCAGCGCCATAACGCTTTATGGACTGCTCCCATTCCATAAAAACAGAGAAAAGAAAGTGTTTTGTGGTGGAAGCATTTTCATTTCATTTATTTTATCAATTTTTCCTTGCGGAACAATCGATATCGTAAGAAAGAGGGAGAGAGAGAGAAAAACCTTTATTAGAGGCAAGGCTGGCTCTAGGCCTGCCAAAAATGAATCCTTGTGTAGTACGAGTGTGAAATGAACACGACGCACAATAAAAATCACAGAAGACTAAAAACCGGGCGAATAAAGAAAATAGGAGAGCAGAGAAAGAAGCGGGGTTCTGCAGAGGCGAAGGCGGACGAGCCGGCTTTGTCTTGATTGAGTTGAAGGGAGCGCGTAGAGAAGGCCTCGATCGGCTCTCGCTGTTAATTCTCTCGGCGGCGGCGGTGGCGAGTGCAGACGGGGCGCCGCGTGGGAACCAGGCAGGCGTGACGTTTCGTAACACTTTTAACGCGCGCACCAAGGCGTCAGGCGCGAATCGGGTTAGAAGAGTCGTCCATCATACGCGAAGCGTAAGGCAGGCGCGCACACGCACACATGCACGTCGTTGTAGGGGCAAAAAGGCATGAGCAGTGGCAGTCGGCGACTAGCGCGCACGAGCAAAAGGTGCGGGAAGTCGCCAACAAAGATTACACTGAAATCGCTCTCGACACACTCCCACTATCTGGCGCTTACTCTGCTGCGTGAGGGCACGCGCACTGTCCCGCTGATGTTCCGCCTCTCCGTATGCAGGGCTTGCTGGGGTGTATGTATAGATAGTAGTGGCGGGTGCGCAATCTCTGCCGCGTCCGCGCTCCGTCGTTTGTCCTGCCATTGCCAATCGGTTCTTGCGCCCAGAGCAAGTGGTTTTATTCGTGCCTTGTAGCCTATCTTACTGCGCTCGCTATGCCATCGACAGCACGGCGGCACGTTGTGTTCAAGGTAGGATGGTGGCCACAGGTGACCTCGGCCGGGAGAACGTGCTAAGCATACCCATTCTGGGGACCTCCGTCGATTACAGAGTTGATCCGAGTGAGCTGGCAATGGCACCCACCATGTTCACGTGCAACTCCGATAGTGGACGCCTCTCTGCTTACACTGTCAGCCACGGTTGCATCTTGAGCCCTTTCAAGGGCCTCTGCCGGGACTTTTCCAGGGGTGGGTATACATGTTCACGGAAATGCCTCCTGGAAGTTTCTTGTATGCACCGTTTTGTGCGCGACTGCAAAAAAAAAAAAAAGTAGCAACGCAATTCGGTTGTCGAATAACAACCGGGCTGCATCCGACTCATTGTTGAGGCGCGGTGTTCAGCGGCATCTACTTGCACGGTTAGATTACGGCGTCCCAAAAGGAAAGAACAACCACTTAGTAGGTGAGGAACCATTGTCTGAGGCCTCGTAGCGAGAGCTGATACTGGGCTTTTCCGGCGGCGAGCCACTTTCTTACCATTTCGATGTGCCTCGAGGAGCGGATGTACAGGCGCCGTCATAAGTAATTGGAATAAGGATTTGTGAATATCCCAAAATATTTGTCTTGCTGGCTTTGTGACAGCCATTACTGCTTTACAGGAATGTTTTTTTTTCTACTAGGGAGGATCCCTTTAAACGCCCACCAATGCAGGTCAGGCAGTTTCCGGAAGAAGAAATTCCTGTAAAATTACGAGTCCATGTTCCACTCACTTTTGACGGCACGTGTACGCTCATTAAGTAAAGCCGTACTTCCCAAATAAAAATTCACTTCACATCATTACTTCTCTCTAAACTACTGGCGCAAAGAAGTTTATAGCTTGTGCTGCGAAGCCGAGGGTTCGGGTGCGATTGTAGGGATGTCGTTTTCGGTGGAGGTGGTAAACAGAAACCTGTGGTAGGACATTCTGTTTCCAGTTTAAGGTCATTCACTACCTATACACAACGTATATACAGGCTGGATGTTTCTCTTCGCCGAATTTGGCCCACCGCAGTGGCTTACTGGGTGCGGCATTGCGCTGATGAACTCATGGACTTGGGTTTGATTCCGACAGCAGCGGCTGTTTTTCTTATGGACCGAAAAACGGAAACGCACGTGGGCCTAACTTTCACCGCACGCTAAGGGTCCGAATGTGGTCTAAATTAATTATTCCGTCGCCCTTCGCTGCGGCACACCCCCTAGGCCAGGTGTAGCTTCGCCATATGAAACGAAAATGTGGTTTGAAAACCCAAATCCAATTGTTTTTTGCTATTACCTAGACAACGATGACATACCGTACGCGTGCTTAATTAAGGGAAGCTGAAACATTTTACGAGAAAAAAAAACACGGAAAAAAGATCTGTGTCCATTGCTTGCAAGTTTTTAGGCCAGCCTTTCCCAATGACAATGCCGCAAAAAAATAAAAAATAACTAGACGCAACAAAAATGGTCGCCGACCCCAGTTCGGAAGTCGCATCCGTTTTATATAGACCATAATAACATCACTTTGGCAAATATTGTGCCTCAACTTGCTAGACCGACAAATCAAGAGGGAACACCGCTTATTAGAAAAAGCACCGGTAGTGCAGATTTGATTGATTGATTGATTGATTGAT
The DNA here is from genome assembly GCF_048455015.1 of Haemaphysalis longicornis. Lineage (NCBI taxonomy): Eukaryota > Metazoa > Arthropoda > Arachnida > Ixodida > Ixodidae > Haemaphysalis > Haemaphysalis longicornis. Next base: position 166,212,982 of record NW_027526203.1, read on the forward strand.
TGATTGATTGATTGATTGATTGATTGATTGATTGATTGATTGATTGATTGATTGATTGATTGATTGATTGATTGATTGATTGATTGATTGATTGATTGATTATGAGGTTTGACGCGCCGATGCTACACAGCCGATGAGGCCCGCCGTAGTGGAGGGATCCGGATTAATTTTGACCACCTTAAGAACTGTAATGAGCGCCGAAATCTCAAACACACGGGCGTTTTTGCTTTTCGCCTCCATCAGAAAAGCGGCCGCCGCGGCCGGGACGAGGGAAGATTTAAATATTCTCACCCGTATTTGGTCGGCACGTGGCATGCATGGGAACTGCTTTGCGGTTGGTATCGTGAGTGAGTGTCGCTCAATCATAAAAAATAAAAATAAAAAAACACTCTACCCAGAGAGCACTGAGTCTCTTTCATTTACGTATAAGTCCAGCACGATAACGTTAAGGGAGGTTGGAAAGCACGCAGAAACAGCTCACGCTGTTTTGATGGTGCCCAGCGCCGTTGATGAGGTATACCATTCCTAAAAGCAAGCTCCATCCCACAAGTGTTTTAAAGCGAAGCCTTTTACCTCTACCCTCCAAGGATGCTGTCGCGACCGGTTCGTGTCAACCGAAAACTCCGGCGAACAAATAAAATAAGTTACTCGCATCGCCAGTAATCGAACCTGGAACGAATAGAGAAACGGAGTGAGGGCTCGTTGTCTCCCCGATTGAACTACCAGACCACGTGGAGACTGGGGTGACACAGACCAAGCACACCTGAGGGCTTAACCCCGGTGTTCTAGCACTGAGAATGCCACGTGATAGCGTCACGCGACCGCTCGCGCCGCTGTGCGCTCGGCACGTGTAGCAGCCGCGTGTGCGCCTAGCGCGTGCGCTAGGAATGATAAAACTTAAAGGAAGCTCACACCAACGCATGGCATCTCCGCCGACGGAGGCGACGAGATCGGCGGCAGAGACGGAGGACAGGTGAGATCATCTAACACCGGGTTGGAGCTTCGTTTAATTTTATATGTAAAAAAGAGTTTCCAATCATGTGCTTCACCAATACAACTCAACCGACCACCGTTCATGAATAACGCATTGATTTACCTTAGCAAAGAATGCCTCTTTGAAGTAGTAAAGGGTGTGGTTAAGTGAATTTCACTTGTCTCTGGTTTCACTCTTTATAGAGCCACGTGTGTTATTTCAAGTGACGTCGCATGGGTAATCGTTGTGGGTGTCGTTAACAGCTTCGCTTTCCAACTACCTTCACAAAGTGGATCGGCGCGCATTTTTTAACCAAACTGTTACAACATTTCTGTCAACAATGCAACCCAAAAACTGATGACTATGTAAAACAGAGAGCATTCAATCATTGGAAGAGCACTCTTTATTGCGACGCTGAAAGGTTTCAGGTTCTTAGTAAAAAAAACTACACGCAAGCAGCGTTAACTTGCATTCTACCGAGCATGGGAGCTATAGATAGTACTCCTTGCTCTCTCTTACGCTGAAAATTAAATTTCATTAGCTTTCAAGAACAGCTAAGGTTTGGGATTCTTGTTAAGCGATGGCTCGGAATGAGCACTTTCGAGACCTCATGCTTGTGCTTATTCATCTACAGCTGTACAGATGTGCAACGGCTGCTTTGTGATCACTGTGAAGGTCTTCCAGTCGATAGGCGCCACGGACGCGATCGTACGTTCGTACAAAGGCCATGTCAGTGCACGTGCCATATCATGCGATGCACGTGAACGCGCAAGTAGATGATGATGATGGTTGTGTGTTCATGGCGCAAGGCCAACTAGGGCCCTGGATCCGCAGGAGCTCTTTTACTCTCCGTATATTCCTATACGTCGAATGAATCAACCTCCGCGGGCACGTTCTCTGAGGTTTATCGCCGTCTGCAATGCTGACAAACAGAACTCCAGCCACGTGTTTGCATGGCTATTTAGAGCGTTCCAGCTACTACATGCGCCAGTAGGTCAAACCCGCGATATCCGTCCGTAAAATACGAGGCCGTTTACGGAAGCACCATTTACCGAAATGAAAGAAGGATGTATTGGTTAATTGTACGATGACAAATGAACCACGCGTGCACTAATACCGGGCGCGTGCACGCGCCGCACCTCTCATTATAGTAGACCGCCCGTCATTTTGAGCTGCTGTCTATAGGTAGTCCTTTGCTGTCGAGTCGCTCCACGAAAATTGCCGCCCCGTAGATTTATGACCATTATCGGAGAACTTCTCAGCTCGCGTGCGCGTGAGAGCGTGGACGAAGTTGCCCCTAAACACAGCCGAGATGCGGCTCAGTTTCCGCGCCAGTGCGGCGCTAGCTGCGCTCGCAAAAACGACGCGTGCTACGCCCGCTTTGATCACCATCTGTTAGTAACCACACTGGCGAGTTTTCTCAATGTCGCGTCCGAATGCGACTATATGGGCGCCGGTTTTAAGGTTGCTGATGCAGCATTTAACAAGTCCGCTGTTTGGACGGCTGGGTCGGAGTGACATCATGAACACACCAACCGACTTTATCGAGTTTTTTTATACACAGTTTGCGAATCATGACCTACCGTTGGCTAGTCCATCATAATATACCTCGAATTTCCGGAAGACATAATGTAGCTAATTTATGTGAATATTACGAAACAAAAAGTGCAGGTGTAGGCAGTGAATACGTGTTCACGAACTTGCCGTCCTACAGCAACCCCCATCAAGCATGTGAACGAACGAAGATGCGGTATCCATAGGCCGCAGTAGTATAGGTGTCATTGGAAGGTGTAGGACGATGCGAAGCGCTATAACGATGGTTCTTTGGAAGCGGTCAAGCCGGCACAGAATAGCTAACTATAAGCGTGTATATGTTTGTGAAGTTAACGTGCATATCTTGGTGCAGTTTTGTGTAGTTATATATTTGTTGGCACTTAATCAACCTCGATTCGTAATTGGGTGCCTCAACGACTGTCTATCGGTGTCATTGCAAGCCTTGCCGTGGCACATGAGTTCTAGGTTGCTCCCTCATTTTCACGTGGCGAAGTCTCCAAAAGTAGGCAACAGCAAAATAGTACCGATGTACTTGCAAGTAGGAGAAGAGCATTGTTGGTGCTTACTTGGACATATTTGTAATGACGCGCATTCGCCTCCGCCTGCGCTGTCAACCATGGTCTACAAGGAGTGACGTACACGCCACCCCTGCGGGGGAATAGCTGTTGGCGCAGCAGGCCAACTGGCACTCCCCAACACCATCCAGGTAACCTACCTGCGTAACAGGGTTAATAAAAGGTTTACAACATTTGCGAACAAGGAGACGGGATGATGGATACAACTGAAGCACGCCACTAGAAGATACGCAAGAGTAATAGGATGACTGCAACGTAAAATCACCCAACTGTACACAACGCAGAGGGCTCCTGGACGCCACTGAAAGGTATGTATATGTCGAACTCCGGAAAAGTTCCGTCTTTGAGGCGCAGTCGAGCGAAGACTTGTTCATCTTTTGCACGCCTTGCGAGATGGCTGTCGGCGAATGATTCCCGAAAGAACATTCTACGCTGCTAAAAAGCGGCCGAGATGTCAAAAGAAAAAAAAAGCTGCAAAATCCTCACTGTCGCGCGGTCCTTACCTTCAAGCCGGATCCCATTACCACCACCTAGGTGTTCTATTGCGACTGGGCTCCCGATGTCGACCTGTGTTGAGGGAGCGTGACTGGCGAGCTGCTTGCCTGCGAAAGTAGCCTCCATTTGGACGGCGAAGAGCCGGTGGTGATGGGACTAAACTTAAAACTGTTTAGTCCATCACGAGATGAGGAGCATAATGAGTTGCAACAGACAGGGTCACGAAAAAGGTTTCAACATGGGGGGTCAAACCGGCCGTATAAATGTTCTGGAGCTCTTCCCAAAATGCGGTGGTCCCCTGCTTGCAGCGCCTTTAATTTTAATGCGTGAGACTTCTTTGCCGAGTAGCCCAAAGCACGAGAGTTGTAACGCCCCGTATCAGCACAAAAAAACGTAATTGGCGACATTCGATGATTTAATCCTTATAAAAATAATCAAAAACTATGAAAAATTAACTAAGAAAATACGACAAAGACACACACACACATATATATATATATATATATATATATATATATATATATATATATATATATATATATATATATATATATATGTAGCCAATCAGAATAGGAAATGAGGGGCTAGTTGAAAATAAGACAGAAATAGGAATTGGCAGTCAAGAAAACCTCGGAAAGCAAAGGGGAGGATATAGTTGATCAAGATAAAGAATTTGGAAAATAAGAAAGTGGAGAAAAAATGCCCGCCAGGTGGGATCCGAACCCGCGACCTCCAGAATACCGGTCTGGTGCAATAACCACTACGCTACCGGCGGGGCTACTTTAGCCTCCACTTTCTGGGGTATTTATGTTCAGGTGTTTTTGTTTCCTGCGCTTGGGGGTGGTAGCCAGTGCCACTCGGACTACTCGGGGTGAAGGGGACCTTCTTTTTAACCCCCGGGCCGTGACTCGAGCGTCTACGACATGTCGAGAGTGGTCGACCAGCGTTGAACCCTCTTAAGCTCCCTATGGCACCAAGACTGCCAGAACAGAGGCGCTCGCTATGCATGTAGCCAATCAGAATAGGAAATGAGGGGCTCGTTGAAAATAAGACAGAAATAAGAATTGGCAGTAAAGAAAACCTCGGAAAGCAAAGGGGAGGATGTAGTTGATCAAGATAAAGAATTTGAAAAATAAGAAAGTGGAGAAAAAATCACGCCAGGTTATCGCACCAGATCGGTATTCTGGAGGTCGTGGGCTCAGATCACACCTGGCGGGCATTTTTTCTCCACTTTCTTATTTTCCAAATTCTTTATCTTGATCAACTACATCCTCCCCTTTGCTTTCCGAGGTTTTCTTGACTGCCAATTCTTATTTCTGTCTTATATATATATATATATATATATATATATATATATATATATATATATATATATATATATATATATATATATATATATATATATATATATATATATATATATATATATATATATATATATATATAAAGACCCCTATAAACCGAACCATAATAAAATGAGAAACAAAATTCCCGAAAAGGCTCAAACCCTGTAACGGCCTGTAGCTGTACAAAAATGACGCACAGAGTCGCTCCGTCGTTAGTGATCGTATTTAATCGTCACAGTGGGGTAAATACGCATATTGGTTCAAGAAGATTTTAAAAACTAAAATAGATTAATAAAATTACCAGAAAGGAACTAATGAAATCAGCAATGTATTTAGACGATGACACAAATAAAAAAAACCCCGCATACACAAACCAAAATATGAAGAAAAAAAAATGAAAGAGCAACAACCATCAAAGAACAACAACCTGCACAAATATGTATCGTTGGCAAAATCAACCCATTTAGTCGTTAGAATAGTGTAAATTCTTGGTCCAAAGAATAAACTAAAAATAATCGAAGGGGTGGGAGAATACTTGGGCATTAGTAGAAAAAATTCCCGTAATTTCTGTACATTGTTTATAGACGCAGATCGAACCAACAAACGTTTTGCAGATCACATTTCTAATTCCAGTCAAGCAAGCGTACAAGCGAGTTCGACATAGCAAAACGAGCAACAAGACGGCGGCATTACCAGCGGGGCTTCTTTTTTTTTTTCTTTTTTTTCCTTCGACTCCCCACCCCTCGCTCCCCCTCCTGAGCATTAGGAGCGGGCGCTGCGCTCCAGCCAGCTCGAAGAACGGGAAGCCCTGATTATCCGGGCGAAGACTGCAGCCACAGCCCGCGGCCTACCGGAATAGGATGGCCACCCGGTGCTCCACTTTGTAACCCAACTCCTTCCCCTCTTTTCTTAATAAACGTTTTCAAATAACAACAACGACTTCATAGTTCATGGTGTGCCTTGCTGACGTGATGACACCCGAGCCGCTTGTCGTACAGGCAGAAAGAAGGAAGGAATACTAGTTGATTATAGGATTTAAGGCGTCGACGCAACGCAGGCGATGAGGCGCGCCGTAGTGGAGGGCTTCGGATTGGTTTTGACCACCTGGGGATATTTAACGTGCGCCGAAATGTCGTACACGCGGCCGTTTTTGCTTTTCGCCTCCATCAGAAAAGCGGCCGCCGCGGCCTGGAAACGAATCCGCGTCCTCGTGCTCAGCAGCACAATGCCTTAGCGACTGAGCCATGGGCAGCGGGTGGGGAAGGAAGGAAGGAATACATTTTTTCGTCCATCGGGATCAGTTATTGGGGGTGGAGGAGGCCCACAGCACCGCCGCGACCGCCAGAGCCCGGGAGGTGGTCAGGACTTGGCCTGGCTCCCCCGGGTCAATACTCGCTCGTATACGGGGGCGATGCTGATGAACGCTGTGACTTTATGATGAATGCCCACCGCAGATTCGAACGTGATATTCAGAATCATAGTCCGAAAACTATAACATCCATCGTCTAGTTCGATTTCTTTTGTTAAAAATTTCACGCTTTGTATAATATAGCAGTGGACGTCACATTTATATTTTTGCGTTGGTCACAGTGACCGGTCATTCCGGTAGCGTACCGGTGAGTAGATCGACGAGGGTTTTATTTAAGGGGTAGTTTTTTCGACTATATGAGGGATGTTTACCGTCAACCAGGCTAGAGCAGGAAAAGGCGCATGCAGTGGTCCTGACCTGCTACGCGGGGGAAGAACCACTTCCGGAACTGTGGATTCGTTCGATTCATCCTGCACCTCCTGAACCAGTTCACAGCACTGCCAGCAGTGCAGTGCCGGTTTCACCATCCTGCATGATCGGCAAAACCAGATCTGTACTTTTTTTCGCCTGCTTCTTCTGTACCTCCGCCCCAGGAAGTGCAGGCGAAGCCGTGAACTCGCCCTGCACCCGCCTGCACCACAGGTAAATCAAACGGCACAGTTGAGGTGCCGCGAGCTGCACAAATGAAGCGAATCGCGAAGTGCTGCACTGCCTGAACTGGTTCACGTAGTGCGGGTGAGTCGAATGGACCGTATATATCCTTCTTAAAATTCTCAGGTACGTAAGAAAAAAGATCTCGAAGTTAAAACCCGCCCGCTCAAAGTTCAAGCGCGAGTGACCCATGGCTCGTTCGCCCATTTCTTCCTCGTGACATTGGCACCCAGACGCTGCCTATACGCATTACGAGTAAGTACACCGCCCGCATGGCCGAGCTGCAGTTCAGCGTAAAGGGTTCGTGCTCGGTCACGTGTAGCGGGGTTCACCTCGTTGGCAGCTCGGAAGTGTCGTCCGCAAACACACGTGCTCAAGAAGGAGTCCAGGCGCCCGTGCACTTGCAAAATGACCTGCACTTCGGCTCGCGTATTGTTCTGCTCGACTTGGCCGCGCCGGTGCGCCGTTGGGGAAGTCCTCGCTTCGGGCCGGAAGTTCTGTGCATCGGTTGGAAGCGCTGCCGCCTCCGAAGCTCGCACAATTTGGTGACTGGGGGTCTAATTATCTACGCCCACCTCTAAGCCACTGAGGCTAGACTTCATTTCGTTTCCTGCACTAGTGTTCTACTCCAGCGGCTATAAACTGAGGCAGAGCTCGTTGATTCAGTTTCACGCTCAGAATGTTACGAACGCTGGGACATATGTTACGAAGTATCTTTCGAAGCTGAGGGAAGTATGTTTAAAACTAAACCACGGTTATCTTCCTTAAAAACAAGAAGATTCGGTGATGCCCACGATCTAAGTTTGCCAGCAAAAAATCAATCCTTATACCGCAAATTTACTCCATGCGATCGCGCAAGTCCTATTGGCATGCTGTAATTCGTAATACCAAGTACATCGTGGAAAACCGGAATTGGATACAAAACAGCCGAACTACACTAGGCATTAACGCTTAGCATTAGAAAACCCTGACCGCCGTAGTCTCGCGGCGAAGTGAAGAATATGTACCGACATGTGTTACTGCGACAAGGCTACGCGTGATAGCCTAGGAGGAGTGGTCTCGGTTTTCGGCGTCTTTGCACGGAACTAGCGAGACAGAGAAGTTGTTCCCGCAAGGCGGCGTGCACCGAACCACGGCGCCTTCGATGCGGGCGCAAATCGAATAGCAATTCGAACAGGTCGAGTGGTTCAAGGACTTCCGCGATCCTGGCCGGCTCCCGCCCGCGCTGGAGCAGCGGCTCTAAGAGAGGTGCGGAGGAGTGCCGTGGGAACTTTACGGAGCAACGCGTGGCCGGGCTACCGCAATTCACCATCCGAGAATACTTTGCAACAAAATATATGTCATACACAAAATGTAGGTAGTGTATTCTCCCAGGCGACAATCAACGCGGGGCATCTTCCCGCATTCGCCTGCCTCGTAATTAGGCAACAAATGTTCGCCCTCTTCGAGAATGCGGCGAAAAATGGCGTTGTAAAATACCTAGACTCCACGCGTATCTGCGACAATCTCGTTTCAACCAACGATGGCGCTTCGACGGCTCAAACAGGGTTTCTGCGCGAATAAGATCTCCCGCCGCACGATTGTCCCCTGAAGGAGCATTGTGCTTGAATGGACCCCATGAATTCCGAGGGCTTCCTTAGCACCATTCGCATGCGTTTCGGCATTGCCTGAAAACGACAGCTCTCCTTTACTTAGCGAGTGCATAGGTTTCGGGCAGTTGAAAAGTTGCAAATTCTCGGTTAATTCACGGGAAATGTTAAAATGTTAACAAGTAAACCGCATTTGATGCGCATAGAGGCTCGAATACGTCCGAAATCATTGGTTTCGAAGGTAAGCAGCAATGGAGGCTCGTGTGAAATAAAACATTGGGTGCGAAATAAAACAAAACTGGGTGAAATAGAACATTATACACGACGTAAAACGTGAGCGCACGCGCACGCACGCACACGCACACATACATACACACACGCGTGTGCACACACACACACACACACACACGCACACACACGCACGCACGCACACACACACACACGCATGCACGCACGCACGCACGCACGCGCACACATGCACACACGCACACGCACGCACGCAGGCACGCACACACACACACGCACGCACGCATACGCACGCGCACGCACGCGCACACGCGCACGCACGCACACGCACACGCACGCACGCGCGCGCACACACACACACACGCACACGTGCACGCGCACGCGCACGCGCCCACGAACACGCACGCGCACGCGCACACCCGCACGCACGCACGCACGCATGCACATTCACAAGGACACACAACCTCAATCCCAATTGAATAAATCATGCACATTACGCTTACCGTAGCTGGCCTTTGTTTAGTTAACTAAGGGACACTAGAAAACGACCTAAAAGTGACAAAACAAGAGCTGAAACTGGCCTAAGAGGAACGAAACCACCAGAAATTTTGTTTATAATGCACAAGTCTGTCACAAATCGATGCCACGCGTGCTAAAAATAAAAGCGTTTCAGGTCAAACAAACAATTAAAAAGAAAAAAACAACTCCCGCGGGATTTGAACCGCATTCGGACGCGTGAGAGCCAGAAACGAAACCTCTATAGCAGGAAACCAGACTGTCCGAGTTCGTTTATAAAAAGCAGGATACAAAACGCGGAATATAAAAAGCACTTGCGTATATGCTCAAACGAGCTCATAGATGGCGCCACACGGTGTGGTCACGTATGGGCCGTTACGGGATATGGTTTGTGAATGCGCAGCCAGGAACCTACTGTGTTCTGCTTGAGCCCTGTTTTTGACATCGTCAATTCTCAGTGAACTGGCCATCTTGGCCGGACGGTTTTTTATTGGCTTTCGGTTTATTGACGTGCTTCGAACTGACAAAGTGGCTGCGTGCGCATTCGTTACTTTTCGTTGAGTGAGGCAAAATAACGAATGCCACCGGTTTAGTGGTTTACCTTTTTTTAGCTACTGAGGGTGCATAATTGTTGGGCGGCATTGAAAACTAGATGAACCGCAATGAACATGTCCACGTGGGCTTGATTTTTAATACTCACCAAAAATATTGCCTGTAGGCTACGCCCTCTTTGTGATTGGCTGAGGAGACGTGACCTACCGTAAACAGTTGACTGGAATGTGAACGACACACATTAGTAAATTTAGCCTGCGCAAAGGTCACGTGATTTTAAGTAACAGCTTGCAAATGGCGGTTGTTATTGTCGAAAATGGGGCAAACGTTTTACGACCCTTCAGTGCCAGGAGTCTGAATTGGCAGCATCCGCTGGTTCACACGAACTGCTGCATGAAACAGTTTTCTAGCGACAGAAATAATACATTTGACTGGGCTTCTAAATCCAGGAGGCCATAATATAACGTTTCATGTTTTGTTTTTACGTGCACCAATAAATGCAGTGTTGGTTTGGTGTACCATCCCAAGAGGGCAGTACATGCTACTCCATTACAAAGAACCAAAGGCTGCATTCGTCCGTACTTCTTCTAGCAAGCTTGTGGGTCCCATGAATCGGAGTCGTCGGAAAAATTAAAGCGCGATGACTGCTTTATTCATTACGGCGCACGAGTCGAGTTCGAGCTGGAGCAATGAGTGAATTCCCAGCATCAGTATGTTGTTCTGTTATCGTGTGTAGCATTTCGTTCTGATTACCGCATCGCAGAACCGACACTCATGACATAAACTTTGTGTAACATGGCAACAGACGATAGCATGATGACGGTGACGGTGGTGAAAGGGATTACGCAAAATACGATTTGTAAGTAACGTTAAAACAGAGAGATCAATAAAGTTACTAAAACTAAAGAAAAGAAATCAAAAGGAAGGAAGCTCGCAAAAACGCGTAAGATTTGAACGTAGCGAAGCTGCGCGCAACCTTCACGACCGTCTCGACCGTTTGAAGGGATACTGAAGTAAAAACCGAAGTTGGTATAAATAGATAGATTGGCATCCACAAAAAACGACGATACCACTCTCTTGGGCTGTACTATTATGAGCAATATGAAAGGGAACACAGGAACGCGTGGCAAACAGCCTCGAAACAGACTCGGAGCGATACGCGGATGGCGCTGTAAAAAACAAAGGGGGAAAGGAGGGCGCTGTGCCACTAACTGTTGGCACTCCCACCGCGCTGGCGTTTCTACAAAGCAGCAGCTTAAGTAATTTCGCCGATGATATGGTGTCGTCCGAAAGCCGATAAGACGCACGGCGGGAATGGGAACAGTTGTTAGAACAGCGTCCCCCTTTCCACCTTGTTTCCGACGGCGGCCGCTGCGTATCACTGATAGCTGGGTCTGAGGGTGTTGGCCACGCGTTCCTGTGTTCCCTTTCATATTGCTCATAATAGTACGTTGAAAATAATCGCGCAAATATTCAAAAAGTGAAGCTATCAGTCGCCCAGCAGAGATGACGTAAACGTCGACTGAGCGAATGTGCCAAGAGTCACGTGACGAACAACAGAATGAGAACCGTGTGCCCAAGCTCTCACAGAAACACGTAAAATATTTTTTTGCACGTTAGCTTTCATAACTCTTTAACAATTATAAATGTACAGGTATAATTTAAGCCGTGCCGACATTCGCAAGCTGCCAAGCCGCGGCTTCAGGGGTGGTTGCGATGGTCATTGCAGGTTCGGCGTAGCCACATGCCTGTTATCTTCTTGTTTGCATCATGGGGGCAAGTAGCGCGTCGGTCTTCCTCTGTACTGCTCTTCTGTGGACAGTAATTTGCGTCTGATAGAACAAGTGAGGCTTTTTTTTTTCTTTCGAAATGAGCCAGATCCAGAAACCGAAACTAACTCAGATAAAACTGCACTGACAAGAAAAACTCGGCAAGTTTCCCCTGAAAAAGAGGTGGCACGAAAATAGTTGGAATAACGCCATAAAAATGCATACGCAGATTGTAGTTCGCATCAAGAATGAGCCACATCCTGCTGTTTGACGGATCAAAATGAGTCAAATCCATTTACCAATGGACGTTTGCTCTTGGCTTGAGTGTTCAGACTGTTTCATGGGTGTTTCCGGAAGTGTTTTTTATTTTTGGAGCTGGCTTATTATGAATTCATACGGCAATTAGTAGATCAGCCAAAGTTGTGTTGCCCCAAGATGTCAACGATGACGTGAACGGAAGAACAAGTGAACGAGATGAAACTGGGAGATGTGAAACAATGATTTCATTTCGTCTCACCCTACCCTACGAAATAACTCTATCTGGTTATATTTATTTTTTCACTCCCATATTTACCATTTTAGTACTTAACTAAATAGCCGCCGCTTACAAGCCCTGGAAAATCCCCGCCCCCCCTCTAACAGTACGAACCAATTCATTAGGGCGCAGAAGAAGATAAGAACAGCTTTCTTGTGAAGCGCTTTGGAAATTCATGGCAAAGCAATGAAGAGCTTGCTTACTTCGTTAGTGCGTTCAGATGTGCCGAAGACAATTATCCTAGGGAAAAATTCAAAAAAGAGCTGCTAATGACGGCAAGAGGACTCACCTGCTCTTCATGTATAGTTCTACAGTTCTTGCAACCCTGTTGCTTATTCTAAATGCCTTTTCCACGAAAACTTAAACGCCCCATGCTTGAAAGTCAATTTAGATAAAGTTTTATTAGAATTCCGCATCAACTTGAGTGTTTCAATTCAACATGAGTCAAATCCAAGCTTATCACTCCAATGTTGCTCATATTCACGGGAAAACTTTAAATTACTTGTAGGCATGAACTTCCCCTAGCTGACATGTAAAATATGTCATATAATAGCTTTGACAGCGTTGCATTTACATCCGGCAACAAACTTCCGCTTGTTCCTTAAATTTGCGTTAGGTGGACTGGCTTATTTCAAGAAAAAAAAACGCCTGAAGTGTTTTGCTCCCTCACGTAGCGCTGTCTGACCGAACGAAGTTTTGCACTCGGGCCTGCGGCCGAAGCTGTGTGTCTGTTGTGGTCGCGTTCGCTTCGCGCTTCGGTCGCCGACGAGCGCGGACGTGTCTTCGCAACGCTCTTGAGTTTCACGCCCGCAGTACCGTCACAGAGCCAAATCGTACAAACTGACTTCACCAACGAGTTCTCCTCAAAGTAAGGACTCTCTTGACATAAATTTCATGTCGCTAGCATTCCCGATACCAGCACTACCGCCTACCAAAATCGCCACCACGCCTCTGTGCCGCTAGCCCGAATCTTAGGGCTAGCGCCATCGAGACTCGGCGGCCTGTCCCTGCGACACCGGCGCCCCCCGTGGTAGCCGAGGAAACCTCCTACGCAACGGCGGCTCTGTATGCACCGCAAGACAACTGCACCACCATGAACGCTGCCATCGCCCCCGGCAGCGAGGGAAATTCAAACCCTTCTCCAGTCCCCACCACCTCCCACTCACCAGCACCGGAAAATGTGCCTAGCGCTTCACTAATCCAGAGACCTCCGGCATGGAATACGCCGTTGCTGGAGAAGACATCGATCCGCAAGTCCTGAATACCACCCCTCCAGAAGACCCGCTGCCAACGGATGATGTTAAAATCGTGCTGCGACCACAAGGAGGCCTCAACCTTACCCAAGTGAACGCAGCCCTTTTGGCCGACACCATCTTCAAGCAGGCCAACCTCACCAACACTCACGAAGACCAAATCCGAATTAACCAACGATCGAACTTCATAGTCATCAGCACACCGTCTGAAGCACGCGCCCAACAGTACTTGAATCTCCAAACCCTTCCATGGAACAACACCAGCTACGCCTTGGCCAACCATATCCCTCCGCCCAGTACAACCGTAACAGGGGCACTCTTTCAAGTACCCCCCAGCGATGATGACACCACCATTATGGACAGTCTCGTCCAGTACAATCCTACCATCACTGTCCTTGAGGCAAAACGAATCCGTGGCACAGGAATCGTTCAAGTGCTCTTTCTCGGCCCATTAATCCCCTTCTGGGTCCGCTACCATGCCGTCATCCTCCGGTGTTACCCTTTCAAGCGGAAGTCGGAGGCCTGCTTGGCCTGCTGGAAACCAGGCCACAGGCGTGACGTATGTGCCAAACCTTCCCCACAACTTCACTGCACCACTTGCGGAGCTCCAGGCCCCACACTCGACCATCCCTGCAAACCCAAGTGCATCCTCTGCGGGGACGCCCACGTCACCGGAGCGGCTGGATGCCGCAAACGGTTCCAGCCACGCCGCAAGACCCCCGCCACAAACCAGCAGACCACCACTACTCTACCACCTGGGAATCCAGCACTGCAGCCTATCCACCCCTCAAGCCCATCCACAACAAGTCCTACAACCAGGCTGCCCAGAGCTCGGTAAGTGCCCGGGGCCTGCTCTCTCCTCCACCCTCTCCACAATCCACAACACAACAATGGCAAGATGAGATGGCGGCACTCCGCCGAGAAATGCAAACGCTCCGCCACACAATCACCCTACTACGCCAGGAAAACGAAAGCCTCACACGCGAAAACGCCCAACTCAAACAGCAAGTCTCCCTCAACAATCCGCAGCCACCCGCTGTCAATGACTCGTCACAATCTCCCCCCTCAAAAGACGGGCACCCGCTCCAACTAACACACCACCGGCCCCGGTAACGCATGACGCGATTACGTCCCTACGCACAGAAGTAGAGTCCGCTTTTACCGCCCTAAAAAATCAGACCGCGGAACAAATCAAAGCCATCCAAGTCACTGTGCACGACCTCCACCAACAAATGCTAAACTGGATGCATGCAGCCATTCTGCAGCCCGTCCCACCTCCCTCAGCTCATACCCCATTAGATGCTCCAATAGAACATAGCGAAGAATTCTAAGCCGCAAATTATATGGCAATGGAATTGCAGAGTGTACAGAACCAAACGCTCTAACCTCCAGGCATTCCTCACCACACTTCACGAAACACCCCTCCTCATAGCGCTACAAGAAACACACACGCCAACCAAACTTCTCAATTACAGAGCACATCAGGATACTCGATTCCCCCAACTAAGCATTCTTGTACACAGGGATACAGCCACCCAACAACACATGCTCAACTCTGACATCCCTCATGTATTCATTACTCTTTTACCCCCCAAAACCAACTAGTACCTACTTACACGTCTTGAATGTCTACAGCCCACCCAAATCCACCTATACTAATTTCAAAGCGCTATTCCAACAAGCCATACACCATTCCAAAGCCCAGCCACTACTCATACTGGGCGACTTCAACGCGCCACATATAGCATGGGGATACACACGCACCACCCGAAAGGGTAGAATACTATGGGAAGTTATACAGGAACTCCAACTCACAATGCATAACGACCCTCAACAGCCCACCAGATTAGGCAATAGCGTGCAAAAGGACACAGCTCCCGACCTAACCATAACGAAAAACATATCCAACGCCAAATGGAACCCACTTCCACAATCCCTAGGAAGTGACCACTTCATCACTCAAACACGAATTATCTGTAGCGCTCATACACGCCCCCCCCCCACACACACACAAAAACAACACACCCTTACCAACTGGGACCAATTCCGAACCAACAGTCTAGACATCCAGCCCCCTAACACAGAAAGTGAGCTCGAAACATGGATAACATCTATCCTACACGCCAAAGAACAGAGTACCTCTCTCATCTACCCCAAAATCCCCACCCCATACGTTGACCCTCACATTACTCACCTATGGGAAGCTTATTGCAGCATCGAAAAACGATGGCGTAAGCACAAACACAAAAGAGCACTCAAACTCAAACTAGCACACCTCCGAACACAAATAGAACAGCATGCCCAAACTCTCGCGCGATCGAATTGGAACTCCCTCTGCGACGACCTCAAAGGACAGCTCTCAACCAGAAAGGCATGGCAGATACTTCGTAGCCTCATAGACCCCAATAACACCAAACAACAATCACAACACCGCACAACCCAATTAATCCATTCGCTCCAAACACCCCCGGAAGAAATCATAAAAACACTGAAGGACTTGTACATCCCCCAACCGCTACCCGCAAATCCCACTTCAACTTGCTACATGGGAGCACCAAATGCAGCCCTCGATTCCACTATAACTATAGAGGAAGTGAAATCGGCCATATCAACCCTACGCCAGCACACAGCCCCGGACCACGATAAAGTAACAAATACGATACTTAGACATCTCAATGACGATCTCATCACACAGCTTACCGATTTCTATAACCAACACTGGACGTCAGGCACCCTTCCAGCAGCCTGGAAACACTCGGACATCACGCTAGTACCTAAACCGGGTAAACCATCCTCTATACACAACCTCCGCCCCATATCTTTGACCTCCTGCATTGGAAAATTGCTAGAGCACGTCATCTACAACCGTATTTCCCACTATCTAGAATCTAACAACCTATATCCTCCCAATATGTTAGGCTTCCGCCCCGCCCTCTCCACACAGGATGCCCTTTTACAATTCCACCACGACTTAATAAAACACCCACTTGCCAAAGATAACTCTGCGGTACTCTCACTTGACTTGCAAAAGGCTTTTGACCACTTATCACATGAGGCGATCCTCGCAGCCATCAGCAACCTCGAACTAGGAACCCGATTTTATATCTATATCCACAACTTCCTTTGCCAACGCACAGCCACTATCAAACTCGGCCCCATACAATCCATGCCTTTCCAAATGCCTAATCGCGGGTCTCCCCAAGGGGCAGTTCTCTCACCACTACTTATTAATATTACTCTCATTCCATTCGCTCACCAACTCCTCAACATCCTCGCACTTCGCAGCACCATTTACGCAGATGATATCACCCTATGGGTGACATGTGGCAGTGATGACCAGATAGAAGACACCTTACAACCTGGGCTTGACCACGTCCTCACACACATCACCCCTCTTGGCCTAACATGCTCGCCCACCAAATCTGCCCTACTTATCATGACACCTCCCAAAACCCGGCCTTCCCCCCAACCGTCAATACAACTATTTGCGAATGAAAACCCCATCCCCCACACTCACGAGCTAATAATCTTGGGTCTTACTATAACACACAACACATCTACGCTCCCCACAATCAACTACATTAAGAAATACACAGCCCAAACTATCCACCTCATTAAACGGGTCGCCAACCGCCATCATGGCTTAATAGAACTGGACCGACTACGTTTATTACACAGCTTTATGATCAGCCGCATACTCTACCACCTCCCCTACATGCATATCACAAACACTCAAACAAACGCCCTGGATGACATGCTCCGCAAAGCATATCACGCGGCCTTGCTCCTTCCTCCCGGGGCTCCTACCAATCGCCTTATGTCACTAGGCATCCATAACACCATCCCTGAAATCCTTGAGGCCCACCGGACAGCCCAACTCGCCAGACTCTCCACCACACCCACGGGCCATTACATACTCCAAATCACAGGTCATACACCCCTCACAACATCCACTACCCCCCAACCTATTCCACGCAACATCCGAGCTCTCATCCGCATCAAACCGCTTCCCCGTCACATGCACCCCATATTCCATGCCAACCGCCGAGCAGCTCGTGCAAGCCATCATGCAAAACTCCACCCCCCTGACAAACACACCCTGTACGTAGATGCAGCCAAATACCCACATAAACCGGCCTATGCCCTCGCGGTTACAGGACCTGACATCAATGTCCCGACACACACTGCCACCATCTCCACCTCATGTGCAACTACGGCGGAGGAAGCGGTCATTGCCCTTGCGCTCTCCCAGAGCCCCACCCCAATCACCGTCCTATCAGACTCGCAGCAGGCCATCCGGCACTTCTCCAAAGGCTTTATATCCCCCGTAGCCCTCAAAATTCTTCTCCAAAGCCCCCCGACCGACCCCGTGCAACTGTTGTGGACCCCGGCCCACAGCGGCATAGGTGCTAACGAGGCAGCGAATGCACACGCTCGAGCTCTTACTTCCCGGGCCGCTGTTTCTCGTACACCTATACACGGGCCTCCTGAGACCGAGACCACCGAGTCTCTCCTCAGTTTCAGGGAAATTACCCTTCACTACCGCCTCCTCCGTCGTACTCTCCCACCCCCCCATCCACACCTATCCCCCGAGGCTGCCCACATGTGGCGGATACTCCAAACGCACACGTTCCCTCATCGTACTCAACTAATACATACACATCCACATCAGGTCCACACACCCCACTGCCCCAAGTGCGGTCAGCTGGATACTCTATATCACTCTCTTTGCGAATGTCCTGCTGACTAATATTCCCCACTCCCCTCCTCATCCCACTGGGAGAAGGCCCTGGGCAGCTCCGAGGAGTCCAGCCAAGTGCTGGTCACCTGCCGAGCTCTGGCGGTCGCGGCGGACCTCTGGTTCTCTGCCACCCCCCCTCGCTAACCCGGTTTTCTTTTTAAATAAAGTTTTGTTCTCTCTCTCTCTCTCGCGATGAAATGCGACGGAGTGCTCGTTATATGGACTGTGCTTACTATGTTGGAACATGGCCTCCGTGATCGGCTGCCGGCAGCGCAACGGCGCGTCGCCGGCAGCCTATCACGGAGGCCGTGGTTGGAATTATCACTAGCAGCGATTCAACCCGCACCGGGTATGTGGAGTGTGTGCGATTTTTTGAAACGTTGCCGGCTTGCGCCGGGTGTGAAGTGACTTGTTGGCCCCTATAAATCGCAATAAGCGAGTGGTATACCCTTACGATGAACAAGAGGCAATCGAACGTCTCTAAATTGTGCGCTTCGACCTCAAAGCCCATGCCGAGACGATGAGTTTGTTCGAAAACATTTCTTGATTGAGTTGAAGTTGAATAAAATGTGTTCGTCAAACCGGGTGGTCTTTCGATTCAGGGCATTCTGTGCTGCATGCTTCCACTACTGTGCATACTTTGGTAAAATGATATTTGTACAGTCATGTCTCGTTAATATGGATGGCTCCGTTCCCCAGAAAAATCGTCCATAATGTGAGTTGTCCATAATTAAGAATCAAGGTCACAAATATAAACGTTAAGGAGTAATAGTTGAATTCCAATGGTTCTTCATCTGGGTTTTTTTTGCGCCTATAGGTGGCGAATAGTTTCACAATGCGCCGCGAGTGGAAGGACATCCGTAGGATCGTCCTCTTCCATAGCAGAGCTTTCACATATTGAACAGATGCCTAAAGCGTACGTCTCACTTTTGAATTGGCGCATTTCCGTTTTTAGCTGAAGGGAAATATCGGCCCGTTTACGCTTAACAGCAGCCACTGCCTGCGCCGAACTGACCAGGGAAGCGTACAGCCTTGCCTTTTATGAGCAGCGGATAATGGCCCGAACTATTATCTTCGTATTATCTAGCCGGGCCTTTGGACTTGCTCTTTCCGGTGTATGCCACTCCGGGCAATCTTGTTTGATGGGGAAAGGGTGTCCCCCGGTCGTCACAAACTTAGAGTGTTGTTCGCTGATCCCAAATGTTCTCAATCTAAATCTATGATACTGGGAGTAAAGGCGTTCCGAGATAAATGCGTGCTTTGGCTCCGTGTGTTTCGGCCAACTGGTACGTGCAGGGGCCTCTGGTGGACACCAGTCATACTTTCTATTTGTTTCTTTTTGGGCCTGTGTTTATAATGCCGAGACAAAAATGCCTGTATTTACCCGTTTCGCGTCCCCAAAATAGCCGTCCATAGTCCGGACTGCGGGTTTCTATATTAACGGGGCAGAACTGCATTGGGAGAGACCGGTCGCCGACACTTTTGTCCATAACTACACCATAACGGAGCAGGAGTGCCTCGGTGTTGTGTAGGCCATTCAAAAGTTCCGCCCATACTTATACGGCCGACATTTCACGGTCGTTACGGGCCACCACGCGTCATGCTGGTTATCAACGCTCAAGAACCTCTCCGGACGCCTGGGTCGTTGGTTTCTTCGTCTCCGGCGGTGTAATTTTACCATCGCCCACAAGTTCGGCAAGAAGCACTTGGACGCAGACGCCCTTTCACGCTGCCCATTGCCTCCATTGCCCGAATTTGTCTCCCTCGTAAACCAAGCTGCTCTATCGATCACACACATTATTCCTGCAATGGCTGAGGATCCAGCCAGCCTGCCGGTAGTCCAACGAAGTGATTGTTGTCGTGCAATAATGAACAGGATAAACGGCTTCGTACCACGTCCCAACATCCGCCTACGTCGACAGTTAAAGAATTTCCGGCTTGTAAGTGGAGTTCTTCATCGTCGCAGCCATCATCCTGAAGGCAGCAGATAGGTCCCTGTAGTAACTCCGCAACTACGGAGAGCCATCTTACAGTCATTTCATGATAATCCCACATCAGGACATCTTCATTTTGCAAAAACCTACGAACGCATTCGTAGTCGTTACTTTTGGATTGGACTCTCGAAAATGATTTGTTTGTCAGCGATTATTTAGAAGCTTCAAGCAAGTTGGACAAAAACAAGTTGCTACTCTTTTTTGTTGATTTTGGCTTCGAGATAAAGAAGAAGCCTTGTGGCAGCAACAAGCCAAGTAAGCTAGGAACGTCGCTAGCTGCAATGGCGGCGCCCACGAGGGCCCGCGATTGCAGCGCCAGATTTCCGTCTAGGATATACTAGTATGAAACGCTATGGTCTAATGGGTAAATGGGAACGCACCCAAAAAGTCAACAAATGAAGCGTAGTGGCGATCTCGATACGCATGCCGCCGCGAGCAGAGACTCGTGGTTGCTAGACTATCCAGGTTTGTGCACGCCAGAAGAGCAGTATATTGCTGTAATCCTCCGCCAGTATCGTGAACGGGAAAGAAGGTGCGTATTGTCCATAGTAGCATTGTCAGACCGCGGTCCGTTCGCTGAAGCCACAAATTGGTGACGTCGCATAATGTGGCACGCATTCCGTGTACCCCGTACCACGTACCAGTCAGTGATTTCGTTTGTCGTGTGAATCGACCTTAAAGGAAGTTGTTTTCAATTAAAAAAAAAAAACTTGGCAGGAGGTTCAGCTGCTCCAACCACACAATCATGGTTATTGACGGTAATTTTTTTTCTCGCGTCACAGGGGTGGTGCGAGAAAGTCCATGGTGAGACTCTTTCGTCTGCTTTTCTTATTACTTCCTTCACATTTGATTCACAATTGAAATAATTTTTACCCTGACATGGCGATTTTAGGGACGAACCAAACCTGGTATTTTGTTTCACTGCCGGCGCGAGCCGAAACAGACGGGCAAATTCAAGCCCTCGTTTTTACGGCCTTCGTCGTAGAATAGCTGCACAGAAAACTGAAAGCGGTGAAAGCGAGTGCCGGTGGGAGAAATCTCGGCGCTCTATGCCACGGGATTCACCTTTCCTGACATTCCGGGGCCGTCAGCTCCCACAGACAGGCCAGCCTACGCACAGCGGATGCTTCGGGCGCGAGCAGCTGCACTCACCTGGAAGCAAAGCGAACGCGCAGGAAGAGGGGGACGCGAAGAGAGCGAAGGCGAGAGCCGGCGATCACATAATCGCGTAGCGAATGGATCGCGCAGGACCGCGCTCGTCCCACAAGCGCACTGGCACGCAGAACCTCCACGCGCTGCACTGATCTTCGTAGCCCATGCGACGCCCCCGCCCCGGGTAACGATAACTGGCCGGCGGGTTCGCGTAACCGTGCTTCTCAACCGGCTACGCGGATCGCTGCCACGACTGTTTACGGAGCGGACGTCGCCCCTGCCTCCGGTTGCAGAGCATGGGGTACGAGAAAGACGCGGCAGATAGCCACGGGAAGGAACCCTGTTTTCGCGTGATGCGTTTTGCAGCTTGCTTGGTGACTCCCTGCCTGTTACTCATGCTGTCACGCATGCCGGGGGTCACCGTTTCGGAACCAGACTATGCATCCATTTCGCTGGACTGGAAGCTAAAAAACAACCATTTACAAGGCTGCAAAAGTGCGTTAAAGGTGCCCGGGGAATAAAAGTCACCCCGGCGCACTCCCGTAAAAACGCAACGTGATATAGCTGGGATTCCGTGCTTTCATACATACCAATAAGAGCTGAAAGTTAATCTCTCGGATGAGTTTCTCCGAATTGACAGACACCGACAGACCATGAATACAATCCGTCCGTGTACAACGACGGCAACAAAACCAGTTGTGAACTTCTGTGGATTGTTTCAGTTCAGCGGCTTTGCCGGCCGTGAGCTCCAATTTAAATTTTCACTTTGTAAGGCCCCTCGTACGTAACTTTTCCTTCGAAAATTGCCGAGAGTGAAAAAAAAGGTTAGGCAATCCCCCCTCCCCCCCCCCCCCCCCCCCCCTCTTGCATCAAGGGGAGATTTTGGACGCACACATCAGCAGAAATTTGTTATCACCATGATGAACCCAGTATAGGCAGACAAATGAAACTAATAAGACAGCCACACGGGAGTGGCGCATAAATTT
Source organism: Haemaphysalis longicornis (assembly GCF_048455015.1). Classification (NCBI taxonomy): domain Eukaryota; kingdom Metazoa; phylum Arthropoda; class Arachnida; order Ixodida; family Ixodidae; genus Haemaphysalis; species Haemaphysalis longicornis. Next base: position 166,235,218 of record NW_027526203.1, read on the forward strand.
AGGGACTTTTGGCCGCACCCTTTTCTTACCAGGCATACGTGTGGTAAGAAAGAAACCGCCCCTCTGCGCAGTCATCTTCGGCGCGCTTACCGCCATGTTTGGGTTCCAAGTATACCTCCAACTGCACTTGACAGCCGAGGTGGACCCTAGGCTTGTTAAACGACAATTGTAACTGCAATTTGCTTGGAGTCACCTTGTTGCTACAGTATATCGCACTTATGTCATGATTGCAACTTGCGTGGATTGCTTGTTTTTAGCTGCGATGCAAGCTCGAAATGAAGCTAGTAAGCGCTCTTAGTTTCGTATGATCGCGCGTGCGTGACCTATGGCACACGCACACGATCATTCGTTTGTGGACACCCTCCTGCCAGGCTTCCCCCTGCGCGAAGAAGCCACTTTGCGCACAATCTGACCGGTATGGCGCTCCCTCTGCAGTGACACATAAGTGGCAACCGCCAGCAGGGATATTAATGGGACTGTTCCCATCACGCGGGCCAGAGTGTCATACCAGGGCTGGTTGCTGTACAGCGGAAAACCCGGAATTAAATCCAGTTCTGAGGAGCTACTCGTCTTCTCGGAGTGACTGCACGCGCGTGGCGAGGGCCGCCGCTGCCGTTTACGGCTTGGCTCGCTCGAACCCATGGTGGGCACCTTAACACGCTGCGCTGCATTGCACAGGGGAGGTGCACAATGGCCAGACACAGGATGCCTAGTCTTTAACCGCTCGTACACTATTGCTAACATTCCCGACTTACTGGGAACGTGCCCCTACGTTTCTCCGACAAGACTGCCCCCATCTAGCTGCCATAATAGTAAAACCCTACCAAATGGCCAAGCCGCATCCCGCAAGGCCAATATCCAAGCCGTATTCTGGGCGTCGGATAAAAGACGGAAAAAACTGCAGTCGTAAGTCTCGGACGGTACCGGCGGTGAGAGCTTCATTCGTCATGTATAGATATCATTGGACGACTAACAGCAGAGCTTGCAGCTGGGTGACGTGCGTAAAAGGTGGTCAATGCTCATCCAACGTCGTTGCACATTTAAGCTGTTAGAGGAACTCCGCAAAGAGGACTATATGTATTTCGAAACAGGTCCAGTCCCTTTGCGTAGCGTCTGAATTGAGCAATGTATGCATCGCATCCTAATTACACATTCATTCGCTGCTTAGCCTGAAATTATTTGTGAAAGTTTAAGGATGAGCTCGCCAGACTAGCAAAACGTAATCCTGTGCTGGAGTTGATATTTGTGGCCCTTCTCCTTGTTGCTTACCAGAAAACGGCGCCGATGCAGCTAAGAAATTAAGCGGTTTTGAAGATCTTCACAGTCAGATTGTATACTCGCCCACCGTAAACAGTAACATGCGGAATTAGTTCTAACTGCGGCCACTTAAAGAAATTGGGCTAAAAAAAAAGCATCGAATGAATCTTTAGCCGTGGTAAAGGCCCTCGGCATTCCTCAACACCTATCAGCCTTGGTCGGCAGAAGCCCAAGTCCACCGCGTACTTCAAGTAGAGCTACGGAAAAATGTACCTACGGTACGTACCTAAGTACGTAGATCTGTCGGCTGTACGGGCCTCAAAGAGATCCAAACGATCGAAAAAGCGTTTCGCGTCATGCGCTCAGCTTGGTAGCTCCATTCCGCGCGCACCCCTCTCGGTTTCCCTTCCCCATTCCCTACCCCTGTTGCGTGCTCGTTGAGAGACATGGAGGAAGATGTTGAGAGAACACGGTAGTTCCGCCGCCACTCTTACCTCCCGCATGCGGGAGTGGGTGGGAGCAGTCGGGGTTCAGTAATGAGCGTGTTCCTGACATCGGTCTGCATGCTGCGTTCGGAGGCACACACTTGGCAGCAGCCACGGCGGAGGTCTCGCAGTCCATTGGTCTCGCGGCCGGCACCGCACAATCAAGTCATGCAACTTAGCGGTGGTTCACCGCTGCGCACGCAGCTGGTGGAGGATTGGTCGCACCTCTTCCGCACGCCTCTTGCCAGCGGTCTGAGAGGAGAACGGCTGGCTGATAGGCAGCTGGCTGTAAGTCTCTCGCTGGCTAGGGAGGCAGCGCACACGAACGATGCAGTACGCAGGCCCCAAACGCGATTGACAACCTTGTCCCCATATCTCCCCCACCCCCCACCCGCCAAGAGTCAGGATCGTCCTACGCGGTTACTGTTGGGCGATGAAGGTACTAGAGTAGTCGCTTCTCAGTGCGCGGCAGGCACTAAAATCGCACGCCCTGCCCATGCAACGTCCTTGCTCCGAACTTCTGCACGCGGTAATCGGGCAAGAGGACTAGTAGTGGAAAGTGCTACCAGTTTGAGAACCTCGTCACCAGAGCTCTTCGATGTAGGCAGTTGCGAAACTCCGCCTCAAAAAACGGCCCGCACCTGGACCCCCACTCCTTTGGATCGTGCGTACCGTGGCGCGACTGCGGCCGCCGCATGCACTATCCAAAAAACAAAACAATTATTCGAGCTGACAATTTAACGTTAAATTTTGTTTTAAAGCGCATAATACTTTATTTTTGTGCTTTCGGAAGTTATTAATTGCTGTCTTAACTCCGGTTTTTTAGGTTGCGATTGTTTCTGCGTCCGCGCATCTGCCTCAACCAATTGGAGCTTGTGCGAGCACTCCGGCACAACATAGGTCGGAACTGAAGTACTAAATTGGCAGTTATCGTTTGGCCTACAGCTCATAGTATATCAAAAATAATGTAGTAGCCTATCAAGCGACTCTAAGTAATCAATTTCAGCTTGCATAAAGCCGACGAAGCGACTTTTTATTTTTTTGCCGCCAGAAGACCGAAGAGTACGCGCAGCAGACGACAGTGCGCAAGCGACGGTTGACCCCAAGGTCGCATTTCTTTTTACTACTTTTGCTTCGTATGTATATAAAACACTTGCATAGTTGAGCCCATTGGGCTCCTTTGGGATAACAAATTTACGTAAGCACTCAAATACTTTTTTTCGCCCAGGTCGTCGAGCAGCGAAGCAAGTTGTATAGTTTATTTTGTCACCAAAAGATGGTGCCACTGTAAAACAAGATCCGAAGCAGTGGACCAATCGTAGGGCCACTTTTTGATGCATGGGGCCTATGGGGAGTTTCGCAACTCCTATATCAAGTAACTCTGCCTCGTGACCTCCTACGTCACAGGAAGATGCTACGTCACCTCCTACGTCACAGCAATAAGCATCATCAATCTTTCTCGGGAAATTTAAAACCGGGGTCCCGCGCTGTGCATGCCGGGACGTACGCGCGAAATTTGAAACCGGGACATGGCCCATCATCATCAGTAATTTCGGTTGGCGCCATCTGTGAAGGAGTGGGAGAGGCTCACCAACCGGACCGCCCTCTTCGGTGGAAGGGGCGCCATCTGTACAAGTGTCGTCGAGGTGAAGTTTTCTATTAACACCGTCTTTACTAATTGATTATATACACGTTCACGTGACCGATTATGTAGGTGGTCTGCTCAACGCTAGCACAGGCTGCGAAAAGAAAATCGCTTCACCGGTGGTGAGTGATAGAACCAGGAACTCTTGGGTAACGAGTTTGGCTTCTAAGCCATTGCTTCACAGAGGCTTCTTTTTCTGTATTTAATTGCTCCACAGAGGCAGGCTATTATTCACGTGCAAAGAGTTGGACGTGATGTTTGGGCTGCGCCGCTGCAACGGATGTTGCCGTTGTTAGGCCGCGCTGCAGGCTGAGATATGACTGGCTAATTTGAAATGGCGGATTTTGGGTCCTGACACCACTGCAGACACGTGTTACTGATTACCACTTCACCTTTGCCATGGACGCCGCCGTTTTTATACCGCGCTGCATTCCGGGAGATGAGCGGCTAATTTCAAATTTGTTGAGAGCTATGGCGTGACAGCGCTGCAGACACGTGCTAGCGATTACCGCTGCGCCGTTGCCATGGACGCTACCGTTGTAAGGCCATACTGCATGCCGGGAAATGAGCGGCTAATTTGGAATTGCTGAGAATCGGAGTAGCATCTCTGCACACACCCATTGCTGCTTACCCTATCTTTGTTAGCACGCTGTGCTTCCTAGAAGAAAAGCGCGAAACATATGTCACGAATAAAAGCAACTGGAATTCCTTTATTTTAGATTATCAAAGTTACACGATGCGCTTTGATTTTACACTTTGTTAACTTTCATTCCCGAAAGTGCACAGCTTTTTCTATTACTGAAGAAAGATCAAAACTTGTCTCCGCTTGGAAGAAACGAGAGACACGATACGAATGTCGTCACACACGACGCGCATCCGTGTTTACGCATTGCAAAGCATTGCTCAGATGGCGGAACATTGTCGCTCTGCGTTTACATTCTGCGGTAGACACCGCGTCCGATGGGTTACTCGGAATGACATCAGTGCATAGAACTTGATCTCAGCACTTCCGCGCTGTCAAGTTTAACCTTCCTCGATTAACGCAGGGCTGCTGCTGCTCTGCATTACTCCTAATTTAGATGAAACGTAATCGCAAGTCACATCTTACAATGCTCGAAGTACTTGTATACCCTCTGGCAGTGAGCGATGTAGAAAAGGAAGCCGAAACAGACAACGATGTTTCTTGTTCACAAAGGTCATTCATTTGAAATTAAATGTAAAGAAACACAGCATTACCTGTCGAAAAAAATAATTTTCTCTTTGATTTATCAGGGTATACGTACAAATAACTGTACATACAAACCCTATCTTCAGTATTTCCATTTCATAAATTAAATACACTTTGTACATATATACACACACATCAGCCGGGTGGATTGTAACCAAAGGGGAAGCTGGTGATGGCATCATCCAGGATGAATCTTTTGCTGCTAAATGAGTTTAAGGCGATTTTGCGAGAAATTGCTGAGAAGTTGCAGAGAAGTTTACATTATTTTTTCTAATAATGCTGTCTTGGAGCACTTGAAGGAGGCGGCTCGTCTGCAAGCAGTTGGCGTCCAGTTCGTACGCCATCCTCCTTGCGTCGCATTTTTTTCACGCCTTTGACCCGATTATAGATGGTTTTCGATTGCAAATTTAGACTGTAAAATTTCGGCTTGAGCGCTAGGAATCCGAGTATCGCATCGTTTGGAATTTCGTTTTTGAATGCTCCAAGACTCATCTCGTTGCGTGTCGAGAACATTGATTGATTGTAAGGTTTAACGCGCCGACGCAACGCAGGCGATGAGGCGCGCCGTAGTGGAGGGCTCCGGATTAATTTTGACCACCTGGGAATCTTTATCGTGCGCCGAAATCTCGTACGCACGGGCTTTTTTGCTTTTCGCCTCCATCAGAAAAGCGGCCGCCGCGGCCGGGAATCGAACCCGCGACCTCGTGCTCAGTAGCGCAATGCCTTAGCCACTGAGCCACCGCGGCGGGTGCGTGTCGAGAACAGCGGGTGGTCACTGGGGTAGAGGAGGTGTCGAGCTAGGTCAGAGAAAAGGGAGGCAAGCTTCGAGTCAGTGTCGGGACCTTTGAGGTGGAGGTGCAGGGAGTCAGTGTCCGTGTATACACAACGGTTGCGTAGGGCAGTGCGGGACGGACTTTGTAATAGAATATACGGTAGATGTGCAGTTTAGAAAGTTCCAGAATGACAAAGCCGAGATAGGGAGGTTGCTTGAACTGCAAAGAGGTCAAATGGCCACTGTCAAAGTGCCACTGTCAAAGCGCCATATTCTCGCCGAGAATGCGGAACTGGGGGAGGTTGGGATTGTGCAACGCCTTGGAGAACTGCTCCTTGCTTGTGCAAAGGCGGAGCTCAGTAAAACGCCGGCAGCTTTGCAGCCGCATTCCCAGCTCAAAGGACAGCTTTTAAATTTTGGTGGTAGCAAATGTACTTTTCCCTGTCGAATAGCGTAAGCAAGAGCTTATTACTCGAAACGATTCGTGGAAGCTCAAAAAGCTCCACCAGTTGTTTCTGATAGGGCGACAAAAGCACGTACGGGACAGCACGTTTTTCGGGAGCGAGAGAAAAGCTGGAATGAGACGCACGCAACTCTCTAGCGTATTCAACTCCTAATTCTAACTCAAGGCCCTGGCTGCGTGTCCTGCACCGCCCAGTCCAAATCAAAGTTCGGCACTGCCTCTTCGGAAAGAAAGCGGAAGTCGGCAAAGGGGAGGGGTTGCTGCATGCAGGAAGCGCGAAGACCGTTTGCGTCAAAGGAGAGAATGCGCGAGATTTCCTGGTCGGGGTTAAAGTTGTCGCTTTCAGCATCATTGGTGACAACGTGGCGAGCTGATGCCTGGCATACACCTCCGCGCAGCCCTTTCTCAAAAAACAAAAATTGGTTTGGGTCGGAGAGGAGCTCCGTATTAATTCTAGACATTTTTAGCGCGCACGCCCAGCCCAGTGATGGCTAGCTAACAAAATGAAGCGGATCGAGGCCGTGTGTGTCATAGGTGTATTGCCGTAAATTCACCATGACATCCCTTAAAAGGAGGCAGTCGACCTTCATGTGCAAGAAGTCACTGCAATCACCGAGCGTCTTGCACCTGAAGGTCGAGAATACCCGTTGCGCGTGTGCACGCGTAGTCATCCTCGGACAAATGTTTGTCCTTGAGCCCATTGTAAAATGATCCCCTGGGCGGAAGTTCTGGTTCACCGTACCGCGAAAAGTCATCCAGGTAATCGTAGCACATCGTGTTCTTTCCTAGAAGAGGGGATAGTCTTCCGGATACACTGACCTAAGGCAGCTAAAGAATTGGGTCCCCTTTGACTTTTGTTCGAGCGTGTCGAGACTTGCGCTTTGGAAGGCCAGTGAGTCGATCATCCGCAACGGACCGATGTGTACAGTCCTAAATTTTTGGCACGAGTTTGATAAAAATGATCTTGCCGCCGTCAAAGAGATGGGCGAGGGGCAGGATGAATGAGGTGTGGTACGCTAGATTAGGACAGATGAGAGGAAGGGACGATATTTGGCTGCGGAAGATATTACATCTCTGACAGAAGCTCACCCTGAAGGCGCCCGTGACGTGGTCATGATCCCTAACCTTATTCGTTTTGGTGAACGATTCCCTTCACACCGCATAATGGGTAGCAGATGCATGCTGCTCAGCATCTGAAGAATTCATCTGCATGGAGCGACGGGGCACCTTGACTTCTCCGGGGATAATTTTGGCAACGCTGTTGAGTTTCTGAATGAATTGTTGAACGCAGTCCGGGCTTCGGTAAAGGAACTCGTCAGCAATTTTTCCAACCCTGGTCCGCGCAATTAGGAGGCAACACGACGAAGGCACGTGTTTTCGCTCCTAACAAGACTCTAGGTTAGCCTCAAAGTCGAATACGCCGAGAAATGGGAATTGTTCAGTCTGGTCAGGGTTGTCAAATTTGAGAATTTTGCCCGAAGTTGGATACGTAATTTTGTCAGGCTTCTGATCCCTACAGTAACTAACGTGCCTTTCGTACGTGCTCTCTCGGTTGAAGCCGTGCATGCCGCGCTTGCAGCGTTTCCGCAGCGGACGCTTCCCTGCAAACAGGCCCAAGAAGTCACCAATCAGGACAAAGTGATCGTTGGTGAGCAGGAGGTCACCGTGCTTTTGCTTTTCCCCCTGAACAATTTTGAGGGGATAGACAAAGTGGCGGTCCAGATCGTAGCCGAATACGTTTATAGAAACGTCATAAACGTTTTCGAAATTTTGCACGTCGCGCGGAAAGGCGACTGGAAATGAAAAGTTCCAATTGCACAGAGCTTCAAAGTCTCTGTATGAGAACGCCCGTAGGTATTTTTATCCGGTGACGGGATGCAGACCGGCGAGAACCGAAAACATGAAGCCCTTGTCCCGCTCATCTGGACGCAGATTATCGTCTACGTTTATGAGGCAGCGCTTTTGGAGAAGCTCTTGAGGCAGATCCACGCCTGCGCAACCGACCCGCGAAGGACGCGCAGCCTGCCCACGTGAATCTTGCAGGTGTGGATCCCTGCCAGCGCTAACCCCAATGCACTGTCCTGATAGTTCTCCAATCGAGCGGATAACTATTCACAAGCTCTGGCCAAAGCAAATGTTGCTTCGCCAAGTGTCAACACTGATGGGACATGAGAACTTAAAAAGTGACTGAAGACGGCAATTTCGTCGTCATCTTGAATTTCCATGAGGTCTATGCGCAGAGTGGTAAAAAAACGGAGCGGTAGACCATAGGGCTTGAATGTGGCCTCCATTGCAGCCCTGTGCGCCTCAAACAGTGTGGAGACATCGAATGCTTCTACATCGTTGTCGTCGAGAGCTAGCACGTAGAGTGCGGCGTAGTTTTGAAAAGCGGTTCAGAATAGGTAGAAAGGGCTACGGCTTAAGGCTTGGTCATCGTGCTCACGCTCAACACGATCCTCCAAAGCGACAACATTGCGCAAAATGCGTTCACACCTGCTCTTCTTCCCAGGAAGGACAAGCAACCATTTTTTTCCTCGCGGCAGTGATGTAAATAAAAAATCAAAAATGTTGATACAGGTAGAAAAAATGTGTTACCGTTAAGGCTGAAAGTTGGGCTAGCTGGTGCTGACTTAGAACCACATTGCCAGCGAAAAAAGAAACAGAAACGAAAATTTACACCATCTTCCCGCGAGGGGAACCATGGGGTAGATGCGACGCATCGGGGGTTTCCATTTTGTTTCCGTTATTTTAGCGTGTCCATTGTTGTTGTGTGTCCATATTTTACGCAGCATGTTCACCCCCGATGCGTCGCATCTACCCCATGGTTCCCCTCGCGGGAAGATGGTGTAAATTTTATCGGGTTGGCCGGTGCTTGTTACGGTTGCGCCGACCATCGCGATAGCAGGCCTGTTAGTCTCCATTCAAATCATCGGTGGTCATCGGAGGATGTCATCGGCGGAGCGGCGGCGGAACGACTGAGCGGAGCGGCGCAGTTACCGCGTTTATATGAAGCGGAATGAGAGAGAGCAGCGCATAGCAGCGCGTGCGCATGTGTTAACCGAGCGCAAGCTGCGCGCTAACCCGCACCCGCGCACAGCTGGCACGGCGACGGAGCGAGCGCCGGCGAGCGCTAACACGCAGATGGCGCTGCGGTGAGAGCGGCGCTAGCGCGCAGCTGGCGCGGCGAGGAGAATGGGGGAGGGATGCGGACTACGCCGGACGACACCGGAGGGACAAGGTGAGTGAAAGAGATGCGTCGCATCTAAAAAAGAAGCAGACAGGACAATAGCTACCGATTGTCCTGTCTGCTTCTTTCTTGGTCCCTGTCTCTCGGTCCATGTCTCTTTCGAAAAAAAAAAACGGTGACAGAGTACAGTACAAGCCAAAAAATTAGACTACACTAAACGGTAAGATAAGGTAAAGAAAAACGATTACAGAACGGCACAGAAAAACTGGTTATAATTACAGTAAAAAAGCTGGATGCATTAAAGTTAAATATAAAAAAAAGCGAAAACGTAGGAGACGAAGGCAGAATATACAGTATACAGGTGCGACCGAAATCAAGCAAAACAGTTAAAAATGAAACAAAATCCCCGGCGTCGCTCAGCAGACTTTGTGACGGTCAGGCCGGCCGCGTTGTTCAGTTCCTCGATCTCCTCGTTGGGCAGGGCGTTGAAACGGCGAGGCAGGAAACAGTTGGCAGTGGTGCAGTCTGGTAGCGAGATGGTAGCTACCAGGAACTCGCCGAATCCCGTCCGCTGTCTGGAGATCGAGAGTATGGTCAGCCTGACATCCATGGGAACCTCGTCCAGGCGAAGTATGCGTGGTGCTTGAGCCAGGCCTTGCAGTCTCCGCGCCAAGCTCTTGGAGTGGGAAGCTGCAAAAAAGGCAAACACACGGAAAAGGGAAAGAAAAGGGGAAAGGGGAAAACGGTTGCGGCTTAGCTCAGCTAGACTGTATGTGCAAAGCGAAAGCTTGGCTTAGTCTGTTTGAGTCTTGGTTTCGCTTGGTTAACCTTTGATGTAGCTGTATTGCCGACCACGGCTCAACGCCGTTCGGTCCCGTGCAACGCTCACAGGAGGCCCGCCTCGCTTTCATTCGCGGCGAAGGCGGTGTTCCTCTTCGCCGGTCGCAGGATGAGTCACGTAGCCCGAGACGACCCAGGAGCGCATGTGTGGGAGGCGGTGCAGTCGTCCTGCTCAGCTGATCAGCTGAGCGCCTGCAACAGCGCGCCGCTCAGCTGATCAACTGAGCAGGACGACTGGAAAAGGGGCCTTGTGCGCAGCGCCGAAAGCGGGCCCGGCGAATCACGGGATGCGCTTCAATGGGTGTATCGCAGGGGGTGTGTCTGAGGTCAAAAGGTGAACTTTCGCATTCGCGGTGAAACCGCTGGACGAAAGTAGTAAATCGTTGCTTTAAAATCTCACTTGCCCTAATTCTTGTCTCCGCGTGCTTGGCTTGGACGGGAAGTGCCTGGCTGCACGAGGGGTTCGCCTGGGAGGTCTCCAGTGTCTGCTGCGCGCAGAACTTGTAGTGGACGCCGAGAGTAAAGTGTCACTTACCTTTCCCTATGCCGGTGACAAGGGTGAATGTCAATGGCGCCGCCAGCAGCCCCGTTTTTAGAAGCACAGTCTCTGTTTACGGCTCGCGTAACAAAACAAACCCTTATACGGCGCGCCGTCAGCGGAAGGGTGACTAAAACAGATGTCGCTCGACAGCGCTCGATAAACGAACTATAAACACAGGGCGTGGTAATTCAATAAATAAAAGATTTTACATTAAAATTAGAACCTATTTACTGCAAATTAAAATAGCGAACCAACGCAAAACATGTCTATTATCGAAAATGTATTCATCAGCAGCCGAAAGGTAAAAAATGGAAGCGTTTGGAATTACTCAATATATTAGGTACTCATTGTTCTGTGAAGATGATGAAAAAATTTCTGGGCTTTCTTGACTCCACGGATACGTGGAGAAGTGTCACAAGGCGCTTTTTGTTGGGGGAATTACGCTTTCCCAACATCTTGGGTTTGGAATAACTCGGCCAACATGAGTTCACCGCTCGTTGCGTCTTTACTGGACAAATAAAAACAGTGACAATGTTTGTTCAATCGATCAAAAGCAAAGTAAAACGCTCGCATCGACGTATGTTGACCATTAGCAGTATTCTTTGCATGTTTGCACCAATTGCGCAAGTGATATTGCTCGCAGAAACATAGACATAAACAAAATTTATTTACGCCAGGAGACAGGATAACAAAATTTATTTCCATCAGGGGAGACGATAACAAAATGTGCCCATTATTCAGCGCAAAGGAAACATCAGGCATATTTCAGGCAAAATATAAGTACGTGACCGAGAGTACCAGCAGTTTTAAAATTAAGCACACACGTTCGAGCGGTTTTTACGATAGAAAATTAACAACAGCAACAGGAACAGCAACAACGACAACAATGCGTTAAAAGCGGTGTCGAATATTTGCGAGTTAGAAGCAAACACTAAACAAATTGCACATGACATCTTCGTTTAGGTGTTAGGATGTAATACGCGCTAGCTGTACTCCGCCGTCGACAGAACGTTTTGGTTGGGAGTGGCTGTGCATTTACCGTTTGCGCTTTTCGAGTTTAGGGAGGAGAGCTATGCTAGCCGCAATGTTTTTAATTACGGCGGCACAGGAAACTCAGAAGAAATTTACGCTTGCGTGGTTTAAGATATGTGCGTAAAAAGTTGCTGCTGCCGGGTGCTGCTCAGTTCGAAAAAGAAAGCAAGTGTCGAATTTTAAAAGTGTTTATACCGTGGTGCCCTGACTGAACGTTTGGGTATTTTTAAGACAAGCAGAGAGCGAGAGTGAGAAAGAACGAGAGAGAGAGAGACAGAGAGAGAGAGAGAGAGAGAGAGAGAGAGAGAGAGAGAGAGAGAGAGAGAGAGAGAGAGAGAGAGAGAGACAGAGACAGAGACAGACATCTTTGTCGAGCAAGATTTATTGGATGTTTGGCAGCAGGGGATAAAGAAGTGGTAGACCCTATGGGTTGAAACAGAATTCAAGGGTCCCAGAATCATCTCACGCTTATCTTGAGGTGACTTCTGGTCAAGGCAGCCTGTCATGTGGCGATATAAGTTGGAGGTGTAATGTTTTAGTTGTTCACCCATGAGCATATCCTAGGATATGACCAGGTTTCGCAGAAGAGAGTGGGTGCTTGCCCTTATTTAATAGATTTAGGTTAATGTCGGACATTTCCTACCGAACATCTTCACCCATCTATATTTGCGCAGTGAACGCGCACACAATTGCACCGCTAGAGAAACCACGCGCGCTGCGCGGAACATTCGGTGTTGTAGGCGCAAGCGCACAGTGAACTTGGATGCACCCAGCGCCTCCTTCTATCCTTTTAAGATGGCACGCCCCATACTCTTTCCACCATCCTCCTCTGTGCACCCCTTCCCTTGGAACGAACGAGCAATCAGACGCTTTCACTGCGCAACCACACGAGGCGTTGGTTTGACCTTGGCTGAGCTTGAAGGTCAGATTGACGCTACGAGGAACGAGCCGTTTCTGGGTTTGAGCTCGAGTTTGATTGATTAATTGATTGATTGATTGATTGATTGATTGATTGATTGATTAATTGATTGATTGATTGATTGATTGATTGATTGATTGATTGATTGATTGATTGATTGATTGATTGATTGTGAGGGTTAACGCGCCGACGCTACACAGGCGATGAGGTGCGCCGTAATGGATGGCTCGGATTATTTTGACCACCTGGGGATCTTTAATGTGCGCGTAGATCTCGAAAACACGGGCGTTTTCGCTTTTCGCCGCCATCAGAAAAGCGGCCGCCGCGGTAGTTAATCGAACCCGCGTTGTTTGACGTGCAGTAATAAGCTTCGCTAAATAATGTCGGATCCAGCTGCTTCATGAACAACAGAAAAAGGATGCCAATAGACGGCGCTAGTACTGCCAACCCGGGAAAACTGAATGAAATCTTAAATTTAAAAAAAACTTCCATTGCATTCATCTTAGGAGGGGCGAGAGAGGAGAGGAGGTGCGTGAAGATTTGAGGAGAAGAAAAGTTTAGGGTGTTACGAGGCGGGACCGGCAGAAGACTGTCGCCCTTCGATGACATTGGCAGCGAAGCAAGTAGATACGTGGCTAATTTCTTTATGGTATGTGAAGATTTTCCTTCTCGGATTCTCTTTTTTCGCACCGGGCAATGAAAAAAAAAAATTCTGTTTAAAGTTTTGGTTTGCGCAAGAGACCGCTCGGTGACTGTGTTTGGGGTCGCTGCCTTTACCTGCATGCTTCATTTGCACTGTCACCTCTTGTCTCTCTGGGACGACTTGGTCGTCCGTCTCGGGCAAACCCAATTGTTTCGTGGCGTTTCTCTCGTTTCCTTCAGGATGACGGATTACGCATGCCGTCCCCGCTGTCGTGAACTGGCGAGATCATTACGTGCACGCGCTGAGTCGGAAGTGATCGATGCGAGTGGGGGCGACACTCGTACATTACGTCTACAACATAGATAACGAGTTAGAGAAAGTGCGTACATACTGCGGAACACGAAGACTACTTTTGTGACGCCTTGTTTATATATATATATATATATATATATATATATATATATATATATATATATATATATATATATATATATATATGCATTCGCTGTCTATGTAAATTACAGAAATTCATTCCCGTCCTGTGTTCTCGGGATACTTAATGGACATTCGCTAAGCAACTGAGGCAGAATGTTATGTATGAGTTTCAATGTCATATATTAAATGGTTGGTTGGATGGAAAACGTTTATTCAGAAAAATGGAGAGAGGAGGGAAAGAAAGGGTTAGGGGCGGTGGGTGGCCATCCTATTCCGGTAGGCCACGCAGGGTCGCCGCCGCCTTCGCCCGAGAGATCAGGGCTTCCTGGTTCCGAGCTGGCAACTGCGCAACGCGCTCTCCCATCGCTCTACAGAAGGGGGATCGGGTGGTTGGGGGTTCAGTGGGCACATCCACACAAGGTGCAGGGTCGTGTTGGGAGTGTCGCAGCGTGAGCAGTTGGGGGCATAGCAGGTGGGGGAGATGCGGTGGAGGGCGACGTGGTTGTGGTATGTGTGAGTTTGAAGTCTTCGCCAGACGCGGGCGTCGGAAACGGAGAGCGAAGGGTGAGGAGCTGGGGCCGTATTCTGCTGGGCATCCGGCGCGCCTCGGATTAGATACGAGACGCAGTCCGGTGCGGTCACGTGAGGAGGCGCTCGGATGGAGTGTCACGCGATTGGCTTGGAGCGAAAACGTCAGCCGGCCTGCGTCACGCGGCTATATTTTGGCGACTTTTTGGTGACGTCACGTAGCCAAAGGCTCCCGCTCGTTCTCCCGCGACCGGCGCGTGAAATCCGGCGCGGTTGAGAGCGCATCGGATTCTACGATGGCTGCGTATATGCCGCCTGTGTTTGCACTTTTGTTGGAGCTGCTGAAGGAGGATCCCGTGCCTGAGCGTCGACTGAGCGACGGCGACTTTTAGCGACAAGGGCCCGGCGCGGATGCTGTGCGACGCACTTGACGAGCACGTTAGGCCTCGAGGTGCGACGGGGCTATCTACGCAAGCGAACGTGATGTGTGCGCTGAGGCTCTTCGCTACCGGCAGCTTTCAACAGATTGTCGGTAGCGGGGATACTCTTGGCATGACGCAGCCGTCGGTCAGCCGCAGCATTCACGCCGTTGCCAAGGCGCTGAAATTGGAAGCCCTTATCGGCCATCGAGGTGCAGCGAAGTGTCAACAGATACGAAGGTGCTGTGCGTGCTGTGTCCATCTTCGCAACTGACAGTTTGCAAAAAGTTTTCTGCAACCATGAAACACTGTCGCACCCCGAAGCCAGTCGCAGCGTTCAGACTGTGGTGTCGGCACTGACGGGGCTCCGACACACGAGGGTTTTGGATACCCCGGCGACGTAAGCACGGTGTAAGTACTACTTGTTTCTGGCTACGTTTGTTACGGAAGCAAAAAATGATGTAGCCCCATTGTTTTGCATCGAAGGGAAAAGGAGCGCGATGTCTGAAAAGCAGTCACTGAAATGCGTTTGTTTTGAGCGGTGTGGTGTGGTGGCAGTGATCTCCCATAAATTTCGCAATTGTGAATGATCAAATAGTGTGTCAAAAAAAAAAAAACTTAGCAGATGCATGCACACGTAAATAATCTTTTAACTCTCCGGCCTATGTTCG
The DNA here is from genome assembly GCF_048455015.1 of Haemaphysalis longicornis. Lineage (NCBI taxonomy): Eukaryota > Metazoa > Arthropoda > Arachnida > Ixodida > Ixodidae > Haemaphysalis > Haemaphysalis longicornis. The sequence continues at coordinate 166,250,283 of NW_027526203.1, forward strand.
CTTAAGTGAAATGATATCGAAAAGGTATGTCAATAAATGTAGCTAAAATGAACACGTTCAGAGGTATCGAATAGGGTGGCGTCTTGAAAGAAAAAATACTTATAAAGAAAGATAAACAGGTGTATCGTGTTGGGCGTCTAACTGATTTCATAACGAACCGTGTAATATATGCGTAACGTATATCGCCCTCGCCCCGCCCCCATCGTGTGTCAACTGCTTCGGCGCCTTGTCACTTCGGCTGAGATGTTTTCCCCTGCTTGACACATAGTGAAAAGGTGACAAGTTCAGCTTGTCGGTTCGTTTTAAGGGTTTATCGATTTCGAAATGCGGGGTGGGGAGGGGTTGTATTTCGCAGTTGTACCGCATAGATAACCCAGTTCTTTGTATTCTTGCTCTTGTTTATTACCTTTTCCTTTTTTCAAACTGTGTACTTGTTTAATGCTTTAGTACATATTTGTGTTATGTATTTCTTTCAGGTGTGCGACGCCAGTATGAAGGCCCTGACCGTGACTGCCGACTACAGTGCCTTTGTGTGACTGGCTGTTCACTGTTGCCCGTGACATGTAAAGCTTGGCGAGTTCTGGGGTTGATGGTGGCCACCTGCTCGTCGTCCAGGCCCCAGACACCTGAAGACAAGTACAATGCCGCACATGCTTCGATGTGGTCTGTCGTGAAGTGCAGCATTGTAGTTCTCAAGAGCTGTTTTCCTTGCCTGCAGTAGCACCAGCTTTTCTTCATAGGCCTCTTCTGGCAGCCAACATTGTCAATGTGTGTTGTGTGGCTGCCTGTTGGAACGACTGACGACAATAGCTGCAGCAGCAGCAAGTGGACGAGGGCAGTGATACAGACGACGCGGCTGAGGAGGTGCCTGCCCCCGACATGTGGATTCTTGCTCCTAAAGGACAGGCAGGTGCAGAGCAGGGCAACCAACGCATCTTCAGACAGCTTGGTGGCACTGAACATGTCATTTTTAACTTTAGTTTCTGATTGTGTGTGGTGTGCGGTGTTTGGTTTGTCGGGAGAAAGTTGTTTTGTTGTGGTTTCCAGCAGCATATACTATGCCCTGACGCGTCATTGTTTCCTGTAGAGAAGCTTCTTGTCGTTTTGTGTTTGACATGGTGGTGTAAGGATAACAGAAAAAGTTGCTTTGCTTTCGACCACTATATACTATGTCTTGACACGGTGTTGCTTGATCTGGGATAGCCAGTGACTACTGTTTTGATGGGTCGTGAGGCCTTGTGATTATAGAGACCGGGCAAGATTCTCTTCAGAAAATTCTGTTTATTACACTGTAACCGTCATTCTTCTGTGAAGCAAAGAATGATGGTGCATGTACCACAAACAAAAAAAAATCAGTATACTGCCGACTCTTCTGGACACATTTAGTTCAGTCCTGTGAAGAGTTATATTATGACATAGCACAACCATTGCACGGTTACTTTGTTTGGAAATCCCTGACAGATCAGTTTACTTAAGAGAACACGATATGCAAGTATGCATCTCCACTGTTGATACAAAAAAATAAACATGCTTAAAACGTTGGAGGCTGTCTCTTAACACAGAGTTCACTGTGATGGTTTACTCTGACATTCTCATGATAAGTGAAAAAATGGTTACAAAAGTTTCATTTACCCCATAGTCGCCTGTATTCTAGCACTCAGTGCTTTGATGACTGCTTGCTTAGGTTTGTGAAGAGTGATATTGCGATTTTTTTATCATGTAGGACACCTTCTTGTAAAAAATAATTATCATATACCAACAGCAGCATCTACAAAGGTGTATTGAATTTTTCCTCAATAAGTCAGAGTGTGACAAGTTATGTTGAACTGTTTCCTTTTCCCCTGCATGCAGCAGCACCGTCCAAGAGTAACCAACACTGGGAAAAAATAATCGTGACAAAATCAACTATAGCATTTCTGTAGTGATGGTACACAGCCTTATTTAAAGTGCACAGAGACCAATGCTATCTTCATTGCAAAAATAAAGAAGGGCACACTGATGTGTGATGCAATGCCAAAACTGCTTTCTCTACTCCAGCTTATTGAAGTGCTCATAGTTGGCACCTATTCTTGTTGAGGCCCACAGTACTGCTTGTTCGTGCAGGGCCTTCCACGTCGAGCAGCTCTCCAGATGCAGTGTGTCTGAAAATATGTTCATTATGCGCTTAACGGCCAAACAGAACAAAGGGTTGAAAATTTGGTCTCTATCTTAGTTAACGAAGCGTATTGCGATATGCTTTACCTATTTAACACTCAAGGATAGAGGCATTAAATAGGGAAGTGGAATTACAAAATATGCTAACGGAAGGATACAATGCAGGTGCTCAATTACAAAAATTACACCTCATTACACAGTTGTACCTATGCTTGTAGAAAGAAGTGGTTATCGTGGATGGAAACAATACCTGCGGGAAGGCGGTTTGATTCTCGGGATGTTTTAAGAAAAAAACTGAGCAAACTACTTCAAGTTGCATGATTAAGCACCAAATTTTTGGGCGTGGTCAATGTGACGTGATACAGGCTTAGGCTGTTAGAGAAGTTCGTCACGCAGAATAGCATATTAATATAGCTCATGAAACAAAGCTAGGCGGGAAACGTATCCTCGGGACGCTAAAGATTGGAGGTCAGTACTCTTTCATTGACGTTGCACTTGCACCCCTGCTTTCATTAAAAAAATTAAAACGAGCTTGCCGTGATATTACCGCGAACCATGTATGGGTTTGTTTATTTATTGTTTGTTTTTATCGCCCGGCCACGCCTGGCTCTGTTGTCTGTATCCGCGAAGCGCGTCTTCCATTCTTTATTTTTATGCCGCACGGGCTATCTCATTCAGATAAGCAGACTGTTTCGCCCTAACGGCACTAGCCCAGAATAATCTTCTCTGATCTACAATGTTCTGTATTTCAATGGACGGTTCGGGAAACACTTGCGCCGAAAGATAAAAGCGTGCAGAGCAGACGCCGCGGCATTCGATTCGACGACACTCGCCTGCACAAGTCACTCTGTTGACCGCTGCTTCGCCGCCTCTGTATTCTTTTGAGTTGTTAGGGGAGCACAAGTTCGCTACAATAAACTTGTTTTTCCTTCAAGATAACTGCGTCATCCTTGGCTTCGTGATAATATAAGTACGCAATCTGATCGTGCGCAAAACGCGCACACATGCGTTTTGCAAAACGGGTTTAATTCACTGCACAAGCGAGAGTGGCCGAACAATGACATGGCGTTAGAAAATCGATCAAAATATCGTACTCACGTCACAGCCCTCTTATATATAACTGCCGGGCAACAGCGTACCGTTTACGTCGCTTTTCGTCCCAAGAGAACGCCCTTGTGGTACAAAATTTTTGCGCAGCAACTGTACTGAGCGTTCAAATATGCCTCCTTTAAAAACAGCTGTGCCGCGCGCAGCGCTCCCTGGCGCCTCATAACGGAACAAAGTAAAAACATAAATGCGTGTAAACCTGTTAAACTAGCATTAGCAGCAACGGCAGTGCCCGTGAAAACACACAAACAGGAAAGGCTTTGTTATATTTAAACAATTTTATTAATTTCGATCTAGCAGCATTTCAAAGTTATGAGATTGTCCCCGAAGGCGTTGTCACGCACTTCCGGACATGACGTACTGTCCACGATCTCCCGAGGCATGCTCCGAGGGCGGAGCTTTGGCGATTTTTACGTCATTTTGACGTCACGAACATCCGAGGCGCATCGGAAGGGCGCCGGATAGCAGAATACAGGATGTCGGTGTAGGTTTGTTGGAGGGGGGTCAGAGCAGGGGGACCGTGGTCTAGGTTGGGGCGGCAGGCCTCGTTTGGGAGGGCCCGGGTAAGAATATCGCGGGCCGTGGCGTGAGCCACTTCGTTCCCAGGAAGGGATGTGTGGCTCGTCCACACGATGCGGGTAAAGGGTAGAGTGCGGCGTTGGGACAAGATGTGGAGTGCCAGAGTGGAAACTCTACCTTGAGCGTAGCGGCGGCAGGCGGCTTGCGAGTCCGTGAGCACCGTGACAGTTGAAGTCGTAGCGTGAGCGATGGCGAGGGCTATAGCGGATTCTTCTGCCGTGCTCGTGGATGCTGTTTGCAGGCTGGAAGCAACGAGGGTGATGGCGTGGGAGATAGAGAGAGAACAAACTTTTATTTTCCGCAGGACTTAAGTCCAGGTCCTAATTTGAAAGTTCAATTCACCGGATCCGCCTAGTACTCCAGAATGTTCATGCGGATCCGGTGCACGTGTTTGTAGAGTTAAGGCTGAAAGTTGGGCTAGCTGGTGTTGACTTAGATGCATATTACCAGCGAAAGAGAGCTTCCTGGGCAGCCTGGATGTTTACTGTCGGCGGGGGAGACAGCCAGAGCTCCCAGGAGGTGATGGAGACGAGGGATGGGGCAAGAGATGGCGGGGTGCAGTCCCAATAAGAGTGAGGAATGGATGGGTAGGAAGAACAGGTAGGACAGGAAGGATGGCCAGGGTGCCGATAGATGCGGTGGAGGATCGTTGCCCGGCTTATACTTATTTGTCTTCCTTTTTCAACGCCCTGTTGCCTGAATCGGCAGTGCCTGACCGATAATGGCGTCTACCTCTAGGTACACGCTATGGTTAGATACATTGGGGATTATATTGTTCCCGTAAGTCTCTAGGTTTTTCTAAATAACTGGCCTAAAATTTTGCTTCTCTTTATGTAGTGACCATATCCCGACAATAATCTTGTTTTCCTCCCGTGTACACTGTCGTGACTAATTTAATACTGAACGGAATGATAATGTATTACAATAGCGTTCCGTGTGCTCAATTTTAATCTATTTTCGGGGGTTGACCTAACTTAAACGCAAGTTAGTCTGAGTTAGGGAGCAAGTCAGCGTAAAGACCTACATTGTACCGAGCTTTTGAAAAGAAACACAATTAGTAGGGCGATGGGTGGGTATCTACTCAAGGTTTGTGGTGAAAGGTTGGAAACATTTTTTTAACAGCAGTTAAGCCTGAGCTTTGTCTGGTGGCGTTCGCAAAAAAACTAGCAAGGAAAAATACCGAGCGCAGCTGAGCGCGCGCCTCGTGAGAAGCGCCCGGCGTCGGCCAGCTCGACCTTCGGAAACACTCTGCCCAGCGTTCGTGGCCTAATTCTGGCGCGCTGTTCCTCCTGCCAGTTCATGTGCGTTCGCGCCTGAAGTGGGGAGCACAGACGCCTAGTTCGCTCTACAGACGCCGAGTTCGCGAAGCCGATCGGCCGTGGATTCTATCGCGTGCTAACGCGGTCCACTTCGGTAAAAATGGGAAAGACTGCGGACAAAACGATCCGGGCCTGCCAGTCATGGAGAACTTTCAGCGCCAAGTTCGGAAATCCATGTGAGATGCAACAGCTGGGTCTCCGGCGAAGGAGGAGGGGCCGTCAGCTCTGCTGTTTCTCCAGCCTTGCACCACCAGTGCAAGCTGCGCCAATTTTTTTTTTTACGGGTGCTAAACAGGCCTGTTAACGGCATGATCGCAATACATCTCCCGTGCCCTTAGCACCTTACCAACTGGGCCCACACACGCGTACACACATACACACTCACGCATACACCCATACGCACAATAAATATACTTCCAGCTGATGACATTGCAGCGCCCTTGTTTAATAGCAGGTAAATGAGCATGTACCGTGAATAGCAAAAGTTTACGGACCGCGAAAGCAGCAATGGTGGGTGTTTCTCTGCTGCATGGCGGGCCGGGGTATTATGTTCGGTATTTTTGCAATACTTTAGTAATTATACGACATCTCACATACATACCGCAGTTTGTGCGCTGCTACCCGAAGAGTAATAACCTAAAATATCTATTTTCTCTGTCCGTAAACTGTTGCTCATGGCTGTACATTTGAAGTTTTTTTAAAACCAATCATATGCTGCTACCAAACTCAAAAGAAAAAGGTACGCGATCATAGGATCACCCTGAGCCCTTCTAACAACTGGCAAGCCAAAGTGTCATTGTAGTTCCGATGCTAATGCTGCACCAATAGTCCTACATCTACGACCTTATAGAAACTTTGGCCGACGCAGAAAGCCAGTGCAATTAAATGAACCAGGCGATAAACGATAGCAACGTCAACGAAGGCGTCTAGCTGGGCCGAACCCGCTGCTGCATGCAAATCACTCTTGCTGAGAACGCCTGTCTGTGCGCGATTTAATTACGCGCTAATTATATACAACTTACCATTTTTTTTTTACGAACAGAACTCAGTAATACGGCTTACCGTTACCGTTCTTATTAAAGTGAACGCTTTTTTAGGGGGACAGATGGCGTTCTGTGCAAAAGCTAATGAATTTACCATAGACCGGTTGGTCGACCGAAAAGCTCTGATAAGATCTCTGAACACACGGCGCATGCGTGAAACCAGGCTTCCATTGTGTCGAAATGGTTACTTGAAAATCGCGGAAAAGGCACGCTTCTATATAAGAAAACACACTCATCGATCATGAAAAAGGAGTGCAATAGTGGACCTGTGTCTCATAAACCGCGTATCTGTATACATTTAGATCGCTCGTAGATGCGTTTACTTAGTGCGCCAAAAATCGTCGAAGGGGCTCGTTCTTCGTTTGCGATTTCGATCTTCGAAGGTTTTACGATCGATTGGACGCACGTTCAGCGAAGGTTGGACGCGCGTTTAGCTTTCGCGGTTCTCTCAACTTTCTCAAGAAAGGGGTGGTAATTTTTTTCTCCCCTGAGCAGAAAACGCCTAAATCCGGAACAAACAAAACACCGGTTGTATTGATATAACAACTCCCCATGGCTGCTTACTGTTTTTTTACAGGTAGAAATTGGATTAACCAAAACATTCTGCAAGTGGAAATTATGCTTGGTTCCTGATCACACCGTAACAACGGTAACAGGACTCGGCAGTGCCGCGTTATGGGACCCTCTGGCGGCTATTTTGAAGCAACAGCCCCGCGAACGAACAATGCAAAAACGCAGACTATCAACAGATAAATGTGGGCAAGTTGGTTCGGCATATTTGAAAACGATGAATGCGAAAGAAAGAAAAAAAAACACGGGCGTCTGTCGCGCTGTTTCTTCTTCCGATGTACATTTCTTGAGCAAATTTCAACTAATAAACACGCATGTTTTTCTCCCTCCAACACTGCAAAGAAACGGTTATCCATCAGTCCCTCCAAGACGACGTCAAACGAACGACTCCTATTCTTGCACGAATTCTGCAGAGCCAGTAAAAAACAGAAAAGTTCATTTTTTTTTCAACTGCACTGCTTATTTTGAACTTTACTCATATCAAGCACCGCTAATTCCTGCCCGCCTAATGCGTGCGCTACACGGTAACTTTCCAATGACATTTGGACTCTCGCCCGCAACTGCGCCCTATGTATTTACAATCGTGCACTCGATAGACAATCGGTTGAACGGCCTTCCGAAGGCCTTGGAAACGACCGTGTAGCACAGGTATAAGACAAGACACCGAGGCCCCCTTCCCACGTGAAAATGCAAAGTAGCGTTTACATCCTTTTATAACAACGGATTGTGTTCGACACACTTTCTCTAGCCATCTTGCCAGCGCCGCTTCTAAGTGTGAAGACAGTGCACAAATTATTTGAAGTTTTTTCTGACGCATACCTTTATAGTCTGGGACATCTGTGGTAGCGAATGACCAAGCTCAGAACATGATAGCGCACTTTGTACGGGGCTGTAGAAGGGCCGCATACGAGCTGAAATATTGATTGATTGATTGTAGGGTTTTAACGCGCCGACGCAGCGCAGGCGATGAGGCGCGCCGTAGTGGAGGGCTCCGGATTAATTTTGACCACCTGGGGATCTTTAACGTGCGCCGAAATCTCGTACACACGGGCGTTTTTGCTTTTCGCCTCCATCAGAAAAGCGGCCGCCGCGGCCGGGAATCGAACCCGCGACCTCGTGCTCAGCTGAAATATGGACAATGATGGCTTGGGTGATTAGCATTAGCAGGGAAATCTTACTCAGTCCGTCTTCAGGCAGCTAACTTGGCTAACGTCCACTTAGTTAAGATTTATTTAAGGGAGCTTTGTCGCCAGTTCCCCGCGAAGTTAACGAAAGTTAAGTTCCACGGTAGCCGGAACACAGTAACGGCGGTTATGATTTTGTACGCTGCGTCGAATGATTGTCAGCCGCTCCGTCGCTTCTGAGAGGGTTTGACCTGAGGAGAAAAATATAAGACAGAGTTCCGAGGTTGTTGATTAAATAAGCGGACTAACCCTTTAAAGCGTATCTCCCAGAGATCACAATTGACACTCGCCGCGCGGCCTAGAAACGCCCCAGAGCGTCTAATTACTGCGGGCCAGCTTGCGGTACCAGTTCGCGGTGGGGCACTAATTCGGCTATGGCGTATCACGCAGCGCTAATTAAGCGCACGTCCGTATTAGTTTCGCTAATGCAATTTCTGCCTGGGCGGTCTCGGCGGCATCTGGGCGCTCCTCACCCGCTCCCGACCAAGCATGCGGGTGCTTCGGGACTTGCCATCTCTCAGTTGATTTCTCCCTTACTCTCATCCCTGCATTTACCATGCACCCGCCACCAGCCTATACCCTACCCCGATATTAATTAATCTGAAAATTTTATGATTACAACCGACCGCATCCGCATGCACATTGCGTTCCCGGTGCGAGCTTGGAAATGAATTCGTTGTAATGCGTGCTCGAAAATGTCTTGTGGGTTTTTCAACGAACATAGGATTCCAAATTTTCTTGAGGCACAGCGCGCCTAAAACAAGGTACAGAAGAAAGAGAGAGAACGGGAAAGAGAGAGATAGAGAGAGGAGGGAGGGAGGGAGGGAGGGAGGGAGGGAGGGAGGGAGGGAGGGAGACGTAGGCACAGTGCTGCCTAGCAAATGAACTTTCATCTAAAGGTTAGAACATATGTCCTTCTTATTGGAAACATACCAACAAAAGAAGTATCCCATGGACGATCGGCCAGGAAGTGCCGATCCTCATACTGTCGCTGGGCAGAGGAATTTCCAATGCTTCAATTATGCCGGAGGTTGCTTGCTCGTGTATAGTCGGACAAATCTTCACCTAGAGTTCGGGAGCGGCGACGTTTCATGCGTCAGCGGCGCATGACGGAAGCCAAGTTGCAAACAGGTCGAATTGCAAACAGGCACATCATCTGATATGTACTGTTCCTTCCTAAGAGCGTCATAAGACTGAAAAATCGCCGCTCGCGCACGCTAGTTAAAGGGACGGACCACCGATTTCTGTCGCGTATATGTTCTCTAGCTCAAGCCAGAGTTTTATGTAGCCAGGTAACCACAAGCAATTTATATACAAATCGGCGGAAATAATTTTAATTTGGCGCTAAACTTTCTGAAATCGGAAGGGTGGTGGTTCGTAGTGTAGAAACTTGACACTACAATATGTGTCCCGGTCATTTGACCTGCAAACCTAGCAGCTACTGTAACTGCTGAAACGTTTATGCACTTACTGAAACTTTTTAACCCAGGTATTTGTATAAGTTCGAATTGTATATGTATTTTTAAACATTATTTCGAATTTTTTTAAGACACGCCACCCGCCGCAGCTGGGTTGCTCTCAGTGTGGCTAACTGAGCCTCCTTGCCCAGTATCAACGGCAGCGTTGAGGAAACAGACCCAATGAAGGAGCTTTGACGATTCTTCCTGAATCAGGGGCGTTTATTTTGCCGAAATATTCGATTTCAGTTTCCAAATACGCCAACAGCTGCTTAAAAAAAAAGAAAGGACGCGCCCGGGGAGAATCAATGGGCCGACCTCCACAACATGAAGCCAGATTCTACCTATCGTCCATCCCAACAGATGGCGGCTTGGGGCAAAATAGACTAGTGTTTAAAAAAAAAAAACACATAACGAAATAACGAAGCCTACGATTCACACTTTTTATAGCTGGGGACATGTTTTTAAATATCGCTTTTCATCTCGCATACAGACAAAAGTATGTTGCCGCGAGTGTATATCATGATTGCGAGCGTTATTTTTGGGAGGACAGATACGGCTCATAGATCTATAAATTTCGATTTAAAAAGTTCTATGGCGTTGTCAGCAAAACCGATGCCCTTTCATTTAGGATAGAGAACATATACTCGGCGAAAATTGGTTGTCTGTCCCTTTAAAGATTTGGCCGACTGTGCATAACCCGCCGCGGTGGCTCAGTGGCTAAAGCCCGTTCTACATGGGGCGAATTTCGCTTGCGAATTCGCAGCTGCGGCGCCGCTCGTGAACCGAAACGATCTATTCTCGTTGCTGTGGCGAATTTCCAAGTGTTTGGAAGAGTCGAACTTCTCTTGTGAACGCCGCTTAGCACTTGGCAATATGTGTCCTTGATGTGTCAGCAGTGGAGATAAGAAAATAAAATCGCTTTGCCTCACGGGCGGCGCCGCAACTGCGAATTCCCAGGCGAAATTCGCCCCATGTAGAACGGGCTTAAGGCGTTGCGTTGATGAGCCCAAGGACGCGGGTTCGATTCCTGGCGGCGGCGGCCTCTTTTCGGATGGAGGCGAACAGCAAAAACGCCCGTGTTTTCAAGATTTCGGCACACGTTAAAGATCCCCAGGTGGTCAAAATTAATCCAGAGCCCTCCACTACAGCGCGTCTCATCGCCTATGTAGCGTCGGCGCGTTAGACCCTACAATCAATCAAACATATCAAGCTGCGAACTTATCAGCGAGTAACTATTTACATTGCTAATTACAGTTTTGAGCAAGATGCCTGGATGCAACCATCTTATCGATGTTGCAGAGGTGCTCCCGTATCAGGTCATTTAGGCACCTTCCCGAGTGTCCGATGTAATCTCTCGCAAACGGAGCGAGCACACCACCACCCCTTACAGGAATTCCAACTGGCGGCTTTGTTTTGTGCCGCAGTATCGCAGCTTTGGACGTTGGAATCTATTTCCGAATATATTCTCACGGGTTTGTCTCTGCCAGCGAGGTTAGCAGTAAGTTTATGTCTTGTACAATTTAATGTACATACGACACGGCACTAACATTTTCTTCTCTTGTTTGTTGGATAGCCGGCACTGTCGTTTCGGTGTTTTATGGCGACCTGCTTCTAGCATTCTTGCTGCGACTGGTCTTTCATCGCTTATTATAAGCACAGCGGCAGCCAGAGCAGACAGAGAAACCTTATATCCTTCCTCTGGCTGCTGCCTGGCTGCTGCCTGTTCACGGGGCAAAGCCCCGTGAACAGGCAGCAGCCATTAATTATTCAGGAGTTTCTTGGCAATAAATTTAGAGCTATTATAGGGAAGGACAGGCTGGCTAAACCACCGGACGTAGTTAAAGTTGCTGCATCTGAAGCGTTGTACGAGGGTGTTTGTCGAAACAAAAACGGTCTGTACTACCGTTAAATTTTCTGGCGGCAGCACGACAACGCTGGAGATTAACTTCAAGAACAAAGAATAGCAAAATCTTCTAAGGTGGCCGCGGAGTAGATTGGGCCATCTGTCGCCCTTGATTTTAAAAGGAAAGCCAAGGACAGTCGGCGGGGCACTTGTCTGGCGGTCAACGAGCCGCACAAAGGGGAAGCGACCTCACACGTCACGAGGCAGGCGTAGTCGCCAAACGAACACAACCCATTCACGCTAGTCACCGGCATCTCTCTTGAACGCGCTACGTCCCCTTACTTCCGCTAGCCTGCCAGCAGTTACCTATTGGTTAAACCAACGAGTAGGGCGACACGCATTTTAACCGCGCATCGAACGACCCATCCCCACGTCCACACCATTGTTCTAGTCGCCTCCTATTATATCAAGTACCAAGGATGCCCTTTACGATTGCGTAAATAAGATGGGCTTACATGGGGTTGATAGGGCCGCAATATCTGCATGAGAAAAAATCTTGCGCCCCTCCATCTAACGACGACGATGGTTGAAGGCGAAGCTTTCTCATGGTGGATCCTTTGGTCGGCCAATCCCACACTGCGAGTATGTGCTACTCGGGAGGTACGCACCACTTTTCTAGAATACCCACAGAACTCTTGGGTGTGTGCACTCCGTAGGCCTACCACGGCGGCAGGTCTATAGACTTGAGGCAAGACTCATACTACCATCAGTGGCTCCACAGTCCTGCCTACGATACCTTACTGGACCGCAATCTGGGTGCTAACCTAGCTTTTTATAACCGCATTTCGATTCTCACCCACTAACCCCTGAGGTCATGAAATAAACGTTATCTTAGACACGTTCTAGCATATCCGCTACGTTGAACGCCTGACTATGTGGGGTTGGGAGCGTCTTGCCGCGCTGGCGTTAGGGTTATTTAGGCGCTCAGTTCAAGCAATGCTGCGTGGAAATTTGTCCTGATGCTGCGCTCCGTAAGGGGGCCCAGCTACCCTTTCCCTTTTTGCTTGCGTCTTTATTGTTGCTACTTATTTCAATTACGCTGCTTGTCTGAATGCAGCGCAGGCTGGACACTTCTCTCCATTTCATTTAAACGGCTGTTATAGCACATCTACTGCCACTGTTAATGTGTTTTTGTTTAGCGACCCCATTTTCAAAGGCGCCGCGTCGAGTGCACGCGGGTCATCAATCACTCACCCCGTGGGAGATCTCAATGTCACTCGTGCTTTGTCCCGGGGCGAGCCGTTGGTGGAAAAAGAAAAAAAAAAACAAAAAAAACAAAGCCACAAGCAAAGTAAGAAAAGGCATACTGTGCTGGACGGACGTTTCTTGATTCTGTGTACTCGTATATTACTGCGGCCACGACAAAAGACCGGCGGACTAGCTCATTACCGGCATGAATAAACCGCGTGATGGGGCCGCCACGCACCGCCCCCGTATTCCTCAAGGACACTGTAGCCTGTAGGTTTCACGTGGGGCTGCATCGTGCCCAAGCACGTTAAATTTGACGTCCGAGGTGCCCAGAAATAAAACCCTCTTGAATACGCGCGTGACCCAGAAGCTTCATTTATTGCTTTCGCGTTAAAAGTAATGAAATGCGCCCGCAGCTGATATCATCAGTTGAAGAATAGAAGTTGTATTCCTGGCTTTGAGCTCCGACAGGTACGACCACTCCAAAATACGGCGCGAATACAGGCAAAAATACGACATCGGCGTACAAAGCATAGTGCGGTGAGGGAAAATCCGAGCCGATTTCGTCTATTCGTAAAAAGCAGGAGTTGCGCATTCGCCATCCTCCAGAAAGCACGGAAGTGAAAGTTACCCAGTATTCATTCAGAATTTTTGTTTATTTCTCTGTCATCAAATGGTTACGTTTACGGAAAACACAGGATAGAGTATCAACTTGGAATGAACAACGAAAAGACATCAGAAATGAAGCTTTTTCTCTCGCGAGTATGCGTAATTAAATTGCGCGTGGAAAAATTGGCCGCCAGACTCTCACTGTTATTTTGTAACGAAGCAACAACAGAACCGCTAAAAACTCTCATTTGTTTAGTTGCGCGAAGCGGCTGTCTTCGACATGCTCACTCGCCGCAACGTATTCACATATTCCAACTACAATGTTGCGCGGTTGTTCCACCTCAAAACCGAGCAACTAATAAGCTATGATTGCCTGACATAGGTTTTTTGCTTGTCGAGTATGCGGCCATCCGCGTTGGGTGAACGCATCTCTGAATACAACAATAAAATACAATAGAGATAGGGTAACGGAAGGGCAGGCGGAAAGATAGGAGATAATTAGGACCTATAGTACAGTTTCGCACGGTTATTCGTGCCTTGGCGACGTCTGCGACCAAGAGAAGTAGTTTAGGCGTTTTCGGTCTTCCTGAAACGGTACTTCCGCAACCCGGAAGCATAGCGCATATATTGCGTTGACCTGGCCCGCCGTCGGCCCACAACGTGCAGTTTGTGACAACAAGAAGAAAAAAACAGTGTAAAACTGACCTGAACGGCCCCGAATCTATACTGAGGGTCTTGCCAACGCGAAGGAGTTCGGTCAGCTCTCACGAGTGGCTATCTGCAGCAGTGCTGTTAAAACAGGCTGGCGCCTCCCGCCATCTCCAAATGGGTGGGAAAGTCGAAGTGCATGAAATGAGGAACGCGGCGTTTCGAAAGTATTGTCTTCTGGCTTCATCTCTGAGTGCCGGCCTCGCTCCCACGACGGAAACTTATCATTATTAGATCTTCTGTACACCTTTCGTAGTTCTTTCAAGGGCCCCTGAGACACCTTTGTCGTCTTTTATTTCTCATCCTCTCAAACGAGTTCAGAACGGGGTCAGTAAGAGCATCCAGTAATTAGATTGGGTGACCGTGAAATAGCCGCGCCGTAAAACGCATCTCTCTATTAAAAGATTTTTCTTTCCTTCCCGGCATTATTCGAAGTCCGGCATTCTCTGTGGGTTTATGTGACAATACAAAAGCAGTGCCGGCGTTTTAAAGCGAAGCTTTTTAACTCTACCCCTCAACCGTTCTGTCGCGCCCGTTGGTGTCATCAGAAATAAAAGAAGTTACGGGCACCGCCAGGAATCGAACCTGGAACGAATACAGAAACGGAGCGAGAGCCCGTTGTATTACCTATTCAGCTATGAACCCACGCGGAGACGGGAGAGACAGACGGTGCACTCACCGAGCTTATCTACTAGTTTACCCCCTGCGTTCTCGCGTTCTCGCTGAATGCCACGTGATAGCGTCACGCGACCTCCCCCGCCGCTGTGCTCTCCACCCACGGCACGTGTAGCGCCGTGTGCACGCCTTGCGCATGCGCCAGGAGTTAATAAAAATTTAAGGAAGCTCACACCAATGCATGGCATCTCACATCTCCCCCGTCTCTGCCGCCGATCTCGTCGCCTCCATCGGCGGCGGCAGAGACGGAAGAGAAGTGAGATCGTCTAACACCGGGTTTAAGCTTCCTTTAATTTTATATAAGAAAAAGTTTCCACTCATTTGCTTCACCAATACAACTCAACCAACCACCATTCGTGGATGATGCAATGATTTAACCTTACAAAAGAATAGCTCTTTGGAATAATAAAGGGTGGGGTTAAGTGCATTTCACTTGTCTCTGGTTTCACTCTTTGTAGAGCCACGTGCGTGAATTCAAGTGACGTCCCGTGGGAAATCGTTGTGGGGGTCGTTTACAGCTTCTCTTTCCAACCACCTTCAGAGGGATGGATTGTCCCGCATTTTTTTGGATGGCTTTCAATTTCAGAGATGAAGCACTCGATAGCCGCTTTAAAGAAAACGACAGTAAAAGCGAAACACAGAATAAAAGGCTACCTGTTATACGACGAGCAAATAACAGGAGTGCTGTTTTGTGCTAGCGATAGCTATTAGTCCTCGCATTGCTTTCATTCACACGCATGAAAGGCATAAAGCTTTAGGTCAGTCCGCTGCCGGGCCCGTCAAAATCTCCCTAGGGTTTTAATACCAACCATCTCTAACGGCGTCCAATAGGCACAGAGGTGTAGCTAAAATAAGAAAACTTGCTAGGATCCGAACCGAGCATCATTGAATAAGAAAGGGGAAGCGTATACCGCACCACCACACGAGCTGTCCCATGTTAGCACCACTCGAGGAGAAAGGAAGGAGAGTTAGAGGCAGCACTAAGAAGTTCTCAGGTAGATGTACAGCCAATATTTTGCAACGTTTTCGTTTTTATTTTAGAGCGAAGCTGTTAGCCTCTCGTTGGTCGGAAAATTTCGTGTCGCAAACAAAAAAACCATGTAGGACCTAGAAGTTCTCGCCCAAGACGCCGAGCGCAGGCGTGCAGCATAGAGCTCAGTATTAGTGTAAAGAAAAAACCACAAAACAATCATCTAAACTGCATGATGGATGATAAGGCGCCGGTGAACAATGGGAACCTTCCTCCTATGTGTTCTGCTAAAAATTAGGTTTGCAGCTGCTCTCGAAAGGGGAGGGGGGTTGACGTCATTCGAGGGCTAGCGAATGCATCAGGCTAGTCAGGACCCAGTACACTCTCAAGACACCGAACGCATGCGTCAGGACCCAGCATTTGCCGCCAGAGAAGCCGAATGCAAGCGGCAAGACCCCCGAGACACCGAGGAACATTTCATACCCTCGCCCACCAGTATGTGTAGTGGTTTACAACAGTTGATCTGGAAATCCACTTCGGCAGGGCGGAATGGCGTCCATTGTCTTTGGTTGTGTAAGACCGTTCAGACCTACAGCCACTTTCAGGGAGAAGAGTTGAAACGTTTGCAATTACTTCTGAGATTTTTGACAAATAAAGCAAAATTAAAGTCAAAATAACCAGAACCAAAATAAATAAATTTATATAAAAATTCAAATCGGCTGCTTCCCCGGTCGATGCCTCTTGCCTGTTCGCTTAACGATTGTCTACTGACTAGCATAATCCCCCGAACATAATCGCCCGTAATTCCCAGCTACGCGTCGTGAGAATATCTGCGGGGGATGTTGCGCTTTCTTGAACACTCACAAGCTTCAATTATCTGAGCTGGTCGTATTAACAGGAATGAAATCATGCCTGGAATGGATGTCCAAGTTTAGTGCCCCCAACAAGCCAAACTTTTTTTCGGAACCATATGAAAATTATAAATTGTTTTAAGACAATTCTCGGCAAAAAAAAAAATATGCCATATGAAATTTTGCTTCACGGCCAGCCGGCCTGGTTGTAATTGATTCATCTTTGACATTTAGCGCACACTAACGGGGCCAAGAAAGGAAAGTTGAAGAGGTCCTTCGTCTAACGACAAAGGTGGCTGAAACGCGAAGCTTGCTTCCGCCGCATACCGAGCCGCATCTAAGTCCCTGGCCGCGGATGTGGAGTGAGCCATAGAGTTTCTTAGTAAGTATACTAGAGAGGAAACTGCGCCTTGTAAGCCATGTCGTCGTGGGGGTTCATGGGAAGACTCCCCTTTTTGGCTTGCGCTTGGCATGACAATTGGATTCTTAAGTTGTTTTGGAGATTTACTTTCTTCACTATGCATTAACACGTTTACGAACTACAAGGAAGCCGAGATCCTCCCTGTTCTGTGATAGCCGTGTTCGGTGAAAGAGCAGGCAGTGCGTGATCGCACCTGACGTTGCTCATGCTGCATTCGAAGGACGCATGACTGAGCGGGTAATATGCCGCGGCGAAATTTGTAGCCGACGAAAAGAAGAAACAAAACGTACTTCGACGAAGACAAGATACGACAGATACGGGCGCTTGTATGCGTCCTATCTTGTTATCGTGCATGACTCTTTAACGCCACGTTTTCTATTTTCTTGTTAAACTAGTTGGCGGTCGGTACACCGGTTCACCACGAAGGCAACGTTTTAATAAAACATTCCAAACATTCCAAACTCTCAAAAAACATTCCAAACTCTTAAAGTAACTTATTATTTGAAAAAATTCAGAGCCCTTCCACCCCGTGAAGAGGGATGGCCAGCAAAGCTGCGGTGCCGATCCTCCACGTGAGGTTTGACTGGGTCGTAGTCCAAGGGGTGCACGAAGCAAAACACGTTTGTTTGTAATTTGCGATTGAGCATTGTTCCTGGTTATTAACTGAAAGTCCCGTACTGTCCAATCACTGCTCCTCGCGCATGCTCAGCACGCCTCTTCACGAGCCACGTGAAACGGCTATCAAGCGGCTCCGACGCAGCGTCAGACTTGGCTACTGCGCAATCGAGGAGCACACCTGAGCACGCGCCGGCGCCAGTGCGTCTGCCGCGGCTATGACGCAACACAATCAAACACAATCCCCTATAATCCAATCCAAGCCAAGCCAACCGAATCCAATCCAATGCCCCTCGCGCTTGCGCAGAACAACGTTGCGCAGAACGGCCCTTCCCGGCACACGCGAAACTGCTCAACCTCGACCAGTGTAGCTTACGCTACAAAACACACAGGAATCGTGGGTAGAAATTTATTATAGTGCGGGTATGCTAATCACGGCGCATGCTCTATGAAGGCCCTAGGACCTTTTTAATTTTGTATGATTTTTTCCATGCCCCGGGGGTGTGGCGCGCAGTTTTACGATTCCGGGGATTTTAATGGGCTCCGCCACGTGGCGCAACGCTCGCTAGCGATTCCTGTCTACATCGCTCTGGGACCGGAGAAGATCTGCTGGATCGTAGCCATTTACAGCTTTGCTGCAATAATGGTAAAATTATTAAAATCAGAGTCTCTAATGAGTTTCCCCCCAAATATTAATCATGTTCGTAACTGCAACCAGATTCCTTCAATGCTTTAAACATTGAGGGACTCTGCTACAACCTTGTCCTGCGGAATAACAGGCACAACCGTTCCGGCAAAAAATACGCTTTACTTCCTTTTTCCTTAGTTTCAAAACAGCCTGTTTTTATTTTCCACTTACATAGTTGCACACTATTCTTCGCGTTTTTGTGGCACTTTGTTTCAAACGTTTCAATCCAAGCCAATGATGAAACTAAGGCGAGCGCGATGTATAATGGCGGCCCATGACGACACAAACGGCCTTGATGTGAGCCGCATAGACGCTAGCGCCAGATTCATCTCTAGTGTATATTGTAAGAAACTCAATGGGGTGAGCTTGCGCCTTTTCAATGACCAGCTGAATTTCATGCATCATCATCATCTGTAACCAGTGCAATGCAATGTGGGGTCGAGTGCTGTACTGATACGCGCCGTGTGTGTTTTTGACGCCCATTTTCCTCTTAAGAAAGGGGCTTTGATTTTTTTCTTGAGGCGCTTGATGTGCCTTTGTGGAAACCCATTGTGTAAGTTGGCTTTCCTGCAATGTGCTTGGGCGTAAAGATTTGAATTTTGGACATTGACTTTGGACTTTGAATACATTGGCTTTCTACCAGAGAAAGCTTCGCATTTCAACCGCCTTTCACTCCACCCACGATCATCATCATCGTCAGAGAAAGTTCGCTTTTCTGCGGAGTCGCCACCAGTGAAGCTAAGAAAACTTCGCTTTAAAAACACGGAAGCGCTTGTCCGTGTTTTCCTGCCTTCTCCCCTTTTGTGCGTGCTCATTAAGTGTCAAATAAATTTTGCTGTCTGGAAGGAAAGCTGAAGACTGACGTATCCAGTTTTTTTTTTTCATTATTGGGGCAGCCATAATTACAAGGTGTGATTGTTTCCTACAGCGTGCCAACTTAACAGCGTGACCGCTTGACAACGTACCTGCTCCACGGCGTGCGCGACTGCTAACTGCTAACTTACCGGCGCGCCTGTGTGCCGGATGCTCGCAACGATTCTAAAGGCTTTGCAGTCGGTACCCCCAAAACAGGCCCGGATTATCAGTGCTGAGGACCCGCTTCAAGAAACAAGGAAACAAAAAGCAAAAAAAATATGTCTACTGCAGAAGAACAGTCTTGGTTGCTCGCAAATGAAATAAACTGTTCAAGCTCATCGGGAAATGTGCCAGCCAGATCAGAAAGATACTTTTCACGAGCTCCATTCCCTGCAGGTGCCTCTGCGCTTGGGAAATGCAGTTCCAATCTTTAATAACAGCAAACTTTTGGTAGACATCAATTTAAGAACTGAAGCGAGCTGAGAGCGCGCAGCAGATTGTCAAACATGACGAAGGTTTCACAGCGGAACTTAATTGAAGGATCTTATGGCCCTGCCATTCTGCAGCCTTCAGTGCTGTCATATCGTGTCGATTGTTTCTGCTTTCTCTGTGTGCTTGCCTTACGAAGCACCATCCGACGCTGCCATCGCAAGTTTTTTTTTTTTAATTTCGTCGAACCTCTCTCTTAAACCACATGCATAATCACACAACGATTTCATCAGGCTTACAGCGACATTCATTGAAAGTGTTGAGAACCGAAGTGCCTTGCTGCTGGCCTTGATGTGCTGCAAAAACCTATCGCAAAACTTGACCATGATCGTGGTTTCCAACGTTGTCATTGCGTTCGGCAAAGAATTTTCCTCTTGTTTCGCTTCTACTCGTTCATCATGATCTTTGTGTCAAGCTACAGGGCTTTGATTTCTTTAGAATCTGCCACGAGAGCCCTCGTTGCATTCGCTCTCGCTAACCCCCCCCCCCCCCCCCCCCCGCCGAACGATTTCGACACCCTCCAAAAAAAATTCCACAATCACGAGCACTCCGCCCAGGAACTTATACACACACCCCAACAGCTCTCCCCCCCCTCCCCCCCCCTCACACACACACCGCCTCCCCCCAAATCGAACTTTGGATAAACCCTTGGTCTGAGACTTACTTTGGGATTACCGCTGTCGTTTTTTGTTACAAGTGAACCTGGTGTACAGCGCAGCGATGAGTAGAGACTGCAAAGAAAACGTTATACGCTGTACTAGCCCGAATAAACTAACGGCTTGCACACAAGAACCTACAGCATGCCTCAGACTGAGCTGACTTTAGGATTATGTACATCATGCAACGAACAGCCTTTTCGAAGCATTCATTACTGAAACAGATAATCTCTGTTTCAATCAAGGAAATCAGCAGGAGGATTAAACTTTTTCGAGCCAAGCCACGAAGTCTGCCGCTTTTTTTTTTCAGCCCTCTGGAGGCCCTCTAAGCCCAGAGGGCCCAGTTCATTTGAACCCTTTGAACCGTGGTTAATCCGTCCGTGCCCCAAAATATAGATGAGGCACGGCAGCTGTCCTAGGGGTTAAATTGCAGCGAAGTATTGTTATAGTTGTGTACGGATTTTTTTTTCCGGGTTCAGGAAAGGAGAGGCGAAAAATAACTCCCCGAAATCAATTAAAACTGAATGGTGAATGAGGTCGAAAAAAATCCACAGGGTCAACCTACTGAGCTATGTTTGATTGCCAATTAAAGCTAAATAGATGGCCCCGCAAGCGCTTCACAGCGTTCAACCGTGAGTACACCGTTAAACGTTTGTCGACCGCAGTTTCTACCAAGGATGTTACGAGAGCTCTAGCCCAAAACTTCCCAGCAAAATGCCGCAAGGTCGATAGATCCCTCTGCCGGCATTTATTCACACGTGTCAGGAGGTTGGAGTAGAGCGCAATATCTCTTTACAGAGGGCGGGCACCCTATAGATCGCACCAGGAACTCCGCCCTCTGTAGCTTTATTTTAATTTCTTCCCCAGGCTTCCCTCGCAGTTGAACAGCGCGCAGGTCACCCGCCGCGGTAGCTCATCAGTGAAGTCGTTCGCATTACGGGACACGAGGACCAGGCTCGATTCCCAAATAGTGGGGGCTGTTTTTCTGCGGGAGACGGAAGACAATACCGCTCCTTCATGCGAGATTTTGGCGCACGTTTACTGAAACCCGGATGAACTTGTGTTCCATAAGGAGTAGGAATAAACATTTATTTCAGCAAGAGGATATTGGGACGGGGATGTGGTCAGCCTCCTATGTACAGGAGGCCGCAAGCTTGCACCGAATCTTGGGCTGGTTACACCAGAGCTTCTTGAACTTCCGGTGGCAGCTACTCAGCGCAGACTTCCACTGCTCAAGGGATGGGTTGTCAGTGGGGGTGAGGTTATGTGGGGAGGAGGAATGCGAGGTGATACGTCGTAAGGGGTAAGTTGCAGTTTGGGCAGTGTGGCGAGAAGAGGGATGGTGAGATCGTCGAGGGAATTATGGGATTTTAAAAGGTTCTTGTTTGCAGTTTTAGGAGTATGTACGCTTGGTAGTTTGATAGTGAGGTGTGTGGAGGATGATTGTGTTCTTCTCAAGTGCGTGTAGGGGGGGTGAGTATTAAGTTGAAAGTGGGGTCTATATAGGTGCTAGACTGCTGGCTGAAAATTGCGTGCCACTCCGGGTGTCCTGTTCAGAAGTTGGGAATGCCCATAGACCCAGACGTTTTTACAAAATTAAAATTCCGGACGTGAAATAAGCGCACATCTGTCTGCGCATTCTGAAAGCATTCCACTTTGCAACAAAGCAGTAAAAGCGTTGTAGACCAAGTTTGCGCAGAGGGCGTGAAATTCGAAATGCTCTGAACAAGATTTATTCGTGCCTCGCGTAGTACGCGAAAGGAAAGTACGCAAACACGATCATCGCGTGCGCGCACGCGGTAAGCGCGCACTGCAGCGTTTACTTTCGCAGGAACGAGAACGGCCGTTTGCGCAGCTGTTTCCTTCCCCCCGCCGATGGGGGCTCGCATTCTCTGTCCGCGTGACTGTTGACGCTATCCGCTTTCCCTTTCGCTTCTCCTTTGTCACTCCGTGTTTTCTCCCGACGCAGACCTTGGAATACGATCGCTTCCGGCGGGATGGCATGCGTGTTGCGCGTAACTGGCGTTTGCTAGACCCGCCGAGAGACGGCGCTCTCTTTCCGCTATTTAGAGCGATAGCGCCTACCCGCCAAGAAACCACGTGCATTAGCTGCTTCGTTCAAAATTTCTTGCAACTGCACTCTGACTTCATTTAAATGACGTGTTGTATGCTTTTTTAGTGCTCCAACACAATGTTCCATGCTCCACGCACCTTTTTTTTTTCTTTTTGGTGAGTGCTCCGCGTTACATTTGTTTCCTCCAAAAAGATTCATACTAATATGCTAGAGAGCTATCTAGGTCTAGTGTCTTCCCGAGCCGCGCTTCAACGAGCATGCTGTCACGTACCGGGTCCGTATAGAAGCGTTCCATTTTTATTGGCATGCCTGATGAACAAGATCGAAAGTGACCCACGAAGGAAAAAAAAAATATTGTTATTAAAAATACCGAAAATTGTTTATCAATTCAAATAGCATAGCTATTTATCAGCGACTTTTCAAACCTTCAAGCAAGATGAACAAGGTAAAAATTCGTGCCCTTTCGGTTTTCTTGTCAGGATCGAAAAGCAGCCGTTTTGCACCCACCAGGCCAAGTAAGTATGGAACACTGTCTGTTGTTATGGTAGCCCCCGTGGCGGCACGGCACTTGAGCGACAGTTTTGCCTCTAGTATACATGATCGTACGAAACTCAGGGGTTTCCCCCCGATACGCTCTAGTGGTAGCGATGATTACCGGGTGCCTGTTGGCTACTGGAGGTCTGGCCCCACAATCTAGTCAAATCCATTGGCATTGTGTACGCTTCCTAGTATACGCTTCCTACTACGCTTCCTAATGAAACAACTCTTATCATAGGCGAGGACAATGAGGGGGAAGGGGGGCTTGGGGGCTTGGGGGCCCGAGCACTCTCTAGTATTTCCCGGGGTGGGGCTCTGCCCCCCCCCCCCCCCTCCCCGGCGCTGCTGATCCCTGGGCCCCCTACTCCCCGAAGTGTCATTACAAATGCCATTACCAGTCGACATTTCTTCAGAGTTGCCTCTACGTTATCACTTAAAATTTTGTTGGGGCTAAAAGCTTACTGCATCATTGAATTGGCGTAGACGTGGCCGGCTTACTTCCATACGTTGAAAGAGGGGGAACTGTCTCCCTCCTTCTCAGTGTGCTCGCAACGCGCGTGTGAGTGTGCGTAATGGATCCTCCAGCCTCTTCAGCGGCAGCCGCGAGATGTTTTCACATTGACAGAGATAAGCAGTCTCAAGTGTATTTCGGAATTTATACCCGGAAGCCCTGTGGGATTGGATTCTATTTACTAAAATGTGCTCGTGTCGCTTATTGGTGGTGCTGGTGGTGGAGAAACATTTTTATTTGAGCCGACAAAAAAAGAAAATAATAAAGGTGGGTGGCCTCTTCACAGTTCAGAAATCCGCGAGCGGCTGCTGCTGCTCTAGCCCGGGAGACCAGGCTTTCTCGAGTCCCGAGCTGAGAGCTGGTCAGCCCACACTCCCACTGCTCCGGCCTTAATTTTTTTTTTTCATTTGCGGCGGTGATTGCAGCGTCATTCAAATATAGATGGAAATTGATCCAGCCATCACAAAATAAAACTGTTCAGAACCCTCTTCGTTGCGTGAGGTGAGCCTTGAGGCCTCTGTATTCGTTGTTTCGGTGGCGAAGCAACGACCGTTTCTTTTTTTTTTTTTTCCGTCACGCAAGGCGCCACCGATACAGTACACTATAGATACAGGCTGCCACCGTCCAGTCTGATTTCTGGCAGCCCGTGTCCGCCAGGTGGCGCAGAATTTTAGACTAACAGTATACTTCATTAAAGCTCGGAGGGCAGCACCCTCGTCGGCGCATGCGTGCACGCGCGCATCCGGCCGAGCACAAGGCGCACACGCATTGCGCACAGAGCGCGGAAGCGGCGGCCGCAGATCGCACTGTCGCCACTAGCGCAACGCTTTTTGCTTTCTTTCAAAGTCCGCACGGCGCGGCTTTGTTCGCTGGAGCAGCGCCGCTTCCTTCCTGCTGCAGCGGTCGCGGCGTCGCGGTCGTGAGCGCACACTCCGGTCCCCCGTCACCGAAACAAACTCGGATATAAAATAAAGGGAGACGCGGCGAAATAAACTCGCAAAATGATAAAAAAAAAAAATGAACGAGGAGGTGCTCGCAGCACACGGCTGACTTCCTCTTTAAAGTCCGCGGCGTCGGCTCTCGGCCGTCCCATACACCGCAGAGTGCATCATCGCCATCGCCATAATGGTGCTTGTTCGGGAAACAGCCACGGTCGCGCTCGGCCCGTGTACGGCGCGGCCCGCTCTTTCCACATAAAGGGAGCCAGCAGAGGTATGCGGCACCGGCAGCAACAAGAACAACAAACCGCCCAGATTAACGGAGCTGAAAGAGGAGGGGAGGCTCCGGTGCTTGTGTTTTCATTTCCGCTTTGTTACCCCCCCCCTCCCGCTTGCGTCCGCAAACGCAGCGGACGTGCTTGCAGGGCGGCCAGGCACCTTAAAGCCCCTGCATCGAAGAAGTCTCGCCCCGGCTTGCTGACCGCTGCATTGGCAGTTACGCGCACAACTTTTCTCCCACCACTACCCCGTTCACGTCTGCTTTTTTGTTGGTGTCTTTTTATGTCGTTTACTTCCCTATCGACACCGATGAGCGTATTTGTAAAATGCAGGGGATCCGTACAACGCATTGATATGTTTTGGGGTTATTTACCGTCGTGATCCGCAACATTCGCTCTTTTATTTAGACGCCGAAGTTACCGTAAAAAAGGCGAAGGTGCTTCTTTATTCTCATAAATTTGTCAATAGAGAACAGCTTGAAGAGAGAACCATTACGCACTGGCCTCGAACCATCTCTCAGCGGGCTTTTTTACCCACCCTTTACACCAATCATGCATCGATTGGTGTAAAAGCCCGTTGCTTCCAAGAGCAATTAGCGTGCAAGCTCAAGAGTGTACACTAATTTCTAGGCATTGTGGGTGCCTTGCCTCTTTATGTCCACTTTAAAAGCAGTCGGATGGCTACTTAGCGAAAAAAAAGAAAGCGCTTATATTTTGAGGCCCCGCGTCCTAACTGTTTTAATGTGTCTGTGCCGTGGGCTTTTAAGCAGCGCGACGCATTCGTTAAATTTTCGCTTCTTTCCACTTTTTACACCGACGAGCCCCTATTATGTATACGACCCTTTCTCCTATATTGCCGATCGAGTGAAGTAGGCGGGAAGGTATTTCTCGACTAGTTCGGCGGCATCACAGGAACGACCTACTGGGCTACATTTACAGCGGAGCTTCCTATGGCTAGGACGTACGGCTAGATTATCTCCGACAACCGAGCGATGTAGACAAGAACCGGACGCGAGCGTAGCGCCACCTTGTGACGCCCACTCAAATCCCCGGGATCCTACAACTGGGCGCCACACCTTAGCGTATATTGGCGAAAAACGCAAATAAATAAACAAATGTCCCAGGGCCTTCATAGTTTGATATAAGCCGCGGCCTATATTGCTCCCGGGAAAGACGTGTCCTCAGTAAAGCACTTTTGTTTAGAGGTGAAGCCGACTACACGGGGATCAGTGCAAACTTGGTTTTTGTAAGCTGGCATTCCGACATCGATCATTGCGCAGTGAAGCATGGCCACCTACGGCAGCAGTATGATTACAGAAAACGGCCCTAAGTCTCCTGATACCGTAAGTATCCCGAAAGAAATTATATTGCAATCAGTCGCTAAGTCACTCGACCATTACGCGGAGGTTCATTCACGTTTCGTAATTAGTGAATTAGATTGAAGTTGTTAATTTTACAGAAGTAGTGCCTCCTGTCAGTATATGGCCAGCTACGCATAGACTATGATCACAGAAAGCGGCCGTTACTGTTGTTTTATCGGAACTATCCGGGAAAAAAATATATGAATATTAGCTGCATACACGACTCTAACATTACGCTCCACAGTTTCGCTGGTCATCCTTCACAGAGCGGAAGGGTACTGATTTCCTTTCTCCTGCGTCGAGGAACGAGCTTTTGCAGCTATCATTTGCACAAAAGCTTGCTTTTTTCACAATTCCATCGAGTTTATTGTCTCACCCGTCTCTCCGTAGCCGCTCCATTACATGCTGCGTCCGTTGTCAGCTTTCCGCACTGCATGCCCGGCCCAAGACAACTTCTTCCTCTTAATTCGAGCTAGGACATCTTCCACCCGAGTTCACTTGCCAATCCGAAACGCTTGTTTACTAACCCTAAGCCTCACTCCTCTATTCCTTCTTTCCATGGCTTTTTCGGCTGACCCAATCTTTCTTTCATGCCGTTTAATCGGGGGCCAAGTATATCTCCCATAGTCACCACCGGCAGTGCACACTGTTTTTACACCATTCCTTTCAATGACAGAAGAAGCCTACCGGTCATTACTTGAGAGTTCATTACCCATGGTAATTCTACAGCGAAGTTTCTTCTGAGGGTTGGATGAGCCCTCACAACTTTCCAGTGCTGATCCAAGCATGTCATACCTCAGACGCAATGAAGCATCTTATCTGGACGGCTTCGTTTAATTAAATAAACTTGTAAAATCCCCGGCACGGGGAAAAACCACTACGAGGGACGTCGTCGTCACGTCCAACGCAATCAGGTGCGAAATGTCCTCCAAAAAGCACTTGCCCAGGATGATACCCAAGGTCGATACAAGGGTTCCTCCCATGTAGTGGAGTCGACTGACAAATATAGAATTTGAAAAAAAAAAAGGAGTGGCGCAGTTCTCTTGTTATAAAAAATAAGACATGTAAATACGCAAGTAAAAATACGAAAACACTGAAGCTCAAAATTAATTTTTCTTCTCACGTTATGTAGTATGGCGCGATTGACCCATCAAAAGCACACAAATTTCTGGCACATTTGTTTGTACCTTTCGATGTCAAGCAGACTTGGCAGTAATTAAATTACAGTAATTAAATTGCATTTTGCTGTAATGAGTAATGTAATTAATTACTTTTGGGCGTTGGTAATTTAGTAATGTAATAAATTACTTCGGGCCAGTAATTTCATGGAAATTACTCGTTACTTCCCAATTACTTTTGAGTACGATTTAGCCTGTCCGCTTCTCTTACGGCACAAAAAGTCGAGCAAGAAAAGTTGACCAAGTAGGGTTCCAATGCCCAGAAAGTCTCTGGGCAATGAAACTCTACGAACGCGAAGGAAACAACGCTTCGATGAGAGCTCTGGCTGCTTTCTCGTGCCTCTTCGTTCCCTTTTCATGCGTTCCGGGAATGCCGTGGCGACAGCCAGTCGGGTTAAACAAACACGTGCAGATTGTGTTCAAGGCTTCGTTACACCTGTCACTGGTGTAAGCTCGCTGCTAGGAAGGCGCGTTTTTTCATGAGTGTAAATAAAGTGTATATGAGTTGGTAGTGTATGAGTGATGAATTTTTGTTAAATTAATTTCAAGGTAATTTCATTACATTTGAAAAGGAATAGTAATGTAATGTCATTACTTTCGGCCACCTGTATTTTTAATGTAATTTAATTACATTTTAGAAAATTCTGTGGAAGTAATGAGTAATGTAATTTAATTACTTTTTATAAGTAATTTTGCCATCTCTGACGTCAAGCACATGGATGGACAGTACTCTCTAAGAAATTACCGCAGGTGTGCTTCACCACAACGTCCCAAAACGACCAATCAGTGTGACGAACTGCTGGAATTTAGGGACTGATGAGGCCAAAAATGCGATCCCAGTAAAAAAGTGGCAGATGACATACACGTTTAGGCCTTAAAGGGACACTGAAGTGAATTTGTCAAGCTCCCGTTCTTGCTTGCACTGCGTAGACTGGCTCAAATTAACACATTTTTCATCGTTTATCCGGTAGATAAGTCGGTAATTATTTTATAAAGCCGGAAAGAAGAAAAACTACCAGGCGCGGTCTGCGGCGGCCGCACCAACTAAAGGCTGTGACGTCAGGAGGAGGTGCACTGTGATTGGACGATGCCCAATATTAGCATGCAAACAAGTTTCGGTTTCCGTTCTGTAAAACATCATGCTTGACATCCGACGTTATCGTCATTCTCTATATCTCAATAATCGCCATACCGCGCTTCTGCCACGTTGTCAGCTTAAAATGCCTAACATAAGCCTCCCAGGACGGCTTGGAATCGTAGCAATCACTAGCCGATACGTATACGCAGTGGATGAACGCCCTGTTGTAAATAAATGAGATTGGCGCAGGCAGAGGGCGATAGCTGGGGTAAAGAAGACGAAGCTGCGCCCACTGCCTCGCTCACAGTTTGTTCCATCACCTTACGAGAACGGGTGCTGGGTCGTGCTTCTCTCTTGGATCCTCCACACGCTGGTGCCGAAACCCGGGAACGAACCAGGGACCTTTAACAGAGGTCCCACACGCAACAGAGCAAGGAGCTCAGTGATTCTGGTAACAGCAAGCACAGCGGGCTTGCTTGCGAGCACAAGATATCGTCGCCTGGTGACACGACCCTCAGCACGCACTTAGATCACGCTCCTAGAGGTCAGGAAACCACCCATTTGGAGTCACGACGGGAGGAAGCGAACCGACGCCCACCAACCCGAAGGAAGATGAGTAGCCACACCTTGCGTCACGTCGTGGATAACCGCAACCACATCCCAGCTAGACGCCGGACATTTCACCAAGTCTACAGATGCCTGCCCAAATCGTCTCCTTCGCAAGTTTTGAAGCTCCAGCCAGCATCCCGCTTCCGAATCTGGCGCCTCCCCCGACCGTGTCGAATACGGCACAGCGCGGAATCACCGTCACTTCAACTATACAGCTTGAGAACCGGAGGTGACAGTCATACGAACACCATGAATTATACTAAACGTCTTCTGTTTGCCCCAGCTACAGTCGTTTGCCCGCCGACCAAGCAGTGTACCTTCTGGAACGGGCTCGTTATCAAGAATCACATAAAGATACCCAAACTTATCGGATTCCCTTACGACCCCGGCGGCTACCCCAAGAACTGTGGTGCGAAGCGCGTGATCCTGTTGCACAGGGAGCCACAGCAACTGGGGGACGCAGCATCAGATGAGAATAATCGCTTTAAGCACCGCCCGCACCAACAGTCCGACATCATCCTGATCCCTGGGACAATATTCAGTCGCCCCATACGAAGGGTCAGCTTGAAGGCCAGTCCTTGGCTTTCTGTCCGGGGGGGAGTGTGTTGTAAATAAATGAGATTGGCGCAGGCAGAGGGCGATAGCTGGGGTAAAGAAGACGAAGCTGCGCCCACTGCCTCGCTCACAGTTTGTTCCATCACCTTACGAGAACGGGTGCTGGGTCGTGCTTCTCTCTTGGATCCTCCACACGCCCTCCGCATCTCCGCAGATGCTCAAATGCCATGCGCTTTTCCACCTTTATTTGGAGCTTGCCTCACTCATGCCTGTATCCTAAAAATCATGTTTGCAGAACGCCAAGGGCCTGCTGATTATGGCCTGCGCCCACTGCCCGCAAGCAGTCGGTGCTAATGGCAACAGCACGCCAACGAGAACTCGCTAGCGCGTCAGTGTCAGTCTGCGCGCGTTCTGCGAACTCGCTTGTGGAGCAGTGAACGTTACGGCCCAAAAATGGTGAACTCAGTATAGAAAACATCGGCCGAAAACGAAACAATCAACTTACAAAAAAGAAAGAGAATGTACCCACGGGGATTCGAACTTGCGACTTGCAAAACAACGCACTTTGCGCTCCAGATCACTCGGCCAAGGGATAGCGCTAGCGCCGATGGAAATATAAGGTATATAATGCATAACCAGTTTACACTAGTATTTAGTTTTAGCATTTTAAGCAGCTTAGGTGACTATTTGTTGTATAGCGTTCGTGTAGTAAGCGTCCCCCAATTTCTACAATATCTAACGTCTAGCAATTTCATTTCTTAGACGAAAAAGCGTTCGCAGATGTGTGGTCGCGCTGCTGACCGCTGTGCGCGTTCACCCAGCAAAAAAGTGCTTCCTGCTCCCTAGTTTTACGCTGTACGGTAAAAGTTTCAGTTGATTTCATTTTCTTAGTACCTATATTGACTTCCCTGATTCTTCTCTCGCCTTCAAGTGGCCTTAGATTTTCCTACTAGCGTACCAGTCAGCGAAGCGTCGCATGTGCGCTTGTGCAGCGCTTGTGTGGAGCAACCTGGACTTGGAGCTTGATACAGTGTACAAACTAAAAAACTAAAGAAAGGCACATTCTTCCATTCAGAAACGTGCCGTGGCTCAGTTTCAACTAAGCGAACGAATGGCGACAACCCGTCGGCGGCCGGCGGACTAAACGCTGGGCCGACTGACTCTGTCGGAAGGTCGGCGAGCCGTGCAGTAGCGCAGTCAAGCCAAGTCATTTCCTCCTGACGTCACACGAAAACGCCACAGAAAATGGGCGAGGATGCAGAAAGGAGGACAGCATTTTCGAATTGATTTTTCTACTAAATAAATTCGCGTAAACGCACTCAGAATTGTCTAAACATGGCCTATGGACTCCGGACTACAGTTTGCGCTAGTAATCCTGCATTGTTTACAAATCACTTCAGTGTCCCTTTAAGATGTAAGGCGCGATAGCATCACTTCGACGCCGAGGGAGCGCCTTGTAATGGAGTTGCGGCAATCAAATTTATGCTTTCCAAGCACTGAAAATAAGCGAAGAGAGCAAGACTAGCCGCAATGGTTTTCCATCCTCATGGCACAGGAAAGACAGACCACCTTTTCTTGTGCGGCTTAAGATGTGGGCGCGAAATGTTGCGGCGGCGAGGATTTAGTCAAGTTGAGTGAGGACGTGACAATGTCAGTGTTTCAAATAGTTTATTCTCTAATGTTGTGGTTCGACTCAGCGTACTGGATTTTCGATAACAGAGATATAAAGAGAATACTTTTGTTTAGTCAAAAACAGTAAAAGTTTGTGAAAAGGGAGTGCACGGATGGTAGGGGAACAAGGGTGGAACCTGAAGTCCAGGACCCGAGACGCAGCAGCTCCTTCCCCTGCGCCTCTCAATCAGATCGCGTTGGTTTTAAAGGGGCACTGACACAAAATTTTGAAGACGAGATAACTTCGGAGATAGATTGGTGGGAACACATATACATCATCTGCAAAATATCAGCGGCGAACACCGCCTAGAACATATTTAAAATCAATTTTAAAGTGTGCGAAACTCAACCGAGCAGCCAGGAGAGGACCACGCGCAATCGACATCCCGAGGATATTATGTAAATAAAGAACGTCACGAGTTTGTGTTTGCCGCTTCCGCACTGCCGGCGTTTTTCGTCGGCTCACCCGGCTCGCCGCTCCAATCGGAGGGCCGGAGGGCGGAGCTTCTGCTCTCGAGAACGAACGACCCGATCGTTGGCGGCGGAGGCGCCGTGATTTCGTCAGCTAATCGGGCAGCTGGCCGCGACCGAAGTTCTACAGCGATTCCAGGCACTCTGTTTCTATTACTGTTTATTACCATGGGATGCGAAAACGCGCCGGAGGCACGAAAAGCCCACTGAGCTAGCCGCACGGTCGCTGTGCAGGCGGCGGCCACGGCCGCGAAATGGCCCAGGCCGGCGCAGGTAGCTCGAGTGGTAGCTCGAGCTTGTTACCGCTGCACGAAATTGTCCCCAAGTCCCGACCATGGTGGCTTGCATGAGAAAGGAGTTAATGATGCGATGGCGGGTTGCATTAAAAATTGTCATCTGCACCGCTTACGAGAGCGGCACTCGAATATCCGCCGCAGTGCTAAGCCGAACACATCTGTAGGCGGACCTGTAGGCAGACCGGCCGGCTGCTCCCAGCGCGCGTCTTGCCACCCACCGTCTCGAGCGTCGCGCGTCGTTCTTTAGCCGCGGTAGCATTTGCACTCGCAGCGGCTGTGTCACATCCACGGTCGCTTTTTAATTAAGCGCCTCACGAGATCAGTACGTGGGGGCATTCGCAGAAACTGCCGTCGATGCGGATTCGACAGTGCTACGGCGGCTCTGCTCTGTGATATCCCTCCGACGGTCACGTGGTCAGCTTTGTTCACACAAAATCCACAAAATCCATCGTTTCGCGGCACTCGCTGAAACCGAAACTGCGACTGGCCGCATTGAAAATGCCTCTAATTAAACAACCGTTGCACGCTGAAGCAAATGAGGTTTCTACAGGTTATAAGTAGGTCACTAGCTACTTATCGCAACAAAAAAAACAAGATGCAAACGTTTTGTGTCAGTGCCCCTTTAAGGTAACGAGCTGGTCAAAGCGGCCTTCCTTGTCTCGATAGCCGTGGAGTATGCGATGTTTGGCCAGGTTGCGTGGAAAACAGTGCATGTTTCCCGGCATTAGCATAGTTTTAGTTATTGTCTGATGTCTCCTGCTCAACACCTCGCCCATCTAGATGTGTACAGCCGGTAAAACGCTTGTCTATAACAGCGATTTCAACTTCAACCAGCTACATCCGAAAACTGCCGAAACATACTCGTTCCAAACATGTCGGAGGCAAAAGCGAAGGGCTAACACTTCAGAATTCCGCAGTAGTTTTATTCAAATCCCGCTCCGGCGGTGCAGGATAGGGCTGAGAGTACGAACTCTGTGTTATAGACAAGCCTTTTACCGGCTGTACATATATGTTTTGATGTAGCATGCACAGGGTTTGCGATTCTTTGGTGTTGAGACCCCTTTGTGGCACGGGGAAGGATCGTGTTCCTAGGTACGGGAAGGGAAGACGTTTTCCTTTATTTTTGCTTAGGGGGAGCGCGGAGGAGGTAGTTGTGGTCGCATATATAGTACGGTGTATTTGTGAGTTCTCGGGCTTCTTGTTCGGCTGCCTTGTTTTCTTCCAGACCCTGGTGTCGGGAAGTCCATGTGATTATGTAAACTTTGTTCAATTGTGGATGCGATAATTTTTCCGAAGCGTGTAGGTATTCTGCTTGCAGTCCACAGGCGAACTGCCAGAGTCTGTAATGGGTGATATTTGTTCTTCTATTGGATAGTTCCGCTACTTGGACTACAAAAAAGATTTCCCCAGTTACCACTCCTTCCGTTCCTGTGTGTAGTAGGGTCATGCTGTCACAAAGATATCCAGGGTAGTACAATACGATAATTGTTGCATTCCTACTTTCGTATATCCCTGCCTGGGAGTATACTGTGTTTTTGTGGTTTTGGAAGTTTTTCGAAACAATTTGAACTTGGCTTGTCGCCTGTCCTAGTTTAGGTTTGGATCCATGTTTTACGGTAGGGGAGAGGTTTTATGGGGAGTCGCTGAATCGCTGACATGTCCATCATGGCGTCCATTCGTTTCTCCGCGCCTCCACAACCAGGACCCTCTACTCCAGCGTCGTCTTCCGTGTGGGCTGACTCGATCACAGTCTACTTTACTTTGTAGGCTGTGGTTGGGAGTGGCCTTCACGAAAGCCTACTCCTTCCTCATCGGGATGGCCAGTAGTGCTCAGTGCGACGCCTGCGAGGTTGAATGGACAATCGACCATGTGCTTTGTTGTTGCCCCGAGTATTCATCGGAAAGACGCGTTTTGGCGGCCGAGCTCAGAAGATTGGACAATCAACAGTTCAAGCTAGAGACTATTCTAGGACAAAGACCCCTACAATCGACTTCGCAGAAGGCAACAAAAGCCCTTCTGCGTTTTATGAAGGACACAGGTTTAGCTGAGAGACTCTAGTGCCCACGAAGGGACTAAAGTGTGTGCGCAACCCCGCTCCTATCCCCCATTTTTCGCCTGCCATCTCTTTTATCCCCTGAACACCCCTTCCCCAGTGCCGAGTAGCAATCCGGGCTCTAAGCCTGGATAACCTCTCGGCCTTTCCTTTCGCTTTTCTCCTCCTCCTCCTCCTGCCGGAAGGGTGTCAATCTTCCATACGATGGCCCGTCCCGATTATCTTTTTTCCGGCCGCTCCTTTTGTGTTAGGAGAGTAGCTCCTCTGATTTTTCTGAGGTTTTATAACGACCGAATTTCATGGCCTTTTCGGTGACCGTGGAAAGTTGGAGGTTGAAGGGTGGTGTTTACTTGATTTTCTTCGGTGTGGGAAAGTTTTGGGTATTGAAGTCTGTACTATATCCGGGTAATGGTCAGTGCCCGCACGAGTCTTATCGTTTCTTCTTCTCTCATCCTGCCCTCCCACTGATTAAGCATCTTACCGTGTGGGCCAATTGTTTAAAGATTTTCTGTATTTTGGCGATTTTCACATCGGCTCTGTCGCTTTCAGCGGGACTGTGCCCAGGATTCTTACGTGACTGTTCTCTGGATTGGCATCCCTATTCCCTACTTACTGTTCAGCGATTTCGTAACTCGGCCGCGTGGCGCCATCCACGTTTGCCAGACAGAGCTTGTGGCGGGGACAGAGCAGCGGGAAATTGGGAAATAAATTTCATCATTAGCATAATTAGGCGCCAAATGCTGGGTTTTATTTCTTATTAAGACACATGGCGTGCGATGGCGTCAGGTGCGGGTACGGCTGGCCCCCGTGTCTGCCGAACACGATATCACCGACAGGGCATAGAACAAACTTCAGTGCGCATGCAGGCACGGTGCCTGCTGAAATCAATCATCCTTCCTTTCGTCTCCACTACAGTATCATTGTCCTCCTTTCCACAATCCTATTTCCGCAGCGTCGTATTCTAGATTTAGGCGAACCCTGGCATTTTGCTGCCTTAGTCACGTCTTCCGGTTGGTTACAGCGATGACGTATTTCCGCTGACGCTCGAGGAGAACGGCGGGTGGCGGACGGCCTGCGCCCACGGAAAAATTAAAAAATGAACCCATTAATGCTATCGCATTAAAATTAGAATCTGCTCTGGGACAACAGCGCACGGCGTGTGCGTGCGCGGTTGCCCTTGCTGCTCTACTTTTCACCCTAATCGCATGCTTGGCCTCGTCATTCCCCAAATTCGGACATTTGGTCCCTATAAATGTTCGTTTTGTGACGTTGTGGTGACACCCACCTGCGGCGCAATTTCTTAATGTGTACGTGGGGCGAATTTCCAGAAAGTGGCAGGTATATTTTTCCATGCGTTAATTTTCGTTGACGCATGGCAATAGTAAATATCCAGTGTTTCCACCAAGCTGTTGCCTGTATTAGTCGGAAAGAACCACCGTCATTATCGTCATTGTCTTCGTTTTCTCAGGGAATCGGAAAGAAAAACGAAGTGCAAACAATCGTATAATTGTCGCTATTCACAATGCATGAGGGTGAGAGAGCTGAAGTTAAAATTGGTGGGTGCGAGATAATGACTTAGTGAGCGTGGGGTTGGACTCGGGGAGAGGACAGAGCGGCGTTGTTTGTAAACAGCACTCCGTTGGAATTTAGCCTCCCTAGGGGATTTGCAAAGATGTTGGATAACCACATTAATGTTTCTAAGAGTTTTCAAACTTGAAAATTTGGCGGTGATGTTGTTCGTAAACAGAACAATACCTTAACCAGAAATCTTCCACAAGATGGACTAAAACGCTGAATGCGAACAAAAAGCATGGTCTAAAAAAGTGAATCAACACAAAGGGGACCTCAAGGTCAAAAATTTGACATTGGAGCGTGATATACTCTACCTATTTGCATCAGTACGCGATGGATGGAGGAGGTAGCTTTCACCGCTGACCATCGAATTGCGCCACACGTAGAATTTTGTTATTCAAAACATTCCAAATCCAAAAAAAGTCAGAAGATGCTAGTTGGGCATGATGCAAGGAATTCCTTGAAGACTAAGTCAAACAGCAGCGAACAAGTGAGTAGATGGTGAGCTTAAGTGTTCCCTAATTTGATGTCGACTCCTATGCACTGTTGTTATCGCGGAACAGGAGCGAGATGTCGCCGTGTTTTCGTTACTTCTTTCCTTCTGCTGGAAATACCCTCTAAAACGCTGTTCTCGCCAGCTCGCAGAGTCTGTGCGGAGAAGCATGAGCTGGTGACAGTTTTTGTCGAACAAAAGGGACCGGGTGATGCGGAAATGGCCCAGCGTCCGGTGATCAGCAGCCTGTGATGTTTGGAGGCTGCCTGCAATCAGCAGCGTGCCCCGAGAAGCCTCCCTGGCCGCTACTCTCGCGAAGCCACCGCGTCGTACCCTTTCCCTCGCGACACAAACCAGGAGAGACCGAGCGGGCGATGCGTGTTCGCACACCTCGCGGCTTCCGGCCTGCCCGGGCTCGCTCAGTGGGAAACGCGGGTCGCCCGTGCTGACCACGCCAGCGGCGGCCGCTGCTCACGCTGGTGCGGCGACAGCGGCCTCCAAGTTGAACGACCCGCCGAGCGACCGGCCGGACGAGCGCCGGGCACTGTACTACGCGCCGTGCATGCCATACGCGCATGCCGCACGAAGAGCGCAGATTGAAGGCCGGCGTGAGTGCCCAGCCGAATGTTTGCGGTCCAGGACACAACAAGCGCTCCAGAAGCCCAAAGCTTAGCGAGTGAGAATGACGGACGGACGTTGCTGTGGACGTCCAGTACTGCTGTTTCTTCATTACTAAGCCAGTAAAGTGAAAGGGGATCCAGCGTAATTGAGGCCATAGGCGGGTATTACTCCTCTCCCACTGATGCAAGTGATTTGAAGTAAGTTTACGCGAATGGTTTCCAGCCTCAACAGAAACGAGCGGACTCCAACATAATATGCAATTGCAAAGATTAATTGACAGTCCCCCGGCCCGCAGACGATGTTTAGAGAATGCCTCGGGACACTTAACTCTCCGTAACTGCTTTTAAGGCGAAGTCCTGGAGATAGTTATTCACAGCTTATTTCTGCTAAATCATATTTGCATATCTTTCTTCACTTTCGTTTCTTTGTCCTTTGGCGCTAATTACTTCCACTCGCTTCTTTTATGCTACACCTTAAACGTGTCTCCTTAATCGCTGTCGTCTCTTCGTCTTACTGCGCGAATTACGCCAGCAAGCACACGCCCCAACTTCTCCAAGATCAGGGTTCTGCGCGGCCGGTCTGCACCTGTACTACTCACGTACAATCACGTTCACGTTTCACATGCCACGCACTGTTCTACAGCTTTTACGTTTCCAATTCATAGTTTTATGAATAGTGCGAAGCGGGCACACTGCTCCTCAAAGCTCTTGATCCCTCGTCAATCCCGCAAGAGTGCATGTATATGCCACGAAAAAAGAAACAACAACTACTACTTTTGTTCATCGCTGTCAATGTGAGCAGGTGCTCTCTTTTTCTGGGACGTTTTGCAGCGAACACTAGAATATGCTCATCACTCCATTCTCAATCCATTTTTTGCCCTTCGGGTGTCCTGGTGAGCCGAGCCCCCCAGCGACATGTTTGTTTTAATAGGTTTGTATATGTAGTCTGTGGCGATGTCGCTTATGTGATAGGCATGCCTAGCCACCTAGATCAACCAAGTCGCGTTTCCGAGAAACTGTGGCGTTTGTACATAGTGTGTATAATTCTTTCCCCCAACCACCTGACTGGTTCCCTCTCTGGAATGCATGTGTGTGTTTGCCCGTATTTTGATCTATTTGTGCTCGCCCCAATTTTCGTATATTCTCCTGTCTGCTTGACTGTGCCATATCTTTGTACTGTCGTTATGTTTGAGCCAATTCTCCTGTGCAGTAAAGAAAGAGAGATAGCACAGTTGTTACGGTACCAGGCTTCTACTGTGCAGGCCCGGGTGCAAATCCCACGAATCACACGCGTTTTTTTTTATTTACTCTTTACAGCGGCAGCCATTTTCTTGACCGGAGGACGACATCGACGACGATGACTACGAAAGCCTTAAAACTTTACTCCCACCTATATGCGCAATGCAGCCATTATCAGCGCCGTACTCCTGCAAAGTTTGCTTTGTTCGAATAAACTTCACAACAGAACAGCCCTGAGTACATTAAGAACTCGGTTGACCAAACCAAATGCACGAATTAAATAGCCGGAAAACAAATGGGCTTATACGACTGCTATTAAACCCGTTTTTCAGACGATCACCAAGTTGAACAAGATCGACAAAAACACACGAGGACGCTAGTAGGGCTATACAAACACTTTACACTTTGCACACAGGTGCGTTCCACGGTGATCACAAACAGTGCAAAATGCTTTGCAGAACGCTCTGGAATTTTAGCATACTTCGTCGTCAAAAATGGTGGACCCCTGGTTTGTAGGCCTAGTAACGCCCATCTTTCTAAAACCTGTTGGAACGACATCGGAAAGGTTAGGTTGCACACAAGGCTACCTTTCATCTTCAGTAAAAAATGTGAACAGACATTCTGCAGATTACTCGAGAACTTCTGAGTTAAAAAGACTGGAGTGACCTCAAAAGGTGCGCTTGCACAATCGGCCTAGGTTTGATGAAAATGCAGAAGTAAATCTCGGAAAAAAGATTTTGGGTGTCTCGAAAAAAACCACGGGGGGAAGTCGGAGAATCGGAGAAGCACTCTGGCTGACATGAGTACTCTCTCGAAAGCGTTTACATCAAACCTGGATATTAAGGCAAAAAGCCCTTCTCCGGCCAAGAAAATGTCCGCCGCAGTAAAGAGTGAATAAAAAGACATCCATGATCTCACAGTATGTGAACCCTGGTCTGTGCAGTAGCAGCGTCTATAGTGCTCTAACAACTTCGCTGTCGGTTTTTGTTATTTTCTTGATTAATGTGCTATCTCCGCACGTTCCCAGTGATGAAAAAAAAATTTGTCGTTGTTATTCCTTCCTTCACGGCTCATACACACCTGGGAAATTGTCCAGGAATCGGGAGCTTTAGGTCGCAATGTGCCCGCTTCACAAAATTCACAACACTATTAATCGGAAACTTAAAAGTTGTAAAATAGTGCGTGCCAAGGGACACCTAAGTGAGTAGAATAGGTACACACCAGCCGCACAAAACCGTGATTTGGGGGAATATGTGGCGTGTGCCAGTATGCTTGCTCCCTTCTCCTGCCCCTTTTCGCACGTGAACCTGGATGTGAGCTTAGAAGTGGAACTGCCGAAAGCCCGTGCGAACTGTCTCACCTATCTTCGGAGCTTTAAAGCGCGCGCCCACGCGCGCATTCCACGTGCCGCAGGTCGTGCCACAACATCGGGTCGGGTGCTGCCCATTCACGCTCAGACACCGGCAAAACTGTCCAACCGGAAAGATTCAAGGGGCGGCGTGAACTGAAACTTAGGCGCGCCAGGCAGTGTGGTGGCCGGCTCTTTTGACCGATGCCCTCCGCCACCCGGAGAGGCCATGGTCACCACGCTCCTGGTTCATTCGGCCGTCCTGGTGCCCGGAACCAGGGCTGGCCGACCCAATGATAAACCAAGAGCAGTTGTCGGGTCAGGCTGACTAACGCTGAAGGAGCTGTGTCGTACGTGCTTGCGAGAACGACATAGTTCACAGCCCTATTAGCAATGGTATGCCATTTGCTGTCAAAGACCTTTGTAAAATTCATTAAGAGAGCTAGCACTCACTTTTTGGGTTAATTTTAGAAAGAAAATACGCCTTCGGTGCTGAACAAACGCGGTTTTTATGAGAAGATTTCAAGTGTATACTGAAAGCTGGAAATTATGCTACATAATTCATATGAATTTCCGTGCTTCTTTGCAATAATGGACGTTAATAACCCTCTTCGGCGCTGAAGGGGGAAATTTTACGAATAACCAGGACATACATGCAAACTGCCTCGAAATCTTGATCTGTGCTGAGACATTACGCAATAGGAGCGTGACATTATGCCTTAAGTGATGGCCCGAAGGAGACCACGCTTTTCAAGCAGAGTGATATTCTGCGCTTCGTTACTGTCCTACTTTGACCTCTAGATGACAGTGACAACAGATTCAGCTGGAAATGTTACGAAGCAGACACGCGGACATTACAAGAGCATAAACGGCGATAAATTGCAACAGGTGGTGAAGAGTACCCTTCCCTGGTATTCAGGCATAACAGAGACGACGGGCTATCGCCCCGCTTCTCTTCAGGCCCAGGTTCTACCTGCTATTCGCGGGGGCGGCGTTTTGAACGCAGCAGCGTCGTCAACGGCCGGGCTAGAGCGTCGGACGCCGACCGCTCTAGCCCGGCCGTGCTTCGGCAGAAAGAAAACAAACAGGAGCGCATTTCGAAGCTTCAGGAGGACGGCGGCACGCGCGGCTACTGCATCACCGCTCTCACTGCCTCCAAAGTGTTTAAGTGTAGCCTCCAAAAAGTTCCCTCCTCCTCTCCGGGTGCTGAATCAAAACCACCGTCTGTCTCCCCGTCTCCACGTGTGAGCGCAGCTTAGTCGCTAAGACGACGGGCTCTCGCTCCGCTTCTCTTCTTGCCCAGTTTCGATCTCTGGCGGTGCCAGTAGTTTTTATTTAGCCTGGTTGGGAGTTTCTCGTAGCGCACGCCACGACGAAACCGTTGGCTGGTATAGGTAGAAAGCTTTGCTTTAAAAACTACGACAGAAGAAGATATAAGACGGCCCACTCGCTTATCAGCTTAGAATAGTCATTTTGCGGCTTGACAAGACAGTGACGGGATCAAAGCTTCTCATGCCCTAACGCCTTACTCGTGCATCAAACACGATTAATTAGGATATATTTAATGAGCGATGATTTGCACCTAGTAATTTACAGATCATGCCCATGTTTTGGCCGTCCTGACAAATTGTTTGAGCTACCGGAAACTGTAGTGAGTGCTTCCTGCCGCTTTTGCAAGCGAACCTGGAGGTGAGCTTTAGAAGCGGAACTGCCGAAAGCCCGTAAGAACTGTCTCACCTATCGTCGGAGCTTTTAAGCGCGTGCCCACGCGTGCATTCAACGGGCAGCAACTCATGCCACAACATCTGGTCGGGTGCTTCCCATTGACGCTACAACACCTGCAAAACTGTCCAACCGGAAAGATTCAAGGGGCGGCGTGAACTGAAATTTAGGCGCTCCAGGCAGTGTGGTGACCGGCTCTTTGGCCGATGCCCTCCGCCACCCGGAGAGGCCATGGTCACCACGCTCCTGGTCCATTCGGCCGTCCTGGTGCCCGGAACCAGGGCTGGCCGGCCCAATGATAAACCAAGAGCAGTTGTCGGAGCACGCTGACTAACGCTGAAGGAGCTGTGTCCTACGTGCTTGCGAGAACGAAGAACGACATAGTTCACAGCCTTATCAGCAAGGGCGTGCCATTTGCTGTCAAAGGCCTCTGGAAAATTCATGAAGAGAGCTAGCATTCACTTTTTGTGTTCAATTTTAGAAATAATGCGTTTTCTATGCTGAACAAAGGGGGTTTCACTGAAAAAGGCATTTCTTTGAAGCGTGTTGAAAGTCTATTGTATTCCAGAGCTTCCACATTTCTTCTTTGCCACAATGAAGATCAATAACGCATCGCTTCCTAGAAGGGGCGGAAAATTATAAGAATAACCGGGCCAGATAAGCGAACTGACTTCCAATTTTGATCTGTGCACAGACATTATATACGCAACTCTAAATAGCGTAATACAAGCAGCTTCGCACCAAGAGTTTGATTGTAGCGTGCTATCAATAGCCTGTCGATAATCGACCACCGATAAGTCTATGAGGGAGAGAGACGGAGACTGAGAGAATAAACGTTTTATCAAAACGAGCAAGTTTCGCGCTAGATGGCAGGGACACCGTCTACTAACGAATATAGATATATCCTTATGGATCGTCAGTCGGGTTGTGAGTCGACTGTCGATAGTGTTGAGAGCCTTACTACCTCCGCTACACGTTGTCCAGGACGACTACGAAGCGATGCTATGATTCCTGCAGATTGTTGGACAGTCTGGCAAATACACACCTTTTGGAGCCCTCTTACCAGTAAGGCAGGCGACCTTCCAGAAATGATGTCGCTGTGAATCGTGAAGCAAGGTTCTGTAAACTGCGTCAATTAACCATGCAGTTACGGCTATGCGTCTCCCCCCTCCCAAGGGCACAGGTTAAACGATTATGTTTTAGTTCCTTACCCCTACACAATTGAATGCCCAACTGG